>NC_051066.1:66677903-67277903 GCF_004664715.2 Peromyscus leucopus
CTTTCATTTTTAATTTTATATGTTTGGATGTCTTTCCTGCATGTATACAATGCCTAGAGAGTCCAGAAGAAGGTATTAAACCCTGTGGAACTAGAATTACACAGATAGTTATGAGCCACCATGTGGGTGTGGGGAATTGAACCCAGTTCCAAGAATTTTCAAGTCGAGTCTTTAGGGTCTTTTAAATATAGGACCATAGCCTCCTACAAATAAAGGTACTTTTACTTCTTATATGCATCCTTTTTCTTTCTAATCAGGTAATAATTTTGAAGAGATAAAACCATCTTGCTCAAGATTAAAGCTTTCTGAGACTTAACCTTCCACAGACACCATATTTATCATCTAGAATAACAATAGCAAATGTCTCTGAGTACTTTCTGTGTTCTACATGTTGTACTTTCATTTTTTTTGTTTGTTTTTGTTTTTTTCGAGGCAGGGTTTCTCTGTGTAGCTTGGAGCCTGTCCTAGATCTCACTCTGTAGGCCAGACAGGCCTGGAACTCCAAGATCTACCTGCCTCTCTGTCTCCCGAGTGCTGGGATTAAAGTCAATTGCCACCATCACCCAGCTGTACATTCACATCTTAACATCCTGTACAGTAGATACTGTTTATAGCCATTTTTTTTCTTTTTTTGCTTTTTTGTTGCTGCTGCTGTTTGCTTGCTTGTTTTCTAGACAGGGTCTCTCTGTGTAGCCTTGACTGTCTTGGAACTCTCTCTGTAGACCAGGCTGGTCTTGTACTCAGAGATCCACCTGCTCTGCCTCCTGAGTGCTAGGGTTAAAGGCGTGCATCACCACCCCCTGGCTGTAACTATTTTTCACATGAGAAAATACATAAAGACGTTTAGCAAGCTGGGCCATAGTGGTGCATGCCTTTAATTCCAGCACTTGGGAGGCAAAGATGGAGGACCTCTGAGTTCAAGGCCAGCCTGGTCTACAGAGTAAGTTCCAGTATAGTCAATGCTACACAGTGAAACGCTGTCTCTAAAAACAACAACAAAAAGATGTTTAACTTTTTTACAAAGCTGCTGGGGATGTGGGGATGTAGCCCAGTTGGTAGGGTGCTTCGATAACCTTCAGGAAACCCTGGGGTTGCTTAGCACCCTGTAAGCTTACAATGATACCATATGCCAGCACTTCTAGCATTTAGGAGTTAGGGATAGAAGAGTAAGAAGTACATGGTCATTGTACAACATATAGAGAGTTAAAGGCCAGCTGGGATATGTGAGTATGTTTCAAAAAGAAGAGGCTGGTGGGTAAAGACGCTTGCCACAAAAGCCTGGTGAGTAAGTTTAATCCCTCCTGGAGCCCATGTAAAGGTAGAGAGAGAACCAACTCCAAAGTTGTCATCTACTTCCGCACACATGCATGGCAGGTAGCTTCTCCTTTCAGTAATAAACTTTTTGGTTTTTGAGACAGGGTTTCTCTGTGTAGCTTTGGAGGCTGTCTTGGATCGCTCTGTAGACCAGGCTGGCCTTAAACTCACAGAGATCCACCTAGCTCTCCCAAGAGCTGGGATTAAAGGCGTGCACCACCACCGCCTGGCATAATAAACATTTTTAAAAAGAAAAATCAATCAATGTTCACAAAGTCACCTGGTTAGCACCAAAACTGGAAAATAAAGAGCCTTGTTATGACTCTATAGAGTCATACACCATAGGTTTGTAGTAAGTATAGTGTTTTTTGTTTTTGTTTTTTTTTTTTTTTTGCTTTTTTTTGTACTGGAGATTGAATTTAGAGTCACATGCATCCTAGACAAGCACTTTGCCATTGAGCTACACTCTACTACACACACCTACACCTTTATTCATTTATTTTTTTATTTTTCATTGAGACATCATAGCCTCAAATTCACTAATCACAGATGGCCTTCAACACTTGATCCTTCCTCTAATTCTGTCTCTCTTGTGATAGGGTTATAAGTATGTACCACCGTGTTGAGTTTATGGGGTGTTAGGGCTTGAACTCAGGACTTCCTGCATGCTAGTTAAGCACTCTGCTAACTGAGCTGTATCTCCAGCTCCTTCTTTAATTCCCCCCTGCACTGTATACATCTCTTGGAGATGCCTTCATGAAAGGTCATGAAATGGAAGAACTAGCAATTTTTGCCTCATCTAAAACTATGAATTTTGTCAGGATAACAGGGAGATCTGTTCACAAGGAGTGACACTAAGAGAATTTGTGGTTTGACCATGAAATTGCCATGGAGCATAACAAAAATACGATTATATCCAGAACATGATAAACAATTACCACAAAGAATGAATTTAGACAGGTGAATAAGAATCAGTCATTTTAAGCCGGAAGGTAGTGGTGCAGGCCTTTAATCCCAGCACTCAGGAGACAGAGGCAGGCAGATCTCTTTAAATTTAAGGCCAGCCTGGTCTACAGAGTGAGTTCCAGGACAGGCACTAAAACTACACAGAGAAACCCTGTCTCAGGAGACAAAACAAACAACAACAACAAAAAAACTAATTTCACCAGTTTTACTACTTGAGAGGCTGAGGAAGGAAGATCCTGAGTTAGGAGGCCAGCCAAGAGTCCAAGTATCAAGTTCAGGCCAGACTGGACAGTGTAGCATGACCTAGTCTTAGATAAACACACAACAGAACCCATTTTTGTGGGGATTTTTAAAAATTTATTATATGCATTGATGTTTTGCCTGCCGTGTGTGTCTCTGTGAGGGTGTCAGGTCCCCTGGAACTAGAGTTACAAATGTGAGCTGTTATGTTGGTGCTGGGAATTGAACCTGGGTCCCCTGGAAGAGCAGCCAGTGCTCTCAACTGTTGTGCCATCTCGGCCAGCCCAATATTCACATCCCCTTGGTTTTTCGAGACAGGGTTTCTTGGTGTAGCCCTGGTAGTCCTGGAACTCTCTCTGTAGACCAGGTTGGCCATGAACTCACAGAGATCCCCTGCTTTTGTTAGGATTAAAGGCATGAGCTACTGTTGCCCTGCAAAAGTTGTTTGTGTTCCAAAGTAATGATTGCCTTACCCTTGAATGTGTGTCGTCTCTCTTTGTGTGTGTGTGTGTGTGTGTGTGTGTGTGTGTGTTTGTTTCTAATGCAAGTCATAGTTTATTAACAATGTTCATGAAGGCAGGGAATGGGCCCTTTTCTTTACGTGTACTTTCCTTAGATCTAAAAAAGTGGACCCCCCCCCCCCCCCCCCCCCCCCCCGTCTCTGAATATATGCTACATGTATGCATGCCTGTGGAGGCCAGAAGAGGGCATCAGAGTCTCTAGAGCTAAAGTTACAGGCCATTGCGAACCATCTAAGATTTGAATGCTGGAACCAAACTCAAGTCCTTTAGAAATGCAGCAAGGACTCTTAAACTTGACCATCTTTCCAGCCCTGGGTTCTTTTTTTCATTGATGGAGCTCCTGTTTTCTAAAGAACGTGTTTTTGTGAAAGTGAAGTCAAATCACTGACAACTTTAATTTTGTGAAACAGTCAAGATATTTTAAGTTGTGATTTGAAGCAAGTGTTGTAAATCCTGTGAGTATTTAAATGTGAGAAGTTCTTTCAGGAACACAATTGGAAAGTGATGAAAACATAATTGAACTCACTTTTCAAAAAAATAATGTAGAGAGAGATACTTGAATTGTGTTCTTATATGGTTTGTCCTTAGATTAGAAATGCCTCACTCGCCAAGGCTACAGAGCGTTCTAGGACAGCCTCCAAAGCTACACAGAGAAACCCTGTCTCGAAAAACAAACAAACAAAAAACCCCAACCAACTAACTAACCAAACAAACAAACAAAGTGCCCTACTCACTGGATAATGAAAGCAGAGTTACCATTTTTCCCCCTTTTGTTTCTCTTGTTTCAGACAGGGTCTTCCTTTATAGCCTAGCATGTCTTGGAACTCACTATACTAGCCTATCCAGACTGATTGTTTTTTGAGGGGGTGGGGTTTTTTTCGAGACAGGGTTTCTCTGTGCAGTTTTGGTGCCTGTCCTGGATCTCACTCTGTAGACCAGGCTGCCCTCGAACTCACAGAGACCCGCCTGGCTCTGCCTCCCGAGTGCTGGGATTAAAGGCGTACATCGCTGGTTGTTAAACTCATGATCTTCCTACCTCAGCCTATTGGAAGCTGAGGGTTACAGGTATGAACCACAAGTGGTGGAGGTGAGGCAGGGAAAGGGGGTTTGTTTGTATTTTATCAGATGTGCCAAAACAGAAAGACAATGGAGTTTCCCCACTTCCTGGATAAGACCATATGGGAGCATCCTGCCTGAGTGCCCATGTTTGGGAGGGAGGTGGGGGTAGATAGATAGTACAGGCAGGTAAGTTTCTTGGCTACTTGCTTGGTCAAAGTTTTGGAGGTGGTAGAAGTTCGGTGCTAGGTGCTGTGGAAGACCTGGTGTGTGTTGCCTGCCTAAAAAGTGAATGAGAAGACAGTGTTATGCTGGCTAGATTTAGGGTGCGGGAAGGAAGAAGCTGGGACTTGCATGACGAAGCCTACAATTGGGTCTAAACCTTCTGAGATTGGGAAGACAAAGGCAAGGTGTAGTGTGAGAAAGTTCCTCTTCTATTCTCTAGAGCTGTCAAGATTTCCGTACTGAAGGCTTTTTGTGTTTAAACTTAAAACTGCCTTGATTTCTTTTTGAGAGAGTAGGCCAAAAGATGTATTTATAGAACTTTTTTTTTTTTTTTTTTTTTTTTTTTTTTTTTTTTTTACATACTATCTTACCCAGTCCATTGCCTTCCTTACTGGAATTCATCTAATACTGCACTCTGCTTTAGCAAGAAAGATTGAAGAAAATGTACACAGATACACAGCTGAGTGATTGGAAATAGCTTCAAACTTTTAAAGTAGGCAAGGCATAATAAGGCTTGTAGTTCAAGTTGCCTGAGTGTCAGGTGAGTTGCTACAATAATTTCAATCAGTGTGATGCAGTTGTCCTATTCACATGTGATATATTGCTGATTTATTGGGACAGTGGCTCTTTGTACAAAAGAGTTTCAGGCAAAGCAAGAAAAAAAAATGCAAAACCAAAATGTTTGGAGCACTATATATGTTGGGATGTTTATGTTGTCCTCTTAGGTTTTTGTTTGTTTGAGACAGGCTGTAGCCTTGTGTAGCCTTAGCTGTCCTTGAGAGATCAGCCTGCCTCTGCCTCCTGAGTACTGGGATTAAAGGTGTGTACCATCATACCTGGCTATAGTTTTGTTTAAACATTAATTTTTTGTGTCTATGTGTGAGCACACAAGTTCATGCTAACAGTGCTATATGGAAGCCAGAGGACAGCTTGGAAGTACTGATTTTCTCCATGTCTGTTCAAGGTCAAACTCAGGTCATCAGGCTTGGTGACAGTGCTGAACCATGCCATCTTGACAAGCCCGGTGCTTCATGGGACTTTAAAAAAAATTTCTGTCGATGTCAGGCTTGGGAGCATATGCCTTTAATCTCAGCAGTTGGGAGGCAAAGACAAGCAGATCTCTGCAAGATCCAGGCCAGGCAGGTCTATACAGTGAGTCTAGGCTATCCCAGGATTACCTAGTGAGAGCTTGTCTGTAAGGAGAAAAAAAAAAGTCTATTGAATAGGCTGTATATCCACATGTAAACAGTTCAACTGGTAGTCTACTTCTACAGCTGGATTATTTATTTCTCTGTAAATTTGTTTCCATTCAAGCCATGTGTGATTCTTAACTTTATTATATAAATAGATCCTGATCACTTTTTAAAATAGTTCTACAAAGTTCTGTTTTCTGATTATACTACGGTTTATTTTATCAGACTTAAATTGGTAGTGGTTTTTTAGGTTTTGTTGTTGACAGTGTTCTTTTGAATGCCCTTGTCCATACTTTGTACATATCAGGTACAAGTTTATTTGCATAATATTTTTCAAGAACAAGAACCTGTAGATTGAAAAAATCATGCCCAGTTTTTAATATCAGTCAGATACTTTAGAAATTCCTTTTTGTAGTGTTGGACCCCAAGTTTTTAGGGTCACAAGTGGGCGCTCCAAGAACCCAGACTCCAGTCCAGTTGATGCAACAGCATGAGGATTTATTAAGCTTCTATATAGAAGGGCAAACTCTGCTCCTAAGAGCAAGAGCCGCATCTTACTGCAGCCCCATAAGGGCTTATAAAGGAAAAACCCATAAAACCCACAAGATTACAATTCCCATACAATTTCGTTTCACAAGATCACAGAGTGATCACAGAGGGGGTACAGTTACGTCAACGGGTACATTCTTCCTGAAACCTCAAGGGGGGTATCAGGGCAGGAGTGAAGTTTACACAAAGGCCACAGTGGTCTTCCTAGAACACCTACAACTATCCCAGTCACAGTTGAACACATCTCTTAACAGAAGTCTTTTTACATTGTTATATGGTTGCAGGGGAGATTGAACAATGGCTGAGTCAGCTTGCTTTTGGAACTAGATTTTTAGTTTCTCATTTCCTGGTGCTTGAAGTTTCTCTTTTCCTGAGGCTTGGGGGTGTGAGCCTGAAGGGCTAGGGTCTTTTAGTAGTTTACAGATGATAGTATTCATTAAGGATATTATTAGTAGGTACGCTAGCAAGATAACTCAGTGGGTAAGATTGCTAACTGCCAATTCTGACAACCTGAATTTGGTCTTGGGAGCACACACACTAAATAATTGTAAATTTTTTTTTTATTAAATAATTATTAGGAAAGAACGAGACTTTAATGTGGTAGTCATCAAACTATTACCTTGTAAGTGGTTACTAGAATGAACCATAGGACCTGAAATATTTGGACAGTATAAAAAAACTTCCTGGGCTGGAGAGGTGGCTCAGTGGTTAAGAGCATCTGGCTGCTCTTCCAGAGGTCCTGAGTTCAATTCTCAGCAACCACATGGTGGCTCACAACCGTCTGTAATGAGATCTGACGCCCTCTTCTGGTCTGCAGGCATACATGCAGGCAGAACATGTATACACAATAAATAATAATAATAAAAAAAAAAAAAAAAAAACTTCCTTTTTAAGGCCAGGCATGGTGACACACACGCCTTTAATCCCAGCACTGGAGGCAGAGCTCAGGCGGATCTCTGTGAGTTCAAGGCCAGCCTGGGCTACAGAGTGAGTTCCAGGAAAGGCGCAAAACTACACAGAGAAACCCTGTCTCGAAGAAGAAGAAAACAACAACTTCCTTTTTAAAACTTTTAGTTATTTGTATTTATTTTTATGGCTGTGTGTGTACAGACAGTTGTGAGCTGACATTGTGGGTGCTGACAGTTTAACCTGGATCTTCTGAAATAGCCAGTACTCTTAACCGCTGAGCCATCTCTCCAGTCCAAGAAACTTCCTTGAAATGAGTGTAGTTATCAGATCTGGTAATCAGGGAAGTGCTAAATTCCCTGGAAGAGGTAGGAATAGCTACTCTGAAACTTTATCATTCATTCTCGGGAGGACAAGCCTTTGCCCACAGCCTGCATGTGGAGGTCCTGAGGCAGTTGTGGTCTCAGAGGTCTTGCAGATTGACACAGCATATTGCCTTCAATGGCTTAGCCAGCTCACTTGCCCTACTCTTAAACTTCTGAAGAATTTATGGTTCCTGTGTCTATGAATTATCTCTCGGTTAATTTTACCCATTTATGATCCTCAGCAATTTGAAAAATGTTTAGTGTTCAGGTCCTGTTCAGACCTTGTCTCTTAAGCACCTTACATATGTATGAGATCATCTTATCATCAGAATTACCTATAAATTCCAGGTAGTAGTTGTATCTAAAGTTTACTAATGACTTTAAGAAAGTGAAAAAAGAAGTCAGGTTTAAAGCTGGTCATGGTATCACACACCTTTAATCCCAGCACTGGGAGGCAGAGGCAAACTGATCTCTGAGTTCAAGGGCAACCTGGTCTACAGAGGGAATTCCAGAGCAGCCAAGGCTACACAGAGAAACTGTGTCTCAAAAAACTAAAACAAAATGAATAACCCCCCCACCAAAAAGATAAGTGAAAGCAGTGGTATACATGGTGGTTCCCACATGTAATCTGCACGTGGGAGGCAGAGGTAGGATTGACACAGATTCAAGGCCAGCGTAGTCTGTACAGCAAACTTGCAGCCATTAAACTGTACTTTATTTCCTCTGCTGTAGCACAGGGATATAAAAAAGCTCAGCTCCAAGTGACTGGGTGTCTCTGAATTTATTCGTTCCAGTTTACTTAACTGAAAAGTGGGGGTGAAAAATACTGAAGAATTGCATTTGAAGCCAGCACAGTTCAGCAGCATATATGGAAGCTTTTTGGAAGGCTGAGGCAGGAGAATCTCATTTTCAAGTCTAGCCTTAACTGCATAGCAATATCCTGCCAAATAATGAATGAATGAATGCATACATGCATGCAAAAGAATAAATTCTCTGACCATACTCAAATAATATAAAGCCATTTCTAGAAGGTTGTGAATTATTGTCATAATAATTAGGATTATAAGGTAATTTTAAAAACTGTGACTTTTGAAAAAAAATTATTCTGCCTACATGATGCTAACATATGGTGTAGTCCTGATGAGTTTCACAAGTGGGTGGAAATCAGAATGCATTGGAGAGAAGAGCAGTAGTGACTCACTTGATTTGGCCTTCTGGCAGGACAGTGAAATTAAAGAGGACTTGGTAGCCTTACAACATGCCAAATTTGAGTGAATAATACAGAGTATTGTGGAAAAGTCAAATGTTAGGTCTTTGTTAGATTAAGTGCTTTGTCTTCAGAATCCCTCTCTAGAGCCTACACTTCTTCCATCCTTGGGAACACTGAATTCAAACTAGAATGACAAAAAAATGATAATGCAGGAGCCTCCATTCTGCCCAGGAAGAGATGGACCTCAGCTTAGCCAATGTACGCAAGGTGCTGCATCCAACATTTTCTTTTGCCCAGTACTAAGAGTGGTGCTGAGATGGGAACAGGAAGAGGCATAGAAAGAGAACATTTGTTTTCCTTTTCACTTAATGTCCCTCGATGCCAAATGGAGTTGTATAGTGGAGAAGTCAGAGGACACCTTTTGGGGGTCAGTTTTCACTATCCATCTTGTTGAAGCAAGGTCTTTCAAACTCCAGACTTGTCAGCACACAACTCTCTGTGGGGTAGTTGTCCTCAGTTATTTTCCAGTCTTGGCTCTGGTGTGTGTGTGTGTGCTATGTCACCACCGCCCTGCCAGGTTTTTTTTTAAGCAAGTAGGTGATGTTTGTTATTCACAGCTTCCTTGCTCTTTATCCTTTGAAACCCTCCTTTGTATCCTGTTTTGTTTTGTAACAAAGGCTCATATAGTTCAGGCTGGCCTTGAACTCCTGATCCTCTTGCCTGTACTATACAGGTCTGTACCACTGTACTTGGCTGTTTTCCTGCTTTAAAGATGGTAGGAGCAAAATCGGGAAGACAAAGCTTTTCAACACAATGCCATACATAGAGTATATTACACTAGATACTGTCCTTACCTTCCATGTAAGGGCTCACTGTGGAAGACAGTGTTCATTGTTTTTGTGGGTGTGAAGGCAGAGTTTCTGTCCCACCAGCAATTCCCAAATACCTAGCAGCTGCTTCCCAAATT
Organism: Peromyscus leucopus; assembly: GCF_004664715.2. Lineage (NCBI taxonomy): Eukaryota > Metazoa > Chordata > Mammalia > Rodentia > Cricetidae > Peromyscus > Peromyscus leucopus. The sequence goes on from NC_051066.1 coordinate 66,687,416, forward strand.
GCCACACAGAGGTTTATATTAATTATAAATGCTTAGCCAGTAGCTCAGGTTTATTTTAAATTAACCCATAATTTTTATCTATGTTTAGCCATGTGGCTTGGGACCTTTGCTCAGTACAGCATTCTCTTTTTTCCTTTTCCTCTAGCTGGCAACTCCCGACTCCGCCCTTCCTCTTCCCAGCATTCTTAGTTTGGTTGCCCCGCCCATACTTCCTGCTTGGCTACTGGCCAGTCCAAGTTCTATTAAACCAGTTGGAATGACAAATCTTTCCAGTGTACAAGAGGATTATTCCACAGCAGGGGTGTGTTAGTTTTCACTTGAAGAAAACTTTGGAGCCAGTCATAGTGGTGATTGCTTGTATTCTCAGCCCTTGGAAAAAACAGGAGGGCCAGGCGGTGGCTCACGCCTTTAATCCCAGCACTCAGGAGGCAGAGCCAGGCGGATCTCTGTGAGTTCGAGGCCAGCCTGGACTACAGAGTGAGTTCCAGGGAAAGGCACCAAAGCTACACAGAGAAGCCCTGTCTCAAAAAACCAAGAGAAAAAAAAAAGAAAGAAAGAAAAAAAAACAAGGAAAATGAGGTGTGTAGGCTACGGAGTGAGACTGTATCTCCCCTCTCCCCATCCCAAAAGTCTTTGTCTTAGTATCAGTTGAGGAAGTGGTATTGGGGATTGAACTAGGTCTTGCATCCTGACTAGCACTACATCTGATAAGTCTCATACCAATCAAGATGTGGAAGAAGGGGTACTGTAAAATCTAGTCACATGAGCCAAGCATGATGCCTGTGACTGCAGCAATTAGGAAATTGAGGCAAGATTTGGAAGTTATCCTGGGCTGCAGAGCGAGTTCAAGGCTAACCGGGAATACAGTATGAGACAGTCTTGAAAAAGAGTTAAGTTACATAGTTAGCAGTGTTCTAAAATGGTTTCACTCAGTTTGGGGAACTAGGACTCTTGGCCTTTACTTTGTTCTTTACATCCCATGAAACAATTAGCAATGGAAATTTAACCTAGTCTGTACTCTTCAGGGTAACTGCTACTCCTGAGTCTTCTCCAGACTCATCATCTCAATAAAAGTTGGGATCTCCTGCATTGTGGTTGCATTTCAAAACAAAACAGGTGCAGATTATCTTCCATAGCACCTGAATTCTTAGAGAAGTTCTACCCTAAATGGTGATACTGTGTAAGATTGAATGAAGTGTTGTGAATTTAGTAAATGGAAGCTCCTTTCTTGTTAGTAACTTTTTTTCTTTGGTACTAGAAATTGAAGGCAGGCTTTGCATATGCTGAACCTATGTTCTACTACTGAACTAAGTCCCCAGACCCCCTTTTAATGTTGAGTCTTTCTCACTTTGTAGCTCAGGCTGGCCTTGAAGCCTTGAATTTAAGTCAATCTACTAAGTGCTAGGATTGAAGATATGAGCCACCAGGTTCTTGCTTTTCTCCATAGCTTTTGATAGTTACAGGCAGGTTCAAGTAAATGGCTTTTACAAGTTTTTTGTTTGGGTTTTTTTTTTTTTGTTTTTTTTTTTTTTGTTTTGGTTATTGTTCTGTTTTCTTTTGTTTCAGATAGGGTCTCTCTACATAACTCTTGGCTGTCTTGGAACTCACTCTGTAGCTAAGGCTAGCCTCGAACTCAGATCTGCCTGCCTCTGCCTCCTGGGATTAGAGTCGTGCTCCATCATACTTGACTTTACAAGTTTTTGTTACTGCTTTTAGTATGAGTTCTGCTTTTATAATTATTGGGATATTAATTAATTAATATGATTATTGAATATAATCATTACTTTATTCCAATACTGGAAACTAATTAAGTCGATACGATACTTACAGCACACTGTGTGCTTTTTTTTTTGTTGTTGTTGTTGTTTTTTGGGTTTTTGAGACAGGGTTTCTCTGTGTAGTTTTGGTGCTTTTCCTAGATCTCGCTCTGTAGCGCAGGCAGACCTCGAACTCACAGAGATCCACCTGGCTCTGCCTCCCAAGTGCTGGGATTAAAGGTGTGCAGCAGCAACACCACCACCACCACCACCACCACCACCACCACCCCCCGACCAGCACACTGTTAATCCTAGCTATTTATTAGGCTGAGGCAGGAGGATTGATTGCAGCCTGAAAAATGTATTGTAATCATATATATATATATACACATATATATATATATATATATACATATATATATGTGTATATATACATATATATAGACATATGTGTGTGTATATATATATATATTTTTTTGATTTTTCGAGACAGGGTTTCTCTGTGTAGCTTTGCGCCTTTCCTGGGACTCACTTGGTAGCCCAGGCTGGCCTTGAACTCACAAAGATCCGCCTGGCTCTGCCTCCCGAGTGCTGGGATTAAAGGCGTCCGCCACCACCGCCCGGCCTAGCCTATATTTTTTAAAAAAAAAAAAACAAAAAACTTTTTTGTTTAAAGAGACACTCAGTGGAGTGATTACTTAGCATGCATGATGCCTAGGTTCAGTTCCAATCACTGAAAAAAAGTAAAAACAAAAACCTTGCATATGTTTTATGCTAGTTAGGAGGAGTCTTTGGAGCTGGAGAAATGGCTCAGTTATTAAGAGGGCTTGTTATTCTTGCAGAGGATCCAGATTCCATTGCAAGTGTCCACATGGTGGCTCCCAACCATCTGTAACCAGTTGCATCAGGCTTCCTCATGATGTACATACACACATAAAAGCACTCAAATCACATAAAATAAAGCAAAACAAAACAGAGTCTGTTTTAAGAGAGGATAGGTCTCATAGTTCTAGGTCTAGCTTGATCTTTCAAAATTCTTTTTTAGTTTTTCGAGACAGGGTTTCTCTATGTAGCTTTGCACCTTTCCTGGAACTCACTTGGTAGCCCAGGCTGGCCTCGAACTCACAGAGATCTGCCTGGCTCTGCCTCCCGAGTGCTGGGATTAAAGGCATGCGCCACCACCGCCCAGCGATCTTTCAAAATTCTTAAGCTTTTCAGGTAGAAATTATCCTTGATGACTTTGAGCAGTACCCTGACTATAGTTGGATGAAAGTACAGCTGGAAGGAGTTATAAATGGAAGTTTGTAGGAATTGGGACAGTTCCAGAATCAATCTCTACTTGTAAGATTATTCAATAATGTTTAAAAATAAGGCAAATTGGTTTTGTGGTTCTTTTTTTTGCTTTTACCTTCAGTTACTTCCTCATCTTCTGATTATTTTGGTTTTAGTGGTTCACCACCACCTTAGGGCCACCAAGATGGATTTACAAAGTCAGGAACTTGGTTGCCTTTGAAAAGTTTATGCCTAACACCTACCTATTCAGGAAAATTGCTTTGGGGGAAATAATAGTATCCTCTCCACATTAATAGCATGTTACTTAATTGCAGAGAATTATATCTTTTAGCTTTTTGTGGCCTCCTGTCCCATAGCAGGTGGGTTAGCTGGAGATGCATGTAGCTCATGTAGTTGATAGAGGGCTTACCTAGAATATGTGAAGCTTTGGTTTCTATCTGGATACTTATTAACTAGACATGGTTGTACATGCTTGTAGTCCCAGTACCAGGGAGGTGAAGGCAGGAAGGTCAGAAGCTCAAGGTCATTCTCAGATACATTGTTTTCAGGCCAGTTCCATGCAGAAGATCTTGTCTCAAGCACAAAAAGAAAACAACAAAAATGATAATTCTGGTGACTGCTTTGACTACCTAAATGTACTGAAATTCAACCTCTAAGTCTTGTTATTTGCTATGAGATTTGGGGGCAAATATCTTTTCCACCATTTAGTACTTTAATTCTCCAACTTTTAGTTGATGGTTTTTTTTTTTTTTTTTTTTTTCGAGACAGGGTTTCTCTGCGTAGCTTTGCGCCTTTCCTGGAGCTCACTTGGTAGCCCAGGCTGGCCTCGAACTCACAGAGATCCGCCTGGCTCTGCCTCCCAAGTGCTGGGATTAAAGGCATGCGCCACCACCGCCCGGCTTTAGTTGATGTTTTAAAACGAGTTTTGAGCCAGGCATGGATGGTGGTGCACGCCTTTGATCCCAGCACTGAGGCAAATCTCTGTGAATTTCAGGGCAGCCAGGGCTACACAGAGAAAACCAGTCTCGAACAAACAAACAAATATATGAAAGAAAGAAGGGAGGGAGGGAAAGAAAGAAAGGAAGGCACTTCAAGAGAGGTTCTTTGATTTTTGCTTTGAGTGAGAGTAATCTCAGAACAGGGTCTTTCTGCTATGCTAGTCTTTATGCGTGGCACTGAGCAAGAAGGAAGAGGAGAAGAATGATTAAAAACGGAAAGAAACAAAACTTTATCATTTTCAAAATAAATTCTCATTACTCTTTCCTTCTGCCTTGTCATTTTCTTAGTATATCATATATAGAAAGTTTACATGCAGACTAGCTTACACATCGAACGTTGCTTTCTTCGTAAGTTATTTTGGATTTGAGGCAAGTTTTAAAATGTGGTTCCCCCCCCCCCCCCCCAGAGCTGAGCACCGAACCCAGGGCCTTGCGCTTGCTAGGCAAGCGCTCTACCACTGAGCTAAATCCCCAACCCTGAAATGTATTTCTTTTTCACTTCACACACTCCCTTTAGAATTGTCTGACTTCTGTCACAGACTCAAAGACTGTTGGTCAAAAGTCATCCTTTCACAATTTTGCAAAATAATAATAATAAAGTAGGTTGCCAACTCAACTCAGCATTTTTAAATATGCAAGATACTGGGTTGGGAGTTCTAGTATAGCAGTCACTAATTATATTAAAAGTTCTCAAAATGGAAGGAAGGAAGGAAGAAAAAGATGGCGTGTGGGCATTGGACCCTTGGATCTGGAGTTGCAGGCAGGTGAGGACTGCCTGGCAGGGGTGCTGGGAACCAATCAGCAGTCTTCTGGAGGAGCAGCAAGTACTCTTAAGCCACTAAGCCCTCTTTGCAGCCCCAGAAGTACTCAATTTTTGAAATGGAAATTCTTTGTAGTTTGAACGTTCTAAGTTAAAAGTTTAGGTTCTTCTGGCTGCTTACTTTGAAGTGAAATCCATTGCTTCTTTTCTGTATCCCTCTGTCATGTAATGATCAGCAGGTAGGGAAGAGGTAGGCATACACAATCCACTTAGTAGTCTGAGCCTATGGCTGTTTTCTAAATATTTTCACTTGTAGCTTTCCTTACATAATTTTTGATTTTTAGCAATATAAATTTTTTGGTTTTTGTTTTTTTATGTTGTTGTTGTTGTTGGGTTTTGTTTGTTTTTTTTTTAAAGGATTCGGTGGCAGTCCATAATCTTACATAACCAAACTTCATGTTACTGCTCTTTCAAAGACTGATTATTGGAGCAAACATAAAAATATGTTCACCTATCATTGTACTCCCTATTTATGTCAGTCAAGATGGCTATTTGGGGAGTTGGAGAGATGGCTCAGCAGTTAAGAGTACTTAATACCCAGCACCTACATGGTAGTTCACAACCATCCGTAAACTCTAGTTTCAAGAATCCAACACCTTCTTCTGACGTTCACGGACACCAGGCATGCATGTGACACTCAATACATGCAGGGAAACACACACAAAATATAATAAATGAATGATGGCTATTTGGACTTGCCTCCTAGGCTTTTTTTTTTTTTTTTTTTTTTTTTTTTGCTATAATTTTCTCTACTAATCCAGTTTTATATTTTCATGCTAAATTTATTCATTTGTATATTCTAAGTGCAGAGTGTGCTATTTTGTAGAGTCTGTTTTCCTTATCTGTATTGTTCTTGCTTACTGCTGCTGTTTTCTTTCTTTCTTTTTTGGGGTGGGGGTGGGGGAGGTGGGGTCAAGACAAGGTTTTTTCTGTGTAGCCCTGACTGTCCTAGAATTCCTCACTCTGTAGACCAGGCTAGCCTGTAACTCAGAGAGATCCCTCTGCTTCTGTTGGGATTAAAGACTTGTGCTACTACCACCTAGCTGGATTGTTACTTAAAAAAAAAAAAGAAAGAAAGAAAAAAAGAAAGGGTAGAAAGCTAGGCATGGAGGCTTTAAGCACAGCAAGGGCTACAAAGAGAAATCTCAAAGAACAAGACAAAAACAAACAAACAAAAAAACCAGGTGGAAAATATTTAAGACAAAACAGGCATCTAAACACAGAAAGAAGAGGAAATAAGATATCCAGAGTGAAAGGACAGGATGCAGATAGTCAGGAGAAGTTAACAGCAAACCCTGAGTGAAACCCCTTCTGCCGCCTCATCTCCAGTGAGTAGTACATTTCTATGAACAACAGATTTCTAGATTTTGTTTGTTTGTTTGTTTTGTTTTTTGAGACAGGCTTTCTCTGTGTAGTTTTGATGCCTGTCCTGAATCTTGAGCTATAGACCAGGCTGGCCTCGAACTCATAGATTTGTCTGCCTCCTGAGTGCTGGGATTAAAGGCATACGCCACCTCCGCCCAGGAGATTTTTAGTTCTTAATTTCTGTATTTTTATATTCATGTGATTTCTGTATTTTTATATTCATGTGATCACTTAGTGTTATAATCCTTTTAAAAAGCTGAATGAATTGTAAACTATTTCTCTGCTTTCTTTCCCCACAAGTTCATTGCATTGAATTATACTGAGATAACTCTTGGGATCTGCCTAAAGAGATACTCTTCTCCATGGAGTAACATTTCCATATTAGAGGATTTTGAAGCAATAGTGCTTTATAAATCATAAAATGGATTTTAATGATTTATTTTTATTTTATATGCATTGGTGGTTTTGCCTGCATTTATGTCTATGTGAAGGTGTCGTATCCCTGGAACTGGAGTCACAGACATGGGTGCTGGGAATATGATTCTGGTCCTCTGGAAGAGCAGTCAGTGCTCTTCACCACTGAGCCATCTCTAGCCTTATAAAATGGATTTTAATACCAGTGTAATAAGCACAGAACTTGTAGGACCTCTCCTGTTTTCTTTTAAAAGCTTCTATTAAATGGGCTCTCCGAATTTTTTTGAGTAAAAGGTCTATCTTTGAGGAGGGGGGCGGGAAATCATTGTTTCTTGGCCCATGGTTTAATGAAAGTATTTTAAGGAGTATATATCCTTTCATACATTGGGCATGTTTAAGTACTCCCCCCTTTAATAGGTGGTATGATTTTAACATGTAAAGACATAATTAGAATTTGTATGTCTTTAATGAATTATAGAAATATAGCAACAGCCAGTGGGTCCCTTATAACTTGATTCCTCTTTAAATTAATTCTAATTTGATCTAAAAAGTCTAATTTGATCTTCGACTCAGATAGTTATTTCTTCAGTCACATAACTTTCTATTGGATGAGGAATGTTATCAGCTCCAGCAACTATAGGAACTTGGACAACAATCCTGCCGGTAACTTAAGCAGTCCCAGCTAGGGTAGTCTGCATTCTGACTGGTGAACAGGCTTGTGGATTGTTTGTAGTCTCTCCTCAGTAGACGGTTTACTTATGCTTCATCTTTAATGGAGTTGGAAGAGCGTTTCTGCTACTTCCTTCCCCAGAGTTGACCTTCAGAACCCAAAGTTTTGACAAAATAGAAAAAGTATTCTCTGTTAACCGGTCTATGTATAGACTTTGGAGGGGAAACCTAGTTTCTGCTCTCTTGGGTCAGGTGAAGATAGACGTTAGCCATTGTTACAGACTAGAAGTTTTAAGTCACCTTGTCACATGCTGTCCTTCTTTTTATGGTTTAGGAATTTGTTTTCTCTTGTTTGTTTGAGATGGTCTTTTGTATTCCCTGCTGTCCTTGAAATTCCCTATGTAGCTGAGTCTCACCTTGAACTGATCATCCTGCCTTTATCTTCCAAGTGCTAGGATTACAAACCTGTAGTACCAGCCCCACTTCATTTTACTTCTTTTATAAAACTGAATAAAACATTTTCCAAAGTTTCCTGTGTTGTGAGCTGAGCTCGGATGAAGTGAAATCTTTGCAATAAGACAACCCTAATGATAAAAATGGAAAGGAAGTCTGTGAATTTTGAGGGCTTTCAGAGCTAAGTTTTAGAATCATTGCCTAAATATTTAAATGCCACCGTTTGTTGTTTAGAGGGATGTGGAGCTAAATTGAGAAGGGAGCACACATCTGCTTTTATTGCTAAGTATATCCGTCTCAACAGCGCTCTCACAATGGAATTTTTATGTCTGGATTCACCAGTCTTGGGTTTTTGCAACAATGTTTTCTTTCACCTTTTGGTACTAGGGATTGGACCTCTGTTGTTACACATGCTAGGTAAGCCTTCCACTGGACTATTATACCCCTAGACCTTAAGGAAGGTAAGAAGAGGTGAAGAGAGTAATCCTATATTGCTGTCTTCCTTCCCCTGTTTTGAATTTGTGTCCCTATTAGACAGAGTTCTTTTTATTATTAGCACTCGTGGCTTTTGTTTTTTTATTTCATTAGACAGACCAACCGATGAGCCGGGTGGCTTTAATCCCAGTGCTCAGTAGGCAGAAGCAGTGAATCTCTATGAGTTCAAGACTAGCCTGGTCTACAAAGTGAGTGCCAGGACTGTAACACAGAGAAACCCTGTCCTGAAAAATAAATAAATGAATGAATGAATGAACGAATAAACGAAAGGCCAAGAGATGCTGGGAGTAGTGGTGCATGCAAGAGACAGGTGGATCTCTGAGTTTGAGGCTAGCTCAGTCTCAGTGTGTTAGTTCACTGAGTTCCAGGACACCCCAGAGCTATATATGAGACCCTGTCTACAAAAAGAAGAAAGAAAGGCCAGCAGGAAACTAGGGGGGGGGGGGGTTGTGGGGGGAGGTTATTTCCTTGTATTGTATTAAGAAGGAGGCAGACGATTACTATTCCTTTTCATTTCTGGCAAGTTAAGATTCAGAATTATAAGATTCAGAATAAGTAAAGAAATTTTGCCTGTGCCTACCTAATGAGTGATACTGAACCAGAGTTTTTTAAAAGCTTGTCCAATGAGCCACTGATTTCTCACTGTACTCTCAAAGAGAACAGGACCGGTCCCTCAGAAGTCATTGAACAACCAGGTTTAGGTGGCCAGTTTGACAGCAGCTTGCCCTGGCCTGCTTCTTGGCCTTTCTGTCCTTTTGTGACTGTTCTGTGGTTAATTGGAACTCAAAGACTGTGCTCCTTGCTATCTTCCACACGTGGAAACTAAGTTTAAAACCAAGGCCAACAACCAGTTCTTTTATAAAGCGTTTTTGGACCACATAAAGTGAGGTGGATTTTTTTTCTTGGTTGGTTACTTTTTTGTTGTTGCTGTTATTTTGTTTTGCCTGTTTGCTTTTTCCTTCGAGTAACTTTAGCTTTCTGGGATGTAAATAGTGATTTACAGGGAGGACTTTGGAGGATGTGAAACAAGTTTGTGTTTCTTCTGCTTTGTTGGCTACACTATCTTCATGAATCTGACACACTATTTGTCTGACAGTGCACTTAGTACTGCTTCGCCAGGGAAATCACACAAAACAAGCCTGGTGCATCAGCACTTTCATTGTGTGCTGGGCTGAGCCTCCCTTCACATGGTCGCATCCCCGTTTTAGCCCAATACTCCCTTTCCCTGCCCCTTCCCCAGACCTGCCTCTTTCTGTGGCACTTACTGCTGGTTTCCCTGAGCTCCATTTCCACTTTGTGTTTTTTGTGGGGCCCAGGAAGCTAAAGCTGTGTGTATTTGTGGATCAGACAAGTGCAGCAAGTTATTATCATTGGCTTCTGAAGGGGAGAGTGAGGTGATGGCTGCGTTTAAGTTGGATTTCCTTCCAGAAATGATGGTGGATCATTGCTCTTTGAATTCCAGTCCTGTGTAAGTATTTTTGTTGTCTAATTTTTATCATAAGCAGAGGGAACTGGGCTGTTTTTATTATTATTATTATTATTATTATTATTATTATTATTATTATTTGATGAAACCGGTCCCTTAAAAGAGAGAAGAAAAAATTAGAATGCCCGCATTTAATTCTCTTAATTATTTAGTCTAATTCTCATAACTGCTAATTGCCTCCAGGATGTAACTAAATTCTTTGCATGAAGGTACACTTGATGTATGGCTAGCAACATCAGTTCAAGTGTGCTGGCTCTAATCTCCTCAAACTGTAGTCTTTACTCATGTAACAGATTCCAAGGTGTTTTTTAAACTGTGGCTTTATTGCTTTGGGTTGGGTATGCAATGTTAAATAATCCTTTGGGAATTGAGTATTTTGTTATTCGTTTTTATTTATTTATTTATTTACTTATTTTTTTGAGACAGGGTTTCATGTAACCTGGGCTAGTCTGGAACTCCCTATGTAGCCGAAGATGACCTTGAATTCCTGATCCTCCTGCTTACTCTTCCTGGGTGCTGAGATTGCAGGCATGAGCCAGGAAGCTCGATTTTGCTGGACATAGAACCCATATTTTATATGTATTAGGCAAACACTCTATTATCCTCAGCCCCTGCTTTTTTTTTTTTTTTTTTTTTTTTTGAGACAGGGTCTCCCTATATAGCTCAGATTGGCCTCAGGATTCTCTGCCATACCTGCTGAGGTGCTAGGTTTTTTATACATGTACCACCATGCCCTGCTAGTTTTTAACTCTCATACTGCGAAGCTCCTGTCACAGAGAAAACTGGGAGTTAATGTATGGTATTTAGTATTGTATGTATAGTGTTATATGATGTATTAACCTGTGAAGTATAATTCTGAACCTTAATTTTCTCCCCCTACCTCCTTGCTAATTGAAAATACAGTTTAACATGTGATTTCAGTAATACTAGGTTATCTTCATTTAAAAAAAAAAAACCAAGTAAAACAAAAAAAGATCAATTTTGATTGGCAGTTTGCTCAAATAAATTATGGGTGCAGAAATTGAAGACCTTGTTAGCTAGTCAATATGTTAACCTGGCCCTGAGGTGGGGCAATAGGGAATATGAGTTCTGGACTTTGTGGAGAAGGATCTGATTTCTAACTTGATTTCCATCAAAATCTGAACTCTGTGTTATTTCATTTACCTTAACCAGTGTCCCTGGTTTCATCACCTTAGCCAAGTTCAGAATAACCTTGGAACATCAAGTAAATGTACCTTTATTGAAAGCCAAGAATGTTAGTAGTGTGAATCTTTGAAGTTAGGTCTCCTTGTTCAGATTACACCCCTGAGACAGTTGTGAGTAATAGATACTTTGTGAGGTCGTTTTGAGTCTTGAAGTTAGCCATATTGCTCTTTTGAGATGGATTATATGCCTTCTCTATAGTCCTCCAATAGCAATTTAGATGTTTTTTTTTTAAAATAACAGTTCTTTACTGTCAAAATGTTATTTTAGAAGTAGTTAAAAGGGCAAATTGCAGTAAGCATTAACTATCAAGACTCAGCACACCAAGTATGCTCATATCTCAGAATATATACTAGCTAAAATTGGAGTCTGTGGCTCAAATTATCTTTGCATTCTAGAAGTTTCTTTTTGTGCTTTGCTACTGCCTGTTGAACATTCCAGTGTTTTCCTCAGCTCCCTTCCCCTGTTCTTTGGCCTTTTCTTTTGTGCTAGAACTTAGCTTGCTGAGCAAACAGATGTTCTGAGCTGTACTCCATCCATGCAGCCTCCTTCCTTTTTTCCTTTTCTTTCCTTTTGCTTTGTATGTATGAAGGGTTTCCTGTATGTCAGGCTGGCCTCTTAACTTTCTGTGGAGGCAAGGCTGATGAACTTGTGGTCCTTCTGCCTCCACCTCCTGTGCTTTGTGATGGTCGTCATATGCTTCTGCTTCCAGTTTATCCAACCACGGCATCAGACAGACCAGGGTTTCCAAGCACTCTACCAGCTGAGCTGCCAACCTCAGCCCAGTTTCTTACCTTCTAAGAGGTTGAACTAGGCCACCATTCTACAAAGTTTGTGACAGAACCATTGCATGAACATCACCTGGAACTTAAAGGTCCAGATTAGTTTTTATGTTAAAGGTCCAAGACTGTTTTAAGTATAATGTGTAGTTTTTAATGTACATTGAAGTTTGAAACAAATGGATTTGATGTGGGTATTTTGAGTTAATCAGAGTAGATTGTTATTTTTTTTTTTAAATCCAAAGTCATTTGCATCTATTTTTGTGACCCATCCTCACCAAAGCTTTGTAAAGCTAAGCGCTTTGGCTGTTGCCCCTATTCTACAAATGAGGATCTCAGTTGAGAGAGGCCATGACTTGCTTGCTGAAGATAACTGATGTCAAAGTTGGACTTCTTTTTTTTATTATGGGGGGGGGCAGGTACTAGACCCCATATCAGTGAGTAGCTTGTATTTCCATGTTCTTAGATCCACTTCCATATGAATGATACCACAGAATGGAGCTTATGATGCAGGGTGTGTATGCGTGTGCATGCGGGAGTTGTTGGAAATAAAACCAAGAACCTTGTATATACTATAGATGAGTGCTTTACCTCTGACCTACTTTCTAAGCCCCAGGATAAAGAATTCTTGAAATTGGTGCATGCTTGCCACCTGAAAGGTCCCAGAAAGTTCCAGGGAACCCAAATACCCTTTCCTGTTCTTCTGCTCATGTCCTGGGTTCTTAGTTGGGGTGAAGCCTTTTACTAGCTATTCTTTTCATTTGCTTATACTTCAAGATACACTATTCTCCAAGGGTTAGTTAGGTCTAAGCCTCTAGCTCTCTAATTGATTAATCTCCTTTCCTAGCTTCTCTGTTGCTCAGGACTTTACTTTTTTTTTTTTTTTTTCTTTTCTTTTCTTTCCTCAGGACTCTACATTTTTTAGATGCCCTAAGCTCCATAACTTGATTCTAAATCTGTCTATTAGACATCTCTCTGATGGCTTCCGCTCAGACCCAACCAAGTAAACACAGAGACTTATATTGCATACAAACTGTATGGCCGTGGCAGGCTTCTTGCTAACTGTTCTTATAGCTTAAATTAATCCATTTCCATAAATCTATACCTTGTCACGTGGCTGGTGACTTACCGGCATCTTCACATGCTGCTTGTCCTGGCGGTGGCTGGCAGTGTCTCTCTGCCTCAGCCTTCTGCTTCCCAGAATTTTCCTCTCTCCTTGTCCCACCTACTTCCTGCCTGGCCAGTGGCCAATCAGTGTTTTATTTATTGACCAATCAGAGCAATTTGACATACAGACCATCCCACAGCACCCATGACTCAGTTTTTCTTTCTCACCTCCTTGGAGTTCCTTAAACTTCACATCCTAGGGATGTGATGGGATCATGACCCAAAAATGACTATGAGAGCAACTTTATATAGAATCCCCCTGGTTTCATGTTCTCTCCTTTTGTTGTGTATGTACACACACACACACACACACACACACACACACACACACACACACACACAGTGAGACTCACTCTGTAGATGAGGCTAGTGTTGAACTCACAGACATCTGCCTGCCTTTGTCTCTGCTAGGATTAAAGACATGTACCACCATGCCTGGCTCATTTTGTTTTTATTTTTGAGACTGTCTGGCTATATAGCCCAGGTTGACTTCAAACTCATGATGCACCTACCTCTACTGGAGTTGCAGATGTGCACATTCTTGGCTGGCTTGCCAGGTTTTTGTTTTGAGAATTTTTTTTTAATAATTATAATAACTATTATTATTATTATTGATTTTTAAAGACAGGGTTTCTCTCTGTAGCTCTGCTATCCTGGAACTTGCTCTGAAGACCAGGCTGGCCTCAAACTCACAGAGATCCACCTGCCTCTGCCTTGTGAGTGGTAGGATTAAAGGTGTGCCGATTTAGAATAGCAAGAGAGTGGTAGGATGTATCTGTTGGGAGCGAGAGGCTAGAGAGAGAGAATCAGGAGTTCAGGATCATCCTTAGCAGCATAGGGAGTTTAAGACCTGCCTGGGCTATATAAGACCCTGTTTTAAAAACAAAAGGAAAGGAAGGAAAAGCAAAGAGCTTGGAATAAAATCCAAGCTCTTAGTGTATCCCAGGAAGTCTGTCTTCTGGGTCTTTCCAACCTACCTCTTTTTCTATCTTGATTCCTAATCACTTCTCTTTTTTCTTTTCTATTTCTATTGATTTCTGTGCTCTTAACTCCCAAGTGTAGTTTTTCTTCCTTTCTGTTCTCCGTCTCTCATCACTCTTAGACGTTCAGTCCTCCATGCTATATATCATTTCTCCTAGTTCATTCATCTTAAATCCCAGCCCATACTCCTCCAAATGAGATCAGGTTATTAGCCACATCCACACACAACCTCCCCCCCACTTTTTTTGAGACAGTAGCTCATCAGGTAGGTTTGACTGACCTGGAACTTCAGAAATCCTCTTGCCTCCTGCTTCCCTCCTGCTGGGAAGTGTTTCCGCCATCATACCCAGCAACATAGAATTTTTCTATTCGCTAAGTGATTTGTTGTGTAGTGGCTTCACTTGTTTACTATTATTTCCAGGGCAGATTGTTACTCCATCTTTCATAGAGCCAATATAATGGTGCTGCTGCTATTGCTCTAACACCAGAGTAAGAACATGGTTTTTTGTTGTTGTGTTTGCCCCCCTCCGCCCCTCAGGGTGTCTCTGTGTAGCGCTGGCCTTGAACTCACAGAGATCCTCCTTCCTCTGTTCCTGAGTGCTGGGATTAAAGGCGTGTGCTACCACCGCCCAGTGAGCATGTTTTTTGATTTGTTTTTGTTTGAGGGTTTTTTTTTTGGAGAGGAGGGGCTAGAGGGAGATAATTACAGAATAAAACCTGACATTTTCTCCAGACTTGAGGGAAGAAGACTACTTCAAAACTCAATTGTCAGCTATGCTGTTATAGGATGGTGACTTAGAGACCTTTGCTGATAGCTTTTTCTAGTACCTAGTGACAAGTCTCCCTTTATCCAAATTAAAATTATTTCCACACATCATACACATTTTCTGTCTTGTTCTCACTAGAGAAATATCTGGAACGTAACATGGTCTCCTTTCTCTAAAGTCCTTGAAATTTGCATGCATTTCTCTTCCCCCTTTTCCACAGCACAGTATTTACAAAAGCTGGGGGCACTTGTTGAGACTGGGTGATAGTTAAATTTAGAATGTAATATGGTCTTATGCTTGCTAAAAAGGTAGATGGATTGATGTCTGAAAATTTTTTCTGTTTGTGTATTGAGCAAAGGGAAGTCAACTAATAATGACAGGTGAGTGAAAAAATGAATAATGAAAGCTTTTGAAAATGATTGGGGGCTCTGCGTGTGTGCTTGCATGCATGGCTTGGCTGTGCAGGTGTGCTTTACCTACCTGTGTGGGTGCATGTGGAGCTCAGAGGTTGATGTTAAGTTGTTTTCCTCTATCTCTCCACCTTATTCTTTGAGAGAGAAATTCTTCTGCTGAATCCCAAGTTCAGTTTCAGCTAGACTGACTAGACTAGTAAACCTTGGGCTCCATCTGTCTGCCTCCCAGTGCTGGGGTCACAGAAGTGCTCTACCGTGCCCAACTTTTCACATGAGTATTGGATCCCAACTCAGGTGTCCATGCTTGCACAAGCACTTTAGTGACTGAGTCATTTCTTCAGCATCTACTCCCCCTTTTTTATCATGCTGGGGATTGAACTCTGGTTTTCAGCAGGCTAGATGAGTACTCTGCCTGGAGACATTAACCTCCAGGGAAATAGACATTTATTTATTTTATTTGCTTATCTTTTCATCTCCTTATTTATTTTACCTACCTACTTTACTTACCAGTCTATCCTTTCACTATTTTGTGGTGCAGGGAACCATACCCAGTGCTTTATTTAGGAATGCTAGGAGAGTGCTGGACTCCATCTTTACCCTCAGGTGACTTAATGCAGCGCTTACCTGCTAAGGACAACACTTGTGCTGCAAGTCTCTGTGCGAGGACAGTGGAAGGCTGCCTGCTGTTGCTCCTCACCCCTTCGCAGCAGTGGCAGCTGAGAGAGAGCGTTGGCATCGACTTATTTTGAATATATATTTATATGGTTGTTTCTCTCAGTTTTTAAATTTCTAGCTGACGTTGTCAATTTCCTTTTTAACTGTTTCCATGAGCTCTGAGGAAATATCCCAAGAAAAATAAAAAATTTTCTCTGCTTAAAATTTTTTTATTTTTACATTTATTTATTTAGTATTGTGGACACGTGTGTGGAGATCAAAGGACAACTTAGAGAAATTGGTTTGGAGTGAATGCTCTTCATGTAAATTACAGGGATTGAACTTGGGTACCCTGGCTGGACATAAAATGCCTTTATCCACTGATCCTTCCCTCTCCCCGCTCCCCCACATGCCATTAAACATTTTTTTTAAGTAGATTTCTTTGTGCATGTATGTGTATAGGCAGTGTGTGGTGGGAGTGGGTTTCTCCTATTTTGTGAATTCTGGAGTTTGAACTTGGGTTGGTGACAGGTGCTTTACCTACTGAGCCATCTTACTGACCTCCTTTTAAAAGATATTTAATCAAATGAATTAACTTTTTGGAAACAGGATCTCATTGTGTAGCGCTGGCTGGCCTGAATGAAACTCAACAGAGATTGGTCTGCTTCTGCTTTCCCCTACTGAGTGCTGGGATTAAAGGCCTGTATATACCATGCTTGCGGAGGGCGGTTAGAGGGCAGCTTGTGGGAGTAGATCTGTCCTCCACTATGTGGGCCCCGAGGAGCAGATTAAATTGTCAGGCTTGGCCACAAGGACCTTTATCCATTGAGCCATATCATTGGTTTTTCTCCCCTACCTTTTATCTTTATTTTTATTCTTTATTTCAGTCTTAAAAAGAAAAAATTCTAGTTAGGGCTAAAGAGATTACTCAGTGATTAAGAGAATTTGTTGTTCTTCCAGGGGACCCAGGTTCAGTTCCTAGCACCTGTATCTGTTGGCTTCCTAGAGCACCCACACATGGAACAGAAAATAAATCTTAATTTATGTATATAAATAAAAATAAAGCTTAATTTTTCAAATTAGCATACATGTGGATTTTATTTTGGTATTTTCAAACATGTACAATTATGTTTTATTTATTATACAATGCTTTTGTTATTTACCAATGTATACCATGCCTAACAGTGTGTTGATCTATATAAGTTAAGTGCCCAATACTTATTGGAAGCAGGAATGAGTCAGTAAATGATTGTAGCTCATGATCTCTATAGTGTGTTGATCTTCTCTGAAAATTTGAAGTATCTAGGTAGTGCCTTTCAAAGTGGTGGACTGCCTTATCCTTCACTCCATTGTGAAATACAGTAAAAAATATTTCCTTAAAAAAATTAGATGTGGCCAGGCAATGGTGATGCACACCTTTAATGCCAGCTCTCAGGAGACAGAGGCAGGTGGATCTCTTGAGTTCGAGGCTAGCCTGGTCTATAGAGTAAATTCCAGGACAACGAGGACTACACTACAACCAGGACTCTATCATGGAAATAATTAATTAATTAAAAAATAAGACATAGATTTATTTTGTATTTGTTATTATCAATTTTAATAGATATATAATGGCTTAATCCAATTTCTATGAAAAGGGAATTCTAAAAGGTTAAATTTGAAAGTTGCCTCTGATCTCTGGGCCTTAGTTCACATAGCACTGACCTAGACATTCTTAGGGATACTGAGTAGGTATACAAAAGGGGGTGAAATTGAAGAAAGAGAGAAGAATTTGAAGCTGGTCCTGTTGGTAAAAGTTCATAGTCTCAGGCACTAGGGAGTCAAAGTTAGGAGAAATACACAGATTACTGGCCAGTGCTGCCACCCTTTAATACAGTGTTCAAGTCTATCCTGGGCAAGTTAGTGAGATTCTGTCTCAAAGTAAAGAGAAGGCATATAGGCAGAGTACTTGCCTAGGATGTACAAGGCCTTAGGCTCAGTCCTCACAGTATATTTCCCCACACACACACACTCCGAGAGAGAGAGAGAGAGAGAGAGAGAGAGAGAGAGAGAGAGAGAGAGAGAGAGAGACAGACAGAGAGAGAGAGGTTTTAGAATCCTGAGTTCCTACTGGTTATAGATAAGTTGTAATTTGTGTATGTTAACCATTCTTTTGCTTCACACAGAATGGGTGATGATGTTAGTTAGAGATGGCATGCGCATGTGGGAGGGAAGGGCAAGCCCATTCAGTTGCAGCTTATAATGTAATATAAATGAATAAACCTGCCTCTGCAGAAAGAACTGTTAGCTTATTATTGAAACATATACTGAATACCTTTGAGGTTCTGTTAATCTTCTCTGGAATAGAACTACATGATGAGAGATTATCAGCATTTATTTATTTATTTATTTATTTATTTATTTATTTATTTATTTTTTTTTTTTATTTTTTTTTTTTTTTTGGTTTTTCGAGACAGGGTTTCTCTGTGTAGCTTTGCGCCTTTCCTGGAGCTCACTTGGTAGCCCAGGCTGGCCTCGAACTCACAGAGATCCGCCTGGCTCTCCCTCCCGAGTGCTGGGATTAAAGGCGTGCGCCACCACCGCCCGGCGAGAGATTATCAGCATTTTAATAAAACACTACTAAAACTGATAAAGTTGTTAGAGTCATGTTGTAAGAAACAACAGATCGATCACTACTTAATGGTACCTTCTTTTTTTTAATCATGGAAACCTGGTTTCTATTGGGACAGTAAGGTTAAAATGGTAAATATATATATATAAGTATATATAAAATGACCTACCATATTTCTTCCTCCCTGCTACTCCCTCCTCTCTTTTCCTTTCTTTGTTTTCAGTCAGGGTTTTTCTGTGTAGCCCCCTCTTTTATAGAACTCAGGATTGCCCAGCCTCCCTAATGCTGGAATACAGGTATATACCACCAGCCTCTACCTTCCACAGTTTTAAATTAACAGCATAAAGGAAAACCAGTAAGACAGTGTATTCCAAAGTAGGTTTTTTTTAATCATGTGTGTGGTGTATATATATCCATGTATGGATATGTGGAGGCCAGAGGGTGTCTTCTGTATCACTCTCTACTTCATATTTTTATTTTTTCAATTTAATTAACTAATTTATTGAGACAAGGTCTTACTGTATAGCCCTGACTGACCAGGAACTTGCTATGTAGACTAGGCTGACCTCTGTTTCCCAAGTGCTGGGATTAAAGATGTGCACTTCCATGCCTGACTACCACCACCACCACCATCATCATCATCGTCATCAATTATTTTGAGACAGTGTCTCTCACTGAACCTATAGCTTATCAATTAGGCTAGACTTGGCCAGACCAGCAAGCCTGCAGGAACTTACTGTCTGTTTCCAGTGTTGGTGTGCCAGACTTTTTCCATATAGATGCTGAGTATCTAAACTCCATCTTCATGCTTGCATTTTACCTCTGAGTCATCTGCCTATTTGCTTCCAAAATAACTTTTTAAGAGGATAGCGTGGCCAGTCGGTGGGAGGCAGAGGCAAGCAGATCTCTCTGAGTTTGAGGCCATCCTGGACTACAGAGCAAGTCCCAGGACAGCCAGGACTACACAGAGAAACCCTGTCTCGAAAAACAAAAAACAAAGAGGGTAGCTTGATCTTATGGCAATTATATTCTCATAGGAAGTGATAGCTATCTTTTTGTTGTTTTGAAACACATTCTCATTTAGCCACAACTGGCTGCAAATCTCTGTAGCCAAAAGCTCTTCCCTAAATTCCTGATCCTCCTGTCTTCACTTCCCAAATGTCAGGATTATAAGTGTGTTCCACTACCCCCAG
Organism: Peromyscus leucopus; assembly: GCF_004664715.2. Lineage (NCBI taxonomy): Eukaryota > Metazoa > Chordata > Mammalia > Rodentia > Cricetidae > Peromyscus > Peromyscus leucopus. The sequence continues at coordinate 66,706,934 of NC_051066.1, forward strand.
GTATGATAGCTGTGCTTAAATTAAGAGTCCTCTTGTGTATAGCACTCATTTTTGGTGAGATTAATTGCTTAAAAGAATTTCAAAGGCTGGAGAGATGGCTTGGTGGCTGCTCTTCCAAAAGGACCTGGGTTCAATTGTCAGTACCCACATGGCATCTTACAACTGTCTGTAATTTCAGTCTCAGGATATCTGACGACATCCTTTTCTGGTCCCTGGAGGCACCAGGAACACATGTGATACACAGACATACATGCAGACACCATCCACCCATACATGTAAAATTAATTTTGAGAAAGGAGAAAGAATTTCTTGGAACCATTAGGAAGAAATTTCTTCATTTCACATAGCTATGAACCAGACCCCACTATACCAGATGAAGCTACAAGAATGAGCAGAAAAGCTGTGGACACACTCAGAGATAGAATGCTTGCCTGAGACCCTGAGTTCCATTTCCAATACTATCTTTAAGAAGGAAATAAAGAATAAGATTAAAGCCATTACTACCTTTGAAGAACTATCAGTCCTTGGGAAGATTGGATAAAGCTAGGCGATGATAAAAGATGTCAGCTATATAATAGAGATGGAAATTTAGTATTGTTTATATTCTAGAATGTCTCTAACTAATTAAAATGGAAAAATATTGAGAACCATAAGTACAGGGGTAAGTGTTGGCTGTATTTTTTTTTTTTTTTTCCTGTTTTTGAGATGGGAGCTTCGTATGTAGCTAAACTGGCCTTGAACGTGAGGCAGTCCTCCTGCACCTTCAATGCTGGAATTACAGGCATGCACACCACACCTAGCTTTGATAAGTGTGTGTTATTTACCCTCTTGATAACTACTTAATGCTGGATCCTGCAGAGGGGACATAGGTCAAACGGCTCCACAGATCCAGTATGTCTTGCTAGCTTTTAAGAGTTGAAGTTGTAAGGTGTAGATGTGAAATTTTAAGTGTGAGATCTTGAAATGGTGGCAAAGACTCTTAAATTTTAAGTATAAGGTCTTGAAATAGTGGGAAAGAGTTGGAAATGAACGCTAGTTTCTGAAGAAATGTTTGTGATGCAAGAATGCCCCAGAGTTCTCGACAGTTTACAGGCTAGGAATACAGGTATTAAAGTAGCAGTGTAGGTGTTATAGGACTGGAAGATTTTGTGAAATTTGAAATGGTTGTAGTTGGTGGGGAATCCAATACAGAGTCTCAGAGAAACAGCAAGTACTGGTTACATAATTCAGATCATTTTTGGCAGTTCAGTAGAGGTAAAGCACTATGTTTAAGACATCCCCTTTAAAGCTAGTATTCTGGAGAATCCTTAGTTTGGAGTTGGGAATGAAATACATCTGTTCTGACATCTGCTAGAAGGATACTGACAATGTTAGAGTCCTGATTCTTACCTGTAATCACTAGTCCTTTGTTACTACACATTACTATATATTTTGAAGTCCTTATTAGGCTGATAAAATGACAGATAAAATACTTGCCCCACAAGCCTGGCAACAAGAATTCAATCCCAGAACCCACATAAAAGAGGACAGAACTGACTCCAAAAAGTGGTACTCCAAACTCTGCACAGTGCTGTGACATATGAATATCCTTATTACTGTACATTAAGAGATAAATTTATTTGTATAGCTGTACTCAAATACTATTAAAACGATCTATCTTTGGGATCTTCACTTTGTAAGTTCTGAGATTTATTATATTAGACCAAGGCATAAGTGGCATTGTCAATGTCTTAATCAGAATGGTGAATTTAGTTTTGATATGTAGTAGAGTGGACAGACTAGAATTCAGGTAAATTAAGTAGAAGTAGTGAATGAAGTAGATTTTTCTCCTTCTACATTTTAAGAAAGTACTTGAAAATGTTTAGAAAGAAGAACCCCTTCTGGTACACAATATCTATAACCTCCTCCTTTATCTCATGCAGCTCAAAGAAAATGAACGGCACCCTGGACCACCCAGACCAACCAGATCTTGATGCTATCAAGATGTTTGTGGGCCAGGTTCCCAGGACCTGGTCTGAGAAGGACTTGAGGGAGCTTTTTGAGCAGTATGGTGCTGTCTATGAAATCAACATCCTAAGGGATAGGAGCCAAAACCCTCCTCAGAGCAAAGGTGAGGTGTCTTTATTTTATTTTTATTTTTATTATAGTTCATATATGTGGAGGTCAACGGACAAGTTGAAATACAAGTTTCTCCATTCTGTGGATCCCAGGCATTGAACTCAAAGGTTAGGCTTGGCAGGAGCTCCTTTACCAGCAGGCACTTGTACTCAGTGAACAGGCTTGCGGCCACGGCTGGGGGTGTTTTAACACACTGCACATAATGGAGTTTTAATTTGTTTGTTTTGGGTTTTTTGTTTGTTCGAGACAGGGTTTCTCTATATTAGCTCTGACTGTCCTGGAACTTGCTATGTAGACCAGGCTGGCCTCAAGCTCAAGAGTTCCTGCCTCTGCCATCTTGGTGCTAGGATTAAAAGCATGTACCACACCCAGCTGGGTTTTATTTTTAATTCCTATAATAATACTGTATATCTTTTATCTCTGATTGTGAGGGTATTTTTGTGTTTATGGGGGGAAGGTAGCCTTTTATATTAGCTATATTTTCTAATCCAAACATTTAATGCCTTAAAATATTAAGGTGACCACATGACAATGTTTTGTAAGATGCACCTGGGCAGTCCTGTATAAGTAAGTACTCACAGTGCTGTGTCTCATTTGATCTACGAATGGAATGCTTAAAATAGTAAACTAGCCACATGAGGTTTCTTGACTAGAGTAAACTGATGCTACAGCCCTTACAAGATAGTTGATCAGCTGAGAAGGGCTTGATTTAGGCAATTGGTTGGCAGTAGCCTACAAAATGGTTAGGGAAAGAAAGGTTAGGCTCTTCGAGAGATCACAGTAACATGTGCATTTTCAGGAGACCAGTAGTAAGTAGGCAACATTAGCTTTGCTTGTACATACAAACATACTCTTATTTTTCAAATGACCAATTTTATTGTGACTTTGTAAAAGCTATTTTCCAGTACAGATGTGAGGTATATGGTTGTTGTATATGCCCAAATTAATGAGTTAAAGATCTAGAAACAGATGAATGTTCTCCTCATGGCATAGTTAACCAAAAATAAAAGTTGTGGTTTCTGGAAATGTCTGGCTATACAACATTAATTTAAAATTTTAAGTATTGCATAATATTGAGAGAAAACTATTATATTTCATGATAACACACTGAAGTCCAAGATTTTTAAGACCCTTTTGTCTCCAGATACTAAACAAAGTACAAAATCTTCAAGACAGTGCCAAGTGCTGTGAGTAATAGAATTATCTGATGAGAATCAAGAATTCAAAAAATATTCTAAGTTCTTGTTCTTGAGTAATTTTATAATTTAATTAGTGATAATTACGTTTGAGTCATATGGACAAAAACTGGCTGTGAGAGGTTGGAGAGATACTATAGCAATTAAGAGCGCCGATGGCTCTTTGCAGAGGATCCAGGTTCAGTTCTCAGCATCCACACAGTGGCCCACAACAGGCTGTAAATCCAGTCCCAGGGGATCCAATGCCCTTTTCTGGCCTCTTCAGCACTCGGCACATATGGTACACAGACAAAACACCCATATACATAAAATAAAATCTTAAAAACTAGCGGTGATATAGGGAGTGATTTGTTCTGAGCAAGCAGAGAGAAAGGAGTTTCCAGGAAACCAGGCTGCTAGAATAAGGACTGTGTCTATGTCTTGTTCCTCAGCATATTACCTAGTTTATGATAGGATGGGTTAAATGTGATGGCACATAACCTTTGTAAAGGGAGCATTATAGACATACATGGTTGTATAGACTATAATCTCAGTTCTTAGAAGGTGGAGACAGGAGTTCAAGAACATTCTTAGCTAACATACCAAATTCAAAGCCAGCCTGTGCTACATGAAATTGTCTGAGGGTTTTGTTTTTGTTTTTTTTTTTTTAAGGGAAGGATTTTTCCAGAAAAGTAACATTGACTTGATGAACGGTGGTGGCATGTGCCTTTAATCCCAGCACTTGGATGCAGAGGCAGGTGGATCTCTGAATTTGAGGTTAGCCTTGTCTACAGAGTGAGTTCCAGGACAACCAAGGCTACACAGAGACCTTGCCTCAATTAAAACAAAACAAAACAAACAAACAAAAAAGATAGTGCTCTTCTCCTCCTCTTGAATTTTAATAAACTTATTCCTCTCTTAAAGTTCTGCAGTAGTGTAGTGATAGAAATGTTCTAAGTATTGTCTGTTTCCAAGGCACTAATTTTGTAAAATCTTGTTTTTTCAGGGTGCTGTTTTGTTACATTTTACACCCGTAAAGCTGCATTAGAAGCTCAGAATGCTCTTCACAACATGAAGGTCCTCCCTGGGGTAAGAGGCTCTTATAAGTAAAAATGGCGTTGTTTCAATTTTTATGCTTGGGACATGCTTCTGCACGTCAAGCACACAATGGGAAGCATTTTGGAAGAAAGGTAATTGCTGTGAAAAGGATTCTATAAAGGGAACATTTCAAAGAAGATAGACAAAAGTTGTCCTCACTGCCAAGAGTCTTGTGTATTTTAACTTTATGACTCACATTCTGTGTATTCTTATATTTTGTAAGTAAGATCATTGGGCAGCTATGAGTTTAGAGAATTCTAAAGGCTGTTGTTTTGGTATGCCCTTTAGAGTCTTTATATTTTTGAAAGCCATTAATGGGTTTGGAGAATAACACCAGTGGTTTTCCTGTTTAGATGCATCACCCTATACAGATGAAACCTGCTGACAGTGAAAAGAACAATGGTAAGCAAGCATGCCAAGTCTGCTCTGCATGAGATTCTTTTCTTTTCGTTTCTTAAGATACTTGTATTGAATTGTGCTATAAAAGTCTCTTTTGAGCCAAGTGGTAGTGGCACACACCTTAACCCCAGCACTCAGGAGGCAGAGGCAGGCACATCTCTCTGAGTTCAAAGCCAGCCTGGTTTACAGAGGGCGATCCAGGACAGTCGGGGCTGTTACACAAAAAAACAAAACCACAACAATTCTCTTTTGTCTTAATTTTGATAAATAAGTGATAAAAATAGAGTTAACAGAAATATTACATATTAGGATGAATTAGCCCTGTGTGGTAGTATTCAGTGTAGTTTCACACATTTAGGATTTTGAGGTCAGCTTGGGCCACATGAGACCATATTTCAAAAACAGTCAGATACACAAACAGAAAATCTAGAATGTCCTTGATAAGTATAGTTTCTTATGGACAGGTTAAGGAGGAAAGTGGACCAGCTGGGAAGCAAACCTGCTAGTGCTTTAGGACAGAGCTTCCTGAGCTCAGTAGGGACAAGGCCATCCATGATCAGTTCAGTTGCCAAGATACTGCACCCCAGCAATAAGCTGTGACCCAGGGACTTTTGGAGCTGGGGATGAACTCAGACTTAAAGTGTCATCTGTAAAAGCAAAATATAATGGAAGCCAAAAGAAATTAAAGTTGGTGGTCAGAAAGCTACAAATAACCTTTGTTTCACTCCCACAAGTGAAGTCTTTGAGAAAGCTGAACAAAACGTTCTGCAGGAAGCTCAGAGGAGAATTTGTCCTAAACAGCTTGGAAAAACTTGTGTAAAAACAGGCTGACCACCGGGCAGTGGTGGCACACGCCTTTAATCCCAGCACTCGGGAGGCAGAGCCAGGCGAATCTCTGTGAGTTCGAGGCCAGCCTGGGCTACAAAGCGGGTTCCAGGAAAGGCACAAAGCTACACAGAGAAACCCTGTCTCGAAAAACCAAAAAAAAAAAAAAAGGAAAGAAAAAGAAACAGACGGACCATCTCGGGGACTGTACTACTAACAGACTGCTATGCTTGGTGCTATCTTTGAGGACTTGGTCTTCCATAGTGAAGTTGTGGGAATTAGGCACAGTTCTCAGTAGAACCCACCTAAAATTACATGGCAGCTAACTCATTTAGTTTCATTTAGACAAAATAAAACGGAACAATGCTGTAAAAAGCTCAGAGGCTAGAATGTTCATACTGAATTCTCACGAGTTTCAGTTAGAAATACAAAGGACCCACAGGAAACAGAGGCAGGAAGATCTCTTGTTTGAAACCAACCTAGTCAGCATAGCAAGTTCAAGAACAGCCAGGGCTACATCGAGAGACCCTGTTTCAAAAAAGAAAGAGAGAGGAAAGGATGGAGGAAGGCAGGAAGATAGACAAATGACCAAATGCCATTCACAAATTAAGGGAGAATTTTTTAAGTACGTAAAATTTAAAATATCAGAAAAGGAAAGTAGAAAGTTTGCACTGAAGTTTTCTGTTCCTTGGTCACATCAAGTATAAAACCCTTTTCATGGTATTGCTAGAAAGAGCAAACATATCAAGTACATGACAAGATGCCAAAACCTTTGCATTTTATAACTACAAGATTAGCCTTTGTGGTAACCTAGGGCTGTCTGCTATCAAACAGATTGGTGAAGTAACTTGAACAAGAGCACAAATTCTCCATATTTTATGCAAATGCTTCCAAATATGTATAATTTTAAGATACTATTGATATAAAATTATGGGAGGAAGAAATGTGTCTTAGAATCTTCAAGATGAGCTGGGTGATGGTGGTGCATGCCTTTAATCCCAGCACTCAGGAGGCAGAGACAGATGGATCTCTGTGAGTTCTAGGCCAGCCTGGTCTACAGAGTGAGTTCCAGGACAGCCAGGGCCACACAGAGAAACCCTGTCTCAAAAAACAAAAGAAACAAAATAATCTGTGAGATGAGTGATATGAGATACAGCCAGGATTCAAACCCTTTGGCTCTTGACTCTGTACTACACTGCCTTTTAGTGATAATGTCCAAGACTTTTGTGTTTTACTCTTTTAGCTGTGGAAGACAGGAAGCTGTTTATTGGTATGATTTCCAAGAAGTGTACTGAAAATGACATCCGAGTCATGTTCTCTTCATTTGGACAGATTGAAGAATGCCGGATATTGCGGGGACCTGATGGCTTAAGCCGAGGTGGTACATTTTTATAGCTTTTAAAAAAGATACTTGTCTTAAATTGCTGTCTCTTAATTTAACTGTAATAGTAGAAGACAGATAGATGAAGGTTGGGTCTGCCACCTCTTGCTGTACACCTTGATCTTGTCATTCTTCTCACAATTGATCCCTTTGGTTTTCCTCCATTCTTTCTTTTTTTCTGTTGTTCTCTGAGACAGGGTTTCTCTGTCTAGCTCTGGCTGTGCTGGAACTCACTCTGTAGAGCAGGATGGCCTCAAACAGAGATCCGCCTGCCCCTGCCTCCAGAGTGCTAGAATTAAAGGTGTGTGCCACCATGCCTGACCAGTTGATCTCTTTTTGTTTTGTTTTATTTTAGACAGGGTTTCTCTGTAGCTTTGCGCCTTTCCTGGAACTCGCTCTGTAGACCAGGCTAGCCTCGAACTCACAGAGATCTGCCTGGCTCTGCCTCCCAAGTGCTGGGATTAAAGGCGTACGCCACCACCGCCCACTAGGCAAGCGCTCTACCACTGAGCTAAATCCCCAACCCCCGACGTCTCTTACGTATTTTTCCAGTCCTGCTTAAGGAGTTCTGTCTCCTCAATTTCTCTTGATTGCTGAAGATCTTGATGTCCAAAATGGGACAGTTTTCTCACATTTGCTTTTTAGCGTGAACTCTTTGCTTCTCCCTCAATCACTCTTTGCTATTTGTGGTTCCTTGGTAGCACTTAGTACCCTATCATGACATCTGTCTACTGAACCAGCTTGTAAAATCCTAAAACGTAGGCTCACATTTGTATTGCTAACATGGTAGTTAACACACAGTAAATTAGATGTTCAGTTAATGTCTGACAGATAAATCTCTAAACAAATGAATATTGATTCTTTGTTTACCAGGTTGTGCATTTGTGACTTTTACAACAAGAACCATGGCACAGACAGCTATCAAAGCAATGCACCAAGCACAAACCATGGAGGTAAGGAGCAGACAGGTGGAAGAGGACAAAAACCCCTTGTCAGGAAAATCCTTTGCACCCTGAAACTTAAAGGTCAATCTACTTTAAGGTATGAAATACTTTAAGTTTAAAATCATAGAACTCATTGGTTTAGAGCACATGATGATCTTGCAGAGGACCTGTGATTGATTCCCAACATCCACATGATAGCTCACAGCCATCTACAACTACAGTTGTAGGGGATTCAACACCCTCTTCTGGCTTCCTTGGGCACCATAAATGCATGTGGGGCATACCTACACAAGTAGAGAAAACACTCATGCATATAGAGTTAGTAAATACATCTTTGAAAAGCTAACTAACATTGGAACCAGATAAGAGAATGCTTAAAGGCCCAGTGATTCAGGCTAAGACAGGAGGAACACGTGAACCTAGTAGTTAAGAACCAATTTTAGCAACATGGTAAGACTTCCCTGTTTTAAAAATAATAAACAGAAAATGATTATTAGAAATAGTCTTGCCGGGTGGTGATGGCACACACCTTTAATCCCAGCACTTGGGAGGCAGAGGCAGGCAGATCTCTGTGAGTTTGAGGCCAGCCTGGTCTACAGAGCGAGTTCCAGGACAGACTCCAAAAGTACACAGAGAAACCCTGTCTCGAAAAAAACAAAAGAAAGAAAGAAATAGTCTTTTGCCACTGTTATCTATCAAAAAAGTCATTTGGGGGGTGGTAGAAATTAGAATGCAGCCTTCATATTAAAAGGATGATTTCCTTCTGCAACCCAAGAGGAATTTTGTTGTTTTAATGTGTGTGTGTCCGTGTCCGTTCGTCCGTGTCCATGTGTTTTTCTCCATCCATAGCATGCATGTAGAAGTCCGAGGGTATTTGACCCTTTGGTTTTGCTGTTTTCCAGGGTTGCTCCTCTCCCATGGTGGTAAAATTTGCTGACACCCAGAAGGACAAAGAACAGAAGCGAATGGCCCAGCAGCTCCAGCAGCAGATGCAGCAAATCAGTGCAGCATCTGTGTGGGGGAACCTGGCTGGCCTGAACACTCTTGGGCCCCAGTACTTAGCAGTGAGTTGTGGGGTTTGCTTTCTGCAGCTTGTGCAAGCTCTTGGCTGTTTTCTTCTACTATCTCTAGCTAACAAACCATGGCATTTGCAACTTTGGGCATGTAGAGATTTCATGTGAAAATTGATGTCTTGTCTGTCTCCTGTATGGTTTAATCTTGAGGCTTTTGCTACAATTCAAGTGAAATTATGATTTTAGTTTAAAGATCTATAAATGTCTCGTAATTCCCTGCCTCCGAGAGATATCCTCAAGAAATCTTCACTGTTCAGCCTCATTTTCCGTGTCTCTTTCTAGTGGCATCATCTTTTTTTTTTTGATTTTCAAGACAGGGTAACTCTGTGTAACCCTGGCTGGTCTGGAATTCCCTTTGTAAACCAGGCTGGCCTGGATCTCACAGGAGATCCTCCTGCCTCTGCCTCCAGGGTCCTGGGATTAAAGGCATGGGCCACCACCACCCAGCTCATCAAAATCTTTTATTGAGTCTTCCCTGAAAGCATGATTAATGTATCTTTCAGAGCAATGAAAGATCCTGAAATTAAAATGGATGCTTTTAAATGAGAAATATAGGTATATATTTGTTGTATTTGCCAAATTGTAGCTAGGTTTTCTTTAATTGATTTCTCTGTTAATGACTTTGAGTCATACAGTCTAAAAGAAGATCCAGCTGTAATCTATTATTTAGGTTTTAGTCAATAATAATCTCACAGGAGATTATTAAAATTGTGAGACACACAGGAAAAGGGCATCTTTCAGCATAGTAGCACATTACTATAGTTCTAGTGCTTGGGGGTCCATGGCAGGAAGATGATGAGTTCTAGGTCAGCCTGTGATGCACAGTGAGTTCATGGCCAGACTGAAACCTTCTCTTCTTTGAGTCTGTAAATGGTGAAATCTCAAGTCTGTATGGCTAGTTTGGAAATGTGCATATAGAAATAACTACTGCAGTCATTTGTTCTTTATTCTTTCAGATACTAATTCTGTGTGGAAGCAGGGAAGATAATAGTTCTGTTGGCCCATTATTAGTTTAAATATTAAGGCAAATCCATGTAAAAAAGTGAAGGGATAGGTTACAGGGTCTGGGAAAGGTGAAGCACAGTCCAACGGTGTTCTCTGGAGAACTCTGTTCGGTCTACCTCCAGCATCCAGGATTCAAGAACCAAGAGAGCCAAGAACCAAGAGAGCCGGCCCATCCGGATCTTGGGTCTTCAGGGGTCCTGTCTTGGCTCCGCCTTGTAGGCGTGACAGTTAGCAAAGCCTCCATGGGAGTAGTACTTCCAGGTCAAAGCTAGAACAGCTACCCTACCCACTACAGCCCGTACTGAGTTCTAATTAACCTGATGCCCACTGTTTTCCCTATTTCTTAAATCTTAGAACTACCAATTTATTCTAACTAGCATGTCTTTAAAATTAGGTAAGAAAAGAGGAAAGATTATTCTATATATTTCAATAGATTAAGTTATTTCTTAGTGCCAGGAACATTGTTTATATGTTTGGAGATACTGTAGTTTTCCACCAGAATAATGCTTTGAAAATGATCTCTAGCCAGGTGTGGTGGTGCACGCCTTTAATCCTGGCACTCAGGGCGACAGAGGAAGGCGGATCTCTGAGTTTGAGGCCAGCCTAGTCTACATAGTGAGTTCAAGGACAGCTAGAGCTACATAAAAGAGAGACCCTGCTTGGTCTACACATGCTTGCACATGCACACCGCGTGCACACATACATACAAGAAATACTAAAATAAGATCCAATATGATAATTTAAAATAGTTAAGTGGGGGGCTGGAGAGATGGCTCATTGGTTAAGAGCACTTGTCTGTTCTTCCAGAGGACCCGAGTCCAATTCCCAGCACCCACGTGACACCTCACAACTGCCTGTAACTCCAAAATCTGACACCCTCACACAGACATATGCAGACAAAACACCAATGCACATAAAATAAAAATAAAATAAATTAAAAAATAAAATAAAAATAGTTAAGTGGAAGGCTGGGTGTAATGGTATATACCTTTAATCCCAGCTCTAAGGAGTCAGATGCTGGTAGAGCTCTGAATTCAGGGCTAGCCTAGTCTACATTTTGAGTTCGAGGCCAACTAGGGCTAAATGGTTTGAACCTGTCTCATACAACACCAAAGTAATAATAAAATAAACTAGTTAGTGGTTGTAACCTAAAGAATATGATGTGTTGGCCTTACTGGGAGAACATGGGAGAGAAAGAAAGAAACTAGAAATGGCCTCTAACTCCTGAGGTGTACCAGCGCTTGCACCTCGGTTATTTCTTTGTGCTGTTTTTGTTCTTTGCTGTGCTGCATTCTGCTGCCCAGAGACTTGAGCTTAACTCACTGTCTAGTGAACAGTCTTCTGGGCCGGGCTTTGGTGTGTTGCTCTTGTCGCATGTAGTCGTTAGGCTTGCATTTCTGTTGGCTTGGGATCTGTCTTTGACTTCCTTCTCTCTGGGGGCCTCTGCACTCTTGCTTTGCTGTGCTGTAGAGTTATCCCAGATGCAGAACCAGCCCTCACTCTCACTCTTGTTCTGTTTTTTGGTGTAATGTCTAGCTTTATTTGCAGCTCCTTCAGCAGACTGCCTCCTCTGGGAACCTCAACACCCTGAGCAGCCTCCACCCAATGGGAGGTAAGTGCTTCACTGCTGCAGAGGAGCAGCAGCGCATGGGCCAGCAGACGGCTGTCTCCGTCTGAGAGCTTTGCACCATTTCTGCCAAACCTTTCCACTCCTTACCTAAGGTGACTATCTAGGACTCAAAATCTCTCATCTCTGTTATGTAGCCTTGTTGATGCCACATTGCTCTGAAGTTGTCTGGTGTACTAAATTCTAAGTCCCTGTTGGGGAAGGGAAACGGCCAAGAGCCCTATATAATAATGAAGTAACAATCAGTGACTTTGTGTAAATACCTACCCAAAGCTGCTAGAACCAAGGAGTTTTTGTGTTTCTGAATCATGCTGTTGTTGTTACTATTAAGATGCATGAAACACTGTCTCAAAAACAACAAAAAAATGCATGGAAAATGTAGATTATAAATAACATGGTTTGTAGCAAATGAAGTTCTAAAGACAGACATGAGCCACAGGCTGACAGAAAAGTCTGAGTAGACAGAATGTGAGTAGTCCCTTAGTAGCCTGCGCCTGTACCCTATGCAGCAGGGTACAGCTAATCATACACTTTGAGAAAGAGGGGCATGTTTGGTGAACTGCATTTTGAAGTGTTGATAGTGATTAGTTTTGTCCTAGGGGATTTTTTTTCTATGTTTTGGGAAAATTATTAAATTGTAATGTATGGTGTTTTTACTTTTGTCCATTTCCTGTCCTGATAGTATATGTCCTCTAGTAAAATGCTTTACAAAATCCACAGCACAGGGTTTCTCTGTGTGGTTTTGGTGCCTGTCCTGGATCTCTTTTTGTAGACGAGATTGGCCTCGAACTCACAGAGATCCGCCTGCCTCTGCCTCCCAAGTGCTGGGGTCAAAGGCATGCAATACCACTTCCCGGCTTGGTTTTGGTTTTGTTTTGTTTGTTTTTTAGCTTTTTTGAGACAGGGTTTCTCTATGTAATCAAATTTGTTAATTTGTTTTTAACTCTGTATTACTAAGGTTTTACTTACAATTCTTCCCTCACATTATTTTTCTGCCTTCTTCTGATGATTAATTTACTGTTACAGTGGCAATGTTTTCTTTATTCCTTCTCCTATTACTGTTCTTTCCTGTTACTCCCATGGGAGCCTTCTAGATCTCCGTTCCCTGCTTCTTGAGTACACTTATGTGTATGTAAGGGGGACTTTTTTTTTACTGTGGCTTTTGGCACTGTTCCTTTGAGCTCCTGGCCCCATGATAGGTCACAGGTTTTGTCCCACCTCTGTATTAGTGCTCGTTTGGAGTGCTATTGCTATTGGATTAACAAGCTCTAGGTTTCTTCTCCTTTCCTCCCTGCTGAGGAGAGAACCCAAGACCTGGTGCATGGTAATATGTGCTATACCACTGAATTAGAACCCTGGCATTTTAAATTTTATTACTAGATCTTTTGGATCCCTGTAGTATATTATGGAAAATACAGAAAATAAGTATATTCTTACATAGGATAGTTCCTCTTTGTCTGGGACGTTTTTAAGCATTGCTGAAATAAATGTTGGACACCTAATCTGCTGACTGATGTCTTTTTCTGGATATTTCAGGGTTAAATGCAATGCAGCTACAGAATTTGGCTGCACTAGCTGCTGCAGCTAGTGCAGCTCAGAACACACCAAGTGGTACCAATGCCCTCACTACATCCAGCAGTCCCCTCAGCGTACTCACCAGTTCAGGTAAGGGGCCAACAGGGAGCATTGTGTTTCTTGGACAGGTCCTCTTTGAAGGCTCGCAGGGGTGGGATGTCATCTTGCTGGGTGGTATTACGAACAAAGATTCAAAGGTCTTGGTCTGTGTGTCTCCCCTTACCTCACCCCTTTTATTTTTTTTGAGACAGGATCTCTGTCTGTGTGAGTCCTGGCTGTCCTGGACTTGTTGTGTAGACCAGGCTGGCCTTGAACTCAAAAGAGATCCTTTCCTCTGCCTCCCAAGTGCTGGGATCAAAGATTTGTGGATCACACACTTTTTAGGTTTTTTATTTGTTTTTGCTCTTCATAAAAAAATTTTAAATTATTGAGGCAGGAGAGGTGCTTCAGTGGTTAACAGCATGTACTGGTCTTTCAGCAGACCTGAGCTTGGTTCTTAGCACCCACAGTAAACAACTCACAACAGCCTGTAACTCCAGAGGATTCAACTTCCTTTTTTTTCTACCCTCTGTCAGCCTATATTCACATGTATTTATATTTTTACACAGCTACACATCTATACAATTTAAAATAATTTTTTTGTTTGTTTTTTTTGTTTTGTTTTTTTGGTTTTTTGAGACAGGGTTTCTCTGTGTAGCTTTGGAGCCTATCCAGGAACTTGCTGTGTAGACCAGGCTGGCCTTGAACTCACAGAGATCTGCCCTGACTCTGCCTCCTGAGTGCTGGGATTAAAGGTGTGCACCACCATCACCTGGCTAAAATAAAAATTTTAAATGATATTACACATGCGTGTGTGTGTGTGTGTGTGTGTGTGTGTGTGTGTGTGTGTGTGTTCATTTGTGACTGTGAGAATGTGCACATGCCACATTACCTATATAGCAGTCAGAGTACAACTTATAGCAGATGATTCTTTCCCCCTTGTGGGCCCAGAAATGGAGCTCAGGTCCTTAGGGTGATGGCCAAGCACCTTTACCCACGGAACCACTCTCAGATGTTATTTCTGTGATTCAGTGAATTACTGAAATAGAAGAGTTAGGTAGGATCGCTCTTGTGCTTTGGTTCCTGTTGACAAGAAAAGGCAAGTGATGATTTAACTCCTCAATTTCTAATAGCAGGGTCTTCACCGAGCTCCAGCAGCAGTAACTCTGTCAACCCCATAGCCTCACTTGGAGCCCTGCAAACATTAGCCGGAGCAACAGCTGGTCTCAACGTTGGCTCTTTGGCAGGTAATGGGCAGCCCCTGGTTATCATCCAGCTACTTTATAAATGGCACATCATAAACTAACCCAGTACCTGTTGGATAAATTGCCTTGGCCCAAGAGAAGTTAGGAATAACCAGGGTTTTGTCAGACTCTGCTGCTTAGCTAATTGTAACCTTGGACCACCATTCTAATAGTCATTTTCTTATCCATAGAGTAATGGAATACTTTGAAGTGTTCTTAAGATGCCAGGTGGTGGTAGCACACGCCTTTAAATCTCAGCACCGGGGAGGCAGAGGCAAGCGGATCTCTACGAGTTTGAGAATAGCCAGGGCTACACAGAGAAACTCGGTCTTGAAAAGAAGCAAAAAACAAACAAACAAAAAAAAAAGCTAAATGAGCAGCTGGAGAGATGGTTCAGCTGTTAAGAGCACCAGCTACTCTTCCAGAAGGCCTGGTTTGATTCCCAGCATCCACATGATGGGTCACAACTCGCTGTAACTCCAATCCCAGAGGATCTGACATCCTTTTCTGGCCTTCATAGCACCACATATATGGTGTACAGTCATATGTACAGGCAAAGCACCCACACAAAATTTTAAAATACAAAATAACCTTTTATGAAGATGATGTTAAATGAGCCAGGTGGTGGCAGCAGTGCAAACCTTTAATCCCAGCACTCGGGAGGCAGAGGCAGATTGATTTCTGAGTTTGAGGCCAGCCTGGTCTACAGAGTGAGTTCCTGGTCAGCCAGGGCTACACAGAGAAACCCTGTCTTAAAAAACCAACCAACCGATAAATGAGAATGAGAACATAGGCAAAGGGCTAATGAGCACACTTAGTTCAGTGCCTGCCATACAGAACATGCTCAGTAAATGTTGAGTGCTATTTTAATGATAGCATTTACTCACATCTTAAAAGTCCCTGGTTGTGGGGCTGATTTTACATATTCCAGCTTTGTATGAAGAAGATGAAAAACAGGTATAGGCATTTGTGAATGGTGTCAGTCCTTCCATGTGCTAGAAAACAGTAATGAGGAGAGCAGTGAGGGCTGTGAATTTTTTCATGTTCACATAAGCATCGAAGCCTGGTGAAGTGTCCTGAAATGGGACCACTCAGATGAATAGACTAACTCAGCTGGGAGGGTCAATTTTCTAGTAACTTAAGTATATCTGTCTTTAGCATCAATTGAATCTTTCCAATATATTAACCTCGTTCTTCCCCCAACAAAGGAATGGCTGCATTGAATGGTGGTCTGGGCAGCAGTGGCCTTTCCAACGGCACTGGGAGCACTATGGAGGCCCTCACCCAGGCATACTCTGGGATCCAGCAGTACGCTGCCGCGGCACTCCCCACTCTGTACAACCAGAACTTATTGACACAGCAGAGTATTGGTGCTGCTGGAAGCCAGAAGGAAGGTGAGTGCCCCAGAATTGAAGTCGAGGTGTGGAGAAACAGTATAGGTGGCCGGGCTAACCTCTGCCCAGCCAAGGCAAGGACAGACTGAGAAAGACTGTGAAGTGTAGTGCTTTTGCAGTTTGGGGTGGGGGATCAGGACCCTAGAGATCCTCTTAGGATGGAGCTTAGTTTTTAATGAAAGAAAGGAACAGACAGTGTAAGTATTGCATCTGATCATTTGACAGGAATCTTCAGTTAGGAAGTCTTCTGTGGGTTATGAATCTGTCAGAGGATTGTCTTAAGTATTCCTTTTAGGATATCATTTGACGCCTTTCTATCTGATTAATCTATGTCCTACATGAGACACTGAGATGTGATGAGATAGAGTGATATAGTCAGTAGGTTTCATGGAGTGAGAAATGTGTCCTTTAATATGAATTATATTAAATTTAGAAGAGACTTTCTAGACAGTGTTCCTGCTAGCACCTTAGTATTTGGGTTTTTACTGGGTTTCTATAACTACAACTTGATAAGGTTTAGGCACTAATGGAAAAAAAACAAACAAACAAACAAGTGTCCGTTTTGGCTTTCGTGTGTGAACTAGTGTTAAGAGACCTAGAGGATATGAGGAAGCACACCAAGTGTGTGTAGGAGGAAGAGGAGTAGATGTGAGGAAGCACACCAAGTGTGTGTAGGAAGAAGAGGAGTAGATGTGAGGAAGCACACCGAGTGTGTGTAGGAGGAAGAGGAGATGATGTGAGGAAGCACACCGAGTGTGTGTAGGAGGAAGAGGAGATGATGTAAGGAAGCACACCGAGTGTGTGTAGGAGGAAGAGGAGATGATGTGAGGAAGCACACCAAGTGTGTGTAGGAGGAAGAGGAGATGATGTGAGGAAGCACACCAAGTGTGTGTAGGAGGAAGAGGAGATGATGTGAGGAAGCACACCGAGTGTGTGTAGGAGGAAGAGGAGATGATGTGAGGAAGCACACCGAGTGTGTGTAGGAGGAGAGAGATGTGAGAAGCACGAGTGTGTGAGGAAGAGGAGATGATGTGAGGAAGCACACCGAGTGTGTGTAGGAGGAAGAGGAGATGATGTGAGGAAGCACACCGAGTGTGTGTAGGAGGAAGAGGAGATGATGTGAGGAAGCACAATAAGTGTGTGTATAGGAGGAAGAGGAGATGATGTGAGGAAGCACACCAAGTGCGTGTGTAGGAGGAAGAGGAGATGATGTGAGGAAGCACACCGAGTGTGTGTAGGAGGAAGAGGAGTAGTGGCACAAAGATGGCAAGTGCGTGTGCATGGACCTGGAGGCAATAAAGGGTGTGTGGCTTGAGAATGAATGGCTGGATTGTTACTTATTGTCTTAGTCACCTTCATTAGAAAATCACCTTGTAAGTAATGTGTTAAGCATAGGTCCATTTAAAAATGTCCTCTTCTTTTTACTGGGATGCAGTCCACTAGAAACTCTTGTAGCACCCCACTGTTACTTGCTGCTCCGGTCCTGCCAATGGCACTACCAGTCTGTCTGTCTGCCCTTTAGTATCCAGGCACAGTTGTGAAACCTAATTTTTTTTGGGGGGGGGTGGAGGTGGGGGGCTTTCAAGACAGGGTTTTTCTTTGTAATAGCCCTGGCTGTCTTGGAACTCACTCTGTAGACCAGGCTGGCCTCTGCCTCCCAAGTTCTGAGGTTAAAGGCATGTACCACCCACCACCTCTGTGCTTTGAAACCTAATTTTTGTTTTACTTGTTTTTGTTTTTGAGGCAGGGTGGTCTTACTATGCAGCCCAGGCAGACCTTGAATTTGTTGAGATCCTCCTATCTCAGCCTCCTGAGTGGTAGGATTACAGGCTGAAACTTGTTTTGACTATAGAACCCATTTTACCCCCTTTTCCTTATTCCCTTGTGGGTTAGCTTTCAGTTTTACTACTGTACATGCAGATCCACCTTCTTTCAATCCCTGTATACTGTCTCTGGCAAGGCGTGACTTTAACATCTTTCTGTGAAACAAAAATAGTGATGCACACCTTTAATCCCAGCACTTGGGAGGCAAAGGCAGGCGGATCTCTGTGAGTCTGAGGCCAGCAGCCGGGTGTACATAGTTCTAGGACAACCATAGCTACAATGAGACCCTATTTTGAAAAAACACTACTTTAATCCCAGCACTTGGAAGGAGAGGTGGATCATGAGAAGGTGGATCAAGAGAAGGTGGATCATGAGTTCAAGGACAGCCAGAGCTGTTATACAGAGAAACCTTGTCTCAAAAACAAAATAAAACAAAAAAGAAAAACAAAATACCAAAAGACATCTTTCCATGAGATGCCTCATGGCTGTATGCAAGAGGAGAAATCTAATCTCGGAATTTCTGCTAGGTTTCCTGCCTTGTGTTTAGAGAATCTGTTTAGTTCCCCTCAAAGAATAAATTTGTTGATTTTGCTAGTGTTGGTATAGATGGGAATGAGAGACTCTTGGCTCTGGCTGATAAGCATACTTAACACTGATACTTTTCCAATCATCGGATATTTGAAGGTCCAGAGGGAGCCAACCTGTTCATCTATCACCTGCCCCAGGAGTTTGGAGACCAGGACCTGCTGCAGATGTTTATGCCCTTTGGGAATGTCGTGTCTGCCAAGGTTTTCATAGACAAGCAGACCAACCTGAGCAAGTGTTTTGGTATGTTGGCTTCTCTTTTGGTGTCAGAATGGGATGAAATATTTTGCCACTGAGAAAGAAAGGAGCTGCTGACAAAAATCAGAGAAAGCTTTTTTTTTTTTTTAATAAGATTATTTATTTTTGCCAGCCGTTGGTGGCATGCACCTTTAATCCCAGCACTTGGGAGGCAGAGGCAGTCAGATCTCTGTGAGGCCAGCCTGGGCTACAGAGCAAGATCCAGGAAAGGCGCAAAGCTACACAGAGAAACCCTGTCTCGGAAAAAAAAAAGATTTTTTTTTATTATTATTATTATTATTATTATTATTGTTTTTTTTTTTTTTTTTTTTTTTTTTTTGAGACAGGGTTTCTCTGTGTAGCTTTGTGCCTTTCTTAGAACTCACTCTGTAGCCCAGGCTGGCCTCAAACTCACAGAGATACGCCTGCCTTTGCCTCCCAAGTGCTGGGATTAAAGGCATGCGCCACCACCGCCCAGCTGATTATTTTTTATGTACAAAACATTCTGCCTCTATGTATGTATGCCTGCACCAGTAGAGGGCACCAGATCTCATTACAGATGGCTGTGAGCCACCACGTGGTTGCTGGGAATTGAACTCAGGACCTTTGGAACAGCAGGCAGTGCTCTTAACCTCTGTGCCATCTCTCCAGCCCCCAAAAGCTGCTTCGGGGTTTGACCTGAGCCAATCATATGACCTCTTTGAGCGTCACTTTTCTCTGAGTCGGAGGGGGTGATTTCTGCTCACAGCGCTGGTCCAGAGGTGGTACCACTGGGAACCTACTTGTTTTCATGTTGATATTTTTCTAGAATTGTCATCCCTGCTGAGAACAATTGAGATTTGAGACTAACATACAAGATAACGTCTTGCATAAGGAGGACTTAGTCTCTCACCTAGGTTTCTGCTTGGACACACAGGTTTTGTAAGTTATGACAATCCTGTCTCAGCTCAAGCTGCCATCCAGTCCATGAACGGCTTTCAGATTGGAATGAAGAGGCTTAAAGTGCAGCTCAAACGTTCCAAGAATGACAGTAAGCCCTACTGAGCGTGCTCCCCTCTCAGACTGGAGTGAGAAGATCTTCTGGTAAGTGGGGGAGGAGCACCCTTAATCATTCGAAGCCCTAAGGCTGTGTGTTGACAGCCCTGGACCCTGATCCCTGCCACTCTCGCAGGCACAGCTTGCCCTGAAGACTCAGCTACTGCCTTCTGTGGGAGTGTCGCTTCGTACAGAGGACAAGTTTGTGCTTTGGTTTCCAGTGTTTTACTTTGGAGTTTAGGTGCCATATCCTGAGGGGTTTTTTGTTTTGTTTTGTTTTTGTTTCTTTTCCCTTTATTTAAAGTTTGCTGTGTTTGTAACCAGTATGTTGAGAAGGACCAACACCAACCAGTCCACCCTGAGGAAGGGGGAAATGGTTTAAAAGATGATCAGAATGTGCCCCAAACCACCGGAAGAGAGAGTACTGAGCAGAACAGAAAGTTGATTTCCCACAAATCTCTTTCCCTGTGTGCGAGGGTGGGCAAGATCTAATGAGCTACAGGGGCAGAGTGGGTGAGGTAGCTTGGCATCTAGACCCCTTCATAAACCAGCTGCTCTCCGTGGAAATGCTAAGCTCCTGCCACCCATTTTCCTGATTTTTGTCCTGGATTTTTGACCTTCTTTCCTAAAAGGGGGTCAGCAAGTCTCAGTAAATAAAGTACTTCTTCATTTAGCCTGAAATATGCAAAGAACAGGGAGATACTCATTACTAGCCATCCCAGCTCACCATTGGTATTGTATTGCCCTGCCTGGCTGGTGGTTCTTTGGGCAAAGCAAAGAGGTCATTTTTAGTTTGAGTGTGAAGTTAGAAGGAAGCATGGCTCATTTCCAACAGTTTATTTTGAAGAAAGTCTATGGAAGTTCACCACAGCAAAGAATATTGCCTCCTTCCCCACCACAATTTCCTCTTGAGGGCAAATCTAAGAAGCTCTTGCAGCATCTAGCCAGCAAGGGTACTGTTCACAGGCAGAGCAATCAGAAACCAGGAGGAGGGCCCTGCTTCTTGATGGACCTGAGTCAAGGTCTCTTGAGGCCAGGATGCTGTATTTGAGCAGAGCCTAGTATTCAGGAGGGTGCAGAAGTGCACGCTGGCCTCTTGGATGAAGGTGTCCCAGAGGTTGAGTTCCCACAGGGGTCTGACAAGCCTCCCCTAGAGACAGAAGAGAGTACAGGACGTTTACAGGCTCCATGTGGGTTTAGTGTTCATTTACCTCAGTATTAGTCCATGTTCATTTTGTCATCATGCTTACAGTTAGCTTTCTGCTGCCCTTCACCAATCTTAACTCCAGTGTTTGCCAGTGTCCCACACAGCCTCTGGGCTCTACTTCTGCTCCAAGAAATACTTTTGGGAATGTGCATCTGAGCAGAGGTAGCCCCATAAGCTTAAGACTCTCAGCCACAGCCAGGGCTTGGGTTCCTGGGTCCTTGGAAGCTTAAACCTCACAAGTTAAAAGTCTTGACTCCTAGCAACAGAGATTAAAAGAAAGGGGCTAGCCTGTTTTTAAGTCAGATGGGGACACTTCTGTTTATCATGCTGTCCCTGGATGTATAGACAGGGACTGACCATCCTGCTGTTGTACAGGTAGTCGTTAGTGTTGGATTATCCCATTGAAACTGGGACAGCTGTTCTCTTCTCATAGTGATAAGTTGGGTCTATTGTCCTCTTAAGAAACATGAAATAATACACTTCTTAAACTGAACCACGTAAACTTGAATTCTGCGAAATGGGAGAAGAGTGTCCTGTGCTTCAAGATAAAACTGTTCTAAAGGCTTCCAGGGTAATGATGGGATTTTTTTTTAAATAAATGCAAAAATAAAAAATAAAAATAAAAAAACTTTAAAAAAAAAAAAGAAAGAAAATGCTAGGTTGGGCAGGCACTGTTCTGAATCCCAACCAGCTGGAACAAGAATGTCGTTTCTATTTTTATAGAAGTTTTATACAGCTCCGGGGTGGAGAATATTTATTACCTAAATTATATCTCTGGAAAAGGCCAGGATTTTGTAGAATCCAGAATGTGATTGTTGTACACACGGGGTGCTGTGTATGATTGAAACTACTGACTTTCTGTGACCGTTGCAGCCCAGGTAACCTGTCCAAGGGGAAGGCTAACATTAATGCTGTGAATCGGCAGAGGCGAGAGCTGTGCTCCACAGGGTCTGCAGCGCTGTGCTCCTAACCAGAAATTCTATTCTGTCTTCCCTACTTTCTCTCTCCCATTCTACCATTTGTCCACAGAGTTGTCCTGGGCTCTAGGAAACGACCTTATGAAACTACCTTCCTAATGATATTAGAGGCAGAGGTGTGACCCCAAACTTCATACCTACTTGTGGCTCTAAAAGGAGCAGTTGCCCCAGCAGGCTCATGGTGTGCTCAGGCAGCCAGCCAGCTGGGGAGACCATGCACTTCTCTTCTCCCCCTTCGCCCAGTTCCTAAGCACAGCAGGAGCACTGTCCTTGAGCACAGTTCTCTCCTCAGGCCAAAGATGGTTTTGTTGAAGAAGCTGCTCCCTGTAAGTCTTGATGTGGAAGGGCTCAGCTCGGAGTGGAGACTGAAGTGAAGTCTTAAGCGGTCCATTTCTGTTGTGTAGAGGGAGCTTTCACTTCCAGTGTTTTCTGCTGTAGTTTTGTTTCTTGGATTCTATCATGCCATTGATTTGCCTTCACTGCAGCCCGACCGCTATGTCCTGGGTTCCACACGAGTGGCCAGGGCCTATGTGGAAGCTTAGGGCTTGGATTTCTGGGATCAAAGGGCCATCCAAGACTGAACAAGAAACTGGCCTTCTACCCTAAATAATCTCCCTTCTGCTCTAGTCAGCATCTTTTGTTTCCTCTCCCTTTGGGTCTTGCCAGGTAGTGGGAAAGAGGCTGAGGCCTTCTTACCCCCAGAGACTGTCTTGATGTGTTAGGTGCTTTGCAGGAAATCCAAGCCTTAGGTTCCCTTCTGTCTCTGGCAGTTGGATGTTCTCTTGGTGTCCTCCATGTCCTTTTGAACTTTCCCCTGTGTCCATTGTTAGCATGTGCAAAAGTCCCTGTCATCCCCCCCGCCCTTCCCCGCCTCCTCATTTCAGGGCTGCATACAGTGAGTGTCCCGCTCTCCCTCTCTGTTTGGATGTACTGCTCTGTGTAACTCAGTGGGTCTCCCTCTTTCTGGTTTGTTTTTCTAGATTCCTGCCGTTTGTTCATCGTTGTGCCTAAAGCATGTCGATGTGGCGTCAAGTACATCGTCCAAACCCTGTCTCTTCAGCTTCTCTGATGCTTGAACTCTCACCTTTGACCTTGTGTTGACCTTTGATGCTGATGTGTATTTTATTATGTTTGTTTCTTTCCTTGTTTTTTCTTTTTTCTTTCTTTTTTTTTTTCCCTTTTGTGCTGCCAAAATTGGTTTTGCTAGAACGACTGCTGAAGGGAAAAATATTTAAACTTGCATTTGAATATAAAAAAAAATCTATTTTTCTAGAACTTCATAAGATAACCACTTGATTTTGTGATTCCGATTCTTTGTAACTGTCTCAGAGCAGCCCTACTAGCACATGCCGCGTGGTGTTTGTCCCTGTGAACACACAGCCAGTCCGCTTCCAGGCTTCGTCCCCTGTGTGCTTAGTTTAAAGACAACTTTGAAATAAACAATGAAATAAACGATGTCACTAAAATCTTTGAGGCTCCTGAACACATTTTGCTGACATAGTTTTGGGGCGTGAGGAGACCGCATGTGTTATTATTAATTTTTGTTTTTCTGAGTTCTCAACTGCAGAAAACACCTGAAACACAACACCCCCACTCGTTCGCTTTTCACTGAGGCTGAGGTTTGGTCCCCAGCTAGCTTTTTGTTTTCCTTTTGTGGTTCTTCCTGAAGCAGCCCTGCAGGGAAACCCTAGGGCCCCTTTTCCCTCCCTCTCAGCTCAACCAGCTCACATCCATGCTTATTCCTACAGTCTCCACAGCAAAATGTGATGCTTTGAAATTTTTGGGGGTTTTGTATTGTTTTTGCCTTTTTGTTTTGAATTTCCCCTTTCCTACTAAGATTATGCCCAGAAAAGACAAGTTGTGCATGTTTCCTGCTGTTTCTTCACACCTTCGTATGTATCACCTTCACCTCTCTGTTTTCTATAGTTTGTGCAAAAACTGACTGATTTAAAGGGGTTTCAAAGAAGATGTTTTAAATTGTTATGGGGTTGATATTTTTTTCTCAAGATTGTATTGTTTTATTTGAAGTGGCAACTTTCTCCTCTATTGCCCTTAGAGTGTTTGCCTGTGCACTTAGACTGTCACTCTTTATGGCCTCCAGGTCTCGGTGGGGCATCCAGGAGGCTGGCTGCTCTGCTCAGGGAGTCCAGGGGGGGCTGGAGAGGAGAAAGTAAAACCAAAGGTGGCTGTGGGTAGGCAGGAGGCCTAGCACAGAAGGCTCAATCACAGAGGAGGGGGTGCTGTGCTCCTAACTACCCGCAGGAAGCCGTCTGCACACTGAGTGGCAATACACCTGCCTGCTCTTTCCCTAGGTGACAAGCACAATAAATACTACAGTCTTCACACTGTTTACAGCCCTGGGCACCAACCACCCCACACTGGCTCTTCACTGTGGCTCTGCTCTTACTCAGCTAGTAGACTTGGGGTAAGGGCAAGAATTTGTTATTAAATTAGGTGAAGAGCCAAATAGCTACTGTCTGCGGGTGCCAGGCCAGCCAGTTCTTTGGTTTCCTAAGGGAAACTTACCCTCTTCTCTTGTAGCACCGTCCAGCCTCAGGGTCTTGGGGACTTGGAAGAATGTGAGTAGGAGAGGGGCTAGAGGAAATGAGTAGACAGGGATGGGTCTGTGAAGAGCAGAGGCAGCAGGGAGGGTTTTTGACAGATCCCACTGAGACATGAGCACTGCTGGGAGGGAGAGTGGAAGCAAGGTTGTCCAGGGAAGGGTGGCAAGGTGCAGCAAGGGATGGGGGTGGGCTATTGAAGCACTGACTAGCATCATCTACGCCAGGTGATGAACAGACGCCAGCAGAATGTCTGCTCTGGGACCCCCACAGGTTGCCCAATATATTATGCTTAAGGCCATCTTACTAGGAAGAAAAGGCAGCCAAGTGGAGGACGCCTATAGATAGGCTGCTGGATGTCCTGGAAGGGGTGGTGTGGGATGGGATGGAGCCAGAGCCCTAGCCTGAGCCTGCTGTGTGCCCCACAGTCTGATTGCACAGAGCCGCCTCTGTCGGCAGGAGGCGCTGAGGCTCCCCTCTGTGTATTGAGAAGCTGTGTTTGCCAATATATTTTGCTTTCAGTTCCAAGAGGAGCTCTGGGAAAACCTGTGGATAAAACCAAATGCCAAATGTTGGACATTGTTTCCTTTTCCTTTTCTCTCTGATTGTTTTAATTGTTCTGTAGTGGTTTTAATGGATTTGAGACCCTGGAGCGGCAGCTGCCTTTCTGATTTCCAGCTGCTTTTTGTGAATAATTTAAAAAGAAAAAAAAAAGAAACTTTACATTTTGGAGACAAACCTGTGTGAGTTTTTTATTGGTACAAACGTTGTATTTAACACTAGGGGTTTTGTACAGTTTTTTGCCTTTTCTACTAGAAAACAATGTAAAGTGATTTCACAATGTGAAGAGAAAAAATTGCCACTATGACCAAACGCACAGTCTGTTCTGCAGCAACAACGGGATTCAATCAACTCAAAGTCGTGATTCAGCCGTAGAAATGCTTTTCCTTGACCTTGTTTGAGCTTTCCTTTTTTCCTGTTTGATTTACAAAAGATGTCTTTTTTTTGTGTGTGTGAACTTGTGTTGTACTCTGTAGAAAATTATGGATTTTGCTTTAATGGTTTAAAAAAAAAAAAAGGGCAAGAAGAGCCCTTGTCGCTTTTCTTACCTAATCACAGTTTGTGTAGTGGATTAAAAAAAGAAAAAAAAGTTGTTAAAAGTTTGGAGCAAGGGAGTATGTGTTTAAAAGGACTCTCCTTCCTTTTTTTGTGTGTTTTTCCTTTCGTCCCAATGGGGAACCTAAATCTGTTTTAATTGCACAGACACACGGACAAAAAGTCATTTTGTATCTGCCAAGTGTGGTACCTTCCTTTGTTTATTTGCTATTAAACTGTTTGAGAAGAACTGATGTGTTCAGAGTTGTTGATTGCCGAGACCGGTGTGTGTGTTTCATGCTGGTATACCTGATGATGGTTCAGTTGAACCCACACAAAAGATCCTGAAGGAAAATACAGTTTTTCTCTAGAATACGACCTGCCTGACCTGTCTGCATGCTGCAAGGTAACATGGGAACACCTTGAAATGTTTTGGCATCATTAATTTTTGTTCTTCCTCTTCTTTAGTAATGGCTGCCGTACCACAGAACTGGTTCAGACCAGCTCTTGCTGGAGTTCCTCCTCCATAACTACTGATGGCCTATGTGAATCCTTTTCTCCAAGCCTTCAGTCTCCAGTCCCAAAAGTAGTTATATCAGGCTGGAGAGGTGACTCAGAGGTTAAGAACACTGGCTGCTCTTTCAGAGCTGCTGAGTTCAATTCCCAGCAACCACATGATGGCTCACAGCCATCTACAATAAGACCTGATGCTCTCTTCTGGCATGCAGGTTTACACGCAGAGCACTCATTTTTTAAAAAAAAGTAGTTATAGCTTTAAGATATCTTTTTTGGTTTTAATCCAGCACTTCTTTGTGAGTTCGAGGCCAGCCTACCAAGTGAGCTCTAGCTATGTCTCGAAGATATCTTTTTTGGTTTTGAGACAGGGTTTCTCTATGTAGCCCTGGCTGTCCTGGAACTCACTCTGTAGCCCAGGCTGGCCTTGAACTCACAGAGATCCGCCTGCCTCTGCCTCCTGAGTGCTGGGATTAAAGGCGCCAGAGAGATGCCTCCACGTCTACAAACACTTGGTCGTACAGAGGACCCTGATGCCATTTCCAGCATCCACACAGGAGCTCACCACCCTCTGTGCCTAATTCTGGTTCCATGTGATCTGACTACCTCTTCTGACATCTGTGGGAACCAGGCATATGTGGGGCGGGGCGGGGGGGGGTGTAGGCATATGTACACACAAGCAGCCAAAAACACTTAATACCCATAAACATAAACAAATCTAATAAGCCAAGTGGTGTTAGCCCACATCTTTAATTCTAGCTCTCAGGAGGCAGAGGTAGGTGGATCTCTGTGAGTTCAAAGCCAGCCTAGTCTATGGAGCAAGTTGTAGGATAGCCAGGGCCACACTGAGAAACAATGTCTTGAAAAAACAAACAAACCATTAAGGGCAAGTGTGATAGCTCACACCTTTAACCCCAGCATTATGAGTCTGAAATCAACCTGATCTACGAGTTCCATGCCAACCAGAGCTACGCAGTGAGACCCAGTCTCAAAATAAATAAATACACATTAGATAAAACAAGAGCTGGGGGCTGGAGAGATGGCTCAGTGGTTAAGAGCACTGACTGCTCTTCCAAAGGTCCTGAGTTCAATTCCCAGCAACCGCATGGTGGCTCACAACCATCTATAATGAGATCTGGTGCCCTCTTCTGGTGTGCAGACATACATGCAGGCAGAACACTGTATACATAATAAATCTTTCAAGGAAAAAAAAGCTGGGCAGGATATCTAGTAGAGAAATACCCCAGAGGATCCTTGACTCCCACAGTTGGTGGCACTTTTGGGGGGAACAATAAATAGTGACTAGTAATTCCCTTCAACATCGAAACAGCCAAAGGAGACAGGGCTGTAGTCCTCTGGGGGATGGGAGAGATGGTATGAGTGCCACAGGGCCTCCCAAATCTATCCTCATTGGAGCTGCCGTCACTGCAGCTGTATTTGCTTTTGAGACATTCCTCCCTGGTGGTAGTGAAGAGAAAGGGCTTGGGAACTGGTGGTCCAGTCTAATTCCGAGTGCCCCCACAGCACATTTTCTTTCTTTCTTTCTTTCTTTCTTTCTTTCTTTTTTTTTTTTTTTTTTTTTTTTTTTTTTTTTTTGAGACAGGGTTTCTCTGTGTATCTTTGGAGCCTTTCCTGGAACTCACTTGGTATCCCAGGCTGACCTCGAACTCACAGAGATCCGCCTGGCTCTCCCTCCCAGTGCTGGGATTAAAGGCATGCGCCACCACCGGCCCAGCGATCTTTCAAAATTCTTAAGCTTTTCAGGTAGAAATTATCCTTGATGACTTTGAGCAGTACCCTGACTATAGAGATCCGCCTGCCTCTGCCTCCCAGTGCTGGGATTAAAGGTGTGGGCCGCTGCCGCCTGGTTTAGCACAGTTGCTTTTAACTGACTTGTTAGTATGTAAATAGGGAGAGACAAAGAATACAGCCCAGGAATGATGTAAAGATGGAATATATAATGGGCTTTATGTGTTTCCCACATCACCTGACTGCAGCAAACGGTCCAACAAACATTAGCTATGGCAACTATCTGCAAACTCATATAAAGTTCTGGTTCTATTTTTACATTGTTGGGGATCAAACACAGGGCCTTATATGTCCTAGGTAAGCACTCTACCATTGAACTACATCCCCAACCTCAAACTTCTGATTTAAAAGCCAGGCATGGAAGTGTATGATGTTCATTTTAGCATTAGGGAGGCTGAGGAAGGCTCTTTTTATTTATTTATTTATTTATTTATTTATTTATTTATTTATTTTTGCCTTTTTGAGATGGAGTTTCTCTGTGTAATCTTGGCTGTCCTGGAACTCATTCTGTAGATCAGGCTTGCCACCAATTTAGAGATCCCCCTGCCTCTGCCTCTGAGATTAAAGGTGTGTGTGACAGACACACACACACACACACACACACACACACACATTTTGAGACAGGGTTTCACTATGTGGCCTTTGATGACCTGGAACTTGCATGTGGACCAAGCTGGCTTACTTTTATGTAGACCTGCCCCTGTCTCCCAAGTGCTGGCATTAAAGGTGTACCACCTTTACCCAGCGGTAATAAATGTGTAAACTGTTGCAGTATAGTAAAAACTGAGTCAGAAATTGAGATAAAGACCCATAAATCCAAGGACAGTGAAGAGTCGTGTTTCCTGAACCACCAGCCCCTGAAATCCCCAGAAACCCTCTTCTGTCTTCCTGTCCTCTCTAGCAGACCTCCTCAGCCTTCCAAGAGCTCCATGACTAATCCCAGTCAGCCAGTCGCTGACTACGTCCTTTGATTCAAGGTTGCTTTACTGACACAGTGGAATGGCTATACGAACAATACTCCCTCAAATTTCCCCCTTTTTGTCTAAATAAAAGAGAAAAGTTTTAGCTCTAAGACAGTAAAACTATATTCAGTAAGAACAATTAGGCCGGGCAGTGGTGGTGCACGCCTTTAATCCCAGCACTCAGGAAGCAGATGGATCTCTGTGAGTTCAAGGCCAGCCTGGGCTGCCAAGTGAGCTCCAGGAAAGGTGCAAAGCTACGCAGAGAAACCCTGTCTCGAAAAAACCAAAAAAAAAAAAAAAAGAACAATTATCAAGTAAATATATTCACAATATCCAGTCCATTTGTATTTGGCAAATTCAGAGAAAATACTCTATCTTATATTGGTGAGTCCAAAGTTTCTACCTGATTTGCTTTCTATCATAACTAAGGAAAACTGCAACTATAACTATCTACTCTTCAATCCCATCAGAGACCCGAGAAGGATATAATATTACCTGAGTAAACAGGAAGTGAAGAGCAAGCAACTTCCAAAACTAAGAAACATCAGAGACATCTGGCTGTCTTGACAGTCACCCCAGGGTTCCTTTACAGCATTGAAGCATCCATCTTCTGTGAAGCAGGAATTTTTGAAGGACTGTCCTACCTTCTCTTGGCAAAGTTTGGCATGTGCCTTCTTTTATGTCCTGCTTGTCCAATTTGGACAGCATATTGGCAGCAGTCCAAGGCAAAGACAGTTTCTTTGTCCAGTGCCTAACTTCACCACAAGTGAAACTATATGGAGGTTTTTCAATGCCTGTCATCTTTTGGAGTAAATTAGTGCTGCCAGGAGCAGACATGTCTCGCTGTCATGGAAATCTATATGTTATTAAAATACCATATTCTGTAGGTGTCTGAAGTGTTTGAAGAGCATCTCTCTATTTAAAATGTCTCTGATTGACCTTGAAAACATACCTAACATGACTATAAGTTTGATTGTTATAAGTGACTAGCTACTAATCTATATTTATTATTCAAAATAGCTTTCACAGACTAGAACTTTACATTTTAAATGAGCTGCATAGGTACAATACCTTAAACAAGAAATAAAAACATAGTACAGTATAACAAAAATAACCTTAAGTTTATATCCATATACAAAAATACCTTAAGGAAGAGTAGAAACATATAGACAGTATAACAAAAAGCACCCTAAATTTGTCTCAGTATACAAAAATCCATACCAATGTCAAATATTTGACACTAGTAGTTGTTTTTTTTTTTTTTTTAGTTTGAAAGTAGATTCAATAATTACCTGTTTTTACTATAATTTCTATATCCACCCCTTTTTCTTTTCAGAACCAGATCCCTGAATCTAATCTCCTTTGTTTAGTTTCCTCCCTAACCATGACCAATAACAGCTTCTGACCAACCCCTCCCCTCAAACGATGACAAACATCCATCGAATGACCAAAAACCACCCACCTCACCTCTTGGGAATGTGGGCATCATGTTCTTAAAAGTACTTCTTGCTGTGTAGAAGTGACAGCATCTTTGGGGGACCCTGAAAAAAATGAGATAAAGTCCCAGGAGAGCTAGCTGTTAACCAGTCTCTGTGTCATGGGAAAGTATGAGGCTTATCTGAAGTCCTGACTTGAGTAGTCTACAAGGCTGGACTGTCTTAGCTAACTGCTTTGAAGTTGTCCTGAGCAGTTCGCAGTCTATAGCTGATCTATGGGTGGTGGTTGTCAGCTTAGTTGGTGTTACTACAGTCCAGGTGGAGTCATCATTGTGGTGCCCCAACATCCTTTTGGAGACTTCAAAGGTCGTTGTTAGAAATGGTAATGGCGGGCTGGAGAGATGGCTCAGAGGTCAAGAGTACTGACTGCTTCTCCAGAGGTCCTGAGTTCAATTCCCAGCAACCACATGGTGGCTCACAACCATCTGTGATGATATTTGGTGCCCTCTTCTGGCCTGCAGTCATACATGCTGTATACATAATAAATAAATAAATATTTTAAAAAAAAAGAAAGAAAGAAATGGTAATGGCTGCAACCCACAGATCCAGGGAGGCTGCCTAGCAGCGGGAACCCTAGGATGACTGTGGCTTATAATAAGTTTGGTTTTACCCAATCACTGGGCAAGCTTTAGTGAAACATTTCGCTATTAGGATAAGAATTTGTACTGTATCAAGCTAATGAAAGAAAATGCTGGCCGTGCTTTCAGGAGGAAAAAAAGAAAGAAATGGTCATGGTTCACTGCAGGAAACTTAAACATTGTGAATGTCATATGCAGCAGATATTGGATAGGTTAAAGGAACACAATCTGGGGTTGGGGATTTAGCTCAGTGGTCGAGTGCTTGCCTAGCAAGTACAAGGCCCTGTGTTCGATCCTCAGCTCAAAAAAAAAAAAAAAAAAAAAAAGAACACAATCTATTAAATACATTGGGGTATACAAACTTAGTTCCTAGTTACCTGCTTTAGACTCAAAATATTATCAGATCAGTGGCAATAGAATAATAGTCCCTAGTTTTGGTTTTTTCTTCTATCCCACACTAGATGGCTCTTCTTGACATGAAGGAGAGATTTTGGATTTTTCCTTTAACAAGCATGCTTCAGTTTAGAGAAAGAGTGAGCCATGCTCTAATTGCATGCCAGCCTTAATTTTTAATTGAATTGGGACTACAAAAAGACCATTTGCCTTATATGTCTGTAGAGAACAGTAGAGACAAACATTTGGGAAGATGTCTGAGATTTTATCCTATTGGAAGTGCATTGTACCATTAAGATTATTTGTTTTTTCTTAGGACATTTCCTCAAAACCAAAAGTTTAATTAATATCTGTCTAACTTCTGGATCTGATACTATTCTATTTACAGCTGAAGTCAATCTGTGTAAAAAAAAAAAAAAAAAAAAAACAGTTAAGGCTTCCTTTGGGACTTGTAAAATTTTAGCAAATGACCCAGTCCTCGTTCCTGGTTCTTCAACCATGTCTCAAGCATTCAAAGTTGCGATGTGACATTGCACCAAGGTGTAATCATCATCTAAATCGTCTTTGCAAACCAGTGTAGTCACCCTCATCTAGAAGCTGGTCTTGAGGAATGTCCACACCTCCAGCCCCTTTTTGCTGTTCTATGGCCCTAGCTTCCTCTCTCTCCATGTTTTCCATTATAACTGAGGACCAGCTTCCAGTAGTGCTGTTAATCTTGTGTAATAGTTCTGTTTCTAGTTGCCCATAATTTTAACATCTTTACAAAGGGTGAATGTATAATATGAAACAACTGCTTCCTTAAATCTCTTCAAATCTAACATTTCTTTCCTTTTTACTATATCCATAATGTTTTTTTTATTCTATGTGTTTTTCTTTTTTACTTTTTTTTTTTTTTCAAGACAATTTCTCTATGTAATTTTGGTGCCTGTCCTAGATCTCTATCTGTAGACCAGGCTGGCCTCAAACTCACAGAGATCCACCTGGCTCTGCCTCCCAAGTGCTGGGATTAAAGATGTGTGCCACCACCGCCCAGCTTAAGGTTGGTTTTCTAGTAACATTGGGCTGCTCCTCTAATGGTGTGGTAGGTTCTGCTCCTTCTTTTGATTAGTAGGTCTTTCTAAGGCTTGTGTCTTATCAGTCAAATTATCATATTTGGCACAGTTATCAAACCACTTTTTAAGGATAAAATATAAACTACTCAAGTGATGATAATTATGATCCACATTATGTCAATCCCAGCTAAACTGTTTATCACCATTTGCAAGCCATCCATAGTAGCATCAAACACGGTCCTAACTCCTGCATTGTGATATGTTTTATTCTTAACCACTCCCCTTTTTTAACCTAAGTCCCCACTTAAAAATTCCCAAGTGTCTTACCAGATCTACTGATGCTGACAGTGTAGGCAGAGATATGCAGGGGTAATCAGCTGCAGTTCTGGTGTTCGATTGTGCTGGCATGGAGGGCATGTGTGATGGGGACTACCGTGGCTGCTCACACACTGTAAGGGGAGGCCGGTGAGCTGTCTGAAGAGCTGCTATAAGGAATCTGGGACGCAGACAATGGTAGCTGTTGCTGCTTAGCATGGCTGTGTAGAGGACGCCAGTGCTGCATGCCCAGCTCCTCAGCACATTGCAGTGGTGGTCACAGCACTAAAAGTCTGAGCCTCAAGCAGGTCTCAAGGAAGCCACGCTGGCCTGGGTTGGCAGCTCTGGGAGAGTTTCCGGAGGAGGCCAGTGTGGTGGGAAGTGGGGTGGGGGTGAGCGTGGGGTGTCTGATCCCAGCAACATTTTGGGGCCAGGGTTGGCCACAGCTGAAGGGTGCTGTAGAAAGGCTGCAGCAGAAGACCTCCAGACATGGAGAAAGTCGTGGGGGGCCTGTAGGAAGGGAGCCAAATCTGGCTGTGGCAGTGGATGCAGCATGGAGAGTTTACCACCTTGGTGTGGTTTAATGATGCTCCATGTTGGGCGCCAGAAGTAATGAATACCTAAATTGTTCCAGTATCATGAAAACTTCAGAGTCAGAAGTTGAAATAAAGACCTGTTAAATCTAAGGATAACAGAGTCAATTGGCTGACACTCACTTCACATTTTTCCTGAATCACCAGCACCTGAAATTCTCTCTTCTCCTTTCCTGTCTTCTCTAGCAAACCTCCTCAGTCCTCCAAGAACTCTATGGCTATTCCCAGTCATCCAATCACTGACTCTGTCCTTTGATTCAAGGTGGATTTATGGGTACAATGGAATGGCCATACAAACATTTATCCCACCCAGCTAAATATACTTTTTGGGGTGGGGGGTAGGGGAGGGATGTGTTTCAAGACAGGGTTTCTCTGTGTAGCTCTGGCTGTCCTGGAACTCAGTCTGTCGTCCAAGCCTCAAACTCACACAGATCCACCCGTCTCTCTCTGCCTCCCTGAGTGCCGAGATTAAAGGTGTGTGCCACCACTGCTCGGCTAAATAGACTTTTTTAAGGGCAGTTCCACCCAAGTCTACCTAGTAAAAAGACACTTCATATTTCTCCAGAAAAAGTCACGCAGCCCCTCTTACCTCACTGTGCCTTAATTAGCTCTTTAGAGACAGTATTTCCACATAGAGCTACCTTGTGAGGAACTGGGGCTTAGGACTTCACCCCATGAATCTAGAGGAGGAGACAGTTCAGCCATAACCAGGGAGGACTGAAGGGAACTGCTGGTGGGTACACACCTTCTGGAAGTAGTGGCAGTCGATGCACAGCTTTGAGACTATGCTAAAACTCCACTGAATTATCCGCTCTAGCAGAATGAAATTTGCACTGAGGCCAGAAGTGACTTGGAGCATGGATGAGTCGAGCCAGTGGGGCTGGCAGGGCCTCTGCAGTTACTCTCAACTGCACACCTCCAGTGGAGTCTAGAGTTTAATATAGCTCCTTTCTCTGTGAGGACCCCCCCCCCCCCAGTGTCTGGCATTAAATTCACTATTGTGCTGCCAGACCAGGGTTGGGATTAGAACTGGGGCACTTAAAATCTTTCTTATCAGTGTGTGCGCGCGCGCGTGGGTCATGCACCTGCACATGTCAGAGAACAGCTGTGGGGCCACGGCCGTCCTGTCACGTGGAGCCCAGGGGTGGAGCCCAGGTGGTTCGGGTGAGCAGCAAACGCTGTTACTGGCTGAGCCATCTCATCAGTCCCTGGAGTTGGGACACTTCTTAAGGACCGAGCTGTGGCCCTCGGTTGTCATTTTGTCATTGGGGTAGTGTCATCCTTTCTCTCTAACACGTAGTGTTTCCTTCACACCAGAGCCTGTTCCGAGTCCTGGTCAGCTGACCACTCCTCGAGTGCCGTGACAATCCTGTGAACTGGGCGCGGTTAACCCTTCTTCCTCAGGCCGGGAATTTGCCCAGATTGTCTGTGCTCACACAGCTAATACAGACATGTAGCAAGCAGAGCCGGGCTGGCATCCAGTGTGCGGTGCTGTGCTGTGTGTGAGCCACTGCACTGCTGTGAGAGTTGATCCTCGCCTTGTGGAGGAATCAGGCCCAGAGAGCTACATGAGTTAGTTGCTTAGGGAATTAGGAAGGAAGCAGGCACCAGCTGCCTAAGGTGAGGTGTCAGGATCAATGTGTTCATGTGCCCGGGTAAGTGACTAAGTGATGGGTAAGGGGGGGGGGAGCAGAGGTGAAGCCTGGCGGTGGTGGCCTTTAATCCCAGCACTTGGGAGGCTGAGGCAGGGGGATGTCTGTGAGTTCCAGAACAGCCAGGGCTACACAGAGAAACCCTGTTGAAAAACAAAGAGGTGTCCATTAGCTGAGTGTGGTGTCCCAGAGCTACACAGAAAAACCCTGTCTTAAAAAAACAAGAGAGGAAGAAAAGCACTGGGTGGTGGTGGCGCACACCTTTAATCCCAGCACTCAGGAGGCAGAGGCAGATGGATCTCTGAATTCGAGCCAGCCTGGGCTACAGAGCGAGATGCAGAACAGCCAGGGCTACACAGAGAAACGGTGTCTTAGAAACAAAAACTGAAAAAAGGAAAAGCAGAGGTGAGAGGAAAAGGGAATAAGCAGGCTGGGCCCTCAACCCTGCTCCCTGAGGCCTGTGTGCCCAGGGTCCTGTCTGTTTCTTTCCTGCTGTCAGAACCCCTGTCCTGAGGCTTGCCCACATCCTGGCCGACAGACAGCCTTTGGCAAGGCTTCAGGAAAGTCTAACCTCCGGGGTCATCAAGGCTGGTGTCAGAGGTGTCCAAGGGGGCACCCAGACAGGTTCCCAGGTGGCAGAACGCCTGCGTCCCTGGAGGAGCCACCTCTCAGCTTTGGGTGGGTGCGGCAGAAACCCTCGTGACCTTGCTGCTGACATTCCTCAGAAGCCACGTGGTCCCAACTGGCAGGGACAGCTGCAGACAGGGGCTGAACCAGCCTTGTTCCCAGGGTGGCGCCGGTTGTCCATCCAGGCCCCGCTCCGCTCCTGGGGTTGCTTTGCCTCCCAGCGTTCAGTGGGCAGCCGGTGCCGTGGAGCCAACACCATGAGGGTCTAGAGGCGCCTGGCCCACCACAGTCTTTGCGAGTGGCCGGGCTGTGGGAGGATGGGGCAGGACCAGACAAAGCAACAGATCGAAAAGGGACTGCAGCTGTACCAGTCCAACCAGACAGAGAAGGCACTGCAGGTGTGGATGAAGGTGCTGGAGAAAGGCTCTGACCTCGTGGGCCGCTTCCGGGTGCTAGGCTGCCTGGTCACAGCTCACTCGGAGATGGGCCGCTACAAAGAGATGCTGAAGGTAGATGTACCTTCCCAGGGTGCCATGGGAGGGCCCGGGGGCTGGGAAAGGGCTGGGAACAGGGCTGGGTGGTTCCCAGCTCCCAGGCTCCCCTGTAGCTTCTTGAGAATCCTCTATCTTAACAGGCTAGTGGCTGGGTCTGAGGTTTTCAATCTGCGTGGAAGGACCCTGAGACTTGGATAGGTATCTTCAGATTCAGGCCTGTGGCCTTCAGCTTCTGTGTCTGAAGCATCTGAGCCTGAGATTCTCAGGCATCAGGGCCGGAGTCCAGGGATCTCAAGACCAGACCTCCAAGCCTAGGTTTTGGTCTGCTGCTTGCTACCTGGAGATACAGGCTCCATTTGAGGGTCTGGCTGGTCAGTGGTAGACTCCAGATCTGAGGCTGGGGGTGGAAGGGTGTTGTCTGCAGGTCCGAGCTACAGTTCAAGCTTATAGGCTGTGGCTGGAGCCCGGGAGGATGGATCTGAGATGGTGGACGCTCTGAGTGTGAGCTTTGGGGTCTGCTGCTCTGGCTGTGAGGTGGGGCTGGGTATGGCACCCCAGAGGGTACAGGTGGAGCCTTTGGCTGAATGTTGTCTGCCTACTACCCCGGGGTCAGTTTGCTGTGGTCCAGATTGACACCGCACGGGAGCTGGAGGACGCCGACTTCCTGCTGGAAAGCTACCTGAACCTGGCACGCAGCAACGAGAAACTGTGTGAGTTCCACAAAACCATCTCCTACTGCAAGACCTGCCTTGGCCTGCCTGGTGCCAGGGCTGGTGCCCAGCTTGGGGGCCAGGTCAGCCTGAGCATGGGCAATGCTTTCCTGGGCCTCAGCCTCTTCCAGAAGGCCCTAGAGAGCTTTGAGAAGGCCCTGCGCTACGCCCACAACAATGATGACACCATGCTGGAGTGCCGTGTCTGCTGCAGCCTGGGCAGCTTCTACGCCCAGGTCAAGGTGGGCCTGGGCCCTGGGGGGGGACGACGACAATGGGGGCTTGGGGCTCCCTGAGAGTTTTGGGGGGAGGGTTCTCACTGTTTATGATATCTATTCCCTGATGTCCTCTGGCCGAAAGTTCTTTTGAGACAATGCCATCAGCCTTAGCCAATCAGAGAATGGAACTATCAGACTTGCGGATCCCGCAGATGGTCCCTCAGATGGCATAGGTTTTAAGGTGGCTGTTGAACCTCCTGGGACCTTGTCAGCTTGGGTGGACGAGTGGTCCATGGCACCGGAGATGAAGCTGCTCACGGAGCATTTCCCTGCATGGACAGGTCCACAAACCCAGTGGCATGCTTTATAAAGGCTGTGCCTGCCTCCTCCAGGTTCAGCACGAGCCCGGAGAGCCTCCTAGGACCACCATCTTGCTGGGCACTGCCCTCAGCCCTCCTTTTAGATAGTGGTGTGGTGAATGAGACAGAGAGGACTCCGGGGAAGGTCGAGCCATTCACTTCCATCTCTCAGGTGACCTAGGAGACAGGGAAGCCCCTTGTAAGAACAAGGCATAGGCTGTGTTTTCTGTAAGGTCTTCAGCAAGTCACCTACCTTCTCCGAACCCGAAGAGGTCTGTTTGTAAATGAGGAAGAACAAGACTCACAGACGAGGTGGAAAGATTGATTTGTCTAGTATTTATTGAAGGGGGTTGGAGAGGTGGGTCAGTGGTTAAAAGCCCTGCTTGCTGCTCTTGAAGAGGACCCAGGTTTGGTTCCCAGCACTGATATGGTGGCTCACAGCTGCTTTTAACTACAGTCCCATGGCTCTCCTGACCTCTGCAGGCTGCTGCATGCACCTGCTGCACATACATACACTCAGACACCACACACACACACACACACTATCAAATAAATACTTTAAGAAATATTTACTGAGCCAGGCAGTGGTGACACACACCTTTAATCCCAGCACTTGGGAGGCAGAAGTAGGCGGATCTCTGTGAGTTCCAGGACAGCCAGGGCTATGCAGAGAAACCCTGTCTTTAAAAAACCAAAAGTAATCCCAGCACTTGGGAGGCAGAGGCAGGTGGATCTCTGTGAGTTCGAGGCCAGCCTGGTCTACAGAGCTTGTCCATGACAGGCTCCAAAAGCTACAGAGAAACCCTGTCTTGAAAAAACCAAAAAATAAAAATAAAAGAAATGCTGAGCAGTGGTGGTGCACGCCTTTAATCCCAGCACTCGGGAAGCAGATGGATCTCTGTGAGTTCGAGGCCAGCCTGGGCTACAAAGGGAGTTCCAGGAAAGGCGCAAAGCTGGAAAAAACAAAACAAAACAAAACAAAAAAACAAAAAAAAAAGCAAAATGTACTGAGGATCCACTCTGTCCCAGGCACTGTTGGACTGTGTGTTTGTAGCACAGTTTGGTGGGGTCCCTATCTGGCTGCCCTGTTCTATCTGGATGAGAATGGCGGTGAACACGATCAGGAAGGTGGTTGCGCATCGTGTGAAGAAAGGTAGCCAACACCAGGATGTGGGTCAGTGGTGCCACTGTTAAGACAGGGATCAGAAGGCCTCAGTGAGTGATGGAGGAGGAGAGGGGTGAGCCGTGCAGAAATCCCGGGAATGAGCATCAGCCCAGGCTCTGCCAGGAGGAAGGGCGGCCCCGGAGTGGTGTGTGAGGAGGTGGGAAGCCATGCCGAAGGGTAGTTGTGAACTTGCTGGCAGAGTCGGGGACTGGACACTTCCCATCACCAGGATTTTAGTGGGAGGGGGTGACATGGTCTCATATGACCCAGTGTAACACCTGGCCATGGGGGATTTTTTTAAGATTTTTATTTTGTGTGTGTGGATGTTTTGCCTACATGTGTGTCTGAGTACCACGTGTGCCTTGCTTGTGGACACCAGAGGTCAGCATTGGATGCCCTGGAACTGGAGCTACAGATGGTGGTGAGCTGTCATGGGGGTGCTGCAAATCAAAACCGGGTCCTCTGGAAGAGCAGCCAGTGCTCCTAACCACTAAGCCATGTCTCTAGCCCCAAGCGTTGGTGGAATTTTAACTCCTGGCACATGATAAATACTTTGTCCCCCAAAGTGAGAAAATAATGTAAGAAAATATAATAACACAGCGAATTCCCATATACCCACCATTAGATGGACCAATTATTCATATTTTGCTACTTTCGGTTTATGCATTTTGCTATTGTATTAGAAAATTACTGACATCAGACTGGGGATGTAGGACTGATGGCAGAGTCTTTTGTAGTGTTCACAAAGTTCAGTTCCTAGGACTGCATAAACTGAGTATAGTAGCACATGCCTGTGATGATTAGGTAGAGACACTTCAAAGATGCAGACGTGGGGCTTGGGCCTGGGAGTTGGTTCCCATGGCATGGATGGAGGCACAGGAAGAGAACCAAGATGTAGGGCAGAGGATGTGGCTAAGAGTGGACAGACAGGCGGTCCTCTGAGCTCCTGCTTTCCTGATGAGTGGAAGGCAACGGCATTGGCTCTTTATGAGGGGGCTTTTGTGAGTTTGAGGAGGAAGCGTTCGAGAAGGATTTCATGGGCATGCCAAACCTGTTCTGATGTTCTCTGGTGCTGATGGATAGAACTGTCTCAGCCCTCAGGAGCAGCTGCTCCTGGGGACTCTGATAAACCCCTCAGAAGCCCGTCTAGGACAGGATGAGAAGAGAAACCAGCTGTGTTTTGCCTTTTTCACTCAATAAACAAATATTTATTACATATCAGCCAAGTCTAAGAACTGTTTTAGGCACTTGGCACACAGCAGCCATCCTAAGAGACCATACCTGTCCACTGGCTTCCCCTTCTACCTGGGTCATACTTACCACTGGAGGCCAAAATAAAGAATGAGCTGGAGGTTGGAGAGATGCCTCAAGAGGATAAGAGCACTGGCTGCTCTTCCAGAGGTCCTGAGTTCAATTCCCAGCAACCACATGGCAGCTCACAACCATCCATAATGAGACCTGGTGCCCTCTTCTGGCATGCAGGCGTACATAGAGGCAGAATGAACACTGTATACATAGAAAATAAATAAATATTAAAAAAAACTTAAAAAAAAAAAAAGAATGAGCTGACTAGGACCACTATGGTGCATATCTGTGATCCTAGTACTCAGAGGCATAGTCAGGAAGACTATAAGTTTGTGGCTAACTCATGCAATATTTTAAAAAAAATTGGGGTTCCCTGGCTGTCAGAGAACCCAAGTCTGGAGCCCTGGGTTTAGGGCAATTCCTACCACTCAATGTGTCCCCTCCTGTTCTGTGTCCCTGCAGGACTATGAGAAAGCCTTGTTCTTCCCCTGCAAGGCTGCAGAGCTGGTCAACGACTATGGCAAAGGCTGGAGCCTCAAGTATCGGGCCATGAGCCAGTACCACATGGCTGTGGCCTACCGTCTGCTAGGCCACCTGGGCAGCGCCATGGAGTGTTGTGAGGTAGGGGAGCTGGGAAGCACTCGGGTGGGGGTTGGTGGGGAAGGACCTCAGGCCCAGGACACTGGGCCCCCAATTTTCTAGAACAGTCCACAGAATACACACACACACACACACACACACACACACACACACACACACACACACACACCCTTGCCCTTGAGTCGCTGAAGAGAGTATTTCTATCACAAACTGTGCCCCAAGACCTTATTCCCTTCCAGTCCATCCTCAGGGCCAGGAGCTTCCCTGTCCCCCGAAGCCTCTGTGGGACACTTTGAAAAGTAAAATGTAGAGGGCTGGAGAGATGGCTCAGAGGTTAAGAGACTGCCTTCCTCCGATTCATCCCACAACCCATGGCCACCCACTTAATGAATCTGGTCCCTCCTGCTGTAGTCAACATGCTGTATACAAAAAAAAAAAAAAAAAAAAAAAAGAAAAGAAAAATGTAAGGGCTGAGGATGTGGCTCAGTTGGTAGAATGCTTGCCTGACATGCACAAAGCCCTGGGTTCAGCTGGGCGGTGGTGGCGCACACCTTTAATCCCAGCACTCGGGAGGCAGAGGCAAGTGATCTCTGTGAGTTCGAGGCCAGCCTGGTCTACAGAGTGAGACCCAGGACAGACAGGAATACACAGAGAAACCTCGTCTTGAAAAACCAAAACCAAAACAACATAGCCCTGGATTCAATCTGTAGTCCTACATAAAACCCATCCAGCTTGGTGGTGTGTGCCTATAATCCCAACCCTTGGAAGTTCAAGGCCATCCTCAGCTACATAGTTCAAGGTCTGGCTGGGCTACACGAGACATTGTCTTTTTTTTTTTTTTTTTTTTTTTTTTCTTGAGACAGGGTTTCTCTATGTCGCTTTGCAC
This sequence comes from Peromyscus leucopus, assembly GCF_004664715.2. Taxonomy (NCBI): domain Eukaryota; kingdom Metazoa; phylum Chordata; class Mammalia; order Rodentia; family Cricetidae; genus Peromyscus; species Peromyscus leucopus. The sequence goes on from NC_051066.1 coordinate 66,748,079, forward strand.
CTTTCCTGGAACTCTCTCGGTAGCCCAGGCTGGCCTCGAACTCACAGAGATCTGCCTGCCTCTGCCTCCCAAGTGCTGGGATTAAAGGCATGCACCACCACCGCCCGCAATGACACTGTCTTTTTTAAAAAATGAGAGAAAGATGGAGGGAGTCTTGAAGATCCCCCACTCAGGCTCAAACCCCATTGCGTCTTCCTCTGATCCCGATAAAGGTACTTCTCTCTGGGTCTCAGTTTCCATCAGTCAGACGGGACTGTGATCTTAGTGCTTCAGTACAAGAGGCCTCACCAACTGCAAGAATGTGTTAGGTTCTGAGGAGGTGGTGACCCTAGCTGTCCTTTCTGAGGACACCCTGTAGTAGGATCAGCTTGCCTGAGCGGTGACCAGCCTCCCTTGCAGGAATCCATGAAGATTGCTCTGCAGCATGGTGACCGGCCACTGCAGGCACTCTGTCTGCTCTGCTTTGCTGATATCCACCGGAGCCGGGGGGACCTGGAGGTGAGATCGCCAGGATGAGGGGGGACCGTGGGTCTGGGTCACCTCAATTCCAACCTGCCTGGCTTTGCAGACAGCCTTCCCGAGGTACGACTCTGCTATGAGCATCATGACGGAGATTGGAAACCGCCTGGGGCAGGTGCACGTGCTGCTGGGTGTGGCCAAGTGCTGGATGGCCAGGAAGGTGGTGGACAAGGTGAGGTCAGGCCCTTTCCTGGAGCGAAAGCTCTCTCTGGGGCTCCCAGTTTGGGGCTACTCAGCCAACACTGGGAGTATGGTGCTGGGCTTGTCCCCTTTATTTTAACATCTGCCTCACTCTGTTCCCATGAGGCCCAGACATTCCTAGTAATTCTCTACACTCAAAGAAGTGTATGCCTTGCCCAGGGGCCCACAGCTTCTAAAGGGCCAAAGCTGGCGTTTGGAGCTGAGATTCTTAAATTTCCTTCCGCTGTCTCACAGCATCCGATGAGGCAGTCATGTTCTGCCCATTGTGTCTGCATAAACTAAGGCGGGATGTGATTTGCTCATACAATCTCTCCTGCCTTCTCACAGAGCAAACGGTTCCACCCATTCCCCTCACCCCCCGCCCCTCCAGCCCACTTTCCTTTTCTTTGCTATGAGTCAAGGCAGTCAGACTGCCTACATCTCTGGCCTCTGCTCACCTTCCAGGCTTTGGATGCCATTGAGAAAGCCCAGGACCTGGCTGAAGAGGTTGGAAATAAGGTCAGACATGGTTATGTCTCCTGGGTCTGGGATCAAGAACCAAAGGAGGAAAATTAGGTGTGGATGTGGAGGAAACAGGATAATCAGAGTTCAAGGTGATCCTTGGCTACAGAGTGAGTTGGAAGCCAGCTTGGGATACACCAGACCCTGCTAGAGCTCTGAGCTCCTCTGATCCTCTGGAAGGTACTCGCCATCCTAACCCCATGGATCTCCAGCTTCCTCCCAGAGTATTTCTGGGGCCAGGCAGGCATTTTATAGCTTGGAGCAGTGAGTCCCTGGTAGCCTCTTTATTCTTCATTAAAAACCCCTAACAGGGGCTGGAGATGGCTGGGCAGTTAAGAACACTACCTGCTCTTCTAGAGGACCCGAGTTCACTTGCTTCTCAGCACACACGGCAGTTCACAACCACCTGTAACTAACTTCAGTTCCATGGACTAGACGTCTTCTTTTCCATGGGCACTAGGCACGCACATGGTACGCAAACATATATGCAAGCAAAAATACTTGTACACATTTTTAAAATCTTAAAAATAAGGCCAAGCCGGGCGGTGGTGGCACACACCTTTAATCCCAGCACTTGGGAGGCAGAGCCAGGCGGATCTCTGTGAGTTCGAGGCCAGCCTGGGCTATGCATGTGAGACCCTATCTCAAAACAAAAACATGGGGTCCCATGTTCTTGTCTCTGATCTCACCCACTCTCTGTCCAAAGGGAATCCAAGGCTTGGGGGTGGGCAGGGTCTTTCTCCCAGGTCCCCCGGCAAGGCAGGAGTGTGACAGGGACAGCACCTTCCTGGCCCTGCCCTCTGCCGAGCCTCTCACGAGATCTAACCCCCCCCCCCATCTTAGCTGAGCCAGCTCAAGCTGCACTGCCTGAGTGAGGGCATCTACCGCAGCAAAGGTCTGCAGCGGGAGCTGCGCGCGCACGTAGTGAGGTTCCATGAGTGTGTGGAGGAGACTGAGCTCTACTGCGGCCTGTGTGGCGAGTCCATCGGGGAGAAGAACAGCCGTCTGCAGGCCCTGCCCTGCTCCCACATCTTTCATCTCAGGTGAGGTTGGGTGGGCGCGACCCCCAGATCACACCCACAATATTAGAGGCAAGCTCCTCGGTGTGTTAGAGGCCGTTCCCCAGGCTTGGTGTGTTCTAAGAACTTCCCACCCACTTACCACCTTCCCTCCAACTGCATGAAGGGGTTGTTCCTACCACCGTCCCAAGGGGAATTCGGAGCGTCCCCATCCAGGGCCAGGCTTGCCCCAGGGTGGAAGCCTCTGATGCAGGGCAGGCCTGGGGAGTCTCCTCTGCCACTGGACAGCGACCCCTGGACTGGAAGGGAGGAAGCCAGAAGCCAGAGCCTGGAGACAGTCTGGCACCGGTGAGTGGACACAGCCCTCTGCCTCCGCAGATGCCTGCAGAACAATGGCACTCGGAGTTGTCCCAACTGCCGCCGCGCCTCCATGAAGCCAGGCTTCGTGTGACCTCAGTGGCCGTCTTCGGCGTTGACATCACTTCCCTTGGCTCCTTCTCCACCATCAAGCTGAAGGGCCGGCGACATTCTAGGGTAGCTGCCAGGGCCTCCTTTGCGGACTCAGGGCCGGGGGCTTGCCTGCTGCTCCTCTGGGCCTAGCTCCCCGCCCCGGCCTCTTTGTATTTCGTTCTTTATAGAAAAATAAAATGTTTGTACCTGGTGCCAGTGGTGCTGGCCTTTCCTCCTCACGTGGGCTTCCCCAGACACAAGCCTCACTCCATATTCCGTGTCAGACCCTCCAGCCACCCACCTTCTTAGCAACTCAGTTACCACAAGAACTGGAGACTCGATCCTTGCTGCGGGATACCTACCCCCAGTGTGAGGAGTTGAGAGGGGACTACTAGATAATAAGCAGAACAGGCAAGCAATGTGGAAAGTGCTAGAAACTTGCATGGATTGCATTGTAAACTTCTGCCCCACCAGTTTTTAAAAATGACATCTATTGCATGTGTGGGAGCACATGTGCCAGTGTGAATGTGAGGTCAGAGAACAATTTCAGGGAGCCAGTTCTGTCCTTCTACCATGTGAGTCCCTGGGGATGGAACCCAGGTCCTCAGGCTTGGAGGCAAGTGTCTTTACATGCTGAGCCCTCTCGATGGCCCCTGCCCTACCACTTTTTCTGTTGTTGTTTTTGGTTTTTTTGAGACAGGGTTTCTCTGCATAGCCTTGGCTGTCCTGGAAATCACTCTATAGACCAGGCTGGCCTCGAACTCAGAGATCTGCTGCCTCTGCCTCCCAAGAGCTTGGATTAAAGGCACTGCCTAGCAAATATTTTTAAACAGGATCTCTCTATTTAGTAAGACAAGAGTCTCACTATGTAGTTCTGGCTGGTCTGGGAATCATTGTGTAGATTCAAATTCACGAAGCTCCTGCCTCTGGCTCCTGACTGCTGGAATCAAGGGCGTGTGCCACCATGCCTGGTTCTGTCACCTTTATTAGAAGGGACTGATGACCACCTCCCAAAGGCCTCATTACAAATACTACAACACAAGGCATTCTATTTCAACATGTGAATTTGGGATGGAAAAAAAGTCCCTACTGTGAGTGTAGTTGAAGAGGAGGCCTTGAACAGGCTAGTGAAAGCCTGGGGCCATCGCTTAGTGGGTAGAGAGCTTGCCCAGCACACATGAGGTCCAGCTTTACTCCCCAACACCACACAAACCAAATGTGATAGCACATCCTAGCACTTGGGAGATGAAGGTAGGAGGATCAGAAGTTCAAGGTCACCCTCTGCTACATGGCAAATTTAAGGCCAACCTGGGCTACATGAGACCCTGTCTCAACAACAAACAAAACGAGTTCATCTCAGTCCTAAGGTTGGGATGCTCATCAAACAGGACTCCTGTCCTGAGAAGAAGAGAGACATCGGCAAAACAGAAGAGTTTTCTCCCTTCTCCCCATGATGCATAAAGAGCATCTCTCATTGAAGACACAGTAAGGATGTGATTATCTGCCACGTACGGAAAAGGAACCTCACCAAAAACTGAATTTCCTAGCTCCCTCTTCTGGGATTTGCAACCTCTAAAACAGCGAGAAAACTAGTGTCTGGGGCTGCAGCGGTGGCTCAGTGGCTACATGATTTCTTCTCTGCTCACTGGCTGCTCATCCAGAAGACTCGGGTTTGATTTCCAGGACCTGTATGACAGCTGTCTGTAACTCCAGTTCCAGGGACCCAAACCCTCTTATGGCTTCCACAGCACCAGGACACACATGGTGTTCAGATACACATACAAGCATAAAACCCATACACATCAAAAAATAAAAGAAAACATTTTTTAAAAAGAAATTAGCTTCTGTGTTTAGATTACCTAGTCTATACTTTAAAAAAATTATTTTATTGGTGTTTTGCTTGCATGTATGTCTGCAAGTGTGTCAGATCCCCTGGAACTGGAGTTACAGACAGTTGTGAGCTGTCATGTGGGTGCTGGGAATTGAACCTGGGCCCTCTGGAAAAGCACCCAGTGCTCTTAAGCACTGAGCCATCTCTCCAGACATGGGTATTAATTTTTAAGGAAGGAAAAGCTAAGTCTCAATGGAGATGGTTGGCTGGCCCAGTTAGTTCACCTCCAGGACAAGGTGAAACTGTGTGCCACCTGAAAGGCAGTTAGAAACCTCCCTCAGAGTAACTGTGATCTTTGAAAGTGTTCAGCCGGGCGGTGGTGGCACAGGCCTTTAATCCCAGCACTCGGGAGGCAGAGGCAGGCGGATCTCTGTGAGTTCGAGGCCAGCCTGGTCTACAGAGCGAGATGCAGGAAAGGCGCAAAGCTACACAGAGAAACCCTGTCTCGAAAAACCAAAAAAAAAAAAAAAAAAAAAAAAGTGTCCAGAGCATGAAATCAAGGTGTATTCGTTTGTTTTCTACTGTGACCAAAAACAACTTGAGGAAAAGATGTATTTGGCTTACACGTCCCAATCACAGTCCATCACCAAGGAAAGTCAGGGCAGGAACTTGAGGCAGGAACCTAGAAGTTGGAACTGAAGCCGAGACCTTGAAGGGATGCGGCTCACTGGCTTGCTTTCCATGGCTAGCTCAACCTGCTTTCTCATAGCACCCAGGACCACCAGTCCAGGGCTGACACCACCTACAGGGATCTGGGCCCTCCCACATCAGTCATTAATCAAGAAAATGCCCCCACAGTCTTGCCTACAGGCCAAGCTGATGGAGGTATTTCCTCAATTGAAATTCCCCCTTCCCAAATGACCACGGCTTGTGTCGAGCTGGTTAAAACTAACCAGGATGAGCCGGGCGGTGGTGGCGCACGCCTTTAATCCCAGCACTCGGGAGGCAGAGCCAGGCGGATCTCTGTGAGTTAGAGGCCAGCCTGGGCTACCAAGTGAGTTCCAGGAAAAGGCGCAAAGCTACACAGAGAAACCCTGTCTCGAAAAAACAAACAAACAAAAACAAAACAAAACAAAAAAAACTAACCAGGATGCAAGGAAAGTCTGGGAAATGCTTTTTTGTGAGTGTGTATGCTTTTCATTTTTCTGTTTTGTTTTTTTGTTTGTTTGTTTTTGTTTTGTTTTCCTAGTCTATCATTTTTTTATTCAGTGATAGACAAGTATATTAAATGTATTCAATATTGAAAGTACAAACTTTAATGGGAAGCTTTATGGCTTCAATTTCAAATGCCAGTTTTAACTATATAATTGACTAGGTTGTTTAGACTTAATTCTTGTATAGAAGCACTGAGTGCACGAAGCCTCTCTCTGCTGGACTCCTTCACTGTAAAGGCTGTTGCTAGGACAACCAGTAAACTAGGAGGAGGCCTGGGGTTAAGTTGTGAAAAGCCACTGATATTCACATCCCCCTGTTCCAGGCAATGCCGTGGTTAGTAGGGAGACTGTTTGGTTTTGATCCGGTTCTGTTGATTTGATGCAGGGCTTTGGGAATACTCTTCCTCTGAGCTACATGCCCCCTAGCCCAGGAGGATGTTCTTTTTGTTGTTCATTTGTTTTATCCAGGCAGTGTTTCTCTGTGTAGTCCTGGCTGTCCTGGATCTCGCTCTGCAGAGCAGGCTGGCCTCAAACTCTACCTGCCTCTGCCTCCTGAGCCCTGGGATTAAAGGCATGTGCCACCACTGCCCAGGTGCAAGTTCTTTTAGGAAATTCTTACAGAAGTATCCAAGCTGATACTAGCCCTCAACTTAACTTCATTTGATTCCTGAAAAGAAGTTACAAGTCTGGCGGTGGTGATGCACGCCTTTAGTCCCAGCACTCTGGAGGCAGAGGCAGGCGGATCTCTGAGTTTGAGGTCAGCCTGGTCTACAGAGCAAGTTCCAGGACAGCCAGAGCTACAAAGAGAAACCCTGCCTTGAAAACAGTCGTCGCCCCAAGAGAAGTTACTAGTGTTGTATTTCTAAGTTTTCTGGAAATTATATATATATATATATATTATATATATCTCACATATATATGCATGTGTATCTCACATGTATATGCATGTGTATCTCACATGTATTATGCATGTGTATCTCACATGTATATGCATGTGTATCTCACATCTGTACACATGCCAGCACGGATGATTCAACCTGTAGTTCCAGCTCCTCAGGAGGCAGGAAGATTGCTTCAGTTTAGGAATTCAAGGAACTATCCCATATCTTCAGGTGTTGTTTTTTTTTCTTTTTTTTCTTTCTTTTTTTTAAGATTGATTTATTTATTATGTATACATTGTTCTGTCTGCATATATTCCTGCAGGCCAGAAGAGGGCGCCAGATCTCATTACAGATGGTTGTGAGCCACCATGTGGTTGCTGGGAACTGAACTCAGGACCTCTGGAAGAGCAGTCAGTGCCCTTAACCTCTGAGCCATCTCTCCAGCCTGGTTTTTATTTTGTTTTGTTTCTTTAAACAAAAACACCTAACTTCTTTAAGGGAGTAGAGTGGAGTCGGGAGTAGGCAGCGGGGTGGGTGGGTTTAGAGTTGGAGCGGTTCTTGGGGTGGTCTTTCTGAGAAGTGGTGTTGAGAGGTGGCGCAGGCTGTAAGAGCTGGGATGCATCTCACTGGTGTAGGGCTTGTCTAGCACCTGGGAGGACCCGGGTTCAAGCCCCCGCACTGAAGAAAAGAGAAAAAGGGAGAAGGTCGGTGCTGTGGTTTGCAGTTGTAGTGCCAGCACTCGGAAGACTAAGGAGGAAGGACTGCTCTGAGATCGAGGTCAGCCTGGACTCAACAGGAAGTTCTAGGCCAGTTAAGTTACAGAGTGAGGTCCTGGTTTTAACAGAAAGAAAGAACTAGGGCTGGAGAAGTTGCTCCGTGGCTGAGTGCTTACTGCTCCTCCAGAGGACCTGAGCTCTGTTTCGAGATGTTTGATTACACTGTGTGAAGACATGTCACTGGGACTGGTTAATAAAAAGCTACATTGCCAGTAGCTAGGCAGGAGATATAGGTGGAACTTCTGGACAGAGAGAGTTCTGGAAAGAAGAAAGGGGGAGTTGTCAGCCAGATGCAGAGGAAGCAGGACATTCAGGAGAAGAGGAAAAAGCCACAAGCTCCATGGCAGCATGTAGATGAATAGAAATAGGTTAATTTAAGTTATAAGAGGTAATTAGAGAAAAACCCAGGCTAAGGCCAAGCTTCCATAATTAATAAGAAGTCTTTGTATCATTATTTGAGAGCTGGCTGGCGGGACAGAGAAAGACTTGTTACAGAGTTCAGTTCCCAGCACCGATGTTGGTGACTCACAACCCATAATTCCCCTAATTTCTGCTCCAAGGGGTCCCAAATGCCACCTGCCTTCTGGCCTTCTTGGACGCAGCACTCACACTAATGCACACATACAGATCCATGTGATACACTTAAATAAAATAAATGTTAAAAGACAAAAAACATTAAAAATAGGGATACAGTCAAGGGACAGCAAGGAGGCCCGTCATCATGGCCTGGAGCTAAGAGACCACAGAGTACAGACACACAGGGCCGTACAGGCTGCTGTGAGGATTGGGTTTTACTCTGAGAGGACAGGCAGCTGCTGGGGTTTTAGGCAGTGATGTGATCTGAGCAGTTTCAAAGGAATTCCACTGGTTACTATGTAGAGAACAGACTAGGCACAAGACAAATGGCCTGAATGCTTCCAGACTGGCAGCATGGAGTACAATGTGAGACCTTGTCTACACATACACACACATACACACACACACACACACACACACACACACACACACACTCACACACACGGCACATGTTACCAGTTGGCAAATTTATGGGAAAGGCAGGTTTTCATTGTTTGTTCTTTCAACTTGTAATTTTTACATTTTTTTCAAAATAGTTTTTCAAAAATGGTAAATCTTAGGAAATGTTACCCAGACATAGGGAGGGAGGGTGTGGGGATGTGTTGTGAGGGAGGGAGAGATCCAGATATTAGGGAATAGGCTCGTGTGACAGGTGTCACATTTTGCGAAAGGAAAACAGACTGTTTTGGGGGTGTTGCTGAGTTGGCAGAGTGCTACCCTAGCATGGAGGAAGCCTCGTTTGATTCCCAGTGCTGCAGAAACCAGGTTTGGTGTGTGTGTGTGTGGGGGGGAATCTGTATATAATCCCAATGCTTGAATGCAGGAGAATCAGAACTTCCAGGGCATCCAGGGCTATATGGTAAGTTCATAGCCAGCCTGGGATATGAAGCCTTGTCTCTGTCTGTCTTTTTTTCTCCCTTCCTCCCTCCCTCCCTCTCTCTCTCTCTCTCTCTCTCTCTCTCTCTCTCTCTCTCTCACACACACACACACACACACACACACACACACACACACACACAGAGAGTTCAGCCAATCGTGAGCCTTAATCCTAGCGCTCAGTTGGATCTTTGTGAGCTCAAGACCAGCCTGGGGTATGTAGTGAAACTTCCTCTAAAAGGGAGTGGGGAAAAGAATGTTTTGTGCCAGGGCATTTTCCTGGTATGTCTAGTAAGTGCCCTGAAGGGGAGTGTGGGAAACAGAGAAAGACTTGACTGGTCTTTGGGGCTGATTAAAGAAATGAGATTCACATATTCAGTAAAGAGAAAGACTTGACTGGTCTTTGGGGCTGATTGAAGAACATGAGAGTTCACTGATATTCAGTGGGAAACAGAGAAAGACTTGACTGGTCTTTGGGGCTGATTAAAGAACATGAGAGTTCACTGATATTCAGTGGGGACACAGCTACAGGGGAAGTAGAAGCACAGATGTGGGATGAGTTATTGGGGGTCCGAGACACCAAAGGGCAGACACCCAGGTACTGATGTGGCAAGAAAAGATGTAGCATGTGCCCAAGATGTGGTCAGGGACCAGACTTGGCTCTTTTTGTTGTTTGCTGTTTTTTTTTTCGAGACAGGGTTTCTCTGTGTAGCTTTGCACCTTTCCTGGATCTCGCTCTGTAGCCCAGGCTGGCCTCAAGCTCACAAAGATCCACCTGCCTCTGCCTCCCAAGTGCTGGGATTAAAGGTGTGTGCCACCATCGCCCAGCCAGATTTGGCTCTTTATCCTAAGAGAAGGCTTTGTTTTTGTTTTCTTCTTGAGAGAATGGATACTGTAAGGTGAAAGGGCCAGCCAAATAAACACATTCTGCCCCTGACCAACTCAGCAGGAAAACCAGCCAATCCCTGAAACTCCAGCCAGTCTCCGAGCTTGTCCAAGCTCAGGGATTGAAATCCGACCAATTCCCACCCTGAAAATCTTTACCCTGAAAAAACTCCACACGGAAAGAAACCACATATAAACTCTGTACCTGTTCAGTTTGGGGTTTGCCTTTTTCCCTCCTGGCAGAGGCAGCCACTCTCCTGGATTCCTCCCTCCCAGTAAGTCTCTTGAGTGAGGTTTGGGTGGCCACCTTCTTTCACCAGAGTGGAGCAGGGCAGAGAAGGACCTTTGCTGAAGGGGAAACTCTTTTAGCAAAGCAGCGCTGTAATGGCTGTGGCTGGAGCGGGAGCAGAATTGCTACATTTCTGCAGGGAACCTCCCTTAGCAGAGCAGAGCTGCCTGTAAGAGCTCTTCCCGAAAGAACAGAACTGCTACATTCCTGTATCACTCGGCTGTTATCACTTGGCTTCTGACATCCAGGATACCTTTCCCTCCAGAGCTGTAACACTTAGAGCTACCATAACCAGATCTAGCTTGAGCCTGATGTCTCTGGATACTCTCTGGAGAACAGATTAGAAGGGGTTGATCTCCCGGCCTGGTCTGCAGAGCAAGTTCTAGACAGCCAGGGCTACATAAACAACACTGTCTCGAGAAACAAAATGTCTTAGGGTTTTCTGTTACAGTGAAGAGACACCATATCCATGGCAACTCTTATAAGGAAAACATTTAATTGGGGTGGCCCACTTACAGTTTCAGAGGGTCAGTCCATTATCATCATGGTGGGGAGCATGGCGGCGTGCAGGCAGACATGGTACTGGCTACATCTTGATATGCAGGCCACAGGAATTCAACTGAGACATTTGGCAGTATCCTGAGCATAGGAAACCTCAAGTCCCCCCCCCACACAGTGACACACTTCCTCCAACAAGACCATACCCACTCCAACAAAGCCACACCTCCTAATAGTACCACTCCCTATGAGATTATGGCGGCCAGTTACATTAAAACTACTACACACAAAAAGAAAGAAAGAGAGAAAGAAAGAAAGGAAGAAGGAAGGAAGGAAGGAAGGAAGGAAGGAAGGAAGAAAAGAAGGGATGGATCTCACCCCAGCCTAAGGCTGTCAGAAAAACGTCCACTATCTTACTGTTCTCAAAGAACATCCACATCCACCACCCTGCTCTATACCTTCACCACAACTCTGTGTGGTCAGCATGAGGGGACCAGAGCTGCCCAAGCACATTGGGCCATCTTCTCCATTCCCAGTCCCTTCACAGGAGCCCAGGCTTAAAATGGAACTATTCGGTCCGGATGCCATCCTGAATCCAGCTTCCATTGGCACCAGGCGTTGACTCCAGGACCTCCTGCCTCCTTGAAAGGTCTAGATGGACCTGAGGCCCCAAGCTGGGTTAGTTTCTTTCTCCCTGAGGCCATGCTTAGAATCTCAGTGTCCTGTTGAGATGGTCCCTTCATAAGTCCTAATCTCCCTCAGCGCCACAGCCTTCTTAAATGAGCTTTCTTTCCCATCTCCCCCAGGACATCCTCCTCCTTTGTTCTCAAAAGAATTGATCAGTCCTGATATTCTTCATATGAGAAATCCAGTCCACATCTCTCATTCTTTCCCTCCTCCTGTCCTGCCCTTCCTGAGAGAGAGAGAGAGAGAGAGAGAGAGAGAGAGAGAGAGAGAGAGAGAGTTGTGTCTCTGTGTGGGTACACTAACACGTGTATGTTTGTGATCTAACCTAGAGATCTAAATAGGTTATCTTCCTGCTGTCTGCCTCCCCTCCCTGTCTGAGACAGGGTCTTTCACTAATCCTGGAGCCTTTTTAGGCTAGACTGGTGTTGTTTTTTTTTACTAAATGTCAATCATTCATTTTACCAATAAAGACTCGGGAGCCAGATGCTGGGATAAAAACCTGCTAGCTCAGAGAGGCAGAGAAAACAGCCAGCTGACCTTCCTCCTCTGCCATCACCCCAGAAAGAGATTTTTCCTACACCCATTTCAAACAAAACTCCCCACACTCAATGCCCCTCCCTTCTACTTCCTGTGTGTCTACCTAGCCATCCTCCTGACTCCTTATTCTCTGTAGTTTTTTTTCCCTGTCAACTGGCCTCTTAATCTGTGGTTGACTTTATTTAATCCTGTTGACAATATTCAAGCAGAAAACTCTTAGATTAAACATGCGTGCTAGGGCTGAGCCACACCACAACTAGAAAGAGGTTTTTCCAGTAAATAATGCAATCTCGGGGTTCACAGCGTGGTCAAATATTCGGCAACAGATTGGCCGACTGGTGGTCCCCCAGGATCTGCCTGTTTGCCCCGGCTCTCAGTCCCTCCCTCGTTACAGGCAGACATTCTGACAGCTTCTTCCCCGGACACTCGATGACCCAAACTCAAGCTCTCATGCTTTCGTACCGTTCATTTTACCCACTAAAGCCGTCTCCCAAGCCCCCCACCCATTTTTCTCCTCTCTCATTTGACACAAACTTTTGCCACAATTCTCAGGCCGTCCTCAAACTCCTGGGCATGCCGCTGATCAATCACAGCTGAAAGGAGAAATCTGAGGTCAATAGGCCCAGCATTGACTCACCGAATGACCCCGGGTCCATCATCCAACCCTCTGAGCCTCTGTGTGTTTATCTAAACTTGGCAGTGATCTGTCCGCAGGGCAGCATGTTTGAGAGGACAAACTAACGCGCCCCGAGAGGTGCTTTGTCTGAGAAGGCAAGTGCCACCGCTGAGACCTAAAGAAAGATCTGCCTTCGGCTGTATCCCAAGGCAACCACTGCAAACATCCCCCAATTTAGAGCATATAAGCTATGTGACTTCCATGAAGATAATAATACAGGGCCTAGGATCCATCTCAAACTATCAAGAGATCCTCCTGAGTAACACACGAGCACAACACACCAGTCTTCATAAGAGAGGCTGGAGAGATAGCTCACAGTTAAGAGTACTTGCTGCATTTGCCGAGGACCTGGGTTTGCTTCCCAGTACCTGTAGGGCTGCTTACACCATTTGTACCTGGAGTTCCAGGGGAATCTGATGCCCTCTTCTGGCCTTCTTGGGCACTGGATTCATGTGGTACACAGACATACATGTAGGCAAAAAACTCATACTCACAAAATAAATCTTCAAAGGAGACCTGGTGTGCTCACCAAGGTCACTATGAACACAGAGCACTGCAGACCTGAGTCCTGTTTGTGACTGCATAGGCATTGTTGACTGAGCTCTTCCTATGTGGACAGTCTGGGGGATCTGCATCAATAGTAGTAGAAGCAGCCAGGTGTGGTGGCGCACGCCTTTAATCCCAGCACTCGGGAGGCAGAGGCAGGCGGATCTCTGTGAGTTAGAGGCCAGCCTGGTCTACAGAGCTAGATCCAGGACAGCCAGAGCTACACAGAGAAACCCTGTCTCAAACACACACACCCCAAAAAAAAGAAAAAATTTAAAAAAGCAATAGTAGTAGAAGCAATTGTTGGGGGGTGGTATTCACCAGAGAACACTGCTTGGACATGATTTTAAGCCAACAGAAAGTCTTTATTAGCTGGCCAGTGATTACACTGGGTGTTTGGAATCTCACTGTAGCCCTGAGCCTTTCTCAGGATGAGCTTTTAAGCACCGCCCCCCCCCCAAAAAAAAAGCCATGTTCTGGGTTGACATACTTTAGTTAACAAGAACAGTTAACAGTTAGCCAGAATCGGAACTACAGAAGCTAAAAAGCAAGGTTAGTACTTTTAGAGACTTTCTCAGAACTATGTGGACTGATGGATTATGTCTTTGTTTTCATTTTGGCAGGAAGTGCTGTCTACATGCAGAGTTTTACAGCCTGGATGGCACTATCATCATGGATTTAGTTGTGTTAATGTCTGGGGCCCTGTTACACAATGATTTATCTAGTGTTTTTGGTTGTTTGTTTATTTTTTAAGTTTTTTGAAACAGGGTTTCTCTGTGTAGCCCTGGCTGCCCTGGAACTCACTCTGTAGACCAGGCTGACCTTGAACTCACAGAGATCTGCCTGCTTCTGCTTCCTGAGTGTTGGGATTAAAGGTGTGTGCCAGCACACCAGATCTTTGGGGTTTTGTTTTTTGTTTTTTTTGTTTGAGACTCGTACTGCAGCTAGGCTGGCCTCAGATATGCAGCAATCTTTCTGCCTCAGCTCCCCAGTGGTTGGAATTACAGGCATGTGCTATTGTGCCTGGCAGTCTTTTCTCTTTTTGTTTGTTTGTTTGTTTGTTGTTGTTGTTTTGAGACAGGGTTTCCTCTGTGTAACCCTGGTTGTTCTGAACTCACTCTGTAGCCCAGGCTGGCCTCAAAGTCAGAGATCCATCTGCCTCTCCCTCCCAGCTGCTGAGATTAAAGGTGTGCACCACCATCTTCCCTTGGCAGTTTCTCTTTTGAAACAATTTACTTATTTATTTAACGTATGTGGGGTGGGTACCAATGTGATTTATGTGCACCATATATGTGCAGTGTCTGAAGAAGCCAGAAGAGGCTGTTGGATCCCCTGAAACTGGAGTCATTGTAAACTGGGTGGTGGTGGTGGCGCATGCCTTTAATCCCAGCTCTCAGGAGGCACAGCCAGGCGGATCTCTGTGAGTTCGAGGCCAGCCTGGTCTACAGAGTGAGTTCCAGGACAGGCACCAAAACTACACAGAGAAACTCTGTCTCGAAAACAAAACAAAACAAACAAACAAACAAACAAACCACAACAGGTCATTGTAAGTTGCCTGGTGTCGAACTCCCTATGTATATCATGCTGGTCTCCAATTCAAACAGATCTGCCTTCCTCTGTCCTCCTAGTACTGATTTAAAGGCCTGTGCCATGACAGCCAGCCACTTTCTCTGTTATGCAGCGGAGATACGGCTCAGTGGGCAAATTGCTTGCTTCCAAAGTCTTGGGAACATTAGGACTGAGATCCAATCTCCGTCACCCATGTAAATGCCGATCCCAGCGCTCAGGAGACAAAGACCGGATCCTCAGGCAAGTTGGCTAACTCTCCAAATTGGTGAGCTGCAGGTTCAGCAAGAGCTCAGTACACAAGGTGAAGTGAAGGAGACTTGATGCCAACTTCTGGCCTCCACATGCGCCTGCACTCACACAATGTCACCCTCCCCCTACATACACACACACACACACACACACACACACACACACACACACACACACACGATAAAACAATAATTTTTAAAAGTGGTTAATTTTTCTCTTCAGTGATCCTGGGGATGGGGGGCAGGGCAGCTTGTATATAGTAAAAATGTGGCCTAAGGTGGCATGGCATTCCTCTTTTCTGGTTCTTTGCACACTGGATGTGTCGGTTATGGTTGGGGAGGCAGTGCCATTTTACTAATCTTCTCCTCCTCTTCCTCCTCTTTTTTTTTTTTTTTAATTTCGAGACAGGATTTCCCTTGTAGTCCTGGCTGTCCTGGAACTCGCTCTGTAGACCAGGCTGCTCTCGAGATCCACCTGTGCCACCCAAATGCTGGGACTGAAAAAAGGTGAGCGCTTCTGACGCCCGGCATTGTACAAATCTTTCAGTTCGAGTTGACCCGGACCCTGAGCTTGAACATGCGCCTCGGCAAAAGCCTTTTCAGTCGCCCGCCCGGTTAAAACTACATTTCCCGGAAGACCCCGCGACTGCCACCTGTCTCTCGCCTCTTCCGGTTGGGCACCAGGCCCCGCCCTGCCACTCGCGCCGGCCAATAGCAGCCCACCTCTCGCTCCCGCACAAACCGGAGCAACCCGCGAGCCACGGGGCGGGCCCGGCCCTGTGGCCTGGTTTGGTCCGTGGAGTCCGAGCGGCAGATTCGCTCGGCACTGGAGAAGGAGCTAAGTCTGTCGAGTCAGGAATCGTGGGTGAAGTTTGCCACTGGTGGCGAAAGGGCGCTGAGAGAGATCGCGCTGGGCTCCCGCAGGGGCTCGGGCGCGCTCCCCGTTTCGGCCTTTTCATGCAGGAAATGAATCTGCTGCCGACGCCCGAGAGTCCAGTGACTCGGCAGGAGAAGATGGCGACCGTGTGGGATGAAGCTGAGGTGAGTGCTGGGAGACCTGAGGGGCGTCCCTGAGCTTGGGCCAGAGGGCGAGACATTCTTGGAGGGCTGGGAAGGAGGTGGCTGGGAATGCAGGTCCGGCTCGGACTGCGCACAGTGCCTCTTGGGACGTGGGCAGAAGTCCTGACGTCTTCATCCTGCTGTGTTAGGGGTAGGGAAACAGGCTGTGAGGGGGCTGTGGGGACCAGGGACGGCAGCCCTTCGTAACAGGGAAATAAGTACGTCTTCCTTCCCTTGAACAGCAAGATGGCATTGGGGAGGAGGTGCTCAAGATGTCCACGGAAGAGATCATCCAGCGCACACGGCTGCTGGACAGTGAGATCAAGGTGGGCGCCTGGCTCCAGTGCGGGGGTGGAGTCCCAGCGAGGCTCGCCCGCCGACCCCAGACAGGTCTACTTGCTTTACGATCAGAAGGGACAGGGTGATTGGGGACCACCCCGAGACGAGGAGGTATCGTTCCCAAAGAGGTCTTCAAAGTATTCTCAAGGATCTGTGTAACAGGCCAGCCTGGACTACATCATGAGACTGTCTTACAACACCAGTTTTAAAAATGAGTCTCCCTTTTACAGAAGAGGAAACGGGCTCAGAGAGGGTTTCATCAACTCCCACCCCCACCCCACCCCCCATTCCACAGCTCCTTCACCAGGAGGTTTTCTTTTTTCTTTTTTTGGTTTTTCGAGACAGGGTTTCTCTGTAGCTTTGGAGCCTGTCCTGGATCTGGCTCTGTAGACCAGGCTGACCTCGAACTCACAGAGATCCGCCTGGCTAGGATTAAAGGCGTGTGCCACCACCGCCCGGCCAGGAGGTTTTCAAACTGGCTTTTTGTCTTGACTTCTGCGGTTTGGACACAGACAGGCTGGGCCTTCAGAAAGCCTTAGGCCTGGTTGGATGGGTCTCATGGGCAGTCTGGCCTCATCAGCACCAGACCCCTCATTAATGCACGCAGAGTCAGGGTTGGACATTGGCTTTCTCTTGCCCCAGATCATGAAGAGTGAAGTGCTGCGTGTCACCCACGAACTCCAAGCCATGAAAGACAAAATCAAAGAGAACAGTGAGAAAATCAAAGTCAACAAAACCCTGCCATACCTTGTCTCCAACGTCATTGAGGTGTGTGTTTGTGTGGATGTGGATGGGAAAAGGGGGAGGCAGTTGGGCATCTTGGGATGGGGCCCAAAGGGGTAGAGTTGGTACAAGCTTTGAAGCCAAACTCTTACTACACCTTATACCTGAGACCCACTTCCTAGACATAGGCCTGCAAAGACGTGATGGACTTTGCATCAGAAGCAGCACCTAAACAAATATTTTATCAACCCTCTAGCATATCTACTGTATTTAATTTTTTATTCATTCATCTATTTATCTTTGGGTTTTTTTTTTGTTTGTTTGTTTTTTTTTTTTTTTTTTTTTTTGAGACAGAGTTTCTCTGTGTAGCTTTTGACTGTCCTGGAACTTGCTCTGTAGACCAGGCTGGCCTTGAACTCATAGATCCACCTGCCTCTGCCTCCTCAGTGCTGGGGCTAAAGGAGTGTGCCACCACCGCCTGGCAAATGTATTTTATTAAGCTTGAGGCTAGTTTGGGGATTGAATAGGGCCTGTGGTCTCATGAGTGTGGGGAATTGTTTTGGCCCACATAGCCGTGGACTCGGAAGTTCAAGGGACTGAGCTTCCTTTCTTTCTTAGTTGCTGGACGTTGATCCCAATGACCAGGAGGAGGATGGTGCCAATATCGACCTGGACTCGCAGAGGAAGGGCAAGTGTGCCGTGATCAAAACTTCCACACGGCAAGTAAGTCTGGCTCAGTAGTGGACAGAGGGCAAGGGGCAGCGTGGGCTATCCGTGGGGAAGGAGCTCACTCTGCCTCTGATTTGTCCTGAAGACGTACTTCCTGCCAGTGATTGGGTTGGTGGATGCAGAAAAGCTGAAGCCGGGAGACCTGGTGGTGAGTGTTGCCTGAGCCCAGGCAGGGCTTTCCTGTGAGTTTACACAGCCTTGGGTCCCTGTGGCCTCTGAACTGGCCACTGCTGCAGGAATTCTCTCTGCAGTCTGTGATTCCTGAATTTCCCCTGCCCTGTAGCTTCCTTTTTATAAGTAACTGTCCCCCAGCCCATTGGGCAGAGCTGGGACAAATGCAGAGGCTCTGTGCTCTGTCCTCAGGGTGTGAACAAAGACTCCTATCTGATCCTGGAGACCCTGCCCACAGAATATGACTCTCGGGTGAAGGCCATGGAGGTGGACGAGAGGCCCACAGAGCAATACAGTGACATCGGGGGCCTGGACAAGCAGATCCAGGAGGTGAGGGAGGCAAGGCCACTGCCAGGAGCCTCGCCAGCCTTTTGTATATTTTCACCTATTTGACCAGATTGTCTTCCCTTATTGTGCCTTTATCCTTGTGGAATAGTTGCCTGGGGAGGGAAAAAATCAGTGTTAAGTAATGGTAGCCTGGATTCCAGAGAGATTGGAGGGGTTGCCCAAGGCCAGAAAGGGCCAGTGCAGAAACTCCACTCAGGCTCCTGTTCTTGCCCCAATGCCTGCCTGCCTGCCTGCCTGCCTATCGGACTCCCTCCCTCCCTCCCTCCCTCCATCCATCCATCCTTCCCTCCATCCCTCCATATGTGTGGTGTGAGTGCGTGTGTAGGTGCATACATACACAGAAAATGTCGAGTATCCTCATCTGTCACTCTCCACCTTTTTCCTATGAGATGTGGTCCCTCACTGAACCCGAAACTAGGTTGGTAGCAGCAGACCCCAGTGATCCTCCTGACTGCCTCCACAGCACTGGGGTTATAGGCTTGTGTTCATGCCTGGATTTTTACCTGGGTGCTGAGATCTGAACTCAGTTCTTCATGCTCGCACAGCCGGTACTCTTCCTCGATGAGCCGTGTGCCCAGCCCCCTGTCCTCATTCTGCTGTAGAGTGGCGGCCCTTAGGGTGGGGAATGGGGACTTTGTCCTTCAATTGTAGGAGAATGCGAGTAGAGTGTTGTAGGAAGTATGCAGATTAGATTAGGGTTGTAGGATCCCTCAGGGCATCGCTCTCCTCACCCAGGACTTCTTCCTGGCAGCTGGTAGAGGCCATTGTCCTGCCTATGAACCACAAAGAGAAGTTTGAGAACTTGGGTATCCAGCCCCCGAAAGGAGTGCTGATGTACGGACCGCCTGGTACAGGGAAGACTCTGCTTGCCCGAGCCTGTGCTGCTCAGACCAAGGTATGCGCAGGGGCAGGGAGGGGAGTGGGGGGCTTAAGCTGTGTGAAATGGGCTCGAAGGTCCCTGGAGCCTCTTGGGCCTGGGCTGATGTATCTGTCCCTCTCTCTCAGGCTACCTTCCTGAAGTTGGCAGGTCCTCAGCTGGTGCAGATGTTCATTGGAGACGGTGCCAAGCTGGTCCGTGATGCTTTTGCCTTGGCCAAGGAAAAGGCGCCATCTATCATCTTCATCGATGAATTGGATGCCATTGGTACCAAGCGGTAAGGGAGTGCTAGGGCCTTCCAAGGGTTCCTGGTGGTGAAGGATGGGAGGGAGGGTGGGAGCTGAACTCCCAGTTCAGCTAAATTCCGACTCTTTTCCATCCTCCTCCCTCCCTCTCCCTGGGTAGTAGCTCTTCTGTTTGTCTGCTTCCTAAATTCTCACAGCTGCTACATTGCTCTCAAAAGAGGAATTTGGTCATCTCACGTGTATCCAAAGTCTGTCGTACACAGAGAGCTATTTAAAACCCTTCCTAGGTCACCCCATTGCTCCTTAGCATAAGTGCTAGATTTATGTGGCCTGTACTCAGAGTCTCACTCTGCCCCACCCTGGACACCCTCCCAGTGTCTGGCTGGTTTTCTGCTCTTCCTGTTCACGTCGTCAGACTTAAGAACCCTTCCTGGGGCTGGATGCCTGGGCTCCTGACCCTGAGCCTAGGTATCTCCGATTGCAAGCTTTGAGTGCTGCAGCGGTTAACTGTTGGTGACACTCTTCTGTGCTAGTCCCTGGGCTGGGAGCCTCACATCAAGGCACCCATTTCCGTGGACAAATGGAACAGCCTGTGCTCATGCACCTCGCTCCTGTGCACCGCAGCTTCGACAGCGAGAAGGCAGGGGACCGGGAGGTGCAGAGGACCATGCTGGAGCTTCTGAACCAGCTGGACGGCTTCCAGCCCAACACCCAGGTCAAGGTGAGTGAGTGAGTGAGACAGTGCAGCTGCTCAGCAGTGGCCTGAGCTGGGCTCCGGTGTGTGTGGGGGGGCTGAGCTGGGCTCCGGGGTGACGGGGGGGGGCTGAGCTGGGCTCCGGGGTGTGACGGGGGGCTCTGTCTCTCCTCTTAAAACCGTGACTTGGGCTGTGGGTGGATGTGCTGCTCTTCAGTTCAGGCTGCTGCTTCCCTTCGTCCTTAGGTAATTGCAGCCACTAACAGAGTAGACATCTTAGACCCTGCCCTGCTCCGATCAGGACGCCTGGACCGGAAGATCGAGTTCCCAATGCCCAACGAGGAGGCCCGGGCCAGAATCATGCAGATCCACTCACGGAAGATGAATGTCAGGTCAGCTGCAACAGTGCTTTTGGACCCTTGGTCTTCACCACTCCTGTGCTGTGGCTTCCCTGGGATGCTGTGCATCCCAGCCTCTGACCACTCCTCCCCTTCCTGTGCATGCGCCTACCCGCCATTTCTCCCCCACTGCCTGAGGTATAGACTTTGCTGGGGCTCAGACCCTACTTCTGGGTGCTGTGGTACTCAAAGTCACCTGCACCTCATCCTCCCGTCTGAAGACACAGACCTCCACATCCCAGTAGGTGGGCACAATCCAAGCATGATTTAGGAGACTGACCAGGACCAGGTGATCTGAGCTCAGACTCGTACCACTTTGAGCAGGTGGCCTAACCCTCTAAGCATGTTCTGTTATTTGAAACTTGGGGATAATTCCTCCACTTTAAGAATTGGCTATGATGATGTCTTTTTCCCCCCGAGACAGTTTCTGTGCATCCCTCACTATGCTGGAACTTGCTCTGTAGATTAGGCTTGTCTCTGCCTCTCGAGTATTGGCATCAAAGGTGTGAGCCACCACCGCCCAGTGCCATGATGTCTTTTTTTTTTTTTTTGGTTTTCCAAGAGACAGGGTTTCTCTGTGCAGTTTTGGTGCCTGTCCTGGATCTCACTCTGTAGACCAGGATGGCCTTGAACTCACAGAGATCCGCCTGGTTCTGCCTCCCAGTGCTGGGATTAAAGGTGTGCACCACCACCACCACCACCACCACCACCACCACCATCACCACCCAGCAGATGATGTCTTATTTTGTCTTTTTTTTTTTTTCCAGAGCTGAGGACTGAACCCAGGGCCCTAGCAAGTGCTGTACCACTGAGCTAAAAAATCCCCAACCCCTCCATGATGAGGTCTTAAACACAGTGCTGGGCATATGAGGACAGATGTGGCAGCTGCATTGTGCTGGCTGATGCAGGGCTCTGTGGAGTTATATTATCTTTTGTCCATATAACCCCTTGTTCCCTTGCCTCAGGCAAACTTGGTTCCTGGGATCTCAGATGGAGGGTTCTAGAAGGCTGGAGTATCAGGGATCCTATAAGTAGCTTTGTTTAATGTCATTAACCTTCAACCCCTTATTTTATACTGAGAAGAAAGGTCAGGGTGGGTGGAAACCTGCCTTCCAGCAGAAAGCGAGTTGACTTTATTGCCTAATGAGTGCATAGTAGGACAGCTTCCCATCCCCTTTCCTCCCCGTGAGTAACCAAGCTCTTGGGTGTCTGTCCTTTCTCCAGTCCTGACGTCAACTATGAGGAGCTGGCCCGCTGCACCGATGACTTCAATGGCGCCCAGTGCAAGGCCGTGTGTGTGGAGGCGGTGAGTGGTCAGGGGATAGGTGGATTGTTTGAGCCCTGCCCTTTCCCTCAGGGTGCAGGGAGGCACCCTAGACCATGTCTGTCCTGGCTGCAGGGTATGATCGCACTGCGCAGGGGTGCCACGGAGCTTACGCACGAGGACTACATGGAGGGCATCTTAGAGGTGCAAGCCAAGAAGAAAGCCAACCTGCAGTACTATGCCTAGGAGTACCTAGGCCGCCCGCTGGTCTGTGGGCTGAGTGGGTAATAAAGAAAGGTGTTTTCTGTTCTTTGCCACCTGTCTGTCTTACCCTCCATGGACTCTGGGTGCGAGTGGCATGTGTGGAGAAGGTCTTCTCCTCAGGAGCTACAGTCTCAAACTCCCACAGATGGCCATGGGCCCCACCAGCTGTCTGGGTGAGACCCTGTGGCAGGGGGTACAGGGCATGGCCGTTGCCTGGGGTCTTCTCCAGTCCCCTCCCCACAGTCTCCTAAGTCTTCTCTCCCGTCCCCTGCCACAGCCCTGCCCTTTTAGAGGCCTGTGGTCTTGGAGTTCAGAAGGAAGACCCTAAAGAGGAGCTACAATCCCCTCTTGCATCTCAGTGCTAGCATCTACTTCCTGTCGCCTTATAAAATCAAGATTAGGGCTTTGACTGGAAATGAACCCCACTGTCCTGGCTTGGGGGCATCCTGTTTCTCACCAGGTCTTTTTAACCCTTCAGTCCAATTTTTCTGGCTCACAAAATAAACGAGCAAGATCCACTCTGAAAGCCATTCAGGCCTAACCTCCCATCATGCTCTTCTCACCCAGCCTTACCCTGCTGTCTGCCCTGCTCTGTATGGCGCCCCACAGCCTTCAGTCCAGCCCCAAGTGCTGAGGTGATAGGCATGCCCCACCACTCCCAACTCTTCTAACCTTTATTATGTGTCCAGTGCTCTGCCTGCATGTGTCCCTGCAAGCCAGAAGAGGGCACCAGATCTCATGTCAGATGGTTGTGAGCCACCATGTGGTTGCTGGGAATTGAACTCAGGACCTCTGGAAGAGCAGCCAGTGCTCTTAACCTGTCATCTCTCCAGCCCCCGCTATTCCCAGTTTTATGTCGCATTGGGATAGAACCCAGGATTTAGTCCATGTTAGGCAAGCACTCTACTACCTGAGATACATCCCTGCCTCTGTATAGGTCTTAATGCGTATTTTTTATCAGGATAGCCACTGTAGAGTTCATGTATCATTTTTACTTTGTGCCCGTGCTTGTGGTCAAGACACATGGCCATCAGAAGACAACTCTGGAGTCAGTTCTCTTTCCACCTTTACCTGGGTTTTAGGGATCGAACTCAGATCAGCAAGCTTGCGCAGTAAGTACCTTTACCCACTGATCCATCTCCCTGACCTGGGTGTACCCATTTTACAGATGCAAGTGAGCAACTGGGCTGGAATTGTAGCATAATGAAATGAGGTGGCATAGCAGGGATCCAGACCCATCCATCACTTTTTCTTTCTCTTTTTTTTTTTAGACAGGGTCTCACTATGAAGTCTTGGTCAACCTGGAACTTTCTATGTAGATCAGGTTGGCCTTGAACTCAGTGGCTTGTGGCCTCTGAGATTAGTCTCAAGAGTGCTGGGATTAAAGGCATGTGCCACTTGTCTGGCCCATCGTTATTCCACTGAGCTCTTTACCAGTGGCTTTGGCAGCCCTCAATGGCCTTTCAAAACTTAATCCTCAAAACTCCACTTTATTGCCCAAAAGGACAAAAACTGGTTGCCACTCCCTTCTTTCCTCTTCCCAGTGGACGGACGTCCCTGCAGCAAGCTTCTGTCACATCTGCACAGGCCACCGTGCCAGCTCTCCTCTGGTGGGACCCTCCCCACGTGCTGGCTCACCGAGCAGTGCGTGCGGCCTGGTGGTTGTGGTTCGATTATGTCTTCTCCAGGAGCTGAGCAGCTCAGTGTTTGTGATTGGCCCTCCTCCTTTCTAGCCAGATAGAATTTGCTCTTGGTCAGGACAGAGGTGAGTGTGCAGGCACCGCCCCTCCTCTGCTGGCTCCCACACCATAACAGAGCCCCTTCTCCACCCCTCGGGCGGGCCGAGGGCAGTGGGGGCAGTGGTCCTTGGCATGGCTTGTCGGCCCTCCGCAGGCCTTCACACCACAGCCGCAGCCCCGAGCACCTGCTGGCAGGAAGGACAGCTGGGCTTTCCCCTGAGGTCCTGGATGGTGAGCTTGCCGATGCCAGCCAGGTGGCACAGATCTCTGACGGATGTGCTGATAGACCGCTGACAGCTGGGCATTCCCGGCTAAGGGGTGGGTGATTGTTCCCCACCTGCCTGCACCAGACTCTGACACTGCACGGCTGCCTTGTCCAGCCAGTGGGCTGCTGGTGGAGAGGCACTGCCCCCTGGTGTGCGGTGCTGGTAAGGGTGCAGTCGGGAAGGGAGCCTGGTAAAGACCCTTTTTCCTCCTGACTATTCGGGAGGTGAGTGGTGTGGGGAGGCGCAAGTGAGGCAGGGTCTCACGTAGCCCAGGCTGGCCCTGAATTCATCCTTCTGATGTATTATTATATCCAATGCTTCCCCATGACCTCTTTTTTCCCCCTTGTTTTTCAAAATGGTAGTTTCATGTAGCCTAAGCTGGCCTTGTAACCCAGATCCTTGTGGGCCACCACTCCTGGGTGCTGAGGTTAGAGTGGGCTACCACTCCTGGCTCTCTCAAATGAACTTCTGTCCTACTGAAGTCAAAACTGGAGATGACTTGGTGTCCTAATCCCCTTGATAAGAACTGCTAGCCGGGCGCTTTAATCCCAGCACTGGGGAGGCAGAACCAGGCGGATCTCTGTGAGTTCGAGGCCAGCCTGGTCTATAGAGTGAGTTCCAGGACAGGCACCAAAAACTATACAGAGAAATCCTGTCTCGAAAAAACAAAAACAAAAAACAAACAAAAGAATCGCTAAGGGAGAACAGGGAAATAAAGACCCTTAGCTCCACAGGTTCCTAAGATCTGCAGCGATGGTGATGAAGGTTCAGATGGGTGCTCAGGCATTCCTGTGATAGATACAGCGCTAACAATGAGACGGGGCAGGAGATGAGAAACCTGCAGAGATGCACAGCAAGTGTAACGGACTTGGCTGGAGCGCGTAGCAAGAGCTCTGCTTGACTGCCCTAGTACGTGGAACAGACAGCAGCAGTCTAGGCAATATTTATTTATATCTATAGAACAGGTATTTACAGATACAGACGACCACAGCACAACTGCTCTGGAATCATTCAGACTCGTCAGTGGCCACTTCTCTGACCCACGGCTGAGCAGCAGGGCTGGAGTCTGGCTGTCCATTGGGCCAGCTGAGTACCTGGATGTCAGCCAAGGGAAACGGCTGGGGATTATGGCTTCAGCGTTCTCCCAGTTCACATTCCTGAGCACTGACAATGTGGAGCCCTCACCACCCCCACCTTACTCTCAACCCACCGGACAAGGGGCCTGAGCAGGGAAGGGCAGCAAGGCTCATTCTCTGCCCTGGGCATGTCTGCTGGACCCTGTGCTGGCAGGAGCGTCCTGGAGTCACACTAGGAGACTGCTTGCCTGAGGACGACTTGCTGCCTTGCAGACTGCTGTTTGGCAGTGAGAGGTGGTGAGAGCTGCCTGTGAGGCCCAGGAGCGTTTGCTAGGGAAGCATGAGCTAGCCAGACTGGCAGCCCCGGGAGGAGGTCCTGGAGAGGCTGCCTGCTCAGTGCTGGGGAAGGGTAGGGCATCAGTGCTGAGGGGGGCTGGGGCAGCAGAGCACCCCCTCCTTTCTTTGGCTGTAGAGGTGGTGCAGGAAGGCCTGGGGAAATGGGTAGCAGGGAAGAGCTGTGCAGCCTCCACCTCTAAGGTGCTTGGGGCCCGGATGTACGAGCACAGCAGCTTTAATTACTCTTGGGCTGTTGGGCTGGAGGCCCAGGAGGGACAACTCTGGGCTTCCCTGTAGCCCGGGCCCCACGGGCCGCTTTCTTTGAGAGGTGAGGCCTGAGCTGGCACCAGTGCTGTCACTCCTGCTGTCCGATGACAGTGGGGTGGCAGGCAGGGGCTGCTCTGGGCTCCGCACACAGGGATCACAGTGTCGGTCTCGCACACATCTGGCTGCACGTGCACACCACACCCTCCTTGTCCAGGGAGGCTGGTTCTAGCATTCACCCTCTGCCTCTCACACACAAAGTCACAGGACAAGTTGGTTCTCTTATTGCTTGCTATGCGGAGTGGGACGTCAGGAATGGTTACTCCACGAACAGGGAGAGCAGCACCATCACCACAATGCCCGAGCAGAGCAGCAGCACCTGCTGCACGGAGTGCCTGTTGAGAGAGGGAGATGGAGGCTCGTGGACAGGGCGGGCCAAGGCAGTAGTTCCTCCCGGACCCCAGCAATGGCCGGTCCAGTAGGTCACTCACCACAGGTCATCTTCTTCCAAGAGGTCAGGTAGCACATTCACCAGAGCAATATAGAGGAAGCCTCCAGAGGTAAAGGGCAGGATCCAGAGCACTGTCTCCTCTGTAGGGAAGGATCAGCTGGTAGTGAGCTCAGGGGACTGTGTGCACCCCACCCTCCTGCAGGGAGACCAGGCAGACTAGCCCAACTGCAGCAGGGCAGCGGTGCCTCTGGCTGCTGTACCTCTACTGACCACCACCGCTCTCATACCTACTCCTTTGGGGGACT
The DNA here is from genome assembly GCF_004664715.2 of Peromyscus leucopus. Lineage (NCBI taxonomy): Eukaryota > Metazoa > Chordata > Mammalia > Rodentia > Cricetidae > Peromyscus > Peromyscus leucopus. Next base: position 66,774,406 of record NC_051066.1, read on the forward strand.
GGGTACAGATGGCGAAGCAGGCCCCCAGAAGGCCCCCCAAAGCTGTAGAGAACTGTAGCTTGGCTGCAGTCCATCGGTCAAAGCCAGCCCGGAGCAGGATAGCAAAGTCACCCACCTGAGGAAAGGCCCAGATGGTCACCCAGAACCAGACCACATGAACACCCAGCCTCCTGTCTGTCCTGCCTCTGGGCCAGTACCTGGCTGTGTCTTCCCCCAGCCCACTTCTGTGGGCAAGGCCCACCCCAAAGCCCTGGCCAGGTTCCACACCCATGCTGATCATGGGAACCTTGGGATCTTTGGCCTTGGGGCCACCCTCTGGCACTTACCTCATGGGGGATCTCATGCAGGAGGATGGCCATGGTGGTTAGGAGCCCAATCTGCAGAGATGGGAGTCTGAGTCTGATGCCCTTGCTGGGCAAGTAGGCTTCCCCCACACCCAGTCCCTCTACAAACATGTATTGTTTGAGTCTGCTCTGGGCGGGACAGTGTAGCTATAGGAAAGACAATAGAGACTAAAGGAGACAAAGCCTTAATACTGCAACAGGGTATCATCTAGAGATGTGCTGGCTGCATCCATAGCACATCGGGACATGTGCAGCCCCTAAGCTGCAGGCTGGGTGGCCCACATGGAGCAGTGCTGTGAGGAATATTGACAGGTGCCCTGGAGAACAGGGCAGGGAGGACAAGGGCCTCTTGGAAGTACCTTTAAATGGAGGCCCCAGGGATGAGGAGTCAGCTGTTCCTAGAGTGGGAGGAGGAACACTCCAGGAAGAGGCACAGTGACTAGCCAGTGTTAGGGGTAGAGAGAGGGACCACTGGGGCCGGAGCAGGGAAGACAGTAGGAGACGAAAGGAGAAGCATCTGCTAGTGGGCAGGGCCAAGTCTAGGAGCCTGACAGAGGCATCCAGAGGAGGCCTGCTGCAACAAGAACAGCAGAATGGGACAGAAGGTGCAATGGGGGTGGGGGACTAGAGGTTAGGAGTGCTTACTGCTCTTCCAGAGGACCCAAGTTCAGTTCCCAGCACCCACACTAGGTAGCTCACAACTGTGCATAACTCCAGCTCCAGGGACCCAAATCCAGCCGGAGGATCTTTTGCCTCCAAGAGCACACAAGCATGTGACACCAGCACACACATGCAAATAAGGTGAAGGGAGAGGATGAAGATACTGTAGCACCGAGCAGAGGGTCAGGGACGGGGGCTTCCCGAAGGTACTGGTAATAAAAGCAAGAAGCAGGGGCTGGAGAGATGGCTCAGAGGTTAAGAGCACTGACTGCTCTTCCAGAGGTCCTGAGTTCAATTCCCAGCACCCACATGGTGGCTCACAGTCATCTATAATGAGATCTGGTGCCCTCTTCTGGCATGCAAGGATACATGGAGGCAGAATGTTGTATACATAATAAGTAAATAAATCTTAAAAAAAAAGATTATCTAAAAAAAAAAAAAAAAAAATAAAAGCAAGAAGCAGAGAGACTGTTTTGAAGGTTGATCAAATTGGTAGACATTGGTATCATTCCCACCAGAAGTGCCAGAACTCTACCTGCCCATCCCTTACTTTTTTGCTCACAAGGAAGCTGGCAGCCACAGCCAGCCCATGGGTGAAGTTGTCTATGGTGTTGGCCAGCAGGTTGAGATAGCCACTGACCTGGGAAGGGAGAGAAAGTCGGGCTGAGCCAGGCAGGCAGAGCTGAGCTGGCCATTCAGCTCTGCAGCTGCAGGAGGGGGGCCCTCATGGGCCACTCACTTTGAGGTTCCGGACCACGGCTCTCAGGCCGGGCTCTGCAGCCGGCTGGGCCAGACAGTGGCCTCCATTGAGCGCGGCAGCAGTGGGGTCTTTGCTGGGGGTCTACGGCCAGAAGAAGGAGAAAGAGGTGACATTAGATGCCCCCCACTCAGACAGGCAGACAGAAAGAGAGAAGGGCAAGAGACACTGAATACCTCTTTGATCTGGCTAGACTTTGCTGACCCATCAGCTAGGTTCCCCAGACTCGTCAGACCTCAACCCCACACTACTGTCATTATCCATCCAAGATCAAACTACTTCAGAGGTTGACACTGTCACTCTCAGGAGTTTGCTAAAGAAGTCGTCCACACTCCCACAGCTCTCAGGAAAGAGCCAGGAGATACTTTTGGCAGGGATTCAACTCAGACCCTGGGCTTCTCCAGGCCCTGGGTACTTACTTTAGAAAACCAAAAACTGATATATCCAGGCTCTGGGGCTTGTGGCTCACCTGGCTGGCGCCCTCCTTCTCCTTGCCATTCAGGAACATCTTCTCCAGTGCCAGAAAGGTCAGGAAGCCGGCGATGACCCATAACCCCAGCTGTTGCTGCTGCTGCAGACTCTGTCCTTCACCTGCAGGGGGAGCACTAACAGGCCATGCCAAGCCAGTGGCTAGAAGGGAGCCATTTGGAATGGGACCTAGGTCAGAGCTAGTCCAGGGAGGTGGGGGACTGCGGGGCTGGGGGAGCCTGCTGAGCAGAAGCTGGGCCCTAGGGCTCCCAAAGAGGCCACGGCGGCAGGATTAGACCTTCCCTCTCAGACAAGGTTTTCTGGGTCTCTCTTCCCATATCCCTCCCAGACCCTGCAGAACCAGCAGGGCTTAGGCTAACCCTGGGCATGGACACCAGCTCTGCATTCCTATCCTGCCCTGCGGTCTCACTCACCGGGGCTGTTGCTACAGGTGTAGGCCCACGCCTCTGGCAGCAGGTGCAGAAACACGTTGCCCAGGAGTCCACCTAAGGCAAAGCTGAGCAGCTGCTTCAGACGCCAGGCTCCAGCTGCAAAGCAGAGACATGAGGTCCTGGCCGAGCTTCTGCTCCCAAGCCCACCCATTTCTAGACTGCAAGCTTCCAAAGGCTGGATCTGGGCTGCTGGTTTTCTGGGTAGCTCTTCTTAAACCCACAGGCCCAGCCAACAAGGGCAGAGCGTTCAGGAGGAACATGTGAGAGTCTGAAGAACCACTGTGGACTCACTGGCTACTGCAGATTGGTTAAGAGATGGGCTTGGACCCTGGCAAATTCCAGCTTTCCAGCCCATCTGCTGGCATCCCGAAGATAACTTCTGAGACTCAGTTTCCCCATGTATAAATTGGATCTTGTCAGAATTAAATAACAAAGAATAAAGCAAATGCTCATTAAATGGGAATCTCCTCAACTAGTGCCACCTGCAGAAAGCTGACAGAATTTTGGGGACTTTTACAGCTTGCATATCCAGATTTGGAAGTGCTTGTCAGTTGATAAAGCAACTGAGGCCTAGAGGACAGATGCAGCTGGTGGTGGGGTGACCCTCAGGCGACACTGCTGTCCAAGCTATCCAGAAAGCAAATGCTTCCCATCTAAAATGTAGCCCGTACTCTAAGCGCATCCTGCACGGCCCCTGCCCAGGCCTCACGCATACCAAGTAAGCATTCTACCACACAGCTACCCCTGGGCTGTTTGAAGAAGGACAATTGTTGCATGGGCATGACAGGCTCCAGGAGGATGTGGATCACAACTGGTAGCAACCATCAGACAGACACCATCATCCAGGAGCCATCTGGTTTAGTGAATGGTTCCTGAGCATGGCAGATGGGCAAAGGCTAAGGGCATTCACTCTACTTATTCATTTACTTTATTATTATGTGTGCGCATGGATACAGGGGCGCACATGTGGAGAGACAACTCTGCAGAGTCTGTTCCCTCCTTCCACCTTTACACTGGTTTCAGGAATGCAGTCAGTTTGCCAGGCTTGTAGGGTAAGGGGTAAGCACCTTTACCCACTGAGCCACCCCACCAGCCCTCCTTCTTCTTTCTTCTTCTTTCTTCTTCTTCTTCTTCTTCTTCTTCTTCTTCTTCTTCTTCTTCTTCTTCTTCTTCTTCTTCTTTTTTGGTTTTTCGAGACAGGGTTTCTATGTGTAGCTTTGTGCCTTTCCTGGAACTCACTTTGGAGACCAGGCTGGCCTCGAACTCACAGAGATCCGCCTGGCTCTGCCTCCCAAGTTCTGGGATTAAAGGTGTGCGCCACCACCACCCAGCCAGCCCTTCTTTTTTAAAGATCTGTTCTTTTTAAATTATATGCATGTACACGTGTGCAGGTGCCTGCCCAGACCAGGGGATCCTGCTGGAACTGTAGTTACAGACAGTCGTGAGCTCCCTGACATGAGTGCTAGGAACTGAATCTGGATCTTCTGCAAGAGCAGAATGTGCTCTTAAGAGCTGAGCCATCTCTCCAGCCCATACATTCTTTTTATATTTTGAGAAAGGATTTCATGTAGCACAGGCCTCTGCCTGGCTATGTAGCTAAAGATGACCTTGAACTTCTGATTCTTCTGCCTTCACTCCAATTCTGGGATTTTCCAGTATGTGCTACCATATCCAGTTTTATTCGGTGCTGGGGATTGAAGTCCCGCATACCAGGCAAGTACAATACCAACTGCATTACATCCCTAGCCTTTACAGCACCAACCAAAACTGGAGGGGAGGCAGCACTTGCTCCCCTTTGTACCCAGGGTTCAACACCTGCCCCTTCCCTGTACCAGGCAACCCTCCAAGTGCTCCATCTAAAACTCACAAGTTAGTAATGGTACTATTTTCACTGGAGTGTGTGTGTGTGTGTGTGTGTGTGTCGGTGTTGGGGATTGAACCCAGGCCTTGAACATGCAGGCAATCATTCTACTACTGAACTACATGCTCCGACTTATGATCCCTATTTTCAAGTCTGGCAGACTGAGGCAGAGTGAGGTTAAGTAACTTGCCTCATGTTCTACTTAGTTGGTGAGTGGCAGAGCCAGGATTTGAGCCCAGGTAGTGTGGCAGCCATATTGCCAGCCACTGTTCATACTGAGTCTGGGGAGTGGTTGCTGAATGAAAGAAGAGACAGATGCATGCATGGATGAACAGGTGAATATGGACACCTTATTCCCACAGGACCAAGGTGACACTGCTCTCCATCCCAGATACACTGTATCTGGTACATGAGACCTAGCATTTCCCAAGAGCAAGCAGTACATTTCCCCGGCTTCGAGCTGATTCTCAGGGCCACTGAAGGGTCACTCACCTTCTGAGCGCAACATGGTCCCCATCTCCAAGGGAATAACCAGCAAGGGGAAAACCCCACTGAGCCCAACCATGAGAGAGCCCAAGAGGGAGCAGATCCAGGTGTCCAGTCGCTCCCCACTCAGCAAAGCCCCCCAGGACTCGCTTTCTTTATTATCCAGGCGGCAGGCAGCTGCGGCCCCCAGGCTCCGGAGGGCTGGCTGAGAACCTCCAACCCTTCCCAAGAGCTCCAGGGCAAGGACAGTGAGGAAGAGGACCCTCCGGCCTGCCATACCACAGCCAGGGCAGGAACATCCAGGCATGCCAGGTGCTAGAAAACAAAAAGACTGCTTATGTGAGCTGTCTCCTTGGACCACATACCCACTTAAGAAGCACAGCATCTCCTCCCCCGTCTCAAGCGGCCATGGCATCACCCTCCTGCTTGCTCCGCAGAGGACACAGAATCCCAACAGTGGGAGCACAGAGCAAAGGGGTTCTCTGCTCCTCTACACTTCTTCCAAGAACCACACATACTTTCCTTCTGAGCTGGCTCCAGCCTGTGTGTCAATGTGTCCGCCGGAGGCTAAGCTTTCCCTAATGACTGGGTGAGGCACTGGCTGGGCTTTCTTCAGTCACCGGAGGGCCCATCCCTGCTGGGTGTCTCCAGCTGCCAGGAGAGGCTTGGCTGCCAGGATGTGCCTGTGAAGACACTCCAGGGTCTAAGGCCAGCACTGTCTAGCTCGATGGGGTAGCACTGAGGAGCACAGGTGGAGAAACTGAGCAGTGGTCCAAACCTCTCCCTCCTAAATGATCTCTTGGGTACCAAGAGACAAGTGGGGCAGAGGAGAGATGCTTCACAGATGCCAGAGCCACAAGATATGGTGACTTGTGGCTAACTAATTTGGGGATCGAGATTTTAAGCTGTTTGACTGTAGGCAATTCATGCATCCTCAGTGTCTTCATCAGGCAATGGAGCTGGGTAATGCCGCCTTCACAGAGCTATGGATATGAGATGAGCTTGATAATGCAGGTAGCTGCTGGCATGGAGGAGGGAACATAAGCCCTCTGTGTGCCAGAGGAGGCCTGAAGCACTCCCTGAAGGAATGTGTTCTGCAGACAGATCACCGGATGGGGATGTGAGTCAACCAAGCAAGAAGTTCACTCTGGAAAGTTTAAATGTGGTCTGCCCTGTCTTATACTGACTGTGACCTTGAACTGCCTCAGTTTCCTCATTTGCTAATGGATGGGAAGAGAGAAATCATCTGCCTCTGGTTGGTGGACTAGAAGCCTATGTCTGGGATCTTCAGGCCTTAATTAGTGAGACCCCCTACAGCCACCACCACCACCACTACCAAAAAAAAAAAAAAAAAAAAAAAAAAAAAGAAGCAAAGCTTCACTGGACCAAGGCAGGCCCTAGCCAGGTCAAGTCCTTGGCGGGTCATGCAGAGGCGAGGGTACCACAGATTTAGCCGAGAAGTATGGGGTATGGAGAGAAAGCCAGAGAAAGGAGTCAAAAGTGAGCCAGAGTGTCTGGTGGAAGGAGGGGACAAGAAGCGGGGCAGCGGGGAAAGATGAGGGGCAGAGTGTGGGACGACAGGGGTAAGGAAGCGTCAAAAGCAGGCAAGTTCCACTCCTAGACTCTGGACGAGCCGCGCGACCGGTTTGGGAACCGACACGGTCCATCCCGCCCCGGACGCGGGGCCCTGAGGGGTCCGGCGATCACTCACCGTGCGGTGGCAGCGGTGGCGGCGGCGGCAGCTGCAGCGCTCCGGGCGGGCCCGGCCATCCAGCTGCAGTCTCGCGCCCCGCCCCGGCCCTGCCTCGCCCAGCCCCGCCACCAGGCCCCCCGGCCCGGAGCCACCCCCGGCCGTGCAGCCACGTCACACGGGACAGCCCGGAACCCGACGCGCCCGGCACCGGGGGGCTAGACGGAGCGGCGGCGGGGGGGCGCTTCCGCTTCTTAGAGAGGGGGGACCCGCACGGTCAGCGCACTTCCGCTCGGGCCGGATTACGGGGCTGCGGAGAGGGCAGGGCGAAAGTGGGTAGCCCCCACGGGCACCGCCGTTGAGTCCAGCGAGGCGAGGGCGAGGGCGGCAGCCACGCCGGGACCGCGATCCCCGGGGCGGCGGGGCTTGAGAGCGGCGGCCGCCTCCCTCCTGGGGCTGCAATCCCAGCGGTGGCCACGCGAGGGCGCGCGCGGCCGCCAGACCGCTCCGTCCCGGGATGAGGGCCTGGCTGTGGCTCTCTCGAGTCCGCCCGCGGGCCTGGCTCCTCCATGAGCTGGGAAAAGGGGAAGTGCCTGCCGCAAGGAGGGGCCTGGCCCCGCTACCTCAGAAGAGGGAATTTTATTCTTACTCATCGAATTATTTTTATGCTTTGGTTTTTCACTTGGAACCTCAGGCCGCTGTCTCCAGGACAGTAACCCTTTGAGGTCCGATACATGTTTCTAGCCCCTGTGCCCTGGAATTTCAAACCTGGCCACAGTGGGCTCTGTGTTCTCTTAACCCGACACACGCTGGGCCTGGACTCTTTCTTAGACTACCGGAGCAGTTACTGGCAATCATTACTGTAGTGTTCTGATCTGGTGTATCTTTACTGAAACCCACTGTGTGCCACCCGGTAACTTGAGTTATCTCAGCAAATCCTCATTTTTAGCCTCCAGATGGCTAGTGATGGTTGGCCTAGGGCCAGGCAGCCACAGAGATAGCAGGGCCAGAATTCAACTTGGATGTACCTCTGCCTAGGGCCTGTGGTAGCCGTCTCGTGTCTAAGCCGGAACACAGGTGCAAGTGTGGCCTAAAATCCCTTTACTTCCTATCTGGGAATTATCCAGCAACCGGCTCAGGAGAACATTCAGCCGAGGCCAGATGAGGACTCCCTTGGGCAGACTGTGGCAGAGTGAGGGTCTCTTGAGTCTCTGGTCTCAGCCCTCACTGCCCATGGCAGCTCTCTATGCCTGTGGCTGGTCACTTTTTCCTTCTGGGTGCTCTGAGAGCAGACTGAACACATCGCAGCTGATGCCTCACCTACCGTGTGTGTGTTTGTGTGTGTGTGTGTTACATATATGTTTGTACATTGTTTATTGGTTTAACTTGTTTCATTTTGAGACTGGTTCTATGTAACCCTGGTTGTCCTGGAACTGGCTATGTAGATGAAGCTGGCCTATGACAGAGATCTGCCTACCTCTTCCTTCTCAGTGCTGGGATTAAAGACTTATGCCACCACCCCTGCTCTATTTATATTTTTTGATATAAAGTCTCATCCTAGACCATCCTTGAACTTGATCTGTAGCAGAAGATGATCTAGACTTTCTGGACCTCCCATTTATGCCGTGCTGGCACCAAGGGCATTATGTATGCCAGGGAACAAGCCCTCGATCAGCTACATTCCCAATACTTTTTACTCTTCTCCCCCCAACCGAGACAGGGTTTCTCTGTGTAGCTCTGGCTGTCCTGGATCTCACTCTGTAGACCAGGCTGGCCTCAAACTCACAGAGATCTGCCTGCCTCTGCCTCCAAAGCACTGGGATTAAAGGTGTGCACCACTATGCCCAGCTAATATACTCTTTACATTTGTGCTTTCTAGACTACCAGCGCCTTTTAAATGCTTCCTGTCTGGCTTTCCCCACCAGCCCCAAATGTCTCCCAGGATGTGCTTCTGAGTCCTTACGGAAGTTCTGAAACAGAATGCCCAGTCGATTCGTTGCCAGGAGGAGATGTTTAGCGATGCCACACTGAGACTTTAAAGATGTCTTCCTCCCTGTATGCAAATCATGCCATCTTATGCAAAATACCTCACACTATGCAAATGATCTCACAATTACACTGTCAGCATTCCTGTCTCTAGAGGTCAAGAGGCTCCTAGCCACCCAGGACAGGACCAGCAAGACTCAGCTAGAAATACTACTTGCTGTGTGTACTTTCCTCCCTCCTGGCCTGGAATTTCCAGCATCAGAACATACTGAATTAAAGAAGCAAGCATGGAGACAGAAACATGAGCAGGGCCATCAGGTGAGAAGATCCATTGTTGGAAACACTGGCTTTGATACGGAACTTTAAAAAGTTGATCTTGGAAGAAGGAGATATGACAACTGCCTTTTCTTTATTCACGAGCCTTTCCCGGCTGTAGCACCCTGAGGTCTGGGGTGTGTCTGCCCCAAAACGAAGCTCCCTGCAGCTGCCATGGGGTTTTCTATGGGTTATGTAGTGAGAGGTTTTCCTAGGCAGCGGGCTGGATGGGACTGGGTCCTGTGGCTGCGGAACCTGAGGGTTTCCCAGTGGCCGAGACACGCTTTTAAGAACGACAAAGATCCATAGAGAAAAGACTACGGGCAGGGAGTGTAGCTGAGGGTTTGAGCATTCGCCCGACACACGAGGCCCTGGCTTCAGTACCCAGCATCGAGAGAGGGAATAAAGGAAAGAAGACAAACTTTTGAAGCTATAGAAAAGATTTTAAAACCACACTGCTGTCCTACAGAAATCCTGTCTGAAGGGATTTTAAGAGTTACATTTTACTCTATCAATGAACACACACGCATCTCCCTGAGCATCCCATATCTTTGTAATGATGGACTCCTCCCACTGATGGCAAAGCTTATTCCTATTAAGCCTAGACTGTTCAAGTTTTTTTGTTTTGGGTTTTTTTTTTTTTGGGGGGAGGGTTCTGATAAGGAATTTGTGAACTCTATCTTTGGTGTATCTTTTATTGAACTGCACTGTTTTGTTTAGTCAAGGTAAATAGGTATTTACTTGAATAACTTGGCTTGTCCTAAGTGTTGTAGTATGAGAAGCATTGTGCTCTTTCTACACTAATGAAATACAAATAAAATTTTGTATTATGAGTAAAAAAAGAGTGGATGGAGAGATGGCTCAGCAGTTAAGAGCACTGGCTGCTTGCTCTTCCAGAGGACCTGGGTTCAGTTTCCAATGATGAAACTGAGCCCATTCGAATGATGGCTCCCCACCGCCTGTAACTCCAGCTCCAGGGGATCTGATGCCCTCTTCTGATCTCCATGGGCTCTTCATACATGTGGTGCACATACATCCACACAGGCACAGGGCCATCCTGGGCTACATAATGGATTCCTGGTAAGCTAAGGCTACATAGTGAAACTCTGTCTCCAATTTTTCAAGACAAGGTCTCACTATGAAGCTCTTGCTGGCCTGGGACTCACTATGTAGATCGAGCTTTCCTCAAACTTACAGAGATCCACCTGCCTCTGCCTCTCCAGTGCTGAGATTAAAGGTGTGCACCACTACTCCCAGTTTAAAAAAAAAATATTTTTTTTAATTCTTCTCTCATATATTGCATCTGGAACATAGTTCCCCCTTCTTCCTCCCCACCACTTTCCATCTCCCCAAATCCATTCTTCCTCCATAAAACACACATTCTTCCTCCATAAAACACACACACACACACACACACACACACACACGCACGCACGCACGCACGCACGCACACACACGCACACAAGCACACGTGAGCGTGTGTGTGTGTGTGTGTGTGTGTGTGTGTGTGTGTGTGTGTGTGTGTGTGTATTTTTAAAGTTGATCTTGAGCCGGATGTGGTGGTACACACCCTTTAGTCCCAGCACTCAGGAGGCAGAGACAGGCAGATCTCTGAATTTGAGGCCAGCCTGATCTACAAAAAGAGTTCCAGGACAGCCAGGGTTACACAGAGAAACCCTGTCTCGAAAAACCACCACCACCACCACCACCACCAACAACAACAACAACAAACGTCATTTTGAGTATGGAAGGCACTGCCAAACACTGTTATGGTGGCCAGAGAACAACTTGGAGTAGTCGGTTCTTTCCTTCTGCCTGTGGGTTCTGGAGACTGAATTCAGGTTGTCAGGATTGGAGGCAGGCCCCTGTAACCACTGAGCCATCTCATTAGCTACTTGTTATTTATTTTATAGAGAAGTAGAAGAGTTGGTAGGTTCTAAATACAAAGAAACGATAGACGTTTAAGAAGACAGAAATGGGGGCTGGAGAGATGGCTCAGAGGTTAAGAGCACCGACTGCTCTTCCAGAGGTCCTGAGTTCAATTCCCAGCAACCACATGGTGGCTCACAACCATCTGTAATGAGATCTGGTGCCCTCTTCTGGCCTGCAGTCATACATGCTGTATACATAATAAATAAATCTTTAAAAAAAAAAAAAAAAAGACAGAAATGGTAATTGACCTGTTGGTAATTGTTTGCACATACTGAATGATTGTGCCATCCCACAAATATGTACAGTTGTGAAATGTTAATTTAAAAAATGGGTGGGGGTGCTGCAGAGATGGCTCAGTGGTTAAGAGCACTGCCGCTCTTCCAGAGGACCTGGGTTCGATTCCCAGCACTCACATGGCAGCTCACCACTGTCTGTAGCTCCAATTCCAGGGGATCTGGCACCTACACAGACATACAAGCAAGCAAAACACCAATGCTCATAAAATAAAAATGAACAGATCTTTTTTTAAAAAATGAGCTAGAGGTATGACAGAGGTTAAGAGCACTGGCTGCTCTTGCACGGGACCCAGGTTTGTTTCCCAGCATCCACATGGTGGCTCACAACCATCTGTAATTCCAGTTTCTGGAGATCCAGCGCCCTCTGCTGGCCTCCTCAGGCACACATGTGGTACATGTACATGCAAGTAAAACACTCATACACAGAAAATAATAAAAATTAAAAACATAAATAACTTTTAAAGGTACTGTGGGCCCAGGATGTACATCTCAGTGGCAGACTGTCTGCTTAGCCGACAGGAAGCCTGGGGGTCAGTATCGGCACTTCAGTCATGAACACTACACTGACTGCCGGGAGCTTCCAGGGAAAGAGCAAGAGAAGTAAGATGCAGACGATCTATTTGCTACAGTTTGCTATCTTCAAATAATGACAAAAGGAAAATTTGGATATGTATATGCAGTTAGAAATGTTAGGTCTCTGCTTCTATGTGTAGTGAGGAGTGAATAAAAATTATGGAAGAGAGCTGGATGTGGTGGCGCACCCCTTTAATCCCAGCACTTGGGAGGAATAGGCAGATGGATCTCTGTGAGTTCGAGGCCAGCCTGGTTTACAGAGTGAGATCCAGGCCATCCAGGGCTACATAGTGAGATCTTGCCTTAAAAAAGAAAAAAAAGTATGAGGTCCGGTGGGGTGGCATATTCTCTTAATCCCAGCACTCGGGAGGCAGAGGCAGGCAACCATGAGGCCCAGCAAGTTCTAGGATAGCCAGAGCTAAAAATATAGCAAGACCCTGTCTCAAAGAAAAACATGAGTATGAATGACTACTCACATATTAGGAGGATATCATAAATTCTCAGGAAATCCTATAAAAGGGAAAAAAGACTTATTCTTTAAAAAAATTTATATGGGGTATATGTGCAGAAGCAGGCAGGCCTCTGAGTTTGAGGCTAGCCTGTTCTACATAGTGAGTTTGCTGTTCTACATAGTGAGTTTGAGGCCAAAGAGGAATACACAGTGATATCTTTCTCAAAAAAAAAAAAAAAAAAAAAAAAAAAAATCTGGTTCCAGACTTTCTGGGAAAAATTATTTAACTCTCCACGCTTCAGTTTCCTGATCTGTAAAACAGGTAAATGTGGTAGATAGACTGTGGTTTGGAGTGTTTAGTTTTGTAGACAGGCTATCCTGTAGATGAGGCTCACCTTGGGTTTACTCCGTAGCTGGGGCTTGCCCTGCACTTTGAACTTTCCTGCCTCCGCTATCTGGATCCTGGGATCCCAGGTCTGCACCACCACTCTCGTTCTGTGCTGGATTGTCGTGAGGAGTAAACGGAAGCACTCACTCACGCAGACGCCTAGCCACGGGAAGATTTACATAAGGGTTAGAGTAAAATGATTTGTGCATGTGGTGCTGGGGGCATGTGTGCAGGTACCTGAAGAGGCCCAAAGAGCAGGGTTAAATCCCCAGAGTTACAGGCTGTTGGGAGCTGCCTGATGCAAGTGCTGGGGTCTGAACTCTGGTCCTCTGCAAGAGCAACAAACCCTCTAACCACTGAGCCATCTTTCCAGCTCCCAAGGTTAGATGTTAATAGTTGTTACATATGTAGTTTTATATGCTTTTTGTATATGCAAAGAAAATACCTGTATTTGCAAAGAAAATGTTAAAATGAGAAGAACAGGCATCAAGAAACAAGGTAGGTTTGTCCTTTCTTGTTGAGCAAATATGAACATTTTCTGGTGCGTACCAAATTATCGGAAGGCCCTTAAGAGCTTCCTGGGCCAAGTGCTGGACAGACAAACCTCAGCACGGGGGAATTGACGTGGATCTGTGTGGCCAGGAGACAGCTCCCCCGACCGGCATGTCCAGCATTTGACTTCAGCACCTTGGTTCTGCCTCCACATCTCTACCTACCCAAGCATGGGGCAGCCAGCCAGGCCTCTATCCCTGGAACTCAGAAGCTGGGAGCACCCCTGGGCATGTTACTCATGAGGTGGTAGTGGGGCCTCCCTGGCCTGGTGCCCTGACCACCTGATACCCAAGGCTGCATGCTCAGGCTGGGGTTAAGTGCTTCTGAAGTGTGGCCTCCTAAGAAGAAGCAGTCCTCCTTATCATAGGCCTTCTGTGTGGGTCAGCAGGCAGGCAGCGGCATGTTATGGAATGTCATTGCCCCGGGCTGCAGCTGCAATGTGGCTCAGCCAGGTATTCCCTGGCCACAGACAGTACACCTGCCTCTCTGGAGTGCTGTCCTGGGTCACTGCACTCAGAGTGAACTACGCTGCTTTTGAGTTCCTGGGAGGCTTTCTTCTCTCAGTCCTGAGGCACACGGTGCTGTGACTCCAGAACTTTCCTTTCCTCCACACTCAGCAACCTTTCCACGTGGGGCCATCCCTCTCCTCCTGCCCAGCTCCCTTGCCCATGCTAAAACCTCCGCTGTGCCCTGACACCATCTGTCCACCCGAATCCAGCCTAGCTGTCCATGGTGACCTTTAATCCCAGCACTCAGGAAGCAGAGGCAGGCAGATTTGTCCGAGTCCGAGGCCAGCCTGGTCGACATAGCAACTTCCAGGCCAACCAAGGCTACGCAGTGAGACTCTTGTCTCAAAAAACAAAACAACAACAAATTCAGATTGTTTCTAAGGCTTCCTCTTCCCTACTTTAATAAATTAATTCATTGAAAATATAAATTTCTAACAATCTAGAAAAAAAATAATATATACAATAATGTCTCTCTTCATTTACTGCCCAGGTTTGCAAATTTGGGGTGAAATCGTTACACTTTTATGCAAGTCATTTTGGCCCTTTCAGGATCTTCTTTAATTTCTGTGTTTATTTACATTTTTTTGCACGTGTAAAACACAGTCCTGTCTCCTGCCCCCTTCTTGGGGTAACCAGAATTTTGGTTGTGTTCTATTTTGGTTGTTTTTGGCACTGGGAATTCAAGCCTGGGCCTTGTGTGTACCAGGCAAACATTGATCCATCACGTCCCCATCTCTCTGTCTCTCCCTGTCTCTCTGTCTCTCTCTTTCTCTGAACAACGATTATTCTCAGGCAGATTTGGAATATAATCCTTCCTCAGCCTCCTTAGTGCTGGGATTACAGGAGAGCTCAGCGCTTAGCTCTCTTTCTTTTCATAAAGTTCTTAATATGGATGCATGCTTGGACAATGCTGTTTGAGTTAATGTTTCCTTATAAGGAAAAGAAACTATTTTAAGGTTTCTTCTCATTATTTAGATAGTTTTACAATGTTTTCAAATGGGTCCTGCACAATTTATGTACTAAATTTATGTATGTGTGTGTACCTGTGTGAGTTTATGTATGACGTTCATGCATGTGCCCAAGGAGGCCAGAGGGCATCAGATCCCCTATAGCTGGAGTTACAAGAAGTTGTAAACCACCTGATGTAGGTGTGACATCCAAATTCAGGGCGTCTGTGAGAGCAATAATCACTCTTAACCACTGAGCCACAGTGCCATTTGAGAGAATATTTTAAATAGATTTTTACATTAGGCTTTGAAAGACAATGGTAGAAAAAAAAAACAAGAAGGAAAATTGTTTACTATTTATTATTTATTTATTTTTGTGTTTTGAAACAGGGCTTCTCTATAATTCTGGCTGTCCTGGAACTTGCTATGTAGATCAGACTGACCTCAAACTCACAGAAGTCTACCTGTCTCTGCCTCCCAAGTCCTGAGGCTAAAGGTGTGCACCACTACGCCCAATATTCTCTTTTAATATCAATATTTTTGAATGTCTGTGTGTGCCTGCATGAGTTTATGTACATCACGTGCATGCAGGTGCCTGAGAGGTCAGAGAGCATTGTGTCCCCTGGAGCTGGAGTCAGAGGTGGTAGTGGGTGCTGGGAACTGAACCTAGGTCCTTTGCAAGATCAACAAGTACTCTGACCACTGAGCCATCTCTCCAGTCCCAAGAAGGCAAATTATTTTAATTTATTCCTTTGATACCTTTTAACTAACCCCATTTTCTGAGTTCTAATAGTTTTTAACATTCAATTGAGTCTTTTGAGTAGATAATCTCTAGTAGGAGTATAAGGAACCAACATTGCTGTTTATGAAGATGTGACTTGGCATCTGTCTTTGGGAACTGCCTTTTTTCAATACACACTATGGTAGTGAGTCACTTGTGACATTCTGTGCAATTTCGGGTTATTCACATGCTGTGTTGAACTGAACGCTACTTCTGTGAATGAATCCACTCAAATTGACTTATGCATTCTCTTGTGGATGGCACTTGGCTATTCTGACATTTGCTTCTGGTGACGTGGCTGGGAATCTGGTCTTGGAGCACAGGCAATGTTTCTGGACTTTAACGCTGCTGGCTTAGGACTCGTCTAAGCTTCAGCTGTGTGAGGGAAGGCAGGTGGTTTTTCCTAGTAGCTGTTTGGGCTGGGCTCTGACAGCATCATGGGCATCCTGCTGTTCCACCTGTTTTCGTGGTCTAGAGTCTGCTGGGTGTCTTCCTGGTTTTATTTTTTATTCGTTTTTTGGGGGAGGGGTGTTGTTTGTTTGTTTGTTGTTGTTTGTTTAGACAGCCTCATTCTGTAACCCAGACTAGCTAGAACTCATCATATAGCCTACCCAGGCCTCGATTTCACTTATGGTCCGTCTCAGCTCGCCTCGCCTGACAAACGGGGTAAAATAGCATCTCACAGTGGTCACAGTGGTCTTCGCTTGCATTTCCCCCTTAAGTGTTTGCTGGACAATGTATGCGTTTCCTCTTTTTTTTTTTTTTTCTTCTTCTTCCAGTCAAGGTTTCTCTGTGTAGCCCTAGCTGTCCTGGAACTCTCTGTAGACCAGGCTGGCCTCAAACAGAGATCCATCTGCCTCTGCCTCCTGAATGCTGGGATTAAAGGCGGGCTGTATTTCTGCTTTTGTAGCTGTCTCTCTGTTGGATTCCTTGATCTTTTCCTGTGTGCAGGAGTGCTGTATAGATTTCTGGGGTGTGTGCTCCCTGCGGGTACACAGCACACATCGCTAGTCTGTGGTTCTCTGTTCACTTTCTCTCAGGTGTCTCCACCTTTCTCTTCCCTCCCACAACTGGGCAGAGACACTGTGGCTGGGCGGGAATGTGTGTGCATGAGTGTGTGTGCGCGCGTGTGCTTGCTTGCGTGCGTGCATGCAAGCGTGTGTGTAAGGAAATGCTGTGCCAGTCAGAATCCCTATGACCCTGAGGATCCTCGCTGCTCCCTTGTCTCTCAGGACTTTGGGGGATCCTCCCATTGGGGGTGAAGGCCGTCTGGATTGGGTAGCCCCTGTGGACTTAGGTTGGGCAGGGTGGCAGGGAGGGTCCCTGCTAGGGGGAGATCACTTCCGCCGCCCAGCTGGGGGCCGGCGCTCTCCGCTCCGCTGGGCAGCAGGGCCGCGGCTCCGACTCCCCAGGGCCCTGGGGTCGGGCGCTCGGAGGTGGGGGCGGGGGGGGGGGGCGGAAGCTGCCGGAGCAGATAAGGCCCGGGTCGGTCCTGCGGCCAGACGGTGCGGGGACGCAGCTGGTCCCACCCCCGCACCCTTTACCACCCGGGGAGGAGCCTCGGTGGGGTGCAGGAGCCGGACCCACCCAAGGGAGCAGTGGGGGATGGGGCGCCCTGCTCCCTCGCCTCGGGACAAGTGACAAGTGACTGAGGCTGCCCCACCTCGAGTGTCTCAGCTGGGAAGCGCAGGAGCTCACTTCCCCCACAGCGCTGTGGGATGCGAGAGGCCGACTTGCAAGCCCTCTGAGGGTTTCCTTAGTTTGGGGCTGGTCTTAATTTGGGGGCCTGATGTACCCCCGAAGCCCTCACTGGCCTCGCCACACCTTCCTGACTGTCAGGCTTCATTGGTCCCCGATGTATGGAGGGGAGAAGGGGTTTACCAAACTCACAGCCAGCAAGCAGATTTAGGCTTTGTGGAGCCTCAAGTTTTTACAGTTTTGGGTGGAGTGTAAGGAAAAGATCACAAAACCATAAATGCAGAATGCAGACTCCCTTCCCGGGGCTAAAAGGGGTACACACTGGGAAAGAAGGCCAAGTCCAGTTCCCTAAGGCAGCACCTCCCTGAAATGCCTGCGGGGTGAGGGGGGGGGGCTTATGTGACTCTCCGCAGAGCTTCAGAGACCCCCACCACAGGCAGCTGGGCAGGGAGGAGCAAGGGCGCGCTGCTGCCGGGGCGACAGGCAGGGGGCACTGAGCAGCTGCACGGAACCCCCTGTATGCCCAGACAGTGGTCCCTAAACCCGGCGATTATCAAGAGCAGCAGGGTATCTGAGGATCGCAGCCACAGCCCTGCAGGTCCACCGTGTCACTCAGGGTCCCCAGCCCTGACGGGCAGGTGGGAGCAATTCCAAGGAGAGAAGGCAGGCCCTTTGTGGTTCCCCTGTGAAATCAACCAAACTGGAGTTGCACAGGAAGAAGGAGCTGCACGGCCCAGGGGGGCAGTGGGATGAGGGGGAGGAGCTTCCCCTGCCTCCTTGTGGGTGCGGTGGGAGGGAGGTAACCAGCCGGACAGCTGTTCTGAACCGAGAGAGTGTGCAGGACCCAGGGCTTTTGTTGGGCGCTGGTGAAGTCAGGTTCTCTTCCACGACACTTTCAGGCCAGTTTAGGCACTCGCCTCCTGTGCCACCCTAGTCAAGTCACTTCCTCCGGGACTGCTCTCAGCCACGGAAATGAGGCCAGGGAAGGTGGCAGACTCCTTTAATCCCAGCACTCAGCAGATCTAAATTTGAGGCCAGCCTGGTTTACATAGAGTTAAAGGCCAGCCAGGACTATACAGACAGACCCCATCTCGAAAACAAACACACAGGCGCTCTTGCAGAGAACCTGGACTCTGCTCCCAGCACCCACATGGCCATGGACAACAGTATGTAACTACAGTTCCAGGGGACCCGATCGCCCTCCTTCACCTTCCAAGGCATCAAGCATGCATGAGGTACACAAACATACGTGCAGACAAAACATCCATACACATAAAATAAAATAAAACAAAACAAACAAACAAACAAAAAACCAAACCAAACCAAACCAAACAAAACAAAACAAAAAAAACCCTACAAATGTTTGGTACCAGTGCCTGGGGTCCAGGTATTGGGAATACACCTTCCTCAGCCTGTTATCCTATATAAGGGTAGCAGTTCTCAATCTGTGGGTCGTGACCCCTTTGTGGGTCAAATGATCCTTTCACAGGGATTGCCTTGACTTTCAGAAAACACAGATATTTACATTAGGATTCATGATAGTAACAAAATTACAGTTATGAAGTAGCAATGAAATAATTTTATGGTTGAGGGTCACCACAACATGAGGAACTGCATTGGGAAGGTCGAGAACCACCGTCTAGAGTTAGATGCTACTGTTTCGTGCGAGTCCAAGGTGGGGAGGTAAAAGGGGGCCTCTGAATCAAGGAGGCTACTCCATACCTCCGCATTCTGGTTCTGTTGTTGGTTTTTTTGTTTTGTTTTTTTTGACAGCGTTTCTCTGTAGCCCTGACTGTCTTGGAATTTGGTCTGTAGACCAGGCTAGACTTGAACTCAGATATCTGCCTGCCTCAGCCTCCTGGGTGCTGGAATTAAAGGTGTGCACTACCATGCCTGGCCTCATATTCTGTTTTTCAAATTATTATTGTTACATTTAGAGTGCATGTGTGTGCTGGGGTGTGTGTGTGTGTGTGCTGGTGTGTGTGTGTGTGTGTGTGTGTGTGTGTGTGTGTGTGTGTGTGTGTGTGCTGGTGTGTGGGTATGCTTGACAACTTACCGAGTCGGTTCTCTCATTCCACCATGGGAGTCACGGGAGTCCTGGGGACTGACCTCAGCTTGTCAGGATTGGTGGCAAGCGCCTTGCCCTGTTTTTTTTTTTTTTTTTTTTTTTTTTATTTTAATTTTTATTTTAAGTCTCACATATCCCAGGCTGCTCCTGAACTTGCTGTGCCGTTTAAGATGATCTTGAATTTCTGGTTTTCCTGTCTCCACCTCTGAAGTGCTGGGATTACATGTATATATCACTATGTTCAATGCTCATTCTAGATTTTGTAATCTCTGTTCTTTCCCCAACTCTAGCATCTTCTGGGCAGGATCAGGAGAAGCAGGAGACTCTTAGGATAGCACCAAAGCAGAGAGCTGGGACAAGATGGCCACTGGCCCGACGTTGGTGGGGTTCGGGGCTCCGAGTTATTGTCTAAACAAAACGAGCTGTCTGTCCATTGTTTGCACAGGATTTATCCTGGGCTGGTGGGCTCAAGGACTCAGCTGGCTCCCTTTTGCGGCGTAGGTCACCTGGTTTCAGTCACGCCTTTGCTCTGGGCCTCAGCTTTCTCCCTTTAAAATGGAGCTAATCCTACAACTGTAAGGACTAAAGAAACTAGTGTGCAAATGGACTACTGAATGCCACAGGTCATCTAAACAGACGTGGTGGGCAAGAAGTGCCAGCAGCAATGGAGAAACCCCCCCCCCCCCAGCAGAACCTGAGGCCTCCGAGGTCTCTGTTCCCAGGGGGAGCCCCTTGGTTGAGGGCTGAGAAGCCCAGTTATGGCATTCTCCCAGACCAGGAAAGGTCAGAGCAAGGCCAGGGGCCCTGGAGGGCTGAGAGAAGAATGGAGAGCCAAGGTTCTCACCTAAGTCAGTCAGGTGTTGGGGGAGGAAGTGGGGATTTCTGGGAGGAGGCAGGAAGAGACTGTGGTATGATGCTGGCCGCAGGATGGCCAGAGGCCCCATTCCAATCCCTGTCTGTCCCTCTTTGCACACTTTTGAAGAAGCATTCCTCCTTTTTGAAACTTGGAATCCGAGGCTCAGGGAGGTGAACTCCCTTCTCGAGGCTCCGACACGGCACATGCTTCAGGGTCTGTCTGGCTCTGTAGCCTGCCCTCCATCAGGGGTCACAGCCGACATGGTTGCTAGTGAAACGGCGTGGTCTTGTTCCAGTGCTGAGGAAACTGAGGCACCAAAGGATGTCAGTCTCTGCCGCGGTCTCCGGGAGCTCCAGGCTGGCAGCTGTCTCAATGTCACGGAGACTGGGGCCTGAGAAGTGGCTCATAGTGAGATCAGAACTGGAGCAGGCGTGAGTTCACACATCATAAAACCTCCAACAGAGGCGGCTGGTGTCTCCTTGCCTGTATCCCCACAGCAGAGGTACAGCAGAAGGCAGGACTTCTCCTGACCGTGGGGACATGGCTCATGGGAGACCCCCAAAAGTAGAAAAAAAAAACTATGAAATACCTCATTTTACACCTCCATACTAGTTTTTATCCTTTTCTTTTTGGTTTCGAGATGAGGTTTTTCTTTGTAGCCTTGGCTGTTCTGGAACTCACTCTGTATGTAGACCAGGCTGGCCTGGAATTTAGAGATCCACCTGCCTCTGCCTTCTGAGTGCTGGGATTAAAGGCATGCGCCACCACTGCCTGCTTTCACCCTTCTTAACATGGAAGGGGCCCCTCTTTTATAAAAAGAACACCCCCTTTCAGCCTCTTCCCTAAGGGTCAATTCAGGGAGACACTCATGGCTACATCCCATGGCTGTGCATGTTCTGTATCTGCACCTTGGACCCCTGGCAATAGGGTTGGAGAAGAGCAAGGACAAGACAAGGTAAAGGCCTGGCCTGTTGTCACAGGGCAGGCCAGCTCGGCCTCTGCTCTCAGCCTCAGCCATCTTCTCTCCCAGACATTCATCCATTCTGCCCCAGGAATCTCGTTCAGTTCTCAGAACACTCTAGCCTCACTTTGTCTTATAAGGTCTCTGTCCACCTTCTTCAGACCTCTTGCTCTGCACTCTGACATCCGCTCTCCAGGACCGGAGCACAGACTGGAGATTTCTGTGCCTTTTAGGAGGAAATGTGGACCCGAGTTTCCTGGTCAGGGGTGCCTAGTCCCAGAGAGCAGTGAGGAGGGCTGGTGGATCCATACCGTGGAGGAGGCTCTGGGCAGGTGAGGAGCCTGGGCTTCAGGAGAGCTCTGGGTGCCGGCTGGAGAAAGCGGGAGGAAGAAGAGAGGTTCTGGGGTGCCCTGTGCTGCTGCCTGGCAGGTCCCCGTGCCCAGGCTAGGGAAGTTTGTTATTTCTCCTGCTCCGACTTCCCCCTTTGATTTATTATAGCCATGAAATGCTCTGCTCTCTTCTCTTTTCCTTGCTGTGCCCGGGGTTGGAGGAACACAGGCCTCCCCAGGCCCCGGCCTCCCCAGGCCCCGGCCTCCCCAGGCCCCGGCCTCCCCGGCCGCGGCCTCAGCCTTACTGGACTACCATCTCTTTCCAAGGGCAGGGCATGGGGACCAGGAATGAGAGGTGAGTCGGGCAGGCAGGGTAGGATGGGAGGGGCCCTGGTCTCCCAAAGGCAGGCCACCCTAAGGTGGGCAAAGTACTGCCTGGACAGAGGGTGAAACAGGCATGCATTCAACAGCACCAGGCTTCCTGGGGTGGTAGGACAGCAGACTCAAGGGCTAACGGGCTTGGTCAGGGTCTGAAGGCCCAGCGTCGCCAGGTGGTAAATACCATATCTGAGACATGGCTTCTCTGTGACCCCTGACCCCATATTCTGATTTAAGGGTAGCCACGGTAGGCCTGGCTCAGACCAGCTTGTGTCCTGGGCTGAGAACCTTAAAGAAAAGTGAACTGAGTTCTGAGGGCCCAGAAAACTCTAGGCTCCTCTAGGTCACCGTGGGACATCACCCTAAGCCCTGCCCATGCAAGCCAGGGTCCATGTCTGCTCCTCCACAGGCCTGGTGGCAGGAGCGTTTCTCCCAGCCCGTGTGGTGCCTGTGGTAATAGGGCTGTTGGCGTTTTGCAATGGGCAGGGGGTGGGGAGGCAGTGCACACATGCTTCCTGTGGTGACCGGGGCGCTTCCTGTTTTCTCAGGCACCGGCCTTGCTGCTGCCGATGTGGAAACAGGGGCAGCTGCAGCCAGGGCGGCTCCTGGCTGGGCACACTGACCCTGCCCAGAAGGGACTGAGGGGCCTATCACCCTCAAACTGGAGATCTGGGCAGTGGGTGGCCATGAGTCTCCTCCTACCCACACTGACTCCCAGTCTTGGCTTGCCCAACAGCTTCTGTCAAGAGGGAAAGGTCAGGCATGCCACGGTTCTGGACAAGCCGGTCAGCACCTAGGGGTGACAGTGCCAGGCTGGGAGTGAGGGCACAGGATTCTGTCTCACTCCCTCTAAAGGCCACTATCAGCCTCTTCCAAGATTCAGCCCTTGGGTTCTGGTTCTGTGTAGTGTCATGGCAGCTGTCATGTAAAAATCCCTAGCCCACATTGGCCCTAGTTCCAACATCCACTGAGCTTCACATCCCAAGAGCCACAGCTTTGGGGACAGCCCTGGGCTGAGCCCCCCAGAGGTGGGACTTGGCATAGACCTTGGCAGACAGAGAAACTGCAGAGACAGGAAGAGAGAAAGCCCGGTGGGACCCACCTGGACCGAGTTTGACCGTCCTGGTGTTAATGGGACAGAGGGACAACAGTGTGTATCTAGTGGATCCAGAAGGACACTTGTCCCTGCAGACATGGGGAGAGGGTTTGACACCCCTCACATCCTTCCTTAGAAGATTTGCGGTCATTTGCAGGGTTCCCATCTCCCCAGGGGGTGGAGGCCCATGGGATGTGACCCAGGAGCCTTGGAAGAGGCCCATTCCTGTCCCTGGCTGTCAGCCTGCTTGCCAGAGTCAGATGGGGGTGTTGCCATCAGGGGCAGGCCTTGAGGTTGACATTGCCTCTTCCCGAAGCTGTTTGTTTTGCTCATGAGCTGGTATTTCGAGAACAGGAGAGGATGACTCTGCTTAGTGTTGGGGTTTGCAGAGAACAAGAAGGCTCCAGAAGGCTGAGGCCCAAGCCCCCGGACACTGACCAGTTTGTGGGTTAAGTTAGCTAGCCACCCTGTTGGTCTAGGATGTTTTGAGATGTGTACCCACAGGAAACTCCCCTCTAATCCCAAGATTCACAACAGAGACCCGTCCCAGATAAAAGGAACTCTGAAGTCCCCTGACCCTGAGGCTCTGGCTAAGAGGCCGTCGGCCCAGCCTGGCCTTCACAGTTCCGTGCTCTGGGCCCTGCCTGAGTGCTGAGCTGGCTACACAGCAGCTGCCCTGGCCACGGAGGCCCAGTTATAAATAAGCGCCATCTGGCCAGGTCATCAAGTTCTGCAGCTCCTCCGGGCCAGCTGCATTGCCTCAGTGACCACAGGTCGGACTGGCCGGAGCTGGGCCCACCAGCATCCACCCACTCAGACCAAAGGCTGCCTGTGATCCTCGAACCTCAGGCTTCAGCATCTGCAAGGCCTCTCAGGCCCAAGCCTCGCTGGACACAGGTCACAGAGGGACAGGGCCCATTCCTCCTGCGCGGAGCCAGAGCCCGGAGCTATTTACAAACCGAAACCGGGAGAAGTGAAGTGACTGTGGCCAGAGCGTCTCCAGGCCCCCAGCCCCCACTCCCACTCCATCCCCACTGGCCCAGCCTCCCCTCCCCATGGCTTCCTCTTTCCTTCCCCGCACCAGCTCCCCAGCCTCCCCCTGCCTGGTCAGCCCTAGGTTCCCTGCAAGCACCTCACAGTGACCTCTAACCCCCAGGACTTTCCTGGGGGTCCCCTTCTTTCCATCCCAGGACCCCAACAATCAGAGCCCTCGGAGCGGCTCCTTCCCCCCGGCACCAGCCCACCCTGGCCTGCACAAACACATTCCCACAGCTCTCAGTTCCCTTTCACGCTTGGAAAAGGTCCAACCTCCATGGCCGCCACCGTGCTCTGGCCTCCACCCAAGGGCGGCTTCTCTGGCCATTCTTAACCTTCCCAGTGGACATGCGGGGTCAAGAGATTCAGCGGATTTGGGTGGTACTGGAGTCCCTGGGGCCCTCATAACGTGTTTCTCGGCGGGAAGCCCTGGCCATCACTCTATGACGTTGGATTTCAGGCCAGGCTCGCGAGGGTCGAGAGCGTTTGTGTGGTCCAGACTTGAGCTGAGCCCAGCGTTGCTTAGGAACTAGTAGGCAGGTCGGTACTTCAGAAGGCTCAAAAGACAAGCAACTGGCAACACAGAACGGTTGCCTGGAGGCTGAGAGTGCAGCTCGGCAGGTAGCGTGCTTGCCTAGCACAAAGCTCCGAGCTTGGTCCCCAGCACCCTAGAAACGGTCACTTGTTATTCCAGTACACTCAGGAGGTACAAGAGGATCACGGCTTCAATGTCATCCTCTGATAAATACCAAGGTCAAGGCTAGCCTGGACTACATGAGGCCCTGCCTCAAAAACAAATAACAAGAAAAACCCTTAACTGAGGGTAGACAGCCTCCCCACATTGGTACAGAGGCTTACAGTCCATAATCATCTGTCTGTCTTGGAAACAAAACAGTCTCAGTATCCATCATAAAGTGGGATCAGAGGTTCCGGGAGGAAGCCCCGCATCCGGCACACTGGAAGAAAGCCTCAGGATGGGGGTTTACGTCCCGCCTCTGCCCTGCCTGGGCCTCACTCTTCACTCCTCAGTCTCTCTCCTGACAGGACAGACATATCCCAGCTGTGACAAGGACAGAAGCAGAGATGCCCAAGGAGGAAGCAAGCCTTAGACCACGGAGCCACCTTACCTTGCGTGGCTGCGTTCGTTACTCATGCCCCGGAGCCCTGGCCCTCGCCTGCCCAATCCTCCTCTCTCGCCTCGGCCTGGCTGAGGGAAGGCCCTGGCCCCAGCTTGGTCCATTCACAGTCAGCTGGCTGAGCCCTACCTGGCTTCTCTGAGCCTCGGATTCCAGGTCTCTGGATCCTCCCAAACATTTAGCTAGCATGCCGTGCTAGCCCTATGACAGGTGCCCCGGGTCTCTGTAGCTGAGACTCATTCTTTGATCCCGGTTAACGTGGGATTACAGGTTTGTAGTCAGTGGGGGAGGCGGATGAGCTACAGAACCCCAAGACCTTCAAGAGAAGGCGGTGGGAGGAAGAGCGGAGCGATGTGTGTTGTCTGGGATGGGGGGAGGGGGCACCGGAGAGGGGCCTCTTGGGATGGCCCATGCCTGACAGGAAAGGAAGGCAGATGGGCTCTCCATGCTGAGTCACACCCCCATGCCTCAGCTTCAGTGGCTCCCATGGCCTGGGTGCCTCCCTTTGCTTTTGACTTTGCTGAACTCCTACCAAGGCCCTCGGACAAGACCATAGCGTGACCAGGCCTGGCCTGGCAGCGCCTCACCTCCCTCCTCCTTCGCAGGGCCTGGACCGAACCGGAGGCCAGGTCTTCTTGTTCGTAAGACGCTTGCCGGCCCCACCCGGGGCAGGCGTCTGCTCCCCGGCTCCAGCCCGCTTTGTCCTCCGCTCCGAAAAGCACCGTTTCCCTTTTCTGGGTGACCACATGCCATGCACAGGGAATTTCCATCGCTGCCTGCGGAGTGTCTGATTCACTCAGGCCCCTCACAAAGTTAACTCCTTCCGGGCCCAACAGACTGGGCTCTCTCCCACTGAAGTGGGGGGGCCTGGGTAGCTGTGTGAAGGCCTAGGGTGAGCCCATCGATCATCTACAAATGAAGTCACTCCTGCCCATAGTCTTACTGAAAGGACAAGTGTGCTGGGCCCACAGTGGGAGCCTGTCATTCTTGGCTTTCCTTCCTTTGACAAGGCCTACTCATCCAGTCACAGGGGCCCTGCTCCAGACCAGGCCTTCTGGGTGAGCTTTCTGTTTCCGAGAGCAGACGGCTCAGAGACACTGCCTTTGCCTTGGTGGGGACTTGTCCGGCAGCAGAGAGGCCGTCTCCCAGCTCTCCTCTTCCAACTCTCTGGCTCCTTTTCCCAGGACCTCTAAGGACTAAGGGCTAAGCAAGATGCTAAGCTCTGGAGACGGGACTAAGTCTTCTTCCCCAGATTGGGATGCCTGGCATGAATGTCCTACACAGCCGGTGTGCCTACGACCCCAATCACCTTTGAGAAATCCCCACCTCCATACCCAGCGGTGTCTCCTGTTATTGCCCACGTCTGGGGATGAAGGGCCCAGGGTCCCTAGAAGGGACTTTGCTCTCAGCCGTGAGAGACTGAGTGACAGGGATAGGAGTCACGTTGAGTGCTCCAGAGCTGTGTGTCTGTTCTCTGCAGGCCTCAGGAAGCATCTGCAGAGGCCAGTGGAAGGACCATGCGCTATGCGCACTTGGAAACAAGGCTGGGAAGTAGTTCTTGTGGACGCCTCTCTTTAGAGCTGAGCCTGAGCTCCGGAGGGGGGAAGGAACCCGACAGAGGGGCACACAGCCAATCCATGGGGGCAAAGAGCTTAGAAAGAGGTGGTAGAGGGGGGCTCCGTAGAGGGGGGCTCCCCAGAGGAGTGGGGAAGCGGCTCCTGTCCTTGGTGAGCAAGCCGGGGGTGTGGTGCTGCCCGTGGTGAGCAGACGGAAGTCTCTGTGGGTGGCGGTGGGTTTGAGGTACCCAAGGCTGAGTGATGTGGCCAGGAGGTGAGCTCCGCATCTGCAGGCCTGGTCAGCAGGAGACGGGGTAGAATAAGAGTCAGAGGCATGTGGGCTGATCTGGTGCTGGACCCACGGGTGGGGGGGACAGGGGGGGGGGACGGGACACACACGACCAGGAACTGGAGAAGAACAGGAGAGGAAATTAAGGCTTGGGAGAGACAGGGCAAACTGAAAAGGGGCAGCCTGGAGGAGTTAAGCTCCGCAGAGGTAGTGTCCTTCAGGGTGTGGAAGGGGTGAGTCTGTGAGCGAAGCCTGTAGGAGATTGAGAAAGAGGTTCTGGGAATGTTGAGTAGTGTCTTCTGCCTGGCATGGGGGTGGGGCTAGCTAGATTGCCAGTACAGGAGGCTCCGTCACAGGTCTCCAAGGTGTGGGCTTCAGCTCTGGACAGGCGAGAGCTAAGGAAGACTGCCAGGTGTAGGGAGAGACACAAGAA
Source organism: Peromyscus leucopus (assembly GCF_004664715.2). Classification (NCBI taxonomy): domain Eukaryota; kingdom Metazoa; phylum Chordata; class Mammalia; order Rodentia; family Cricetidae; genus Peromyscus; species Peromyscus leucopus. The sequence goes on from NC_051066.1 coordinate 66,801,689, forward strand.
CTCTAGGGCTGGGGTAACTACAGAAGCCCAGGCCTCCGGGCACTCAGAGCCGCAGGCCTCTCTGGCCCTCCTCACCAGCCATGCCTGTGCCCTTTGCACAAACCTCACCCCTCTGGCCTCGTTTCTTTTACCTGCACCGAGAAGGCCCGCCTCATAGAACCACAGGAAGGCAGGATGAGTTAACACTGGCATACAGTAGGTGCTCAATAAATGCCAGCTGCTCACAGTACTTAAAAATCACTTGCTGAAAATCACAGGCTTTTTCTCCTGCCTTTCCTGTGCTGGGTTGGCTGAGTAACTCTGCAAGATGCACCCCACTGCAGAGCCTCAGTTCTTGATACAAGAGGGTGATAATGGGGGCAACTTCAGATTTTGGTGAGTGAGGCTGTACCTGCCACTGTGCCCCGCAATCAGCATCAAGGCCAAACTCCAGCCCCCCAGCTTTATCTGACCTCCCCTCTGACCACAGGGTCTACTCTCCAGGCTGCTCTGCTGGTCCCAGCCTTGAGGTGTTGACCCTGGATGGCTCCGCTGGAACCCACGTCTCCCAGGAACCCAGTGGGTCCATTCCTTCACCCATTCCCAAGGCTTGCTCAGCTCTGCCCATCTGCCCTGCTTGTCCTGTTGAATACCTCAGACTTCCAGCATTTGAACCCCCTTCCCGGCTGCATGTTCTCTCCACAGGAAGGCTAATTTGCTTCTAACGAAGTCACCCATCTACGGTGTTTATCATCTCTCTGCCCTTGCCATGAGGGCAGAAAAAGATTTCTGCCTCTTCTGGTCACCTGGCACCTAGAGAACCCAAGGAAACATTTTTTGACTCTCTTAATTTTCTCAAGAGCTGACCCAGGGTTGTGACCAAAGTTTGGGCAGCTCTGCAGGGCCCAAGCGACACAGGCTGGGGCCCCAGGAGCCTCTCCCAATGTCTCAACCATGAGAGGAAGTTGCAAGACGGCCATTTCAGTACACGGCCTCAGCTCGTTTTGGTCAGCTTTCCCAGCCCTTGGTGATGAGGCCTGAGTTTTCACATGCATCTGGTCACAGGTCCTGGGGATCTGTGGGTAGGAAGGTGGGAAGGGGAATTCCCTCACTTTTCAGCCCTCTGGGCTGAGGTGAAGGGCCCGGGAGGTTGGGGGTCGTGCAGTGGGGTTTCCTGTAGGTGGCCTACTCTTCATTGCATCAGCACCCTGCCCACCCCCATCAGCCACCAGCCCAGAGCAGGCAAAGGGATACACAGCCACCAGGCCTGCTCAATCTCCCTGTCACCCTGCAGGCCACCCTCTTGTCCAGGGTGGGGAAATGGCACCTAGGGTGGGGGACAATGTCTATCATCTCTCTCAGAATTAAAAACGCATTGCCCTTTGACCTCGGAATTCAACTTTTAGGCCTTTTGCTAGACATAGCCCTGCATGTGTACAAACTATGGTATTTTATCGGCTGCAGCCCCGGTTAGAACAGCGAAACACTGTGCTGATCACAGCCACGCGAGCCTGTAACTATGGTATTCGGGAAGCAGGACCAGAAGACCTGTGAATTCAAGGCCAGAAAAAAAGAAAGAATAAAAGACTATAAATAACCCAGATTAGTAAGGACTTGGCTACAGAAACTGTGACCACAAGACACCAGCACGATGGGCCACGGCAACACACACCAGCACCAGAAGTTTCTGCAAGTTTCCTACGAAAATGAAAATCTGTTAGGAAAATAAATGGAGTAAAAAGCCAGTCTGGGGTACATACTGAGTTCCAGGCTAACCAGATCTGTGTGGTCTCAATAAGCACGTAAGCCAACAAAATTTACTTCTAGAGATGTTTATAAGGAAGAGCAGACAGGACAGGGCTGTAACTCAGGACGAGCACTCTCCTGGTATGAGTGAGGCCTCGACTATAATGCCCAGTCCCACAGAGAAGAGGGTGCTGGGTCTGCCTGGGCAATTTAGTGATACTTTGTCTCATATTGAAATGTCATAGGAGGCCGGGCGGCGGTGGTCCATGCCTTTAATCCCAGCACCCGGGAGGCAGAGCCAGGTGGATCTCTGTGAGTTCGAGGCCAGCCTGGTCTACAGAGTGAGGCACCAAAACTACACAGAGAAACCCTGTCTCAAAAAAACAAAACAACAACAACAAATTGTCAAAGGAGGGCTGGGGGATAGAGCTCAGAGGCAGAACACTTGCCTAGCACACACGAGGCCCTGGATTCAACCTCAGTACTGGAAAAAAAATAAAAGAAGAAAAAGGAAATAATGAAAGGTAGGATAGAGTCCCTTCTAGAAGGAGGTGAGCGAGGCACTTAGGGAACGCTGGAGCTTGGGCTCATCTTCCTGCCTCTCTCTAACAGTGCTCCCTTCCCAGCCCTAATGTTTCATGTCTTGACCTGGGTAATGATTTCACAGCTGTTAGCTTTATCATTATCTTTAATTTTGCATAAACAGCTTATGTACTCTGTCTTATGAATGGTGTCCCCCAATCTGCAGACACACAGCTGGACGTGGTGACATCCACAGCCTTGCTACTTGGTTTTGCTTTGCATTTCAGTACCTGGGAATCAAACTCGTGGCCTTGTGCTTGCTGGGCAAGCACTCTAACCCTGCAGTACGCCCTCTGCCCTAGTCCTTGCTACTTTTGAGACTGGGGGGGGGATCACTTGAGCCCAGGAATTTGTGAGTAACCATAACAAGACACGACCTCAATAAATAAATAAGTTTTAAAATTTTACATATATTGAGTGTTTGTGCATCATGGCATTGGGGTGGGGGTGTGCACACGTGCCATGCACATGTGTGGAGGTGAGAGGACGTGTGTGGATGTGGGAATCGGTCCTCTCCTTCTACCGTGTGGGTCCCAGGGATCAAAATGACGTCATCAAGCTTGGTGGAAAGTGCCTTTACCAGGGAGCCATCTCACTTGCCCTAATTTTTTTTTTTTTTTTTAAAGCAAACTACATTTTTCCCCTCTGGTATTGCCAGCTTACATCCTGGTAAAGTAATCATAAGTTGGAAACGCTTAGGGTCCTGTGCTCATTGCATGAGTTGGCTGTTTGAAACCTGGGGCTTATGCAAGGACGCTTGGCTCGGCCTGGGAGGAGGAGACTGGACCTGCCTGGACTGAGTCTACCAGGTTGATCTCAGTCCTCGGGGGAGGCTTTACCCTGGAGGAGATGGGAATGGGGGTTGGCTGGGGGGAAGGGGAGGGGGCAGAAATGGGGAGAACAAGGGAATCCGTAGCTGATATGTAGAACTGAATGGTATTGTAAAATAAAATAAAATTTTTAAAAATGCATTTAACAGGGCCAGTAAAATGCTCATCAGGGAAGAGCACCAGCTGCTCAAACCTGGCAACCCGAGTTCAGTCCGGGAACCCACATGGTGGTAGAGAATGGACCCCACAAAGTTGACATCTGACCTCCACACTTGGACTGTGACACACATCCATGTTCCCATGATGTATACATAGATTCACACAATATGCTTTAATTAAAAAAAATGCATGTATGCCAGACAATGGTAGCACATGCCTTTAATCCCAGCACTTGGAGGCAGAGGCAGGAGGATCTCTTGAGTTTGAAGCTAGCCTGGTCTACAGGGCAAGTTCCAGGATAGCCTGGGCTACACAGAAAAACCCTGTCTCAAAAAAGACATGCATCTAAAGAGCTGGAGAGTTAACGGTTAAGAGTGTGTATTGCTCTTGCAGTGGGCCAAAGTTCAGTTCCCAGCACCCACATCAGGTGACTCAGAATCACCTGAACTCCAGCTCTAGAGCAGTGGTTCTCAACCTGTGGGTCTTGACCCCTTTGGGGTCACATAGCAGATATCCTGAATATCAGATACTTACATTCCGATTTCTAACAGTAGCAGAATTACAGTTGTAAGGTAGCAACGAAATAATTGTGTGGTTGGGGGTCACCAAACCATGAAGAACTATATTGAAGGTCACGGCAATGGGAAGGATGAGACCCAGCGTGCTAGAGGATCCAAAATCCTCTTCTGAAGTCTGAGGGCGCCAGCACTCATGTGCACATTACTACCCCATATATACACACTCAATTCAAAATAATACAAATAAATCCTTTAAAAAACTGCCCTGGATGTATTTAACCTGCTTCCCACACATGGTCAGCTGATGACCAGCAGCTGAATAGGCCAGCCCAGCCTACAGGACCGTGAGTCTCAGACTGCACTCTGCTTGGCCGAGAAAAGGTCAACACTCACAATCTGAATTTCTTCACTGAAAGTTTCCATTGAAAGAGTTTCTCTTTCACACCATCATGAACACAGTGTGCTACCTTCCGGGTAAACGTTGCAAAGGACTGAATTATGACCCTAGGAGGGTCTTGTAACAGGTAGGGCTGGTAGCATTTAGGCATCTGTACTGGCCTGCCGCAGCCTGTGCAAATGAAACTGGGATGCTGTTGATCTTTTCATGCCGTTTCAAGTCTATACCATATGTCTGCATTATCAGTTCAAAAATAAAAATAATTTAAAGCTTTGTTTTCTTTTTCACTCCCTGGAGGCCCCGATACTTTTGGTTCCAAATCAATTTCCTGCCAATGAGAATGAGTCGGGCAAGAGGCACCTGGTGACCTTCAGAAAGTCCAGGACCCTCTCTGCAGGACAGGAGGAGGCTGGGGTGTGCTTCCTTCTCGGAGGTCCACTCGCCTCCTGACCTCCAGCTGTCTGAGGTCCCGTCTTCCTCCGTTCCTCTGTGCCCTCTCCTCTCCCTCCCTCTCTCTTCTCTCCTTACCTGAGGCTCCAGCTGCTGGCTTCTCACCTCTCTCCTTTGGCCTTTGTATTGATTTCTCTTTCCCTTCATGGAGTACCAGCCCTTTTCCTCCTGCTGGGAAACCTGCCCGGAGCCCAGGCCTCTACCCACAAGCTGTGACTCTGCTCGGGTCACAGATCTCCTGGCCTCACTCTAACAGGTTGTTGCCTTAGTCCCATAAGAGCACAAGGATGGGAGCATCCATTATGTATGTGTGTGTGCGTGCATGCACGTGCGCACACTCATGTACATGTATGTGCATGTATGTCGAGCAGAGAGGTCAACCTCAGATATAGTTTCCCAGGACACTGTCTACCTTGTTTTTTGAGACAGGTTCTCTCACTTGCCTTGAATTCACTGATTTGGCTAGGATGGTCCTACCTGCCTCGACTCCTCAGTGCTGGGTTTGTAAGGTAGACCACCATGCTGGCTTTTTATGGTGGGTGCTGGGATTGAACGCTTGCAAACAAGCACTTCACCAACGGAGCCGTTAGCCTCACCCAAGTCTCTTTAAAGACACCATTAACTTGGGCTGTTCATTAGCAGACTGTTGCTCATGATTTAAAACTATCACAGCCCCATCTCCTCCACCTGCGGTGGGGTTAGAGGACTGCATCCTGGTGAACTCATTGCAAGCTGAAAACATCTTGTGAAGATGCATTTAACTCAACCTGCTGAATGCCCCAGCTCAGCACCACGGCGAATGCAGTCTTAGTTGTTTCCCTGAGTGACTGGGATCAGGCTAGGAGCTCTCCTGTGGGCCCTGACCTCCTCCTGTAAGGCGCAGCCCTTGAGTTGAGCTTCCTTGGAATCTAGGATTCCAGATCTTAATAACATCCGGTCCCTGGAGGTGAGAGGGGAAGAGCCCTGGGACACCTTCGGGAGGAGAAGTGGAAGGTTGCTAAGATGTACTCAACCACAGGATACTGTGTTATCCAGAGGATGGGAGCCAGTCCACACATTCCTAGAGAGTTTTAGTCTGGGTCCCAGCAGGTCTGTTTGGTAATAGGACTGAACTCAGGACCTTGTGAACACTAAGCATGTACTCTATGATTGAGATTTCTTCCAACCACCCTGGATCGCTCTCTTACTTAAAAAATTTTTTTTGAGACGTATTTTATTATTTTATTCAGGCAAGTGTTTGACCTATGTGTCTGTGTGTGCATCACGTGCGTGCCAGAAGAGGACATCAGATCCCCTGGGACTGGAGTGACAGACAGCTGTGAGCCCCCATGTGGGACAGGTCCTTTGCAAGAGCAGCACATCCCTTCCCCACTCTGCCACCTCTGGCCACCTCTGGATCTCTTTTATGAGCTGCTTTACGCTTGGGTTTGGACAGACATAGGACAATAGAATATGTTCCTTTTCCCAGAGGCCTTTGAATCTTGGGAACACAGCCTACCTGGCTTCCTGTCTGTGATCAGAAGACAGACCTTCCCACCATCTGCTTAGAAACAGCAGAAACTCGGCCAATGGCCCTGCATTTGTCCCAGGCTCCTGGGCTCAGCACTAAAGGAGGTTTGCCTTCCCATCATACCTTTCTCCCAGCCACAGTGAGGGCAGCTTACTGTCCCAGGCTCCTTTCTAACCTCCCTGCCTCTGCTCAGGCGGCCTCCTCAGCCAGGCATACTCTTTGTGATATCCCTTTTATGTTGTTCCCAGGACGGCCTTTCTGTGACTCTGACCAATGACTTGTTCCTACATGCACCTACTACCTCCCTCTCTTGCGTTCTCTCCTCAAAGATCCACGGTCTGTTTGCACGTCTCTCTACAGGCCCATGAACTCCTGAAGGCCAGACAGGCCTCATTCCTGTTTGCGGGACTACAGAGGCCCAGCACAGAGAAGACACTAAGTACCTGGCTGGTAAATGGATGAATGAACAAAATGAATAAAGAAGTGCGTAAAGAAAACAGGGGAGGGGCTGGAGATGAAACTCAGTTGACAGAGCGCTTGCTTGCCTGTGCTTGCAGCCCTGAGTTCAACCCCCAACACCGCATCAAATGGGCAGCTGGGTGCGGGGTTCACATCTTCAGGACCATAGAGTGAAGGCAGGGGCTCAAAAGATCAAGGTCATTCTCAGCTACATAAAAAGTTCAAGGATAGCCTGGGTCAGAGACCCTATCAAGGCAGGAGACAGGGGCCAGAGGGAGGCGGGAAGGGAGGAGGGAAAAGGAGGAGGAGGAAAGAAAGAAGGAAGGCAGGAAGGCAGGAAGGAAGGAGGGTGGGGGTCCCACCTGGAATTCCAGCACTGTCCAGCAAAGCTCAGAGGTTGACAACATTTGAAGATGGTCTATACAGCCGGTTCCAGGCTAGCCTGGGCTACCTTAAGCAAGACCTTAATAAAACAACCCAAAACAATGAATTAATGAGTGAATGCATCAGCCAGGGTTAGGTTCTCATGTCCCAGACCATTCTTGTCTTATAATCTAGTCACCTGGAGCTTGGGCCTTTGGATGAGGAAGTGAGGAACTACAATGGTCTGGGTTAGCTTAGTTGGCTTGTGTATTCCCTCATCTTAGGGAAGGGCCTGAGTGGGTTTCCTAGGAGTCCTGAGGAGGTGTGATCTGGACCCTTTGGGAAGTCCCAGTGAGGATGGAGGTGAAAGTGAGCCTCAGGCTGAGAATCCCTGCTTTTTGATGGCAGTGAAAAGCCACTGGGTTATGTGGAGGGGTGAGGCTAGTTTTTAAATAAGACAAGAGGTTCAAGTTTACACAAGAGGAAACTGAGTGATTAAGAAGTTCACCCTTAGCAGAGTAGACTCACTAGAGGGGGAGGGGCCCTTATTCATTGCTCTACCCTTGAGACTGGATCTCTGAAGGACAGGAAACCTTTTTACTTTCCCAGATTCAGCATAGAGCTTGGAGTTCAATTAACTCTCGGAATAGGCGTGCATGGATGGATAGATATGTGGGTAGGCAGACTGATGGGTAGACAGATAAGATCAGTGACTAGTAGGTGGGTGGATGGATGGATGGATAGGTAGATATTATAAGTGAATGGGTGGGTGGGTGAATGGGTAGACAGATAGACTAATGGATAGGTAGGCAGGTGGATGGATGGATGGATGATGGATGGGTGGATAGATGGATGAATGGATGCAATACGTGTTACAGATGGAGGGATAAATGGATCGATGGATGGATGGGTGGGTGGGTGGATAAGTGGATTAGTAGATGGATAGATAGACAGGGATATGGATAGATAGGCAGACAAATGAATGAATGGATATGTAGGCTAAGTGAATAGATGGCTATGTGGGTGGAAGAATGTATGTGTAGATGGCTGAATGAATGGATGAACAGATGACCAGATTGGCAGGTAATTATATAGAGGATGAACAGATAAAAATATAAACTGTTATCAGATGGATGGGACGACATGTGGACAGACAGGTGGTTACATGGACATGTCTCCAAACAAAAGGATGAGTGGATGAGCTGATTGACAGGCCGAAAAATAAATGAGCAGTTGGATGAATAGATAGATGAGTAAGTGTATGGCTGGTCTGATGGGTTGGAGAGATGAACAGATAATCAGAAAGAGAATAAGGGTAGGAAAATATGAAAGGATGAACATACAAGAGTTATAAACTAGGAAGACTAGATAGATAGTCACATTCCAGGGTTGGGGAAATGGAAAAATCTGGGCTGGGAACACTGTCTCTAGGGATCTGGAAGCAGCTGTGGTACTTAGCTGAGCAGGAAGGATATAAAAGGTGAAGGCTTAGGCAGGCAGTGGCGGCACACGCCTTTAATCCCAGCACTCAGGAGCCAGAGGCAGGCAGATCTCTGTGAGTTCGAGGCCAGCCTGGGCTACAGAGCAAGGTCTAGGACAGGTTCCAAAGCTACACGAAGAAGCCCTGCCTAGACACCCCCCCACTCCCAACCCCCACCCTGCAAAAGGCCAAGGCCCTTCCCAGGTGGAAGGGAAGCCCACTTGAGGGGGCAGGAAAAGAGACACGATGTGCTAGCCCCCAGGTCCACTGTGGGCCCTGACTGCTTTAGGTAGACCTCGCAGGCATTGCAGGGCCCACAGGAAGAGCCAAGCCTGGCAGGCAGCCTTAGGATCAAAGTCCTCTACCTGCCAGATTGCCCCTAGAAATTAGGGACGTCACTATTCTGATCCCAAAGAGGCGACTAGGCCACAATAGTCTGAGAAGAAGCTGGTATTATTGGGCTGGAAGAACGGACAACCTTAGAAGGCCTAGCGATGGAGCCAGCAGAGGCCTTCTGTGGTCACGCTAGCCTTTCTCCCTCCCAGCCCCAGTTTCCTCTGGGCAGGGGGCCTGGCCCCATAGCCTCCCAGGGCAGTCCTTGAGCACCACCTGCCCCAGCCGGCCAGAGACTTCCTGTAGCGCAAGAGATTTATGCAAACGGGTTGGGGCGGTGATGTCACCCCAAGGGGACTATCTCCCAGTGGCAGGCCCTTCGATAAAATCAGGAACTTGTGCTGGCCCTGCAATGTCGAGGGAGGGGGCTCACGCAGGGCTCCTGTAGCTCAGGGGGCAGGCCCGAGCCCTGCGTCTGACCCACGACTGTCCAGCCCCCCGACGGGGCACCCGGTCCTGAGGGGATCCGCACTGATCCTCACCGAGGCAGGGGATCTGACCAACTTGGAGCTCAGCTGGATGTTACAGGCGTGCAAAATGGAAGGGTTTCCCCTCGTCCCCCCTGTGAGTACTGGGGCTTCACTACCTGCCCAGCCTGGGGGCCCTGGGGTGTTTGACCATCTGCCTGCCCACTAACCCACCAGCTTACCCGCTGCCCTCCGGCTCCCTATCAGTGGGAAGTCGGTGTTTCCTCCCCGGAGCTGCTGGTCTGAGACCTAGCGAGGGGCCATTGGCTTCCTTAGAGCATGCCCTGGCGGGCTGAGGGTTGCCGGCTGGTCCCATGGTGGGGCTGTGATCGGTGGGGCCTGAACAGCTATTTATAGGTGGGGCCCAGTGGTAGGCCAAGCTCTAGGGCAGGGTACTGGGCTGAAGGCGGTGAGGGCGGCTACTGAGCGGCCATGGATGAGGAGATCCGAATTGGCCTAGGGGCCACCGGAGGCAACAGGAAAAGTTTCACCCCATGACCCGTGGGCTCCTGAGACAAAGACTGAGAGAACTCTGGGGCACCCAGGGGTCTTCAACATTCAGTCCGTGGCCTGGCATAGAAGAATGGTTGTGGATCAGCTCTGGGCCTCCGTGGACCTGAGAGTCTGGGGGCTGTGCCCCAGGCTGGCTTGAGGTCTCGGGTTCAGGCTGGGCAAGAGTAGACACACGGCAGAAACACGGCGGTTAGATTTGTGGTAGGGCTGAGCTCAATAAGACATGGGGTGAAGGATGGGACCGGGATTGGCGCTGGAGTAGGAGGACCTGGAGTGAGCCTTCCACTAGAGCCGGGGTGGACAGGGCTCACTGTCCCTCCTGTCTTAGTGACAGTGGCAGTCCAGAGTCCCTTGGAGAGGGTCCTCTGCCTTTCCCCTACCCTGGAGGTGCTGGACAGTGAGGAAGGGCTGAGCAGGGCCTGGCCACCTGACTCAGCTTTCCCGAACAGATCCCTCTTCTACCCCACCCAGCCTTAGAGCCCTAGGAGGCACCCCAGGCCTGACATCATAGCTAATGCCCTGCAACAGGGACAGGCCCAGTGTGCTGCCTGGAAACCCGCGCGGGGGGTGGGGTGGGGGACAGGGGGCAGCTTCTGGCCCCTCACAGTGTAGTAGACAGGGCAGGCCAGACCTCACTGTCCTCCCCCTCCTCTTGACCTTCTCCCACCTGGGCTGGAGAAGGTGCTCGGGCAAGCGCGGGTGATGAAGGTTGTCCCAGACAGGGTCCATTCTGCCTCAAGAAAAGCCACTGTCCCTGACCCTTGACCTCCCCCTCCTGAAGCCCAGGCAGATATGGGCAAGGGGCAGACCTTGAGCTCCTACACCAGCTCCTTGGCTCCTCTCTCCAGCCCCAGAGGCCATTCCCAGTGCCTCTTGAGTGGGTGGGCTCCCAAGGCAGCGCTGGCCCACCCAGCAAGCCCTGAGGGCCACAGCAACTATTGTGCAATCCTCGGGCACAGTCTGCGGGGGTGGAGAGAGGCCCGGGGACTGTCGGGAAGGCTCGGGTGTGCATATCCCTGGGCCCAGCTAGGGTGGGGAAGGAGATGGAGGAGGCAGAGGGAGAAGAGAGGGGAAGAGAAGATGGAGGGAGGGAAGAAAGACAGAGAAGGACAAGGAGGAGGGGAGAGAGAGAGGAGCAAGTAACAGGGCCAGGGAGCTGTCCATCAAAGATACCGAGGAAGGAGGGACGCCAAGGCCCTCTTCCCTTGGCCCCCAAGACCTGCCTGGGTGACCTTTGCACAAATAAGTCACTAGCACCACAGTCACCCCGACGGTCCTGTGCCTGCCTAGGGCTGGACTGACCGAGGCTAACAGGGAGGGAGAGGTGGGCTGGGCCCGCTGTGGCAGAGGGGTATGCAGGGGGGCTGTGGGCGGCTCTGTGGACCAAGTGATGGCTGGAATGGGGTGTGTGAGCATGTGCGTGCCAGTCTATACGTATGCCTGCCCCGGTGAGCGCACAGTGGTGTGTCCGTGAGTGTGCCTGCTCCTAAGAGGGATTGTAAGGACTTGTGTGAGATGTGGGGCCCATGAGAGGGTGAGCATGCCTGCGTGTGAGATAGGAACCCAAGAGTGAGCGTGTGGACATGTGAGGGTGAGTCCCCGTGGGGGTTTTGTGTATAAGTGTGTCACAGTTGTCCACGTGGGACAAGGGTGCACAGATGTGAACGGGAAAAAGCAGTATGTCCCCACAGGCGTGGCTGTGAGCGTAAGGGTGCTGTGGAGGATGAGCAGAAGAGAGGGGGAGGGGCTGCAGCCTCTTCTCAGCCCTGGTCCTGCTGACCTCTAACCTCTCCACCCCATCACTGCCTTACCACACTCTCCTGAACCTCCCACCGTGGCCTCGCTCGCTCCCTGTACCCCTGAGCACTCTGGGTTCTAAGCAAAGGCCGGGCTGCTCCCGGGTGCCTCCATCACGTCAGGGAAGGTTGCAGGCAGGCCGTAAACTTAGCTGAAAATCTCCCGGAGTCTCCCCGACAGCTCAGGCCCTGACACCTTCCTCTCTCAGCAGCCATCGGATGAGCTGGTTACTTATGATTCTGAACTCTACCAACGCCAAACCCAAGACTACTACTCCTTTATTGGCAGCGATGGAGACAGCCATAGCGGTGAGTACATTGTCCACCACACTTCATCCCACCCTGGACGGGGCGCTGAGCATGCCCTGGGGCTGGAGAGAGACAAAGACTCCCGAGGCTACTTGGGATTCTGAGAATAACGTGAAGGTAGCTAGTTCATCCCTGTATCCCATAACTCCTGGCCCAGACCTTACCACTGAGCACCTTCCCTGTGTCAAGGGCAAATTGCTTTCTCATTTACCTTGTCTGATCCTCGAGGCTTTTTTAAAAATAGATTTCTTTTCATCCTATATATTCTAGTTGTGGTTCCCCTTCCATAACTCTCCCCAGCTTCTCCCTGCCTCCCCACCACCCAAATCTGTGCCTTCTCTTCCTCTCTCTCATTAGAAAACAAACAGGCATTTAAAAAATAAATAAATAAGATAAAATAAAAAACAAACAAACCAGAACAGGATAAAACAATTAAACAGAAAAAAGAGCCAAAGAAAAAGCACCAGGAACACATATAATCATAGGGACAGACGTTGTCTCTGTGAGTTCAGGGCCAACCTTGTCTACAGAGCAAGTTCCAGGACAGCCAGGGCTGTACAGAGAAGCCCTGTCTTGAGAAACTAAACCAAACCAAAAAACATAGAGACACACACATTCACACACACAGAAGTCCCATTAAAAACACAAAACTGGAAGACTATAAGGTTAAAAAAAAAAGTGCCCAGACAAAACACTGTGAGACAAAAAAAACCAGAAGACACCTTTGAGTTTGTTTTGTGTTGACCATCTACTGCTGGGCGTGGGACCTGCCCTTCAGTGTGAGACTCCATTGGAGAAGACTAAGTTTTCCTTCCTGAGCTGTTATCAATTGGAGGTAGCTTCTGCGTTAAGGATGGGCGTCTTCCGTCCACTTCCCACCATGCACTGGGACCCCATCTGGCTTAGACCTGTGCAGGCTCGGGGACTTTTTAATAAATGAGGATAGGCAGGGAGCCGAGGGCCTTGAACAGGCCAGTGGATTCTGGTCCAGGCAGTCTCCTCCACGCTGGTTCTTTTCCCTGACCACTCACGCCACCTCTCCCTCTCTGCTTGTCACATGCTCGCATCGCATTCCCGCCCTGTTCATTAACAGCCGCCCACAACCCCCCTGCACACCCCTCTGCCACAGCGGGCCCAGCCCACTCCTGTTAGCCTCCGTCAGTCCAGCACAGGACCGTCGGGATGACTGTCGTGCTGATGACTGATTTGTACAAAGGTCACCCAGGCAGGTTTTGGGGGCCAAGGGACAGAGGGCCTCGACTGTCCAAAACCCCCTTTGGTGAGCTTCCCCGCCTCACTGTGTGACTAGTAGCTGGTCTCACTTGCCGCTCCTGAGATTTGGGGCTTAGTAATTCTGTTCCTGAGAGGCTCGGCAGCACTTTTATCTCTTCTGCTGGGCGCCAGAAGGGCCACCAGTTATGACAGCCATCTCTGCAGTCCCCTGCTGGTGGAACAATGCTGGGCCAGAGGACAGTCTCTGACTATCCCTTGTTGAGCAGACACCAAGGCCCCCGAGTCTGTTGGAGGTGGGGATGAGGACTGGCCCCAACTGTCCCCCAAACTCAGCCTTGTTCTGCAGCGTGTTAAGGGGAAAGAGATCAGACTTTAGTGACTGGAACCTGGGTGAGGAGAGAACAGGCCACCAGAAATGGATCTTGGCTTCTAAGCAGCATAGTCATGTTGTTCCAGACTGGACTGGGGGACTCTCCGTGATGCCTGCATCTGGAGACTGAAGGTCAGAGAAATGCCAAGTGCCACAGCTGAGGGAGGTCTCACAGCTGACTGCCACACCCAGGGCTGTCACACGGTTAGGGTGCTTTCGTGTGGACGCCAAACCTTGAGAACACTTTCACCTGGCATCCAGCATGAAATCTTCCTGGAAGTGTTCCCTAGAGAGAAGTATATCCACCTCAAAGGCGGGGGCTTCTTTCAGATCCCCAGTTCTAGAAAGGCTTTCAAACACTCTCTTTTGTTCTTAAATGTATTCAGTGTGTAAAAAATATACACTCCCCGGGTTAAATCCCGATAACATAGGCTCTTTCTCATCCTACATTATCCCTAGCTGTTCCGCTCACCCAGCTTAAGAACCAGGTCCGAGTGACATTGACCGCACATCCACCCTTCCATTGGGCAGTTGGAGGACCAAGCGAGGTCCCTCTGGGCTTGAAGAGGGCTCCCCCTGGAGGCCCTGGCCTGGCAAACACACAGGGCCCTGAGCCCCTTTCTCATCAGGGCGCTCTCTCCTTGGCCTGACATGTTCAGGCCACAGGCTTTGGAGGCATTTACCTCACGTCTTTGGTCACTTTGGTTTTGCCTTTACACAGTCGCCCACATATCTAGAAAGCAAATGGGGCTGAGGCTGGGCCCCTGGAGCGAGCACGTCACAGGAAGTCTGGGCTCTTCTGGCTCAGGGTCCCAAGTGGGCTCTTTGTATCTGGGGCAGGGCTACAGGAATGACTCTTGGTGTCATCATGGAACTCTACTTAAGGCATGAGCCCAGAATTCCTGCAGACACCCCCAGTGTCTCTGGGCGTCCCTGTCCATTTCTCATCTCTGCCATCATTACCTATCTGAGCATTGCTGTCCCTAATACCTACTGGAAGTCACTGTTAGAAGATTCAAGGAAAGTCTGTCCTCCCACTGACTTCTGCCTGCCTTCTGTGTCCACACTTTGAGAAAGTGATGCTTGGTGGAAAAACTTTGGGGTGACCTGGCTTCTGTGCTGAGCCCAGACTCACCGATTGTGTCCCTTTGGGGCAAGCAACAGAGCCTCCCTGAGTGCCCCTTCCTTATCTGGAAAATGAGATGGGGAGCACCTTAGAATTGTAACGGGCCAACGAGGCGACAGGTGTCCCCCGTGAGGTTGTGTGTTCCATGCTGAGACCAGGACAGGGGGAGGCTCAGTATGTGTTGTTAGCATGACTGTACCCCGAGCTAGCAGCTTGGGCCTCAGTGGTTCTCAGCCTTCCTAATGCTGCGACCTTTAATACAGTTCCTCAGGTTGTGGTGACCCCAGCCATAAAATTATTTCATTGCTTCTTTGTAACTGTAATTTTGTAACTGTTATGAATTGTAATGTAAGTATCTGATCTACATGATATCTGGCCCCCCAAAGGGGTCATGGCCCACAGGTTGAGAACTACTGAGTTAGGGCAATGGGAGAAGGCCAGAGGTCTCTGTGACAGGCCATCTAGGTCATTGTTTACTGACCTGGATGATAGCCATCCACCCATCCATCTGTCCGTCCATCCATCCATCCATCCATCCATCCACCCACTCATCCATGCATTTACCCTTCTACCTGCCCACTCTACCCACATCCTTCCTCCCAACTACGTCCACTAATTTACACGGCTTCTCTGCTCATCAGTGCTCAGAAGCCCTGCTCACATGAATGGTCAGGGAAGCCTTTGAGAGGGTAATGGCTGAGTTGAAATCTGAGTGAAGAGAAGGGACCACGCAGTGAGGTAGATGGGGACAGAGAATGACAGATTCAAGAGCAGGGAGCCCTCAGCAGAGCACAAAGGGCTACAGATCACCAGGAGACAAAACGAAGCCAAGGTGGCCGTCGAGGGGCAGACCGAAAATGGCTTGAAGGCCATGGAGGAGTTGTATCCTGGGTCTTCACATTTGCTGGGGCAGCTCTCCACCAGTAAGCTCCAACAACCCTGCTGGAGAGCTCTCAACAGGGAAATTACATGATCTGAATAAGCTTATGTGTGGTGAAAATTTGAATACACTTACTATGTTTATATTTACTTTGTACACGTGTGTGTGTGTGTGTGTGTGTGTGTGTGTGTGCTCACGCGCATGCACTTGTAGGTCAGAGGACAACTTGTTGGAGCCATCTTGTCAGCCTTAAATACATTTTAAATACTTAATTTTGAACTATTAAAATGACAAATACTAGCCGGGGGGTAGTGGAGCACACCTTTAATCCCAGCACTCCGGAGGCAGAGGCAGGTGGATCTCTGTGAGTTCGAGGCCAGCCTGGTCTACAGAGTGAGTTCTAGGACAGCCAGGGCTACATAGAGAAACCCTGTCTTGAAAAACAAACAAACAAACAAAATAACCAAAAGACAAATACTCAGGCTCTGGAGAGACGGTTCAGCAGGTAAGAGTCCTGGCTGCTCCTGCGAAGAACCCGCGTTTAGTTCCCACATGGTGGCCCACACCTGTCTGTGACTCATGAGCACCACACATGCACACGGTGCATTGACATGCATGCAGACAGAACACATGCACATAAAGCACATATGAGTAAACCTTAAAACAACAAGCTGTCCCTGCCACAGTGTGAGAAATACGGCATAGGAAGCAAAGCCTCCTCTCCCCACCCCCCGCTGCGGACAACACTGTCTGTTGTGTAGCAGCTTCGCGCTCTACCTATCTTCCTGGTGTTGGATACTGCTGATAGGACTAGTCGGCCTGCTCTGGAGAATGTCCTGTCCCTGTCCCTCCCTTCAAAGCACTGGATTCCAGGGGGCTGCCACTTCCACTAGAACTTATGTGGGTACTAGGAGTTGAACCAGACGACTATTGGGGTGTCTTGTCTGGGTCTTAACTTTTCCTCAATGACACCCACTTTTCAGGACTTTTATAAGGACAGAGTGAGCCACTATATGCAGAAAGCCCAGGACAGGAGTTCCGTCAGGAGCTCCAGGGAGGCCATGTGGGAGGTGAGGTGTGGCTGATGGAGCTATGGGGTTGTCTCACTTCCTGTCTATTCCATGCTCTCACCTGGTGAGCAGCAGTGTGGCCATGTCAAACTTCAGGGTGAAAAACATCTCGTTTTCTGTTAGAAAACCTGAAAGCATTTCTCTGCTGTCTTCCAGTTACTAGTTTTTCTTATGATGTCTGGCACCATTCCACGGTGTTCTCTCTCTCTTTTCTGATTTTTTTTTTTTTCGAGACAGGGTTTCTCTGTGTAGCTTTGTGCCTTCCTGGGACTCACTTGGTAGCTCAGGCTGGCCTGAACTCACAGAGATCTGCCTGGCTTTGCCTTCCGAGTGCTGGGATTAAAGGCGTGTGCCACCACTGCCCGGCAGTGTTTTGGTTTTTTTTTTTTGTTTTTTTTTTGTTTTTTTTTTGAGACAGAGTTTCTCTGTGTAGCCTTGCGCCTTTCCTGGATGTTGCTCTGTAGACCAGGCTGGCCTCGAACTCACAGAGATCTGCCTGGCTCTGCCTTCCGAATGCTGGGATTAAAGGCGTGCGCCGCCGCCGCCGCCGCCGCCGCCGCCGCCGCCGCCACCACCACCACCCGGTGGTGTTCTCTTTTTTATACTCTAGATTTGTTTTTTTGTTGTTTTTCAAGACAGGGCTTCTCTATGTAGCTCTGGCTGTCCTGGAACTCTCTCTGTAGACCAGGCTGGCCTCGAACTCACAGAGATCCGCCTGCCTCTGCCTCCTGAGTGCTGGGATTAAAGACGCCAAGCTATAATCTAGATTTTTATTTTATTTTTTTACAGTTTTGTCTCTCCGAAAGTTCTTCTTCTTCTCTCTCCCTCTCTCCTTACCTCCCTCCACCTTCTTTTCCCACACTTCTTTTTTCACTCTTTCGTGGGTCTCACCATCTATCAGGCTAACCTCAAACCGGTTATCCCCTTGCCACAGCCGCCCAAGAGGTAGAAGCAGAGGTGTGCACCACCACATCCAACCATTTCAAATGGTCCCCTGGCTGCTGGGCAGGCAACAGATGACGGGGGACGAGGATGGATGTGGGTGAGGGGCACTAAGGAGAACAGGCTTTGCTCGAGCGTTTTCCTAGTGCAGTCTCAGGCAAGCACAGTGGCAACGGAGACGAACGGGAGCAGACAGGAGGCTGGAGAAGATGGCTCAGGAGCAGGACCGCGAGCTGTGCAAGCAAAGGGCTGGGCTATGTCCCGGCACCTGCACAAAAGCCAGCCTCTGTAACTTTAGCAGCAGGGTCAGATCCTGACCAGCCAGCCCGGTCAAAATGGGCGAATGTCTGGCTCAGTGAGAGACTCTCTTTCTCTTTCTCTTTCTCTCCTTCTCCTCCTCTTCCTCCTCCTGCTAATGAGATGGAGTTTCACTATGTAGCCTTGGCTGCCTTGAACTCATTGTGTAGACCAGGCTGGCCTTGCACTCAGAGAGATCTGTCTGCCTCCTCTCAAATGCACCGCCATGTCCAGAGAGAGACTCTGCTTCAAAGAACAAAAAAGAGGCCGGGCGGTGGTGGCACACGCCTTTAATTCCAGCACTCAGGAGGCAGAGTTAGGAGGATCTCTGTGAGTTCAAGGCCAGCCTGAGCTACAGAGTGAGTTCCAGGAAAGGCTCAAAGCTACACAGAGAAATCCTGTCTCAAAAAAACAAAAAAGAACGAAAAAGGTGTAGAGTGATAGAGAAAGACCCTTGAAGTCCCCCTCTGGCTTCTGCATGTGCACACTCATCTAAGCACACACACATATATGCAACACACACACACACACACACACACACACACACACACACACTGAAACAAAGGGTTAGAAGGTTTTGAAGGTATCACAAATATACACATAGTATAAAATTTACCATCTGTGTCTGTCTGTCTATCTATCATCTATCTATCTATCTATCTATCTATCTATCTATCTATCTATCTATCTATCATCTATCATATATCTCCTACCTACATGTGTGTGGACATGCATGTACCACAGCATGGAGGTCAGAGTCAGTTCTCTCCTATCATGTGGGTCCTGGGGATCAAAGTCAGGTCGTCAGGTTAGGTGGCGAGGGCCATTGTCAGGGCACCATCTGAATCGTGCAAGGCTGTAATGGGTGCTGGTAAAAACGCACTCACAAAGGAGAGGCATGGGGCATGGTGCTTCATGCCTGTAGCTCCAGCACTTGGGAGACCAAAGACAGAGGATCAAGAGCTCAAGGTCAGTGTCTAAGTGAGTTCAAGACTAGCCTGGGTTACAAGGCCCTGTCTCAAACAAAATAAACAAAACAAAAATACATTCACAATGTTATGCATCCATCACCATTATCTTTTGAACTCACCTTGCCAAAGTGAAACCCTGTGCTTATTAAACAACTTCCCATTCAGCTTCTAGCAGCCTACATCCTTCCTTCCTTCCTTCCTTCTTCCTTCCTTCCTTCCTTCCTTCCTCTTTCTTTCTTTTCTTCCTTCCTTCTTTTTTATTACTTTAGTGCCTCCAGTAAGTGGAGTCATCTGCAACTTTTCTTTTATAAGCGACTCATTTCTCCATGAGAATGTCCTCAAGATTCACCCATGCTGTAGCACATACCAGAATCTCTCTTTTTAAAGGTTGTATAATATTCCACTGAATGAGTACAGTACATTTTGGAAGGCAACTATGCTCACTACCTAGACCACTACATTTTGCTTAATGGCTTGTCTATTGATGGATACTTCTGCTGTCTCTACTTTCTGGCTATGGTGAATAAGGCTACTGTGACCCTGGGTTCACATGATCTCATTACTCTGACTTATATTCATCTAGACGTACACTCACAAATGAAGTTAATGAACTTGCTGAGTCGTGTCTGTGTGTGTGTGTGTGTGTGTGTGTGTGTGTGTGTGTGTGTGTGTTGAAGATTTTTTTATTTTTATTTTTATTTTTAGGACAGGATCTCACTTTATAGCCCCAGCTGGCTTGGAACTCACCATTGTAGATCTGGCTGGGTCAAACTGATCCACCTGCCTCTGCACTGCCACACCAGGCTGTTTTTATTATTTTTAGTTGTGTGTAGTAGGTGTGTGTGTATGTCTGAGTGTGGGTACTATACAGGTGTCCATGGAGGTCAGAGGCATTGGATACACTGGAGCTGGAGCTACTGGAAGTTATGAGCTACCTAATGTGGGTGCAGGGAACTGAACTCAGGTCCTCTGGAAGAGCAGTGAGTGCTCCTAACTGTTGAGCCATCTCCTCAGCCCTTCTTTTTCTTTGAGAAGCTGCTGGGCTACCTTCCATAACGGCAGCCGCAGCTTGACAATCCCAACTACAATGAACATTGTCATTTCCTGTTGTTGTTGTTGGTTTTTAGGAAACAGTAGTCACAGGGCTGGAGTTCGTTCACACAGCCCTCTAACCAACCACTCACCCTTCTTTGCGACTGTCCTTCTCTCTGTCTACCAAACCTCCCACCCCGCTCACATTTACTTCTCCATCTAATAAATACACCAAGTGTCTTTTCTGTGCAGGCTAGATGCTGTGGGGTGAATAGGATGCAGGAACTGCCAGATTCAGCTCTGTATCAGGGGATAATTAAAACTCCACTCACTCACAAGTGGATTCTAGATATAAAATAAAGAACAATCAGACCACAACCCATAGAACCATGGAAGCTATATATATAGCATGGAGGTCCCTAGGACGACTGTGGCTTATAATAAATTTCGGTTTTACTCAATTATTGAAAAAAAATAGCCAAATGAATGGAAACATATGAACTATGAACCAAAGGCTGAGGGGCCCCAGCTGGATCAGGCCCTCTGAATAGGTGAGACAGTTGATTGGCTTGATCAGTTTGGGAGGCATCTAGGCAGTGGTACCAGGTCCTGCGCTCGTTGCATGAGTTAGCTGTTTGAAACCTGGAGCTTTTTTTTTTTTTTTTTTTTTTTTTTGGTTTTTTTTTTTTTTTTTGGTTTTTCGAGACAGGGTTTCTCCGTGTAGCTTTGCGCCTTTCCTGGAACTCACTTGGTAGCCCAGGCTGGCCTCGAACTCACAGAGATCCGCCTGTCTCTGCCTCCTGAGTGCTGGAATTAAAGGCGTGCGCCACCACCGCCCGGCTGAAACCTGGAGCTTATGCAGGGACACTTGGCTCAGTCTGGGAGGAAGGGACTGGACCTGCCTGGACTGAGTCTACCAGGTTGATCGCAGTCCTCGGGGGAGGCTTTGCCCTGGAGGAGGTGGGAATGGGGGTGAGCTAGGGGTAAGGGGAGGGGATGGGAGGGGGGAGAATAGGGGAACCCGTGGCTGATATGTAGAACTGAATGGTATTGTAAAATAAAATAAAATAAAAACAAAAACAACAAAACAAAACAAAAAACGCTAGGATACATTGTCAGCACACTCCCTCCCTAAATAAAACACTAAAAAAAAAAAAAAAAAAAAAAAAAAAAAAAAAAAAAAAAAAAACAAAAACAAAAAACCTCCAATAACCAGGATACATAGTAGCAAGAAACAGGTGCCATGAGCCTTCTGCTCTCTGGGTCTCGGCAACACAGCAGCAGGCTTTTTGGGAGAGGCGCTCGCTGTCTGTCTGGCAGTGATAGTAATTTCCTAAGAAGTATTTTTTTTGGGGGGGGGGTCCTTTTTTATTCCTTATCTTTAGTTGTTTGTGTTTTGTTGAGACATGGTTTCATATAGCTTAGGCTAGCCTTGAGCTTCCTATATAGCTCAGGAGGGCTTTGATGCTCTTTTGTAAAGATTCGCTTTTATTATTTTAATTTTGTGTAAGTGTATGTGTCTGCATGTGTGTGTCTGCGCATGTGAGTGCAGGCGTCCTCAGAGGCCAGGGCTGTTAGAGCCTTTGGAGCTCAAATTATAGGTTGTTCTGAGCTGCCTGACATGGGTTCGGGAACCGAACTCAGGTCCGTTGGAAGAGAGTGAGTGCTCTTAACCTATGAGCCATCTCTCTAGTCCTGATATTCTGTATTGAGAGTACTTTGGCTCTTCTGAGGATAGCCCTGGGCTTCAGGCGGGGCTTCTGTTCTGAGGATAAGGTCAGCTGAGTGACTCTTAAGGCTCGATGTTTTGTGATCTGAACACCACTTTGTTTTTGTCCTAGTAACAACTAAGTGAGACGAGGGGGTAGAGAAATAAGAGATCAGGACAGATGGATTGCCAGTGTAGTGCTACTCACTTGTGACCTCAGCACAGGAGGCCAGCCTAAGCTCTCTCTCAAGACCCAGCTGGGTGGCTGGGTGAGTTACAAACGGCTGACAGGTAGATGGAGGTTGTGTGATGGGTGGCTAGATACGTGGATAATGGTTGGATGGACAGATGTGTACAGAAAGATGGAGGGAGCATCAGTAGAAGTTTTCAGGGTCACCATAGGTCTTACTTGAAGCCAACATTACTTACATCAATAGCCTTGATCCCCAGAGCTGGCCCAGTATGGTAAAAGTTCAGCCTCTGGAAGGACACAAAAGTGGCTTTGGATCATGACACTACACTGTAGACAAAGTCTTAACCTCTTTTTTTTTTTTAATTTTAAGATAAGATCTCTCTATGTAACCCTGGTTGTTCTGGAACTTGCTGTGTAGATCAGGTTGGCTTCAAATTCACAGAGATACACCTGCCTCTTCCTCCCAAGTTCTGAATTAAAGGCAGGACTTAACCTCTGGAATCACAGCTTCCTTAACCGTCAAAGGGAAGGGCCCGCTCTACCTCCTCAGAGTTAGAGTACGGGTTAAAGAGATGAAGTGGGTTCCATTCTCAGCATGACGCCTGGTACACTGTAAGTTAGCATCAGTGATCCTCTCAAGCATTGAGAGCTTCTGCATGGTGGATGCCTACAGGATGTAGAAGCAGACATGGAGCTGACACCAGATATGCAAATGACATGATGATATCCTCTGAAGAGCTGACAGTTATGCTAACGGGTGTTGGGGGAGCCTCTAGGCAGAGGCCAAGTGTCACAATAAAGGGACAAAAACAAAGTTGAACATTGCGTTCATGAAGAGTTGTCCAAGCCAGGTGTGGTGGCACATGCAGGTAATGCTGGCACTTGGGATGTAGACACAGGAGGATCAAGGCTTCAAGCTCATCCTCTGCTATATGGCAAGTCTGAGGCTAGCATGTGCTAAATGAGACTCTGTTTCAGAGAGAGAGAGAGAGAGAGAGAGAGAGAGAGAGAGAGAGAGAGAGGACAGTTGTTTAGAGCCAAGCATGATGGTTCAAATCTGTAATAAAGCAAGAGGATCACCATAAATTAAAGGCTATCCTAGACTATATGGTAAATTCTGGGCCAGCCTGGGCTATAGAGTGAGACACAAGAAATGAGGATCAGGAGGCCAGAAAGGCTAACCTTTGTTCTCTGAATGATTTCTCCAACGTTCTCTCTGGGACCCCATATTTGGAATGAGTTTGTTTACCAGACTATTGGTTACACAATTGCTTGGACACCCAGATCAAGGGGAAAGGTGAGGGTTTGAAACACTTGTAACTCAGGGAGTCCTGGCCACAGCCTTCAGGAGACTGAGAACAGGGGGCAGAGTCTCACATCCCCCCCCCGGGGGGGGGGACGACTTCACATTCCTGCTGTCCACAACAGCTTAGGGAAATGCTAGCCTTAGGCTTCCAGCAGCACAGTGAGCTAGTAGAGGTGTGGTTGGAAAGGGTTTGTCCAGAAGCTTTTCAGCCCACACCTAGAGAGCTGCAAACCTTCAGGGCTCCTGGAGCTGGAGCTGGAGTGGTGAGGGGTGGGCAGGGGACGGTAAATGGTGATGGCCAGGAAGGTGCTGAAGGTGGTCTACCGAAGAGGAAGCTGGATCTGCAACCCAAATCCCAGAGCCCTGCTCTCTCTCAGGGTTGGTGACCTTTGTTTTTGGTCCTGGGTCTTGAACCCAGGACTTTGTGCATGGGAGGCAGGTGCTCTACCACTGTGCTATAACCCTGGCCTTTTTGTTTTGAGATAAGATCTTGCTTTCTAGCCCAAGTTGGCCTCAAACTTTAAAAAACATTTTTTTTTTATTATTTATTTCTCTCTCTCTCTCTCTCTCTCTCTCTCTCTCTCTCTCTCTCTCTCTCCACACTAAGTTATGCTTTAGGAATCCAGAAGAGGGTGTTAGATCTCCCGGAGCTAGAGTTACAGAGGTTGTGAGTTGCCATTTGGGTGCTGGAAACTCAACTCCCCACTCTCTGTAAGAGTAGCAAACGCTCTTAACTACTGAGCTATTTCTCCAGACTCAGGCTTCAAACCTTTGTTTCTGAGACAAGGTCCAGACATAGCCTAGAACTTGACTTGCAGACAAGGGTGGTCTTGAACTCACAGAGATCAATCTGCCCCTGCCTCTGGAGTGCTGGGATCAAAGGTGTGTGCCACCAGCCCGGCTCGGCTTTGTGTTTCTTTCCTCGACTTCCTGACTATTGAGATGATTACAGATGTGCCGAGATTACAGATGTGCTGACATAGTCTTTTAGAATAAATGAGCACGATGAGGGTGAATGATCTTCACCGGGTGGCGGTGATGCACACCTTTAATCCCAGCACTCGGGAGGCAGAGTCAGGAGGATCTCTGTGAGTTCGAGGCCAGCCTGGTTTACAGAGCAAGATCCAGGCACCAAAACTACACAGAGAAACCCTGTCTCAAAAAAACCGAGAGAAAGAGAGAGAGAGAGAGAGAGAGAGGAGAGAGAGAGAGAGAGAGAGAGAGTTCTTCCTTTGTGCCAGGCTTTATTCTCAGCGCTCCGCAGGCATCAGATAACTCGTTTTATCCCTCACAGTATATGGATAGGATGGGTATAAATTATTAGCCCTATTCAGATGAGGACACCGAGGCCCAGGACCATGCAGCAGTAAATGTTGCAGCCAGGGCTTGATTGCAGCTCCAAGGCACGTGCTTTTTCGTCTCTGTGTCACGCAGTCTCCCAGAGGCGGGTCCCTGCTGCCTGGCCCGAAAGATGCCGCACAGGAACAAGGTCTTAGTAACGACCTCTTACGTGGGGAATAAGAGGCTCAGAGGGAAAAAGAAAAAGCCTAGGGTCACAACACAGCTCCACTGGGCAGGATGAGGAAAAAGCCAGGCCTGTAATCCTGAACCCCGAGAGGCTGTGTCTGGATGGTCACGAGTTCAAACTCAGCCAGGGTGAGACCCTGTCTCAAAACCCAACACGGATGGGTAGAAGAGCTGAGTAGGCAAAGGCGCTTACTGCCCCGACTTGAGGCTGATTCTCGGGGCCCCTGTGGTGGAAGGGGGGGAACTAACTCCTGAGTTGTCCTCTGACCTCCACGTGCACAGCGTATTTGCCCCCACCAATAAATACTGTGATTCTAAAAGGAGTCCCAGGGCTGGAGATGGCCCAGCCGTTAAAGGCCAGGCTCCCAACTAAAAGGAGTCCTATACCCCGTACAGAGCTGGAAGGCGCATGTCATTTCTTAGGGGATGTGTGGACAAGGATACGTCTGTGTGAGAGACAAGGAAAAAGAAAGAAGATGACAGGTGTGCATGCCTGTACATGCACACATGTACATACGCACACGTACATGGTCTCTGGTGTGCTTGCCCTGATCGGGCACCTTCCACGCTCCTTGAGGTCACATAAGGAAATCTCTCTCTTCACACCACATTTTCATTTTTGTCTTTCTTCTTATGAAATTTATTTATTTATATATGCGTGCGCACGTGCGACGGCATGTATGTGGAAGTCTGAAGACAGCGCACAGGAGCTGGCTTTTCCTCCCACTCTCTAGGTCCTGGGAATTGAACTCAGGTTGTCACGGCGGTAAGAGTTTTTACCTGCTGAGCTATTTCACTGCCCCCAACATACTTTCTTCCGGACCCCAAACTATGCCCAAGAAGTCCCACAGACAGGCGGCAATTTTTGTTCCTGGAAAAGGTACCCTGAGAAACCACACCATGGATCTTCCCAGGGCTAAGTGTGACTGCATCCTAGGGTTGGGTCCACCCTGCCACAGACACCAGACACCCACGGGGGCTTTCTGGGGAAATCTGTTCCTTCAGCCTCCCGGGAACCTGGGTGTGGCCACCTCTGACTGTGGCTTTACGGAAGCAGTGCCCCTAAGTTTGGGCACACTCTGATGTGTGAGAAATGTCAGCCCTGTGACTTTGCAATCATACCCTGATCATGTGACAAGAGCCCATGCTTGTGACTTTAGGTAGTCAGGAGTCTGTGGAAGGTCACAGAAGCAGGGAAAGGAATCAGCTTTCCAGGGGCCTGCTCCGGGGCTAGAAGCCCTTAAGAATGTGAGCTCATTTGAATTCTCCCAATAACAATGCCACCTATTTTATAGGTGGGTCCACCGAGACTAGAGAGGCCTAGGCCTGTGCTGAGGTCACACAGCCAATGAATGGCAAAGCCAGGATTCAGGCTTGGGCTCAGAGGAAGCCTGTGTGTCCCTGGGCCCAGTCCCAGGATGACATGGTTACTGAGAACAACGCCAGGCATGGCGGGAAACCCAGGACCAGGCTCCACCACTGTTAAGGACTTTCATCTTGGCGTGTATGTTATAGGAAACCTCTCTAAGCCTGAGTCCTTTCTAGAAAACAGCAGTGTAGTACATGCAATTATAGGAGCTGATTTAATGTAAACTTTGGGCTCAGTCTGAACGGTTATTTTGTGTTGTGATGTCCTTCACCTGCTCTGGCACCCTGGCTCACCTGCTCCTCCCTGGCTGTCCCCACAGATCATTACTGGGACTTCCCCACGCACCACGTACACAACGAGTTCGAGAACTTCCCCGAGAACCACTTCACGGAGCTGCAGAGCGTGCAGGCCCCACAGCTGCAGCAGCTCTACCGCCACATGGAGCTGGAGCAGATGCACGTCCTCGACACCCCCATGGCACCCCCCCACGCCAGCCTCAGCCACCAGGTGCGAGCTGCCGGCCGGCCTCCGTGCCGGGCCGTGGACCTCCAGGCCTGTGGTGAAGGCATGGAGGCTTCACAGGAAGCTGACATAGGCTCTTACTCAACGTGGCTTCCTGCTCCACAGAGCCAACGGCAGCTGGTACCCCAACGGCTGTGCTAACCTCCTGACTGACCTTATGAACCCACACTTTTATCTCACAGAGGATGGACAGACCCCATATGACACCACCACCACCCTGCCAGCCCTGAGCCACCCTTTCCCACCCATTCCTGTTGGTGGGCCCTTAGGGTCCCACTGACTCCAGCCCCCTTTTTCCATCTCTGCACGTCCCCAGTGTCTGAGTCACTGAATGCTAGCCTCTACCGACCTCCTGGCTCCCCATTCATCTTCATGACTGACCCTTCCCTGCTCCAGGGACCCGAACCCCAACCAGGGACCCGAACCCCAACCAGTGACCTCTGCCACCTCTCACTGACTGCCACAGCCCTTCCATTGGCTCATCAGCTCCTTATGAAGCCCCACCCACTTCCTCATAACCAACTCGCTGCCCCCCAGCACCTCCCCTCCGTTCCTGGTCCGCTGCCGGGCCAGATGGCGCCTGGGCATGCGTGAGAGTGAAGCATTCCTTCGCCCGCCCTGAACCAGAGGCCGCGGTGGGAAGGGTGCGAGGCTCAATAACTAGCAACCTGTTGCACCATGACCCGCGTCCCTGAGTTTTGGTCCAGACGCGCCTCTAGTTTTCCCTTCTCAGTCTTCCTGCCCCTGCTGACCACTGACCAGCACTCCGTCTGGCACTCAGCCAACCCCTGCTGCCGCCCCGGGCTGCCCCTTTATTGACTCCGAGCCCTCCCTTCCCTTCGCAGGTTTCCTACATGCCCCGGATGTGCTTCCCTTATCCGTCCTTGTCCCCAGCCCACCAGCAGAGCTCAGATGAGGAGGAGGGGGAGAGGCAGAGCCCCCCCTTGGAGGTGTCTGATGGAGAAGCTGACGGTTTGGAGTCTGGGCCAGGCCTTCTGCATGGGGAGACAGGTAGGGTCCAGCCCCTGATCCAGCTGATCCTAACTGCGAAGGCCAACTGGTCCAGCAGCCTGTCTCAGAGCTGTGCGTGTGTGTGTGTGTGTGTGTGTGTGTGTGTGTGTGTGTGTGTGTGTGTGTGTGTACATCAGCATTATGTGAGTGTGTGAAAGGGAGACGGTATGTGTCTATGTGAAGGCCTAAGTGTGTACAGGCCCGTAAGTGTGGGGGCTTGTGAGCATGTGAAGGCCTGTGAGTATGTGAGGGTCTGAGTGTGTGAGTACCTGTGAGTTTGTGAAGGCCTTGTGATTGTGTGAGGGGCCCTGGGTGTGTGTAAATTCTTGTGAGTGTGTGATGGACGGTGAGTTTGTGAGGTCTTGAGTGCGTGAGGGCCTCTGAGCGTGAGAGGTATTGTAAGTGCGTGAGTGCTCGTATGTAAGTGTCTGTGGACAGGCATGTGGATACGCGAGAGAAGACACAGATATATGTGTGGATGGATACGTGTGACATGCAGGTATGAGAACATGCATGCACACAGGCGTGTGTACGTGAGTGGGAGTGGGTCCACGTGTGCTCGCCCCTCCCACCTCCCACGGTCAGCGGCTGCCGGGAGGGTTTCCGGGAAGCCCTTGTGTCCCGTCCACACCCCACCGGAGCGCCCCTCTCCCGCAGGCAGCAAGAAGAAGATTCGCCTGTACCAGTTCCTGCTGGACCTGCTGCGCAGCGGCGACATGAAGGACAGCATCTGGTGGGTGGACAAGGACAAGGGCACCTTCCAGTTCTCCTCCAAGCACAAGGAGGCGCTGGCGCACCGCTGGGGCATCCAGAAGGGCAACCGCAAGAAGATGACCTACCAGAAGATGGCGCGCGCGCTGCGCAACTACGGCAAGACCGGCGAGGTGAAGAAGGTCAAGAAGAAGCTCACCTACCAGTTCAGCGGCGAGGTGCTGGGCCGCGGAGGGCTGGCCGAGCGGCGCCTCCCGCCCCACTGATCGCCCGCAGAGCCCGCCAGGCCCCCGGCCCCCGCCGGCCATAGCATTAACCCCTCGCCGGGCCCGGACACAGGGAGGACATTCCCAGGGCCGAGGCAGGACTGGGGGCCCGGCCTCGCCCCCCGCCACGCCCGGCTTGTCCCGCCCCGCTTCGCCTCCCACCAGGACTCTAGCCGGGGGCCCCAGGGCCGCCTGGGCCTCGGACCCCACCCGAGGGTCAGCCTGGCTTAGTGGCCACGGTGCTTCCTTGGGAGTCTGGCGTCGGTACATCTTTGTATATTGAATGCTCTTCTTAAAGCTCTTCCTTCCCCTCCTCCCCCACCCCTTAGCCTCCCCCCCCCCAAAGAAGTAAAATTATTCTCAGCTGTTCTCCCCGCGCAGAGTCTCATTCACGAGTTTGTGCGTGCCTGGGTGCCAGGGTGCACTCCCTGCGCACAGATGTCTGGACCCTGGAGACACGGGGACCACGGACACACAGAGGTTGTTCCTAGTGAAGCAAGTCCTGGGCTGTTCATTCAGGGGCTGGGATCGTATTGAAAGGCCCTGGGCACCAGTGAAGCTTGAACTCACGATCTACTGAGTTAGACATGATCTAGTTAGACATGATCCGGTAGAGATCGATGGTGGTGACTACACAGTGGCTCAGGTATTCTGATCATTTAGCATCTGTCAGCTTTGAGGTGAGGAGTCTAATATCTCCCCATTTTATAGAATGGGAAACTGAGGCTCACAGTAGTTAAATAACTGGTTCAAAGTCACACAGCGGGGGAGCGGCCAAGCTGGGCCGCTCCAGGCCTGTCCATCACTCCAGTGCAGGGTGGAAGCTCCGCTTACTGGAACAGGAAATGCTTCAGTTAAGTCCAAAGCTCCAGGCACCACCCAGCATTCAGGACATTTCGTTTGTGAGCTTTTCCATCTGAACCACCTCTCAAGTCCAGCCACAAAGCATTTTTAACAGACTCCAGAGGCAAAACCTTGGAGTCTCTCCTGCACAGCCTTGCTTCTAAGCCCTTGCTCCCAGGGGCAGCAGACAAGGGATGTCTGTAAACATCTTGCTTCATTCAGGTGGTGGCAGACAGGGAGTGAGGAATCTCCCAAAGCAGTCTGCACACCTTGGGAAACACAGACCCTAGGGATGGATGGTAGGGGAAAGACCCCTGGCACACCTCCTGGACATGTGGGTTCCTTGACCTGATTCCCCCTGTCAGGCTGCAGGGCCTCAAGAGAAGGCTATGGGATATGAGCTAATGATAGCCCAGTGGGGCATTTGTTTTTTCAAGACAGGTTCTCTCTGTGTAGACCCACCTCTCCCAGAACTTGCTCTGTAGACCAGGCTGGCCTTGAACTCAGAGAGATCTGCCTGCCTTTGCCTCCTGAGTGCTGGGATTAAAGGCGTGCACCACCACCACCCGGCCAAGGAGCAGGGTTTTTTTTTTTTTTTGTTTGTTTGTTTGTTGTTGTTGTTGTTTTGTATATATATATGTATAGATATAGATATAGATAGATAGATAGATGTATTTATTTATTATATACACAGTGTTCTGCCTGCATGTATTGCATGTATGTCTGCAGGTCAGAAGAGGGCACCAGATCTCATTACAGATGGTTGTGAGTCACCATGTGGTTCCTGGGAATTGAACTCAGGACCTCTGGAAGAGCAGTCAGTGCTCTTAACCTCTGAGCCATCTCTTCAGCCCAGCCCCCCTTCTTTTTAAATATTTTTATTGTTTTAATCCATTCATTATTATTTGTGTGAGTGTGTATGTGAGTGTGGCACACTCAGCACACCGTGCGTGTGGAGGTCAGAAGACAACTTGTAGGAAGGAGTCAGTTCTCCTCCTCCCAGTGGATCCCAGGAATTGAACTCAGGTCCTCTGGCTTGGCAACAAATGCCTTTAAAACTCGAGCCATCTTATTGGAGGCCCTCAAGCATCAGTTTGTTGTTTTGTTTTTTTAATTTTTTTTTTTTTTTTCCGAGATAGGGTTTCTCTGTGCAGCTTTGCGCCTTTCCTGGAACTTGCTTTGTAGACCAGGCTGACCTCGAACTCACAGAGATCCGCCTGCCACTGCCTCCCGAGTACTGGCATTAAAGACGTGTGCCACTACCACCTGGCCATTTTTTAGATTTTTTAAAAATGTACATGACTGTATTATCTGCATGTATGTGTGTGTACCATGTGGGTTCCTGGTGCCCGCCGAGTTTGGAAGAGGGTGTCAGGTCCCCCTGGATCTGGAGTTACAGACAGTTGTGAGTTGGCCACTGTGTGGGTGCTGGGAATGGAATCTGGGTTCTCTGCAGGAGCAACAAGTGCTTTTAACCCCAGAGCCATCCCTCCAGCCCCACACCAGTTCTCTGGAAGACTCAGATAGCCATAGTAGTGTATGCCTAGAATAGCAGCACTTAGGAGGTTGAGGCAGGAGGATTGTCACGAGACCAACCTAGATTACTAGTAATAGCTTCACCACAGACAGACAGACAGACAGACAGACAGACACACACACACACACACACACACACACACACACACGACTTAAGAGTAGGTGATGTGGCTTTACAGTAACTAAAACTGGATGGCAATCATGGCTGGTAAATTTCTATTATATGTAAAAACGCTTATATATGGAGTCCCTCCCTTCCAATGATAAACAATCTGTTCTCGTAGTGTTGCTTGATGGGGATCCCCATAATTTACTTTTCTTCTGTAACATCCGATGAACCTGATGTGATTGAGAGTCTAGTCACAGGGCAAGAACAGTGGGAGTGGGGTGGGAGATTGGGAATATTCCAGCATTAATCTTTGGGTAGTCCTGGTGACTTTGGAGTACTTTTAGAGAGTCTTTCCCACGCCCGCACCTGCAGGTTCATCTAGCATTTCCCTTGTGGTGACAGTAACTCCTAGCATTGTCTCCTCCCTGCCTGACCCTAGACTAAACCCATGCAGGATTCCACAGTCCAAGGTCAGCCCTGGCCCTTGCGGTACAGCCATGTATATCAAGTCTCTGCTAATCAAAAGAACGGCAGTCCCTAGCCCTGGACACCCTCACCCCAGCACATGTGCCCTTAATCCTCCAGCTGTGGATGTCACAGGCCAAGAGCACCTCTACAGTGTAGGTTTCTGCTGGATGGACACACAGACAAGGGTGAGGCTACTCCTGAGGTCCACAGAGGGTTGGAAGGGCAGAAGTCATCTAATCGTGTTGGGGGAGGGGGAGGGAAAGGAGAAGCCAGAGGACCAAGTGGACCTATCTTCTCCATGGAGGTACCTCAGCTGGATGGAATTTGTCTATATTTAGCAGGTGGCTGGCGGAGGCAGATAAGCAGGGATGGGGAGGGGGGACGGTTCTCATAAATAGTAAGAACACGGAACACCGTCCAGTTCCTCCTCGTGTGGCCTTACCTGCTTGCTGCTCGGTGTGACCGTTCTCGAGATGCCTGAGCCAGGGAAAAAAACAGGTAGCTCCATTCGTGGGTTTGGGTCTGACTCTGGGGCAGGGCTAGGCCTGAGGAGGACGAGGCCTCTAGGTCCCAGGAAGGGACAGAATAGTCTTTGGTCTCTGTCTGCTCCTCAGCTTCTTTTCTCATTTCTCCTGTACCAGGGCCACTGAGAGGTGACTTCACTAAGTTAGGAACCACCCAGGTTAACGCCCCATTCTATCTTGACCCATTTCTTCTTCCGCCAGGGTCCTCCCTTCAGGAAGGCCAAGTTTAGGCCACCGTGGAGCCAGCTCACTGAGCCCCTGAGCCCCTTCTGGTCTCAGTTTCTGAATGTACAGTGTTGGGGGTAGTGGTCCTTTCCAACTTTGAATGTCTGCCACATGAGCTCGAACCCCTAGGGAACTCATACCATGCCTGACTCCAGATGTGGGGGGACATTTCCTTTTCTCTGGAAAAGAACTGGCCAAGAACAGAGACTGTAGCCCAGGACCTGGCCAGGCCTGTGCCCTTGCAGAGGTCATTGGGGGCAGGGATCCAACCCCCAGCCTCCTGCTGCTCCCAGGCTAGTGTTATCTCTGTTGCTCGTTCTTAGTCCGAAGCTCTTAGAGGACAAATTTAGCTATATTCCAAGTAGGCCGAGTTCAGGGGTGGGGGGTGGGAGGGTGTGCCAAGGGCCCCATGGTGGGGAGAGGGGGCTGGGCTGTCACTGGGGTTCCTAGACAGGAGGGAGAGAATCCAAGGTAGGAATGACCTGTGTGGTGGTTAGGGCAACAGTCTGGCTCTTCCATCTGTGATCTTAACCGCTCCTCCCCTGAGACATGAATACGGCGGCACCTCCTCCGTGGAACTGCTGGGGCATTAACGTGTGCTCGGAGCGTGCTCACCACAGTCTTTTTGAATTGGGTGGCAGGGATGGGGTAGCGGGGAGCCCGGCCCCTGAAGTCTCCATCTGGCCCTTCAGTGTCAGCCTTCATCAAGAAGCCGCGGTCGGTGGAGGTGGCCGCGGGCAGCGCTGCCGTGTTCGAGGCTGAGACGGAACGCGCCGGCGTGAAGGTGCGGTGGCAGCGGGACGGCAGTGACGTCGGAGCCGGGGACAAGTACGGTGTGGCGGCGGAGGGCAAGCGGCACACGCTGACCGTGCGAGATGCGGGCCCTGCGGACCAGGGTTCCTATGCGGTCATCGCAGGCTCCTCCAAGGTCAAGTTTGACCTCAAGGTCACAGAGGCAGGTAAGAGCGTGCTGACCTCTTCCCCAAGGCTTGCACTTCCGCTGTAGCCCTGAGGAGGGAATGGATCCTGGATGCTCGCCTTTGCCCTGGGGATGCTGTAAGCCAAAAAATGGCCGTTCTTTTGCGCGCCAAGATCTCTCTGCGCATTAGCCGTGACTGCAGTTCTGTCCCAGTTGTGGAGGTGGGGAAATGTAAAGGCCACCTAGGAAGTCCTCTCCTGTAGCAGACCCACAGTGATGGTCACACTCGGATGAGGACTTGGCTAGCTGTGTGTGTTGGCAGGGAATCCTAAGAGCCTGGGGTGGGGTTTAGGGGGTGCTGGGTCAAGGCCAGAGTCTGGAAGAGGACAGTAGATGGACCTCCGAGCTGTTCAGAGCAGAAACCTGGACGTGGAACAGGTGGGCTGTAAGGGTGAGAGGAGGAAATGCAGGCCAGCGCCTCTCGTTCATGTGGCTGAAAGTGACTGGACACTGCATACAAGTGAGATGCATCTTAGGTGCTGTGGGACACAGGTCTGATGTCTAAGAGAGGGTGTATGTGGAGTCTCTGGTTAGAAATTGTGCCATGCCCCCCTCAGCCCCTCCAGAGAAGGCAGAGCCTGAAGTTGCTCCCGCCCCTGAGGAGGCCCCTGGAGCTCCCAGAGAAGTCCCAGCTCCAGCCACTGAGTTGGAAGGAAACGTTCCAAGTCCTGAAGGTGAAGGGGGCTGGGCAATGTGGGACAGGAGGAGGGTGTCCCAGGACAGGTCTCAAAGGCCTTCTTTCTCAGGGTCAGTCTCGGGAACCCCGGAAGGCTCAGCCCCAGAAAATCAGGGAGCCCCCGATGACCCGATCGGCCTTTTTCTGATGCGGCCCCAGGATGGCGAGGTGACTGTGGGTGAGTGGAGGCATTTACGCTCAGGGGTGTTATGGGAATGGAGCTCCAGAGCACCCCAAGTTCAGCCTGTCTCCTCTCGCCTACAGGGGGCAGCATTGTCTTCTCAGCCCGTGTGGCTGGAGCCAGCCTCCTGAAACCGCCTCTGGTCAAGTGGTTCAAGGGCAAGTGGGTGGACCTGAGCAGCAAGGTGGGCCAGCACCTGCAGCTTCATGACAGCTACGACCGGGCCAGCAAGGTGGGACACCTGGTCGGGCACGGAGAGCCCTGGAGTACAGGGCCTGGGGAGGCAGGGAGGCAGGGTAGAGCCGGAATGTTCAGCTGAAACAGCTGAACACCGTACAAGACAGCTAAGTCAGCCATCGTGGAGTTTTATCACGGTCTTGAGAAATGGATCCTTTCTATAAATCATACAAAAGCTCCAAATGTGTTGACCCTGAGAGGCGAGGTCGGCAGGCTCCGCCCCTCCCGTCCTCTTCCTGCCCGACTTACTCCATCCCCTGCCCACAGGTCTACCTGTTTGAGCTGCACATCACGGACGCTCAGGCCACGTCTGCTGGGGGCTACCGCTGTGAGGTGTCTACCAAGGACAAATTCGACAGCTGCAACTTCAACCTCACTGTCCATGGTGAGAGAGGCCCTGTGTCTGCTCTGATTTTGTGGTCTTCGTGGGTCCTGGTCCCTTGGATTTGTCTCTATCTCCCAACACTAGCCTGGGTGACTAGCCTGACTAGCTGTGGCTAGGTAGCAGAGTTGACCACACCAGTGCCGACCCTCTCCCCCAGGTGTGAAAGACATTCATGCTTTCAGGGTGGTGGGAGGCTTAGACGCAGATCGAGGGCGGGCCTCTGCTTCAGTTGTCTGTGTCCCTGCCTGACAGGGTTTGAATGTGAGCAGGGAGGTGAGTGGAAGGGAAGGGCCGCCCACTGTGGAGGTTGGGATGATAAACGGACCCACCTCTCTGGACATGGACCCTGGGACAAGCTGAGAAGGTGGAGTCCTGCGGCCTCCTCTGAGCAACCCGGTCACTCCATTCTCTTTGTACACAGAGGCCATGGGCTCTGCGGACTTGGACCTGAGATCAGCTTTCCGCCGCACGTGAGTCCCGCTCTTTCCTCAGGACTTGGGGGAGGCCAGCGTGAGAGGCCGAGGCCCCTTGAAGTTTTCTATAGGGGCCTGTGGGGGTCAGAGCTGAAGTCTGCGAGGGGCGGGACACACCTGCCCTGGGTCATTGACGACACTGTCTGACCCCGCAGGAGCCTGGCTGGAGCAGGTCGGAGAACCAGGTACCCTTTCCTGTCCTCATCGGCCCCATCCACAGACCCCGGCTGTATCTGAGATGGGTGGGAGCCCCATCTGGCTGTGCCCCTTCCTCCTACTCCACCCCACCCCCGAAGCCCCTTCTAGCCCTCCAGAAGCCTCATGGGGTCCCCTTTCCACAGTGACAGCCATGAAGACGCTGGGACTTTGGACTTCAGTTCCTTGCTGAAGAAGAGGTGAGTCCGTGGGTCCCATCCTCCAGGGCAGGCAGGAAGACCTGGCACTGAGGTTTCCCAGCTGTACGGCCCCACGCAAGAGGAAGCGCGTGTACCCCTCAAAGCCCCACACAGAGTCTACAGTAGATCATTTATGTAGACTCCGAGGACCCAAGAAGTTGGAAGAGGATCCCCAAAGCTGTAGCAATGAGGACCTGGTCCACCCCCTGACTTTATTATTTTTTTTTCTGTCTTCCCTTTCCCTCTCTCCCTATCCACCCTTCATGGCTGCTGCTGCTGCTGCTCCTGCCCAGAGAGTAAGGAATGGGTTTGGGAGCCTCTGGGGCAAGGTGCTGGCTTTGGGGGGTGTGCACCCTTTCTTTTGGGGTTTGGTGAAACACACACCTCAGGGTGACACTCCTGAGGCTTGGGGTGGCCCTCATACTCTGTCGGATATTAAGAAGATGGAGGGGGGGGCTGCCCTGAAAAGTAGGAGCACAGTGTTGGGAAGAGGGAGGAAGTGAAGGCCCTGGGGAGGACCCCAGGCTTGGCAGGGAGGTGCCCAGACTTCTAACGTGTCCCTGTCCTTTCTTCCTCGTCTGGAGCAGCAGTTTCCGGAGGTGAGCGCCTGGGCAACCTCAGAGCCCACCCTAGTTCAACCTCCAAGACTCCTCGGCCTGTGGACTGGGAGGAGGGGGATGGAAAGGAGCGGAAGGGAGGGGGCGGAGGCAGGCAGGTACCTGTACCCAGGAAGGGACAGGAGGGACTGCCTTGAGCTTCCCAGTGGGCTGTGGGGCGCAGGGACTCAAAGCTGGAGGCACCTGCTGAGGAGGACGTGTGGGAGATCCTGAGACAGGCGCCACCATCAGAATATGAGCGCATCGCCTTCCAGCACGGAGTCACAGATCTGCGCGGCATGCTGAAGAGGCTCAAGGGCATGAAGCACGATGAAAAGAAGAGCACAGGTTAGCCCTTCCCACACATGGGAAACGAGGCCGTGCCAGCTGGCC
The DNA here is from genome assembly GCF_004664715.2 of Peromyscus leucopus. NCBI lineage: Eukaryota > Metazoa > Chordata > Mammalia > Rodentia > Cricetidae > Peromyscus > Peromyscus leucopus. The sequence goes on from NC_051066.1 coordinate 66,838,194, forward strand.
TCCAACAAAGGATAGTGGCTAGATCAGAGAGCACCACACAGAAGCTTGCAGACTGGGCAGAGGGAGCCCTTGGGGGCAAGACAGAGTACTGGTAGCAAAAAGATCGGATTAACAGTAAGCGAGGTAGAGCACGTTTTACGTAATTGCCTAATTGAATTCTCCCAACAGCACCGCCGTGCAGGGGGAGTTTTCAGTTCACTTTGACAAGTGAGGAAACACTAAGGAACGAGCTCAAAGCTCCAGAGCACTGGGCGCCAGTGTTCCCCGGCAGGCAGCTGTCTCCGGGCCTAGCCGAGTATTTAAGGGCTTGTCCAGTCCTTCAGCCGTGGCTCTGGTTTTACCAACACGGCTGCAAGGGGAGGCGTTTGTGAGGTGGCCCGGGCTCTAGACTCCTCCTTACCGCAGACCGGCGGAGCTGGTGGCCTTAGGTCACTCTCTCCTCCCTGCAACGTGAGACCCCTGACAATGGCCTTGAGGGCTGGGCCCTGGCAGCCCTGAAGGAGGGAAGCTGGGAGGGACGCTAAAATGCCACTTGGCATTAACGAGAGGGAGAGGAAGGCATGCGTCACCTTCCTAGTTCTCGTGACAAGTTTCCATCTTGCTGGACGCCCCTAGCCCTGCCCGAGAGCTGAGCAGCTAGAAAGACCCTTGAGGAAGACAGGGTGGAGACAGACAAAGGGATGGACAGACACAGAACAGAGATGAGAAGATGGGGTCACCATGGAAACGCAGAGGGTGTGGCAGGGATCCACAGCAGGGGGAAGAAGATGCAGGCAGCTGCAATGGGTGCTGTGGCTGGTCCCTGGGGAACGTGTGGGCGCCGGGGCGGCTGGGCTGAGGTGTGGTGTTCAGCCTTTCAGAAGAAGCTGGAGCCAGCCTACCAGGTAAACAAGGGCCACAAGATCCGGCTTACTGTGGAACTGGCCGACCCGGATGCTGAGGTCAAGTGGCTGAAGAATGGACAGGAGATCCAGATGAGTGGCAGGTGCCGTGGGGATGGGGCGGGGTCCCGGGCACTGGGGTTAGGGGAGAGCTGCACCGCCCTGTCTCTTTCTGTGAGATCTCCCTGGCTCTGGCTCCTGGTCCCCATTCGTATCTCCCGCCATGCCCTCCCACCCTCGGGGTCTAGCCCCGGGCCGTTTGACCTAGCCCATGTCTCTTTCTCTCTCCATATCACTTCCTTCTACGTGGAACCCTGCAATGGCTCCTTCTGTTCCATAGCAAGTAAGTCTCCTCCTTGACGTCTTGAAGCAGCGTGGGGTTTGTGAAGGGCACCAAGCTTAGGAAGGGGTGTCCATGGCCCTCCTGATAACGCCTCTGTGCCCTGCCCAGGTACATCTTCGAGTCCATTGGTTCCAAGCGCACCCTGACCATCAGCCAGTGCTCACTGGCTGACGATGCAGCCTACCAATGTGTGGTGGGGGGTGAGAAATGCAGCACAGAGCTCTTTGTCAAAGGTGGGCCCGGGGCCAGGGGGACCCCGAGAGGAAGAGAGGCCAGAGGGAACCAGTCCTCACGTTGTTCCTCCTCGGACAGAGCCCCCGGTGCTGATCACACGGTCCCTGGAAGACCAACTGGTGATGGTGGGGCAGCGTGTGGAGTTTGAGTGTGAGGTATCAGAAGAAGGGGCCCAGGTCAAATGGTGAGTGCAGGAGTGTGCGGGTGTGAGGCAGGGCTGGAGGATGGGGACGTGCCCAGAGGAGACATTGTCCCGCGTCTGGCAGGCTGAAGGATGGGGTGGAGCTGACTCGTGAGGAGACCTTCAAATACCGGTTCAAGAAGGATGGGCGGAAACACCACCTGATCATCAACGAGGCGACCCTGGAGGATGCCGGACACTACGCAGTACGCACAAGCGGGGGCCAGGCACTGGCTGAGCTCATTGTGCAAGGTGAGGGCCCCCAGCCAAGCCTGGCTGGCCACGTGGAGGGAACAGGCTTTGGGCTAGTCTTTGATACCTTGACCCCCATCTTCCTCTCTGTAAAATGGGTATGCTGAAGCGAGCACTGTGGAGTGTTGGAGGGTCAGGTGGGCCTGGTCAGTGTCACCCCGAGTTTAGGCACACATATATGTCATGCAAATGCACGTACCTGACCAGACGCCTGCACATCACTGCCTGCGAGTCCACATGCCCCCACAAAGGTCCACACTGCATCCACATTCCTCCTTAGCTCATAGGCGCTATCTGTCCCCCAGAGAAGAAGCTGGAGGTGTACCAAAGCATCGCAGACCTGTCAGTGGGCGCCAAGGACCAGGCTGTGTTTAAGTGTGAAGTTTCAGATGAGAACGTGCGCGGCGTGTGGCTGAAGAATGGGAAGGAGCTGGTGCCTGACAGCCGCATAAAGGTGTCCCATATAGGGCGGTGAGTGACAGAGACGGGCTGAGGAGAGACGCAGACGGTTCCTGGGGAGAGAGAGACAAAATCGAGGGCACAGACATGAGAGGAAATCACAGAGGGAGAGTTCCCTAAGACAGAGGGCAGAGGTACCGGGAAAGAGTGTGGGGCACACACAGGGTCAGCTACCCTGCCATTGCCCCAACTGTGACCAGACCAGGCAGGAGGCCACTGAGGAGGCGGCGCTGGCTCCTCCCAGAGCCTCTGGGGGCCGTGCTGGGCTCCAGCTCACAGAGATTATCCAGATCAGCATTTGCCTGTCTCCAAGGCCCCCGCCATGGGGATGCCCCTGTGCAGACATCATTTCTGCCCCGTTGACCTCAGAGAACACAGGAGGGGGCTGGAGGCCACGAAACTAGAGAGAGAAACCACATTTTTTAAAATATCAGGACACCAAGGAGCTAGGGTAAGGCAGGTCCCCTGTAGTTGGGGGTGTGTGGAGAGAGAGGTCAGGACTGTGTCAGCCAGTAGGGGTCCCTCGAGTTTCCACTGCCTTTCAGGGTCCACAAACTGACCATTGATGACGTCACACCTGCCGATGAGGCCGACTACAGCTTTGTGCCTGAAGGATTTGCCTGCAATCTGTCTGCCAAGCTCCACTTCATGGGTGAGCTAGCATTGAGTGTGTGTGTGCGTGCGCGTGTGCGTGCGCGTGTGCATGTGTGTGTGAGCATGTGCGTGCGCGCGCACGCACATGCTCACACATGCCCTGTGGCTGGGCCCTCCCTTTCCCTGAGTGTTTCTTGCTCTTCTTTTCTTTCAGAGGTCAAGATTGACTTTGTGCCCAGGCAGGGTGAGTCTTGGGACCCTTTTGTGCCTCCTCGGCTTTGTCTCAGTCCCCACACCCCATCCCAACCCAAACCCCTTCCACTCCAGAGACAGGGAGGGCAAAGGCCTTGGAATAGGACCTAAGACCTATGTCTCAGGTTTCTGTTGCTGTGACAAAACATGGTGACCCAAAAGCAACTTGGGGGAGGAGAGGGTTTATTTGGCTTACACTTTCACATTGTAGTCCATCACTGAAGGAAGTCAGGACAGGAACCTGGAGACAGGAGTCGATGCAGAGGTCATAGAAGGATGCTGCTTACTGGCTGTTCCCCGTGGCTTGCTCAGCCTGCTTTCTTTCTTTCTTTTTTTTTTTTTTTTTTTTTTTTTTTTTTTTTTTTTTTTTTTTGAGACAGGGTTTCTCTGTGTAGCTTTGCACCTTTCCTGGAACTCACTTGGCAGCTCAGGCTGGCCTCGAACTCACAGAGATTTACCTGGCTCTGCCTCCCGAGTGCTGGGATTAAAGGCATGCGCCACCACCGCCTGGCTCAGCCTGCTTTCTTATAGAACCCAGGACCTCCAGCCCAGGACATGGCACCACCCACAATGGGCTGGACCCTCCCCCATCAATCACTAAGAAAACGCCCTATAGGCTGGCCCTCATCTGGATCTTAGGGAGGCATTTTCTCAATGGAGACTTCCTCTTCTCAGATGTCTCTAGCTTGTGTCAAGTGACATGTCTAGCCAGCACAACCCAGATCCACCACACATGACCATAGGATGATCATAACCTCTCTGGCTTCGAATTCTTTGTGCATGTTTATCTTCAGTGCTGGGATTATATATGCACACACATCTGGCTTTTCTCTTCGGGTTCTGGACATTAAACGCGACTGACTTTGCCAGCTGAGCTGTCTCTTTATGCCCTGATTTACTCAGGTGACATTGCATCCTTCACAGGGATGGTGTCACAAGCACGAGGTGTTAGTGAACCTCTCCTTTCTTTTGACATACATTTTTCAAGATTTATTTATTGTATATATAGTGTTCTGCCTGTATGTCTGCCTGCAGGCCAGAAGAGGGCGCCAGATCCCATCACAGGTGCTTGTGAGCCACCATGTGGGTGCTGGGAACTGAACTCAGGTGCTCTGGAAGAGCAGCCAGTGCTCTTAACTGCTGAGCCATCTCCAGCCTGCCCCCCTTACCCCCTCCCAAGACAGGGTTTCTCTGTGTAGCCCTGGCTGTCCTGGAACTCACTCTGTAGCCCAGGCTGGCCTTGAACTCAGAAATCTGCCTGTCTCTGCCTCCTGAGTGCTGGGATTAAATGCATGCGCCATTAGCGCCTGGCACTTTTTTTTTTTTTTCTTTGACACTAAGATTTAATTGGGCATTTCAGAATCCTAGCTTTAGGAGACTAACAGGCTACTCAGTCTGTCCAAAGTGGGGTCACTCAACATGTTAATCCATGTGACCAAGTGCTCAGGGTGGAGTATGTTTGGAAGTACTGAACGCCAACCACCTGTTGGCTCAGAAGGTGAGCTAGTGTGTGGAAGGCCCAAAAACCCTGTGGTAAAGACTCCCTTGGACCTGTTTAACAAACATTCTCCCGACTTGTGTGCCCCCCCTTTTTCCTGGTGGGATATCTGGTATCCCCTCAGACACAGTGGGTGAGATGTGATACTTGGTGACCAGAATGTTATAAACTTCCCTAAGAACTTCCAGGGCATGGTGGAAAGTTCTAGATCTTGTCTGGGTTGGCAGTTACCCGGGCATATACATTTGTTCAGTATCTCACGACTGGGCCAGTGAGAAAGCTTGGAGAGGAAAAGGCTTTGCCACACGCGCCTGGGACTTGAGTTCGGTCTCCAGAACTCACATATAGGTAGATGGAGAGCAGTGGCTGATTCCACACAATCGTCCTCTGACCACATGCACACCATGGTCTGTCCCCGCTCTGCACCATGCATGTGTACAAACAATAATAAGGCTGTCAGGCTAACGGCCCATCTTATCATCACAGTGGTGGGTACCACACTGAGGTGCGGTTTGCTCCCTGCGCCTTCCCATGGACCTTGAGCAATTTATGGGCAGCTGAGGCAGAAGACCTAGTTTGAGGCTAGCCTGGGCTAAACTATCAAGACCCTGTCTTTTTTTTTTTTTTTTTTTTTTTTCTTTCTTTCTTTCTTTTTTTTTTTTTTTTTTTTTTTTTTTTTTTTTTTTTTTGAGACAGGGTCCCTCTATATAGTTGTGGCTATCCTGGACCTCACTATGTAGACCAGGCTGGCTTTAAACTCACAGAGATCCACCTGGCTCTGCCTCCTGAGTACTGGGATTAAAGGCGTGCGCCACCACGCCCGGCTGAGACCCTGTCTTAAAACAAAACAAAAAACCCTACAGGACTAACTATGCTAAAATTTGTGCTTTTCATTGTACGTAAATTATACCTAGATGAAAATGATAAGAACCAACAGTCGGGGACATGAGCTCCTAGCGGCCACCAAGTGACCTGTGCACCTCCTCCGCCCCATTTGAGGGCCTGGCCCCCTCCCTTTTCTCTGAACTCTTCTTCCCCTTGCAGAACCTCCCAAGATCCACTTGGACTGTCCCGGCAGCACACCAGACACCATTGTGGTCGTTGCTGGGAACAAGTTACGCCTGGATGTCCCTATTTCTGGGGACCCTGCTCCCACTGTGGTCTGGCAGAAGGTTGTCACACAGGTACTGGGGTTCCTGCCTCAGTTTCCCTATCTCTATGATGGATATGTGGGACCAGATGAGTGCTAGGCTCTGTTCCATTCCCCACCCCATCCCGAAGGTCTAAGCTTTACTCCCTGAGAGCACAGAGGCCCCCCACTGGCCAGCAGGCAGAGCATGGTGGGAGGCATGGGGGCCGGGGAAGGAAAGCTGATGCCGCACCTCTACCCCTAATTCCACTCTGTCCTATTTTCAGGGGAAGAAAGCCCCAGCTGGGCCACCCCCTGATGCCCCAGAAGATGCGGGCGCAGATGAAGCGTGGGTGTTTGATAAGAAGGTAAGATTGAAGCCAGGTTGTGGCTGGTGGTCCTCACTCTTCTCAACAAACGCAGCATCCACCCTGAGGAACTGACAGACCCCTCACCAAGGTCTTGGTGTCCTTGACTTTGCTGGGAAGTCATTGTAACTAGAATGGTTCCTGGATCCCTGCCTCATTCTCTCCTTTTTATTAATAATTTTTCTTTGTTCTTGGGAATTTCATACATATACACAATGAAAGATGGGCGTATCTATCATTTTAGCCATCCGACTCCCAGGATCCCTCTCCCAGCTCCTCCTCCTTTCTTCTTCTAGACTGGGTCTCATTATGCAGCCCTGGCTGACCTGGACCCTCCCCATACAGACCAGGCTGGCCTCCAAACTCAGACATCCACTCGCCTCTGCCTCAGGAGTGCTCAGTTTTTTTTTCTCTAACCCACTAAGTCCAGTTAGTGCTGCCAATAAATGCATAGGTGTGGGACTGTCCACTGGAGTGTGGGCCACCCACCAGTGGACACTCCCCCCCCCTGCACGCATGCTCCCCCACCCCCACCCCCGAGAGCGTGCCCCCAGCAGCTATCACCAGCCTGTGTAACAGTGCCTCAGTGCAGGGTGGGGCCGGCAGAGCACCGGCTTGCCTACGACAGACTCGCAGCTGGCTTTATCTAGTTCAGGCAATCACAGCTGCCGAGAGCTCATGATTGCTGCGGCGTGGCCGGAAGACAGCATTTCATGGCACTCCTCTCCATCGTCTGCCTCTTAAGGTGTTCCCCGAGCCTCTGGGGAGAGGGAGGGTAGCGTGGTTGACAGAGATGTCTGCCTCAAGGCCGAACATTCGATCTCTTATTCTCAGCACTGATTTTTTTTTTTTCATCTGTCTTGATTACTTGCTATCCACTGCAAAAAGAAGCTTCTCGACTAAGGTGGAGACCGGCCGGGTCTGTGGGTAGAAAGATAAGACAAATTGACAACATGACCATTTAATAAAATAAGAATAGCAGGCTCAGTTCTAGGGCCTGTGACCTCCTCCGCCATGGGCTTTCGACCAGCATTACAGTACCAGGCGTGGCATTCCCGTCTGTGGAGCAGGCCTCATGTCCTGACAGAGAGCAGCGCTTCCCCTAACAGTCATGCCAGTGCGCCGGTGGACGCTTGCCTGGCAGGTTGATCTCTTGGCATGCAGGGTCCAGTGCCGGGTAAGACCATGGTAGCCTTTCTCTCCCAACATCCGGCACAGCACTTCTGGCTCTCTGAAAGCTGGCTGGCAGGGAAGACGTTTCCCGATTGGTTTGAGATTGTGTGCCTCCAGAGCCGACCTGGGCTATGTGCTTCCTCCTGACCAGGGAGAGAGAGCGGCTTCCCCGGCCCTCAGCGGCGAGTGCAGCTGCCTGGCATGGTCCAGCTCTGCCTTTTCTCCTCTGTGCTGCGGCTGGCGAAGGTCTGAATACCCGTGGTCTTTCTGGAGCCTCACCATAGCTTCGTGGGGGCACGTTCTTCCCATTTGACAGATAGGAAAATTGAGGCACACAGAGTCTAGGTTCCTGATAAAACTAGACTAGAGTCTGAGCCCTTGCTTGTGTCCTGCCTATGGTGTTGCATTGAAAAATTTGAACTCGTCACTAACAGGGGTACGGTTTCCACCCAGGCTCTGCCCCCACCACTTCCACAGACCCTGCACTGAACTTCCCTCTCGTTGAAGGGCTGATGGCTGCCGTACAGGCTCAGGTGTGACTTGGGTCCCCAACTCTCTCTCCATGTCAGCTGCTGTGTGAGACCGAGGGCCGGGTCCGTGTGGAGACCACCAAAGACCGCAGCGTCTTCACAGTTGAAGGGGCAGAGAAAGAAGACGAGGGCGTCTACACTGTCACGGTGAAGAACCCTGTGGGAGAGGACCAAGTCAACCTCACAGTCAAGGTCATCGGTGAGGCAACCAGAGGTCCAGGCCGGAGAGCACAGGACAATGGGGGGCGGGGCGGAGTGAACGTCCATTCACTCATTTAGTTACCCAGCAATTATCACAGGGACACTCTGAATTAGGCAGTGGTAATGACTGGGTAATGACTGGGACTTTTTTATGCCTGCGAGGAGCCTTGCTTGAAGGGGAGGCGGGTGTGTACAATGTCACTGTCTGTGACACTGATCGTTCTCTATGAGAAACGGGCATGGGGCAATCACCGTGTTCTGGGGGGCTGGGTGGGGTCAGGTGGATGTAGCCGACTGGAGCTGGTACGTGAGTTGAAAAGGGACAGTGGGGAGCCGTAAGTGGTAAGATGGTGGATGGTGATGTAGTCGACTCTAGATTGCTTTGGCTCTGGCAGCGGTGGGAGCAGATGACGGGTACTGGCTGGGGTGGCGAAGAGAAGGGGTGGGCCATGTTGTCAGCCCCTGAGCTGGACATACATAGCTGACGTGGTCCCTCTTCCCCATCAAGACGTGCCAGACGCTCCTGCGGCCCCCAAGATCAGCAACGTGGGCGAGGACTCCTGCACCGTGCAGTGGGAACCGCCGGCCTACGACGGTGGGCAGCCGGTCCTGGGTGAGTGTCAGGGCCCAGGGACGGCAAAGGCAGCTGGCGTCTGAGTGCCTGGGCACAGACCGAGCTCTCCTCGTCTCTCTCAGGCTACATCTTGGAGCGCAAGAAGAAGAAGAGTTACAGGTGGATGAGGCTCAACTTCGACCTGCTGCGAGAGCTGAGCCACGAGGCGAGGCGCATGATCGAGGGCGTGGCCTACGAGATGAGAGTCTACGCAGTCAATGCTGTGGGGATGTCCAGGCCCAGCCCTGCCTCTCAACCCTTCATGCCTATTGGTGAACATGCTCGACCCCCAGAACAACCTGGGCCGAGGGGGCAGACGGTAGCAACCTTAGCCGACAGGCAACCTCTGCACCAGGCCTTTGCATGCCTGGGCTCTAGTGCTGTCCGGGGTAACCTGCCTTGAGGAAACTCAGGCTGGAGAAGTTAAATGACCTCAGGGTCACCTCACTGATGGAACGGGACACTTTGGTGAATGCTAGTCTCATCCCTCCATGATTTGAGACAGGGTTTTACTTATGTAGCCCTGGCTGGCCTGCAACTCTCTATGTACACCAGGCTGGCTTCAAATTCACGGAGATCCACCTGCCTCTGCTTTCTGAGGCTGGGGTTAAAGGCGTGGGCACCACCCCCTAGGAGGCCATGAGAGGGCAGCAGATCCCCTAGAACTGGAGTTACAGGAGCTCGTGAGCCACATGTGGGTGCTGGGCACTGAACCTGAGTCCTCCGCGAGAGAAACAAGTCTCTAAAATGGAGGAGTCGTAGCACCAGCACCCAGCCTTCCCTTTTATCCAGGAACTTCTTTCTGGTTTGTGCGACTCACCTAATCATCCACTGCCAGGAAATCCGCACGTTTCACACTGGTTTTTGGCTTTCTCTTACATGTCTAGCACTTCCCACGCTGACAGACGAGTCCTCTGTGCATCCTTGGGTTCTCTTGGCTCCTTTCCCCTTTTTGTGTCCCTGTTTTATAACTGCTCTTGGTGTGCAAGTCAATCCCGAGACGTCTTTTAATTCAGGCCAAATATTCCTGGGAGTGCTTGGAAGCCAGCAGAAGGGAAGTTCTTCCTAGGAGAGCAGCAAGCAGCCGAGGTCCTGGCCAGGAGTGGCAGCTTCCCTGCATGGTGCAGGCTCACTCAGACCCCCTCTACCCGTCTCTGCCCAGGCCCCCCCGGGGAACCAACCCACCTGACTGTGGAGGACGTGTCTGACACCACCGTATCACTCAAGTGGCGGCCCCCCGAGCGCGTGGGTGCGGGTGGCCTGGACGGCTACAGCGTGGAGTACTGCCTAGAGGGCTGTGAGTACCCCATCCCCGGGCCGGGCCAGCCCCAACACCCTGCTGGGCCCTGGGCAGCCCTCAGAAGGGGGAGTGAGGTGGGGTGTGATTTTGGACTCTCCCTCATCTATGTCCACACCCAGGCTCCGAGTGGGTGGCTGCTCTGCAGGGGCTGACAGAACGCACCTCCCTGCTGGTGAAGGACCTACCCACTGGGGCCCGGCTGCAGTTCCGAGTGAGGGCCCACAACGTGGCCGGGCCTGGAGCCCCTGTCGTCACCAAGGAGCCAGTGACAGTGCAGGAGATACTGCGTGAGTGCCTTCTATAAGACCTGCCACTGACCAATCAGTGGGCAGGGACAGGGGCAGGGGCAGAAGGGACCAGGGCCTTCATCTATGCCTTGGGCTCTCTTGGTTTTCCAACAGCCCCTGGTTCTGGACCAGGAAGAATCTAGGCCATAGCGTTCATGTTCTGAGTCTCAGCTCCAGCACATAGGTATTGTCCACAGAACTGAACAGTGAGGCTCCTCGGGGTCATTTAGGGTGAGCTGGGATCCACTTCCCATTCTTCTGCTGTTGTTTTGTTATTGTTCTTCGAGACAGGGTCTCTCTGTGTAGTCCTGGCTGTCCTGGAGTTAGTAGACCAGGCTGGCCTGGAACTCACAGAATGCCTCTGCCTCCGGGATTAAAGGCATGCGCCACTCACACCTGGCTCTTCCTTCCTTCCATTCCTTACCTCCACAAAGGCAGAAGGATCGGTTCTCCAGGTTAGAAAGGAGTAACAGATTTGAACAGTACTGGGCAGAGAGTCCAAAAGCCTAGAATCGCAGCCTTGACTTACATTTTATAAGATGTGTGACTCCAGAGAAGTTGCTTCCCGCCTTGCCTTGAAGTGAAGCTGAACTTGGTGGCATCCACTTGTAATCCTGGCACTTGGAGGTGGAGGCAGGAGGATGAAGAGTTTACGGCCAGTCTCGGCTCTATGAGCTCCTCCTCGGAAAACAAAACCAGGGCTGGAGGGACGGATTAACAGTTAAGGGCCCTTGCTGCTCTTGCAGGGGACCAGGATTTGGTTTCCAGCACCCACATGCATGGCTCATAACCATTCAAAATTCCAGTTCCAGGGGACCCAATGCCTTTTTCTGACCTCTGCAAGCACTAGGCGCACGGACGGACGGACGGACACACACACACACACACACACACACACACACACACACGCACGCACGCACGCACGCACGCACTCATGCACACATGCAGTCATACACATAAATAAGTCTAAAAAAATGAAAACCATATGCACACAACAAAGCAAATGATAGGACTATTCGGAGGCTCAGTGGACAACATCTGGTGCTGAGCACGCTGGACTTGCTGGGGTTAGGAAGGTCTGGCCCAGGGCAGCTTTCTTCTCAGCTATGGTGCTCTGGGCCCTGCCTCAAGAGAGAATGGACCTGTGGGATGCTTCGGGCTGGGGCTGCAGAAGGGACTCATTTAGCCGCCCGCCCCCTTTCGGCCCACAGAACGACCACGGCTCCAACTGCCCAGACACCTGCGGCAGACCATCCAGAAGAAAGTTGGGGAGCCTGTGAACCTCCTCATCCCTTTCCAGGTAGGTTGACCCCTTCCCTGTGCCAAGGGAGAAACCACAATGGAACCCTGAGGCCTCAATAGTGCCAGCCCTTGTGGACAGACAAGCTTAAGGTTGGGCTGGTCATTTTTCCCCAGGGCAAACCCCGGCCGCAAGTGACCTGGACTAAAGAGGGGCAGCCCCTGGCAGGTGATGAGGTGAGCATCCGGAACAGCCCCACAGACACCATCTTGTTCATCCGGGCTGCCCGCCGCACCCACTCAGGCACCTACCAGGTGACAGTTCGAATTGAGAACATGGAGGACAAGGCCACGCTGGTCCTACAGATCGTGGGTATGTGGCCCTGGAGCATCTCTTTCAGCACACTTCTCTCCTGACCTTGAGCCTGGGAACCCGGCTCAGAGCCCCCGCAGAAGGTGGCTCCTATTCGCTAGCATCCCCCTGCTTCTGCTCAGGCAGCTTTAGCACGTGCAGTGATCCAATCAGATCTGTCTCCTGCAGACAAGCCAAGTCCTCCCCAGGATATCCGGATCACTGAGACTTGGGGTTTCAATGTGGCTCTGGAGTGGAAGCCACCCCAAGATGATGGCAACACAGAGATCTGGGGTTATACTGTCCAGAAAGCTGACAAGAAGACCATGGTGAGCCTGGGGTCCTGGGCCTCCATATAGCTTCCTTAGCTCCAGGAGCCCTCCCCTTGCTTAACCCATCAGTCTGGTTTCCTCCAGAGTCGGGGTGGAGGCGCAAGGGGTACCCAAGAAAGGCAGAGGCCCCTCCAAGGGCCCCCCATCCTTCTCCACATCCTCCAGGAGTGGTTCACCGTTCTGGAGCATTACCGCCGCACTAACTGTGTGGTATCAGAGCTCATCATTGGCAACGGCTACTACTTCCGGGTCTTCAGCCACAACCTGGTGGGCTCCAGCGACAAAGCCGCGGTCACCAAGGAGCCTGTCTTTATTCCAAGACCAGGTGCTGCCCCCTCACTCCCACGGCGGGGAAGCTGGGGGCGGGAAGGGGGCCGGGCTTGGGGTGACCTCCTAAGACTCGTCACCAACAGGCATCACATACGAGCCACCCAAGTACAAGGCCCTGGACTTCTCTGAGGCCCCAAGCTTCACCCAGCCCTTGGCAAACCGCTCCGTCATCGCGGGCTATAACGCCGTCCTCTGCTGTGCGGTGCGGGGGAGTCCGAAGGTAAGGAGGACTCAAGGCCCTGGGCCGGGCTGCAGGAGGCAGGTCTCCCAGGCTCCCTTCGGGCACTCCCCTGCCCAGCTTGTCTATCGTCTCTCTCCGTCTCTGGGGGTCTTCCAGTCTTCCCCCTGCACAGGGCCTGAGCTCTCATCCTTGGCTCTGTGTTCATTCTCAGCCTGGGGCTGAGTCTGCGCTCCAGTGGGAACGCGAATAGCCCCTCTGAATCCCCACCCGCTCCCCCATCTCCTGAGACGCTCTCCTGCTCTGCCTCCTTTTGCTTGACACACAGCCCAAGATTTCCTGGTTCAAGAACGGCCTGGACCTGGGAGAAGATGCTCGCTTCCGTACGTTCAGCAAGCAGGGGGTACTGACCCTGGAGATCAGGAAGCCCTGCCCCTATGATGGGGGTGTCTATGTCTGCAGGGCCACCAACTTGCAGGGCGAGGCACAGTGTGAGTGCCGTCTGGAGGTGCGAGGTGAGGAGCCTGCTGGGGTCAGGGCTCAGGAGAAAGCAGGGCAGTGGGGGGGGGGGGCTGGGCTTGGTTCTGCTGTCCCAGCTCAAACAGCGCCCCTGGCTGCTAGAGCACTGGCTCTAGATCGTTCGGTGGAGCCTGCCTTCCGGAAGACTGGAAAGACACATGGCTTGTCTTCTTCCCTTACAGTTCCTCAATGACCAGGAAGGCTCTCCAGAGACGACTTGGTATGTATTCCAGACCACCTGAGACTCAGGGCCTGGAGTGGCTATCAGGAAGCGGGGAACAGGGGCCTCAGTTCACTCACAAGGCAGCCTCTGTCACAGGTACACATGGATGCCAGCCCATGTGCCACAAGTCCAGGAGGAAGCTGGAGGAGCAACCCTCTCTGCTGCTGCATGAGTGTCTGCGTGTACATCCTGGGCTGGGACCGACTGGTCAGCAGCTGTACCGGGCGGGGCTGGCAGACTCTGCAGAAACTGACTCCACAGCTCCTAAGGAGTGCTGTTGATTTGGGGGACATAAAGTGTGTGGGCTTCAGAAATGGTGACTGGGGACAGGCCCTTCTGGCTGGCTCACTGTGTGAGGGCAATAAAAGATCAGCGCCGTCACAGGGGGCTCGTGTTTCCGGTCTGACACGGTCACCTCCACAGGAACGCATACAGCGTTTGCGTGACCTCGGCAGGCATGCCATTTTCCAAATCAGTGTCCTGGACTTGTGAGACTAATTAGCACTGGAAAGGGAGTCAGTCTCCCCCGGCCCCACACACCCCACATTCATTCCTCAGGTGAGGGGAGGATGGAAGTCGAGGTCTCGGGAGCCACAGGCTTTCCTCTGTAGGCATAGGTGTGAGCCGCACCCCAGGGACCAGGTGACAGCAGCTGGGGCCGTGCAGGGCAGTGAAGCAGAGTCCTGTGTGCACGGGTGGCATTAAGACCCCGCTGAGCCCACAGCTCGTGACCACGTGTCTCGCATGCGACACTCCATCTAGCTCAAGCACAAAGAATCAGAACCTTCTCTGTCCTCCTCCACAGAAACCAAGTTTCCTTACAGATCTGGTAGCCAGCAGGTCTCAGACGTGTCATGGTGGTGTGGTGGGTATTCTCCCCACAGAGTACCAGGGTTTCCCGCGACATAGATAACCCGTGAAGGTTGGACTACTACTTTGAGGTCTCCTCAACATAAGATACACACTTGGCCTAGAGCAGAGTCTTGGCCCGCGGCCCTATGGGAGGTCCTGGTCACACCTGTACAGGGAATGTAGAGAAGCACCTGCAATTTTCTGTGGCTTCTTTTTTTTTTGGAGACAGGGTTTCTCTGTGTAGTTTTGGTGCCTGTCCTGGATCTCACTCTGTAGACCAGGCTGGCCTTGAACTCACAGAGATCCACCAGGCTCTGCCCACTGCCCGGCTCTATGGCTTCTTTATTCAGCTGTTCAGGTATGGATGCTCAACTCACATCCCCCTCTAGTGGCCAGGGCACTCCAGCCCTTTACAACCCTGGTGTGGTAGGTGTCCCTCTGGCATCCCAGGAAGCCCAGAAAGGAGGAGGCTGGAGCAGGGGCCTCAGAATGCCAGAGCCTGGATATGGATGAGCGAGGGCCGGCCTTCCTCAGGCCTGAGCTGAGAAGAGATATCATATACTGCAAGGCAACCAGGAAGTCTAGCACAGTTAAGGACATTTATTTCACATCACACAGCTGTACATTTTCTATAAATAATGCAGAGCTGAAATATTTACACCATCTCCTGTTCAGTCCACATCTTCCTTCGGTCACTGAAGCCAGGAGACATTGCCTGCAGACAGGCATGCATGCTGGACCAGCTTGGCCCCGACTCACCCTTCCCTGGCAGAGTAGCTGGTGGTCTCTGGAAGACCACCACCCTCACCCCCCTGTCACCTCATGCCAAAGGCCAGAAAGATCACTGCAAAAATCCCAACTCAGCACATGGCCATCGCCCGGAGCTGGGGCAGGCAGCAGCAAGCCCGGCGGCCACAGTTTAGGAATTGTGTGAGGAAGCAGGAAGATGGCCATTTACTCCAGCTTGCCTGGAATCCTCCTTCTCTCCTCCTGTCCAACCCTCAGCCAGGAAGGCTGGCCGCAAGTGTCTGTCTCTCACTTCCCAGAGGGGAACTGTCCCAAGTACCCTAGAGTGCCAGACCATGGAGGATGGAGAGAAGACCCCTAAACTGGAGGCTATAAGGACAAGGACGTGGAACCACAGGACAGACGTCTCAAGGACACTCACTGGTGGGCTCACCGTGGCCCCACAGACACACACACATTCTCTGGAGCCCTGAGGGGATAGTAGGCTAGTCTGGTATCGGAGGAAGAGAAGGTAATAGGACTAGATTAGCCCTGTGACAGACGGACACAAAGACACATTCAGACATAAAACGCAACCAGCTAACCCATGGGAAGGAGCTTGCAGAGAACACACACACAGCATCCCCTTCTCTGTCACAGCAGCTTTGGTGCTGAAGAGCGGCAACAGGTGAGGGACGACCCCTGGGCTGGGCCGGCTGTGGGACCCTCCTCTATCAGCTAGAGACAGGCCTCGGCGGGGTCCGGAGGTCCTCTTCACTGCTACGGACTGCAGCCACGTACGAGAAGAGACACAACACAGAGTAGCAGATCTCGTGGGCCTACAAGGGGACAGAAGACGGGGCGGATCGGCCACACTGAGACCCCGACACCGTCACACGTGGAGGGCCAGCCCAGAGTGCAGGGCCTCCCCTAAGACCAGCACAGGCCCCTGGGCTGTGTGAGCAGCATCAAGCGAGTCTTTGGAAGCTTTCCTCCTGGGACAGGGGGTCAGCCCAAGTCCACCTCCCAGGATAAAAGATGTATTGTGACTTGAGTCGGACCACTGGCTCTAGACCAATCCCCCGTGAGGTCCGCCCCTCCTGTCCGAAGGTTCCCAGGGAGCCCTGTGCACTCTGGCCTCAGTGGCCGAGCAGCACACTCACCATCGGTGTCTTGTACTTGTGGCTCACCACTTCTTTAATTTCAGGAACTAAAACCGGACGGGCAAGAGACAAAACAGAAAGTTCAAAACTAAGAGCGACGGCGTCCTGCGCCCCCAGGCGGCAGCCCCCGGTACTGGGCTCCCTCTCCCTGTGTCCTCTCACAGTGACTTAGGCTATGACAGGGCCCAGGCCACCCTGTCCAGCCACATTCCTTGGGCTGTCCAGGCAGACTCCTCAAACAGACACCTGAAGTCTGCCGTGGCTCTTTACTTGGCAGTTGGGATCGCTACACTTCTCTGGGTGCCCCGAGGTGGGAGGGCCAGCCATTCCCCGGCCCATCACAGCTGCTGTCCAGGGCTTTGGAGGAGTCGCAGCAGGGAAGGCAGTGATCTCTAGCCTGTGCCTCACCTTGCTGAGATGCCATGAACCCCTCCCTCCTTGTCACCAGAGCCCACAAATCTAGTCATGATAAATATCGTTCCCTCCCACAACCGCCACCCAGAGTCCTAAGGTTGTATGAGGTAAGAGAATGGTAAACCCATCATCAGACTTGGAAGTGTCCTTCCCTGTGAGGCAGGAGGATCTCGGACCTGCCCGTGTGAGGGAGAGCGTCAGAGGGCTCTGGAGCAGACACACTGAACAGGAGAGACAGGCGAGTAGAGCACCCAGGCGGAGGTGATGGGAGCATCAGGCAAATACACACATGTCCACAGCCCGGGATGCGAGATTAGGAGTCACCCCATATCCCAGCCATGCAGGGGCTGTGCCCGGCCAGAGGGAGGAGGAGGGTCCCCCAGGTCCAGCCGTCAGTGTGGCCTTGGGAGACTGGGAGGAGGGCATGGCAGCCCCCTGGGGAGGGGGGCAGGAGACGTAGAATGAGAGTTGGCCACACCTTCTTCTGACCCTGGGAGGTAGAATCCCCGGACCCCAGTGTTAGCATGAAATACACTCATCAAAAGGCAGAGCAAGAAGCCCCAGATCATTCTCCCGAGCTGGAAGAGTCCCCCAAGTATCTCTCTGGCAAAAGAGAGAAGGGAGCACAGTGAAGAGAACTCAGAACGGTGAGCCAGCACAAGGGGGAGGACGCTGGGGAGGAAGAGGGGGGGGAGAGACCACTGGCCATGTAAGCAGCTAGGTTGGTTGAGAGGCGCAACCCCCCTGCAGGGCCCAAGGCTGGAGCCTGGGGAGAGGCAGCGCGGGCTGAGGTCACTTTACCTGCTGGAGAACGAAGGTTTTCATAGCAGCGATGAGGGCACAAAAGAATGAAGCAAAGACACAGCAGGAACTCAAAGCCCCGGGGCCAGGACCCACTACTCCGCTCCTCAGTGCCTGCCTGGGGACGCTGCTTCCAGCTTCCAGACACACCTGCCCCTTCTGCCTCTGAGGCCCACTAGGCTTCGCTGGCCTCAGCTGAGTCTGCCTGGGATGCCTCATGCCCTCCTCTGAGGCCAGGTGGGACCAGAGTGGTGCCAGGGAGGCTGGGTGGAACACTGTGGGGCTTCTAGAGAGGTGGCAGCAGGCAACATGGACACGACAGAGCTCGAGGGTCACCAGTCTGCTCTGCCCCAGAACTTTCTGACCACTGGCTGGCCGAACCAGGAAGGAGGGCACTACATCATTAGCATCCCTAGACTCAAGCTGCCCAAGGCTCCCTGCTCTTCGGGAACCACTGGCTATCCTGTCTCCGTCCTTCCCTTCTGTCTTCTCAGGGCTCCTTTTCGTCCCTGGCCCTCCTGCTCCTCCTGACCTCACTGCAGATCCTTTTGTCCCCGCCCCCAGTCCCTCCTCTGGAGCTCCAAGGTTTGAGTTACTGCCATGTGAGTCCAGACCTAAGAGCAAAATAGTGTAATTACCAAATTCTTCCAGGACAAAGACGCCTCGAACTGTATTGCACTTTTTAATGTGATTCAGCTCTATGAAAACCTGCAAGAGAGGGAGGGAGGGAGGGGGGCGTAAGGCCCAAAGGCTCCACCCCTGCCCCATAGAGCCCAGTCTCCCAGCTACAGCCCCACGCCCCCTGAGGAAACCTAGTGCCCCGAGGGAGGACATAAGAATCCACACACACACAGTCAAAAGCGCTAAGAAGCGAAGAAAGCAGAGAGGGCAAGTACCTTCCGCTCCTGGCCGGAGGAGAAAGCATGGGAGAGAAATGAAGGCATTAGTTTTACTGGTCAAACCCAACCAAAGGCCCCCTGCTGGCCTGGGCTCCCCGCCCATCCCCTCTGCCCAGGGCAGCACTCATAAGACACGGTGCCCCAGGGATCGCTGCCTCAGTCCATCAGGTCTCTACCCTTCCATACATCCTCCTCCGGCGCAGAGGGCTGGCACGGGTGCAAAGCTCCCCGCAGACTGTCCTTGGGGTGGGAGGTGATCTTATCTTCCTTGACACAGGATCCAGGACCTCCCAAGAAGTATGCAGTCACATTAAATAACGGCTACCACGTGCTGAGCGCTACTTGGCAGTTTACAAACGTTTATCTACCTCGCACAATCTATGGTACTGTCTCCACCTTACAGACGGGAAAGGAATGGGATGGGAACATTTGTTTGCTTATGAATAAAGCAGGGCCTCAGATCCAGGACATTCTGACTCCAACTCTGTGCTTTTCCCATCTGTCATTCCAAGTTGCATAACCACACTGGGAGGGAGGGCCAAGGCTTTGTTCACCCCAGCTGCCTGCTGAACGGCAGAGAATGGGTCAGGCCACGGGCCACTGCTCCGTCATCAATTCAGACCGTGGAGTCAGACCCAGAAGTCAGCCTTCACTATTACCCTCTGTAGGATGCTACTTCTAGGAGCCAAGACTTCCAGCACAGGGCGGTTTGGACACAGTGTGTGGCTGTTAATGTGGAAGGCCTGGGATGGGGAACATTGAGGGCTGGACAAGAAGGGGGCAGGATGTCCGGTTGTCTAAGAGTTCATCTTTGGTGGGGGGACGACACTGAAATGGGATCAGAAGCCGCCCCTCTGGCACCTCCATGGTCTACAAAGGACAAAGGCTCTCCCCGTGGATCTCTACGGGTCTGCTGCCACACTAGGCCCCAGGTTGGAAATACACTAACAGGACAGTCATTTAGGTACTTCCTGTTGCATCTAAACTCCCTAGCTAGACAGACATCTTCCCAGACAAAGCCACTTCAAAGTCAGATCTCCACCTCCCCTGAGTTTCTGTTGCTTGGCCAGGGGCTTCAAGATATCATATTGAGACCTAGTTCGGAGCCTTGGGGACTTTAGGGGAGGGGGAAGAAAGGCACTTGTGTGAGGAGTCAGAGCCGGGAACGGACCTGGGATGATGCGCTGGCCTCAGAGGGAATTAGCTTAAGGACTGTCCACTGAGAGAAAAAGTAGCACTGTGTTAAAAGACCAAAAGGAGAAAGAAATGTCAGCTCCTGGGTGGAATCACAATAAGGAGAAAGGATCCTGAAGCACCCCCCATCAGAGGAAGGGCAGGAGGCCTGTGGAGCAGGCAGAGTAGGGACACCCAGAGGAAGAGAAAGGACAAGAATCAGCAGAAGGAAAGGCAAACATCCATACTTTGAGAGGACAGACAGACAGACAGACACACGCACAGACACCCACGGTTCAGGCACACTGGAAGCACACAGGAGATCAGCCAGTCTAGACTCTCAAAGCAGAACCACCGAGCAAAGCACACCCTGGGAATACAGGAAGGCGGAGACACGCAAGAGGGGCCGAGTGAGACGCTCCCACTCACACTGTGTGAGCAGGGGATGGGCAGTACGGCCACCGAGCCTCACTCTCTTTCCTGGGCCCCAACACGGGCTCCCTGCCGCACCTGCTCAGAGCCTGGTGGTCTCACCAAGGTCACTGTGCCCTCCCCTTTGGTTTCGCTCTTGGTCCAGCCATTCACCTCTCTCTGGCCCAAGGCTCTCCCTCTTGCTCCCTGGAGAGCACCGAGAGCCTGGAAACTGATCTTAGGACAGGTCGGCCCAGGACTAGGCCCGGGAGGCCTTGGGCTGCTGCTGCTTGTGCCTACCTGGTTGTGCATGAACTTGAGATTGATCCCTTCCAGGGTGACTTGGAGCAAGCCACCCTCTCCAGTCTTCATGTCCTGCACGGGGAACTCACCACCTAGCTCAGGCCCTGTGGGAAGGAGGAAGGTGTCAGCTAAGGGCAAAGCGAAGAGTCCCACAGCCCGCCTTCCTAAGCAGGTCTGTGTGGTCAGGAGGGTGCTGTGGGGGCCGAGCGCTCCTCACCGGGTTTGATGCTTTGCTGCCGGGCAGCGGCGCGCTCCATGCTGTCCTTCACACAGTAGTACAGCTCCCGACACTGCGGCACAGGGAGGGGAGTCCTGTAATGGGAGCCCTGCCAGGGCTCCATGTTCCCCACTCTAGGCTGTCACTGCCAAAGGCTAAGGCCAGTGCCAGGACTCAGGGCAGCGTAAGTTACTCCACAGGACAGCTGGAGGCCAAAGTATGGCTCCAGGTGTGGATTTTGGAATTTTAACTTTCCAGTGAGAATCTCAGCACTTAGTCCTAAATGCCTACCTAACCCCCAGCTCAAACCGAGACCCAAGTACCTTCTTAGTATAGAACTTGTTGAGCTGGGTCTCAGAGCCATTTCTACGCCACAAACACAGGACCTTGGTCTTGGGACAGTAGGTCATGTTGATGAGTTTCTCATACCACCAGCGCTCATACACTGTCCCGATGTTACTACGTAACACCACACAGTCATCACACACCTGGAAAAACGGACAACACAGATCAGTGCTTCTGGTCTCTGACAGTTTTCCCGTCCCAGTTACCATTCCTGTGTCTTACAGGGAAAGGACGACATGATTGACCCTAGGAACAGCCCCATGATAGTTTTCGGCCCAGGACTCGGGGTCCCCCTAGGGGAGATCGTAAGCACTGAACGGCTGGACACACTGTGTTAGAAGTATTACTGACAGATATGGAATCTTTGAAAGAGGCCTGTGTACAAAGAGGCACATTGTCCAAATCAATGAGTGTGTACCACCTCATGTCTACTTTCTAGACCAAGGATTTGAAGTGTATCTCCTGCCTCCGTCTTACAATCATGTGGAGAAATCAGCTCTATTATCAAACACAGGGCAGGCTTAATTAACCAAAGAGAAAAAGTTGGAGCCAATCAATTTTCTACTTTTAGCTCTTTTCTGCTCCTATAGAATACTTTTGTGATTACATAAGTGAAACATGAACAGTGGTTATTGCATAAAAATACTCAATATGGCCTGGTGGTGATGGCGCACGCCTTTAAACCCAGCACTAGGGAGGCAGAGGCAGGAGGATCTCTGTGAGTTCAAGGCCAGCCTGGGCTACAGAGTGAGATCCAGGAAAGGCACAAAGCTACACAGAGAAACCCTGTCTCAAAAAAAGAGAAAAAAACAAAAACAAACTCAATATGGGATGATAAATGTTAAGAAGCAGGGTCCCGAGCCCGGCGGTGGTGGTGCACGCCTTTAATCTCAGCACTTGGGAGGCAGAGGCAGGTGGATCTCTGTGAGTTCGAGGCCAGCCTGGGCTACCAAGTGAGTTCCAGGAATGGCGCAAAGCTACATAGTGAAACCCTGTCTTGAAAAACCAAAAAAAAAAAAAAAAAAAAAAAAAAAAAAAAGCAGGGTCCCCTGCATATGCTTTTCTTGTTCAACAGTCCCCTCCAGGTGAACTCAGCCGTCCTCATGACTTCAGTTATTGTAGTGACACTGTGGCATGCTGGGTAAGAGCAGGTCTAAGGTCAGAGTGCTTGGGTTGAGACCCCAGCTCTTCCATACCTAGTTATGTCATGCCGAGCCAGCTCTTCTGTTGCTATTCCTCATGGCTAAGGAGGGGCTCGTTGACAGCAATAACTACACTATGAAATGCAGTAATGTCCACACATTTCTTTTTTGTTTTATTTTTTGAGATAGCATCTCACTCTATGTACTCCTGGCTGTCCTGGAACTTGCTCTGTAGACCAAGCTGGACGCAAACTCACAGAGCTTGTCCTGCTTATGCCTCCCAAGTGCCGGGATTAAAGGAGTGCTCCACTAATGCCTGGTACAATATGCATAAAATTCTTAATGTGCATCAAAAGCCAGGCCCGGGTCTGGGAATGTAGCTCAACCACGGAGCACTGGCACATGGAAAGCACCCAGCTATCTGCTTTGACAATCCAGATGTGATACGAAAATATTATAACAGGAGCATCGAGAAGGCTCAGCAGTAAGAGTGCTCACTAAGCAAGCACGGGACTGAGTGTGACCCCCAAACCCCCACAAATACGGAACAAGAGAGACCCAACCCTGCAAAGCTGTCTTCTGATCTCCAGACACATTCACACCCAAATACTAACTAAATTACTACCTATAGTTATTACTAACATATCATGCTCTTAGATCTTTCTCTATCCAAGCCCTCTCTCCTCTGCTCCTGACCACTCTTTGCTGGTTATCTCATATATGGGACCTGAGACACCACTCATCCAGACCAGGACTCAGCACCTGCGGGGCAGGCGCTCCTAAGTCTTATCGCAGTAAAAGGTGGTGGCAGCGGCGGCGGCGGCGGCACCTACGTAGGTGCCCGAGTCAGAAGTGAAGGAGGAGCACACAGCTCCTTGTTCTGAAGCAGCAGTGCATACGGCCGCGAGGCTGAGAAGGAAGTACTACGTACGTCCCCTTGGCAGGTGACACAGCAACGTCACGTACACACACAGCCCAGCTATGCTGAGACCTGTGTCATAAACACCCCCGTGCACACACTTAAAAGGAGACACAAAGGAACCCTATAAACACAGAGAGATGAATCTATGAAGCCACAGTAAGAAAATTTATACTTAGAAGATATTCTTGCCAAAATATTGAATCTGAAATTAAGCACCTCTACTGGACTAATAGTTTATAAGAAAGACAAAAAATGTGTCAATGTTCAAGGAGGTGTGGCCACTAAAAAGTCTAGACGCCCTAAAGGCAGAAATTGAATTTCTTCATTAAAATAACTGGAAATGGGTGGAACCTAGGTTAGAACATGCTTAAGAATAATAACTATCAAAACTGGGCACGGTGCATGCCTTTAATTCTAGCACTTGAAGGGAGACAGAGGCAGGCAGATCTATGTGAGTTTGAGGCTAGCCTGGTCTACACAGTCAATTCTAGGCCAGCTATGGCTATACTGTAAAATACTGTCTCAGAAAAAAAAAAAAAAAGAAAGGAAGGGGGGGAGAGAGGGAGAGAGGGAGAGAGGGAGAGAGAGAGAGAGAGAAATTTGCCATCAAGGCTGAAGACTGAGTCTGAGTCTGAGATCCAGAGTCCATATGGTGGAAGGAGAAAATCAACTCCTAGAAGTTGTCCTCTGACCTCCACACACTTGCTGTGACACACACACACACACACACACACACACACACACACACACACACATAAATTTTTTAAAAAGGAAAGAAAGAAAAAGTAAAAAAGTTCTTTTTATCCTATTATAGAGAAGTATCTGGAAAATCCTGAATGGAGAAACAAGGTATCGTCAGTGAATAGGCAATAAAGTCACACTACTATAACCCAGAGCAGCAGCACTTTCCAGTGCACGCTGGAGGTCTGCTGCCATCTTCCCACGAGGATGGGGAATGATAATCTATGTCCATAGCTTTTGTTTTGTTTGGAGATGGAGTTTCTCTGTGTAGCCCTGGCTGTCCTAGAACTCACTCTGTAGACCAGGCTGGCCTCAAACTCAGAGATTCGCCAGCCTCTGCCTCCAGAGTGCTGGGATTAAAGGTGGCCACCACCACTGCCCGGCTATGTTCACATCTTATTGCTTGCCTGCCTACAATCTCCTGGAGGATACAAAGGAGACAATTACTTGTAGGATGAAAAGACAAGGACAGTAGAAAATGATGGAGGTGGGGATTAGAATATGCACCAGACACCACCCAAGCATATCATTTTCTAGTGTTCTGATTCACGAACAATGCGATTATGTCACACATCCAATATTGATAAAAGAAATGGTGAGGAATCATCTAGTTACTTAATTATTTGCATAATAACTTGATAAATTAATCATGAATGGATTGTGAGGATAAATAAGGTAAGTCGGAAACAAAGCCTAGCATTGGTCTAGGAGCTTCTTGTGTCTCTGAAATATTCTTCTGGCTTTCCAATGGGGAACTAGAACTTACTTCCATGAAAAAGATATCTCCATTTGTGTCTGTCCCCGCATGTACAACAAACGTCTGCTTCTTCATGTGCCGGCTGCCACTGGATCGGATGGAGAGATCACGTCCACTCTGAGGGGAAAAAAGGTGCTTAGAGACATTCAGATGTTGCTCTTACACACAAATCTGAATAAAAATGCCTCACTTGGCAATTCAATTCCTAACAGCTTCCTTAGAACAATTCCTACCCCTCCGCTACTCCTGAGAGAGGGTTTCTCCGTGTAGCCCTGGTTGTACTAGAACTCTGTAGACCAGGCTGGCTCTGCCTCTGTGATGGGATTACAGGCGTGCGCCACCATGCCCGGCACTTAGCACAATCTATCTGCTAGCCACTGGCCACAAGAGAGGACTGAGGACTTTTTTGAGTCAGGGCCCTATGTTTTGAGTCAGGGCCCTATGTTTTGAGTCAGGGCCCTATGTTTTGAGTCAGGGGCCCTAAGTTTGATCGGGCTATGTTTTGAGTCAGGCCCTATGTTTGGTCGGCCTATGTTTTGAGTCAGGGGCCCTAAGTTTTGAGTCAGGGGCCCTAAGTTTTGAGTCAGGGACCCTAAGTTTTGAGTCAGGGGCCCTAAGTTTTGAGTCAGGGGCCCTATGTTTTGAGTCAGGGCCCTATGCCTCTTAAAAACACGGGCTCTCAGTGCTCACTTCGGCAGCACATAGACTGCAATTACAGAGAAGATCAGCACGGCAAAGATAATGTGCAAATTTGTGAAGCGTTCCATATTTTAAAAAAATAAATAAAATGAAGCTCTCAAAGGGTTTCTGTTTATGTGAGTTATAGCTATACTCACTATCTAGAAATATTAATAACATTTTAGTGTTTATTAATTCATTTAAAAGTAATTTACTGATAGCCAAATGTATGAAAAAGCACATACCTTTTATAAAATATATTTCTCCTAATAACAGTAATAATAATAAAGAGTAGCAATGTTTTTACCTATTTGCAAATCTGTTTAATATATTTGGTTTAGGAGAAAGTAGTTGCATTCCTGGGCTGGGCATGGTGTCACACATTCAAGAGGCTAAGCCAGGAGGATCACAAGTTTGAGGCTAGCCTGGGCTACATTAAAAACACCAGGAAGGAAGGAAGGAAGGAGGGAGGAGGAGGGAGGGAGGGAGGGAGGGGCGGGCAATAGAGAGGGAGGAGCCGACCCTGACGCATGCCTGTCATCTCCGAATTGGGAGGTAGATGCCAGAAGATCAGAAGCTTAAGATCATTCTCAGTTGCATAGCAAATTTGAACCATGAAATCCCCTTCTCATTAAAAAAATAAAAGCCGGGCAGTGGTAGCACATGCCTTTAATCCCAGAACTTGGAGGCAGAGCCAGGCGGATCTTTGTGAGTTCGAGGCCAATCTGGTCTACAGAGCGAGATCCAGGAAAGGCGCAAAGCTACACAGAGAAACTCTGTCTCTAAAAACCAAATAAATAAAAATAAAATAAAATAAAATAAGGTGCACACCTTTAATACCAGTACTTGAGAGAGGCAGAGGCAGGCCTGGTCTACACACTGAGTTCCAGGCCAACCAGTGCTACATAGTGAGACCTGTCTCAAAAATAAAATAGAGGGCTGGAGAGATGGCTCAGAGGTTAAGAGCACTCACTGGCTGCTCTTCCAGAGGTCCTGGGTTCAATTCCCAGCAACCACATGGTGACTCACAACCATATGTAATGAGATCTGGTGCCCTCAACATACATAATAAATAAATCTTTTAAAAAATAATAAAAAATAAAATAAAATAGAACAAAACAAAATAAAAAAGAGTTGGCAAGATAGTTCAGCAGGTAAAGGAGTGTGACAACCTGGGTTTGACCTTTGGCACCCACAGTAGAAGAGAACTCCATCAGCTTGTCCTCTAATGCACATGCACACAGATACAAATCCGATTTAAAAAATAAGAGTCATCTTTGTTTAAAAAAATAAATGTAGCTGAGTGTGGTGGCGCACACCTTTAATCCCAGCACTCGGGAGGCAGAGCCAGGCGGATCTCTGTGAGTTCGAGGCCAGCCTGGTTCTAGGATAGCCAGGACTACACAGAGAAACCCTGTCTCGAAAAACCAAAAAGAAAAAAAAAGAAAGAAAAGCTTCATATCAAAAAAAATTTCCAGAATTCTCATTTTCACTTAAAAATTTGGCCCTTATCATTGGCAACAAATAATGTCAACCTTAAAAGAACTGGTTCACCGTATTGCTTTTAGAAAAAAAGTCTGCCAACTCAACCTAACAGTCATAGAGAAAATGGTGTTTCATGGACAAAGCTAATATTTCATCTGACACAGATGGCTTTTCCTCCCAATAACCAACACCCTGGGTATGCAGCAGAAATGCTTTATGTATACTTCCCATTTTATTACAGAGAATATTAAAAAGACATATAAGTGATTATTAAAATTTAATACATGTAATGTTTTTTTACTGATTTATCAAGGACATTCATAAGTGAAACTGGCTTTTTTATTTTTATTATTTTATTTTTAATTTATTTTTATTTTATGTGTATGAGTGTTTTGCCTGCATGTACACATGTGCACACATATGTGCCTGGCGCACACACAGGCCAAAAGTCAGCATCGGATCCCCTGGAACTGGAATTACAGGTGGTTGTGAATCACCATGAGGGTGCTGGGAATCAAGCCAGGCCCTCTGCAAGAGCGGTGTGCACTCTCTCCAGTCCCAAAACTAGTAGGGGTTTTTGTTGTTTTTGCTTTTGTTTGTTTTTGAGACAGGGTTTCTCTGTATAACAGCCCTGACTGTCTGGGAACTCGCTCTGTAGCCCAGGCTGGCCTTGAACTCACAGAGATCCATCTGCCTCTGCCTCCCAAGCCCTGAGATTAAAAGTATGTGCCACCACCACACAACTAAACTGTAATTTTTAAAAAGTCAGTTTCAGGGCCCAGAGAGATAGCTCAGCAGTTAAGAGCACTTGCTATCCTCCAGAGGACTGGGGTTTGAATCCCAGCACCCACATGATGGCTAACAACTGGCTGTAACTCCAATCCCAGGGGATCTGACACGCTCTTTTGTACTCCTTGGGCACCAGGAACATACATGTTGCACAGACATACATAGACAAATTAGATACATATAAAATAATAAAATTTTTAAAAATTGTAAAACACAGTTTCAGGCTAAAAATAAATCAATCTGAGTAATAGGATCACTGGTGTTCAGCATGAAAGACATTGTAGGTTTTTTTTTTTTTAATTTAATTTATTTATTTGGTTGTTTTTTTGTTTTTTGTTTTAAGATTTGTTTATTTATTATGTATACAGTGTTCTGCCTCCATGTATGTCTACAGGCCAGAAGAGGGCACCAGATCTCATTACAGATGGTTGTGAGCCACCATGTGGTTGCTGGGAATTGAACTCAGGACCTCTGGAAGAGCAGTCAGTGCTCTTAACCTCTGAGCCATCTCTCCAGCCCTGGTTGGTTGGTTTTTTGAGACAAGGTTTATCTGTGTAGCTTTGGAGCCTCTCCTGGAACTCGTTTTGTAGACCAGGCTGGCCTTGAACTCAGAGACCTGCCTGCCTCTGCCTCCCGAGTGCTGGATTTTATTATTTTAATGTGTATTAGTATTTATGTGCAGTATGTGCAAGGCTGGTGCTCTCAGAGGTCAGACGAGGGTGTTAAGTCCTCTAGAACTGGAGTCAGTTGTGAGCGGCCATGTGGGTGCTGGGAATTGGACCCAGGTTCTCTGGAGGGGCAGTCAGTGCTCTTCAGCCCTGACCCAACCCTTTAGCCCTTGAACTCATTTTATTTACTTATTAATTCACTCCCTCATTTTGTGTGGGCGTGGGTGGGTGAGGAGGTCTGTCTGTGTGGGGGCGTGCATGTGCCACGAGGCTCATGGCAGGCCAGAGAAGAGCTGGCAAGAGTTTTCTTCTCCTTCTCCTGTGTGGGTCCCGGGGATCAAACTCAGGTTGTCAGGGTTAACAGCAAGTGCCTTTACCTACTGAGTCATAGCACCAACCCAAAACTGCCCCCCCCCCCGCCCCAGAGACAGGGTTTTGCTGTGTAGCCCTGGCTATCCTAGAATTTGCTCTGTAGACCAGGCTGGCCTCAGACTCAGCGAGCCATCTGCCTCTGCCTCCTGAGTGCTGGGATTAAGAGCGTGCACTACCATGCCAAGTTTATAAAATGGTCTTTTTTTAAAAACAGAATGTATGGAAGTGAGGGTGGGACTCACATAGTTAAGTCATGACAATAATGTGCCAGCAGTCTATACAAGACTGATTTTGCAGTTCTGGTGCAAATATTAACCAGTTAAAAGAGGCATTTTAGCTGGGTATTGGTGGCACATGCCTTTAATCCCAGCACTCAGGAGGCAGAGGCAGGCAGATCTCTGTGAGTTCAAGTTCAAGGCCAGCCTCGTCTACAAAGTGAGTTCCAGGACAGCCAGACAGTTACACAGAGCAACCCTGTCTTGTTTTTTAAAGAGGCATTTTAGTGTTGTGGTGAGAACAAATTTCATCTCGTAGGTCCCCAGACATCCACAGACCTGCCATGGAAAATGCTATACTATGATAGTTGGAGTACTCAGAGTCCCGACACTGAACAGAAGGGCTAAAACCTCCCCTGGACTACTGCCCCATTCTTGAAACTAGTGATTAACCGGATTGCATGACAAGACCAGCAGTGTTCCATGCGGGAGCTCTGCAGCAGGGAAGGATGACAAGCAGAGCGGAAGGAGCCCCAGGGATGGTCGGGTATGCTCACCAGATTGGTCAGCTGGTCGAGCACCTCATTGATTTGTTGGCTGTATACAAGGCCAATGTGGGACTTTCCCATCAGACGACGCACTTTCTTCCTGATGTCATTCTTGTTCACCTGGAAAGCCAAGACACGAGTCTTAGCAACGGATCTGCTGCTCTCTTCCTAACTGAGGCTGAGACAAGACAACGTCTAAGTTTCCACGGATCTATCTGAGAGACATGGAATCCTGAAAACTGAATCACTGACTATGGCAGGACATTTGCGGCTGTGTATCCTGTTCAATGGAATTCAAGCACAGAGGAAACTTGCAATACAGGAAATGCTGATTAGTTTGTCGTCCATTTGACACAAGCTCGAGTCATCTGGGAAGAGGGACTCTCAATGGAGAAAATGCCTCCCTAAGACTGGCCTGCAGGTAAGCCTGTGGGCATTTTTCTGATTAATGATTGATGTGAGGGAGCCCAGCACACCGTTGGCAGTGCCCTCCCTGGGCAAGTGGTTCTAGGGTATATAAGAAAGCAGGTTGAGCCAGGCGGTAGTAGTGCTTGCCTTTAATCCCAGCACTTGGAAGGCAGAGGCAGTAGATCTCTGTGAGTTCCAGGCTAGCCTGGGCTACAGAGTGAGTAGGACAGCCAGCCAGAGCTACACAGAGAAACCCTGTCTCAAAAAACCAAACCAACCTACCAACCAAACAAACAAAAGGCCGCAGGCTGAGCAAGCCAGTAGGCAGCCCTCCCCCAGTGTTTGCCTCCAGGTTCCCGCCGCAGCGTCCACTGATGAGGAACTGTGACCAGTTAGACAACGGGCCCTCTCGTTCCCATGCTGCTTTTGGCCACAGTGCTTATAACAGTAACAGGAACCTAGCTAAGACACAAGATCGATCAAGTCAACGAGCTTACAGAACCATGTCTGTATTTGGGCAACTGATCCCTTCACAGTTAGAGCCTCGGGAGAACAGAAGAAACTCGGGGAGGCTCGTTCTCACAACTTCTCTTTGCCACCACCCATCCGAACCCATTCTCTTTCAGAGAAGAACTCTTCTGCTTGGTAACATACTTTCCCACAGCTAAGACAAAAAGCACAAACAGCTCAACTAGGACTTATCATCTCTTTGTTAATAGTGGGTATTTTTTTTTGACAAGATTTTATCTAGTTTTATTTGGTCTTGAACTTATAGCCAAGGCTGGCCTTGAATTCCTGATCCTCCTGCCTCTTTCTCCCAAGTGCATTGTTTACTGGCATGACTACCATGCCTAGTTAGGCAGCTTTTTCCAGCCATAAAAAAGTATGCATGACAAAGGGCTGGCGCTGGAAATAAATTCTGAGCCCCTGAAGGGTTTAGAATATACTACTGGAAAAAATGAATTAAATCAGTTGTACTCTGTGGGGAGCTCTATTGCATTCTAAAATAACTTAACAAAGGGAACACATATAAAATTAAAAGTAGACAAGTAACAAGTGATAATCAATTAGCTTTAACATTCATTAACAAAAGCCTGGTAGCACCAGTTAAATGGATAGTGTGTAAGCTGGACAGAGGCCTTGGACTTTCAGTTAGGAAGAGAGCCACAGTCAGATGCTTTGACAGCTTCTCAACTGTCCCAGAATTTAGGCAACAGAGCTTATGTCCAGGGAGAGCTGGACATAAGCAAATTCAACATTACCTTCATCAGTAGCATATAGGATATGAGGTTGTGCAAAAGTGTGGCCAGTAAACGATCTTCATCATCCTCCAGGCGCTTCCGGTCATGTTCTCCTAGGGACAGGTACCTAGGCAGAAGACCAGGCACAGGCTAGTGCTCAGGTGGAAGACCACAAAAGACAGTGGGAAGAACTGAACAGGGATATTCTCGTGTCTTTCCTAAGTCCCATACCTGTCGATCATTTCCTGAGGACCCTGGTCCATACCCATCCCTTCTCTTTCCAACATCACAGCATCTAAGAATGCATCTTCCCAGAACTGCATTTGGTCCCATAAAGTAGAACGCTCTTTGCCTGTGTAGAATAATGGTATTTCTTGGGTGGGGGCATGGCCTATTTAACATTTCAAGAATATAGCTGACAAATGAAAAGGTAGTAAGCCCCAGATAAAACAAGGTCATTCCAAATTCTAGGGCAACGGAAACCAAACCTTTCTCCCAGATCTAATACATTTTGCCACCAACCCCAGAGGCCTCCAAGTGAAGCCCAGCCCTTCCCAGGCAGGAAGAAAGAACACATCACACAAAGAAAAGCAGTTACTTATAGAAAAGGTCTCCATAGCAGCATCCTCTAACTGGTCCCACATCGATCCTTTGTCCCTTCCTGCCAACGTGTGAGCAGGAAGGGACACGGTAGCAAGAGGAAAGAAAGGAGACAGAGAGACACAGCCTGTTGATTAACACCAAAACCCAATGTCATCTAGTTTTCAGCCCCTGCTTATCATAACCACAGATTCCTTGGTTTAGATTTTAAAATGCTCTCTGGACTAGTGAGATGGCTCAGTCGGTAAGGTGCTCGCTGTCAAGCCTGATGACCTGGGTTCAATTCCTGGAGCCCACATGGGAGGAAGAAATAAAGAACCAACTTCCACAAGTCCTCTGACCTCCACATGTGTGCACAGCACATGCCAACCCCCATTAAATAAATAACTATTAAAAAGGAGTTTAAAATGCTATCTGATGTCAGAATTCACATTAGCAGAAAGCCAAGCAGCAGCTGTTCGGCGCTACTTTCTCCCATGGCTTAGCCCAGCTTTCTTCTAATGCAAGGGGCCTTGCCAGTCTATTTCTTACCTAGTAGTCCCTCATAGAGATAGACGCGCTGGCTTACGTCTTCAGAAGAACGAATTGGACTGCTAGCCAGCTTCTCCTTTGGTTTCAAGCTATGGGCTTTACCCTAGAAAGACAAGGTAGGTCAGATGCCAGACAGATAGAGACAAAGTAAACCAGGCACTTTACTGAAAGGCTCACACACTAAGTAAACATCCATTAACAACACAATTATCCCTGCCTCTGCTACTATATTTGGCTAATAATAATAATTTGGCTGATAATCCTGTTTTCTGTTACTTTTTCCTAAAGCAAGAAATGAAGGACTCATCCTGACTCCCCTTTATTCTTTAGTCTCTGTGATGCTTTCTCTTAGAGCTGGGCATGCCTCTAATCCAGCTTGTGGGAGGTTGGGAAAGGAGGATCAGTAGTTCAAGGCCAACCTTAGCTTTATAGCAAGTTTGAGGCCAGTGTGGGCCACATGAGATACTGTCTCACACCCTCACCCCACAAAACAAGGTAAAGCCTTTGTAGTAGCATAACACAGTAGAAAGAACCAGAGTTTGAAGTCAGACTGGCCAACGTTCAGGTCCCTACTTTTTATTAATTTTTTTTAATTGCTGAGAATCATTTTCCTTGTCCATAATAGGAACATTATAATACCTACCTCACAGGACTGGAGAAATGGTTAAATTAATTAGTTTGTTTATTTAATGTGTGCACATGCATATTCACACGTATGTTTAAGTGTCTGAGTGTGTAAGGACCCATGTGGATATCAGGAGTTTCCTTCCATTACTTTCTACATTATACACACACAAATAACACAAGAAAAGCCTTTAGTGAATTTAAGTAACCTTTCTCACCTCAACTGTGCAAACAGCCCTTGTCCACCAGCACAGGACAGTTAAGGCTGTGTGGTAGGAAGGGCCAGAAAAGATAGCATACAGTGATCAGCATCCCACAGGAATGATTTAACATTCAGAATCAACGCACAATGAAGGAATTTTTTAAAAACTTTCTTTCTTTTTTCTTTTTTTTTGATTTTTTGAGACAGAGTTTTCTCTGTGTAGCCCTGGCTGTCCTGGAACTTACTTTGTAGACCAGGCTGGCCTCCAACTCACAGAGATCCACCTGCCTCTGCCTCCCAAGTGCTGGGATTAAAGGCATGTGCCAGCACCGTCCAGCTCACTTGTTTTTTATGATTTATTTATTTATTTATTTTGTTTTTTCAAGACAGGGTTTCTCTGTGTAGTTTTGGTTCCTGTTCTGGATCTTGCTCTGTAGACCGGGCTGGCCTCGAATTCACAGAAATCCACCTGCCTCTGCCTCCTGAGCACTGGAATTAAAGGCATGTGCCACCACCACCCGGCCATGATTTATTTATTTTTATTTCATATGCATTGGTGCTTTGCCTGCATGTATGTATGTATGAGGGTATCAGATCCCCTGGAATGGGAGTTACAGACAGCTGTGAGCTGCCATAGGGTGCTGAGAATTGAATCCAGGTCCTCTGGAAGAGCATTCAGTGCTCTTAACCACTGAGCCATCTCTCCAGCTCTAAAAATGCTTTTTTTTTTCCCCTTTTTTTTTTTTTTTTTTTTTTTTTTGGTTTTTCGAGACAGGGTTTCTCTGTGTAGCTTTGCACCTTTCCTGGATCTCACTTGGTAGCCCA
This sequence comes from Peromyscus leucopus, assembly GCF_004664715.2. NCBI lineage: Eukaryota > Metazoa > Chordata > Mammalia > Rodentia > Cricetidae > Peromyscus > Peromyscus leucopus. The sequence continues at coordinate 66,871,714 of NC_051066.1, forward strand.
GGCTGGCCTCGAACTCACAGAGATCCGCCTGCCTCTGCCTCCCGAGTGCTGGGATTAAAGGTGTGCGCCACCACCACCTGGCCCTCTTTAACTCTTGATCCTATCCCGGCCTCCACTGGCTCTACTAGGCACAAGCATACTGAAGGACCTAGAGACACAAATAAGCACCGGTGGTTTAAAAAAAAAGACTCCATTTAGATCGCATCTTCCAGTTTCCTCTGTAGACCAGAGCACTGAAGGCTGCCGAGGAGGCTATCTATCCACTGTCGTCTTCATAAAGTGGCACAGTATCAGAGGAGTTTTCAATATCGAAAGAGGCAGGTGTTTGCTGCAAAGCGGAGGGGCAAGGTAAGAACTGAGTGATCCGCCTGCCTCTGCCTCCTTCAGCCAAACCTACCGGCGAGTGCCGGGTGGTGGTGGCGCACGCCTTTAATCCCAGCACTCGGGAGGCAGAGGCCAGCCTGGGCTACCAAGTGAGATCCAGGAAAGGCGCAAAGCTACACAGAGAAACCCTGCCTCCAAAAACAAAAACAAAAAAAGACCTGAGTGATTTATTTCATTTGGGTATGGGGGCACACACTTGGAATCCCAGCACTTGTGAGACTGAAACAGAAGGATCATAGGCTTGAGGCCACCCTGGGTTATACAGTAAGACTGTCTCAAAAAGGAAGAGGAGAAGGAGGAAGGGGAGGGGAGGGGAGGGAAGGAGGGAGGGAGAAGAGCCATCCCAGCTGCAGCAGACATACTGGATGACTATGGCAAGTTCTCCCCTTTCTTCCGAAGCACCATGCACATGCTCAGTAAGTGGTCTGCCACTGGATCGCATCTCCATACCTATTTTTTATTCTCATTGTCTCTTTCTTAACTTTTCATTCCGTACTAAACCACCTTCCTCTCCCATTAAAAAAAAGTCTTTTGTTAGTAAATAAAGCTTACAAAGATGGTACTCGTGGCAGCATTGGTTTCAATCTCACTATCCGACAGAGTGGCCCGGGAACTGGTCAAGTGAGCGCTGCCTTCTCCTCCTGGCCCATCCCCTGCAGTACTGCTCAGGTCGCTGTCTGCTCCAAGGGTCTCCCCGGAACTGTTACTCACCTAGAAAAGACAAAACGTAGTAAGGGACAGTCCCCAGAGAAGGGCTCCCGACGCCAGTTAGAACCCCGTATACACCACTGAAAAGAGTTGCTTTTCAGGCGTGTCCAACAGCCTCTAGAACTCCCCTTTAGAAGATGAGTGACATTCTGTGCACACTCTTGAGAGTCAAGCTGACCTGACTAAGAACAGCGTCCAAAGGTAGGGACCCTTCCCAGGAGACACCCACCCCCACCCACAAAGAAGCCAATGTGGTATCCCCCTACCACGGTGCTAACTTCAGAATCCTGACTTGAGCTTCGGATCATAACAGCTGGACTCACACCGATGACAGAGTCCTGATCGGTCCTCTGAAATAAGACAAGGGACACCTGTATTGTTTCTAGAGAGGTCCTGAGCAACTGGTTCTTTTCTAAGCTGGAATGTATAGCACTTACACAATAAAATGACACATTAAATAAATACATGCTCACTGTGGAAAACAAAAGAAAGAATAATGAAATAAGAATAAGTCATAAATCTACTACCCAAATTAATCTCTACTTTTAGTATATTTCCTGTTAGGCTTTTAGTTTTTTTTCTATACATATTTTTTAAAAACTAAATTGAAGTTGGGCAGAGTAGCACATTAATGCTAGCACTTGGGAGATAGAGGCAAGCAGATCTGTGAGTTCAAGGACAGCCTGGTCTACATATTAAGTTCTAGGCCAGCCAAGGCTACACAGTAAGACACCCCCTCATACATGTATCTCATATATATATATATTTTAATCATGCTGTGTTGCTAAATTTTTAAAAACACAAAATAGCAGTATTGCATTCCATGATTCTATTATACTTATTTAATTATTCCCTATTATTGTTTATATTTAGATTGTTTCCTTCTTTTGTTGGCTGTAAGGACTATTTTAAGGGTTAGTTGTATAACTTAGTGGTACTCTTTACCTAGAATGTATACCCTGAACTTAATTCCCACTGCCAGTGTGTGTGTGTGTGTGTGTGTGTGTGTGTGTGTAAAACTTTGAGATAGTAATTAGTCCCGACAGTTTTCAGGACTGTCACAAACCTGGGAAGCAGATGTCAGGCTCACACCACTGTCTGCGCTGATCTGGGACTTTTTCTCCTCTGTCTCACCAAGGTCAAAGGCAGGCTTGATCACCTCCGGCCCTGAGTAGGGGAGATTTCTGTCACGCAACGTGCCGAAGCTTGGGGCAGGCTGGTGAAGAGAATGGGAGGGCAGCAGAGCCTGCTCCAGACCTGGTCCTCACATCCCAGTCACTTCCCAGGGCTGCCCCTGCCCACCACTGGGACCCACTAGAAGTCCCCAGAAGCCTTAAGAACCAAGTCATACATTAGACCTGGCCAAGGGTCTCTGCAGCCATCTTCTCAACCTGAGAAAATCCAGAGCAAATCGTCCTAAAACAAAACGTCCCACAAACAAACCCCATTCCAGGGCACCCAAAGTCAGAGTTCCACCTGTGCCTGAGACTATTAAAGTGTTCCCAGGACGCTCAATGATTCCTGACAAAGGTGTCCAAAGAGGCCAGAAAAGGTTAGGGCAAAAGAAAAAGAAACACTGTTTCCCTGGGCACTGCCTACCCCCACCCTATACCATCTACATTTGAGACAAAACAAAACAAAACAAAACAACAACAAAAAGCCCCCATTTGACCTATGGTAAGGCAGAAGGACAGAACGACAGAAAGCAAGAACGTGTGCCTAGGCAAGCCACTAGAGAGCCAGGAAGCTACAGACTCAACACAGAGGGACAGCAACCATCTCTGCCAACTGCGCCCACAGGCCTAGAGGTGAGGGAGGTATCTGCCAAGGAGGGGCTGCATCGGCGGAAGTTCGTCCCACCAGCGTACAGCAGTAGAAAACCACAGTGTAGGTATTTTACCCGGAGACGCCTGATGGCTAACGAAGGGAGGGACAAGGAGCAGCTCACAAGTCATACACCTAGGATTCACACACCACCTGCCCCAAGAATCCTCCGTCCTGTCTTTACAACTCTTCCTCCAAATACCACCCAAGAACAAATGTGGGGTGGGCCTGAGAGGGAGCCCGCCCCAATTGGGCCTGGGAAGTTGGCAGGTATGGGAGACTGGGGGACAGGAAAGGGCGTTTGTTCCTTACTCTGTTTTTCCAAAGCCTTTTGCTTTTTCACTTCCTGGTGCTTGTTCCACAATTCTACCCCAGACGCAATGCAAGCAGGAGAGAGAGACAGAGAGTCAGAGGCTTGTCAGAGGACCAGAGCCCAACCCGAGTTCATCCCCCATCAGACACTGCATTACTGGTTAAGAGATACAAAGATATCTTTATTTGAGTAGGGTTGAGGAATCAAGAGATCCATTTTTGCCCCCCTCCACCACCCCAAATCATGAACTAAAGACTCTAAATTTCTAACCCTAATTCCAATGTAAACACTCTACAGAATCTTTGAGCTGGAAGGGCTCTCCTATGAGAAACTGGACCCTGGGCAGGCTGGAGACAGATCAGTCAACTCCCAACACACCTTGATCTCGCTGCCAAATGGGCTGAGCAAAGGCCACGCTTACAAACTATAGAAAGAGACAATCGTGTCAAGCAGTCGAAGAATTTCAGAAACATGAGCAGAAGTTTGCTTGACACACTGGACTGGACAAAGACTAGATCGAGCATTCGATCAGCATTCCCCCGTTGCTACCAACAATAACAAAAAACAAACCCCAAACCCCCCAAACAATTCACCCTCAGAACTATTGCCTGCTCAACCAAGAGACCCAGTCTCAGTCACTATCTAGGAGAAAAGCTTCCAGTAGAAGAAACAGAACAGGAAATGGCCAAGACTGCTTCCCAGTCAAACAAAGCACAGGGAATACCAATCATAGCTTGTTTTTTTCCCTGGAAGGAACTTCAGAGTTTATTAGGTATAATCTTTTCATTTCCTAGATGAGGTGATAGAGATCCTGATAGGGAAGTCAACTGTCCAAGTAGATTCAAGACTTACAGGACAACAGGTCAGTCTTTTTTTCTGGAACATCATACCAGGCAGGAGAAAGCCAAGCTTTACTACTGCTTCTGGGAGAATACTCGCCAACCAGAGAATCAGAGCTGTCCTAAGAAGAGAGCTAGTTCATTCCTATGAGAACCTATGGCAATGGCTAGAGACCACGGCAAAGAAGTATCAGTTTAGTGCAGCCTAGAGACCGGGGACCGAGAATCAGAGAGAAAGTAGCCTAGATTACTTCAGGTCAAGCAGGAATCAGCCAAAGAAGTGACACCAGACAGGCAGCAAATGGAGAAATACCAGACATAAGCAAGTTCTGAATCGAGTCTGGGGTGGGAAGACAGAAAGAAGAGTCAGTTCAGAAATCTATGACCTTGGAGTTAGGACCCAAACATGCCAGAAGGAACATTTTCCAGAGCAGTATAATGCTCGGATGGGGGAAACTGGATGCAGAACCCAGATGGTCATAATTTTACATCCCAAAGATGTGTCTATAAATTTCCTAATAGTTTCCAGCAACACGTTTTCTCTATGTGAAGAAATTCAGATGTAAATAAAAAAGGGACGGAGAATACAGCTCAGACTCCCTGCACTGAGTCACACCGGTCTCTAAGCGAATCGCGTTACTCCATCCTCGAGAATGCTGGTGAGGCGGCTGGAGAGCAGGCAGGAAGACAGACACGTACAAGAAAATGCTACTGGAAATGGACACAACCCCTCGCCCTCTCTAAAAAGCAAGCATGGGGAGGAGAAGGTCAGGGTTCTGGATGAACTGAGAGAAAGGAAAGATGTTTAAGAAGCCAAGACCACTTCGACACATCCCACGCAAGGATACATACCAACAGACGCTACAAAATTCTCTTCCTTTAAACTTCTGGTATCCAGTTCTTTGGGGCCCTTTCCTGTGGCACTTGGTGCCCGAGGACCCAGCTGAGGGACCCTTAGCTGTGCCATAGCCTTGGGGTCCCCCCGCCCAGCCAGACCAGGATCCTTGCCAACAGGGGTATTTACGTTCTCTGTTGGACTTCTCTTCCGTTTGTCTGGGTCTGAGGAAAGGAAGACATACAGGAAGTGGCTGAAGGAGGCATCAAAGAGGAGTCAGACAGTCAGGAAAATGAGAGGGGAGATGCCAGAATACAGGGGGATGTGGAGCAGTTAGCACACGGGAAGAACGCGAAGGCCTTATTCTTCATGGTAGGAAAAGAGTTCCTACATATAAACACGCCAGAAACAACCCCAAGGAGGAACAGTGAGAGCGTGGCACTGGGAGCCAGCAAGCAGGATCCCTTACCTTTGCTATAGTAATGGGTCTGAGCAATCTCCAGAAGCCCGAAGATGCTGGCCATGCCACCCAGACCTGCATGGGCATAGGACTGCTCGAGACTGAGGACCGTGCACTTGAGGAGGTCTAGCATTCCCTTGTACACCTTCCGACTGATCTCCTGCAACAACAGCCAGGACCCAGAGCTAGCAACCTTTCTTTAGCATCCACACCCTTCTGCCCAGCTGATTCCAACTCCCTAGCCCACATACTTACCACATCCTGGATGACATCCTGCCGGGCATCGTCCTCTGACTGCACTGCACGGTTCAGCTTGCTCAGCACAAAGACTCGAAGCTGCTCACTCTCCAGCAGCCGGCGTACCTTTTTCATATTGAGCCAGCCTACGCCCTGGCCATCCAGCACACTGTGTACCACTTCCTTCAGGAACTGCTGGTTCTCGCTACAGGGCCCACAAACCACTTCTGTGGTCATCTGATCCTTGGCAGGGCATCCCCTCTTTCACCAGACAAGAGTTTACCCCAGGGCAAAGCATAAAGCTAAGTCTCCAAAATGGCCACCTCACCCCTATCTCCCCAAGGATCTTGTTGGCCAACTCCCTACAATCCTACAATCTCACATTTCTCCACACCTGAAACCACTAATGTTGCCTGCGGACTCGATAAAAATGGGAAGTGCTAGCCGGGCAGGGGTAGCACATGCCTTTAATCCCAGCACTCAGGAGGCAGAAGCAGGCGGATCTCTGTGAGTTCGAGGCCAGCCTGGTCTACAGAGTTAGAGTTAGTTCCAGAACAGCCAGGGCTATGTAGAGAAACCGTGTCTTGAAAAACCAAAAGAAAAAAAGAAAATCTACTGTTTTGAGAGCTGCTCTCCCAATCTTGAGCAACCTTAAAAAAAAGAAATATTACCTCTACCTGAGAACTTTAAAACTGTTCTGCTACTTGAGTGTGGTGGTGCATGCCTATAACCTGAGCACTTGGGGACTGGAAACAGAGATCAGTTTAGGGTCATCCTCAGCTACATAGCAGAGTTTGAGGGAAGCAAGGCAGACAACACGAGATGGTCTCAAAAATTAAAACCGAACAAAGCTGCTCTGGCATTCATTACCTAGAATTGCTGGACCGGCCCTGGGGTGATGGAGGTTCTCTTTTCACGGTTGGGCTGTGTTTAATGACAGATGACTTCTGGTCCACCAAGGCCCTCCTGTTTCCTACAGTAGGGAAGGTGGGAATGAGACACATCACTGGCACAGTCCAGGGCTCACACTATCATACCACTGGGTTGCCATAGTCCACACCCATTCTCCAGCAGCTCTGGGCTGGGTGGCACCAAGACATCACACACAGGTAGAAAGCAGCCATGACAATGTGCAGGAGGTAGGGATGGAGATTCAGGACACTCCACATGCACCAGCAGCATGCCCCATGGGCTGCATGGGTGTCGTGGGGGATAGGCAAGGCAGGTCACTCATGTGACGTCGCTTGCTCCATGAGGAGGCCCTCAGGCAGGCAGAGAAGATGCCAGGGGTAAAAAAAAAAGTCATGCACAGCTCACGGGGAAGACCCACCTTCACCACTCCCAGGGCCGGCTTCAGTAACAATCTCCATTAGAGTATTTAGCCCAAATACTGGGACAAAAATACACAATTAGTAGGTGCACCACAATCCTTGAACCCCTGTACCCCATGATGGAGCAGTAAGTCAGATCACCTGAGCACTCTCGCAAAGCATGGAGAGTGCATACAACCTTGGTTCTTGGGCACATCAAAGCTGGAAGCCAAGGGATCAAGAGATAACCAAGGCTCTAAGAAAGCCCATTCTTAGGCCTGGGACCTCTCAAAGCCAGGGACAAGGTCAATGACACAGAGGGCCTTCAGATACTAGACAGGCACATGCATGAAAGAAGGAACACTGGTTTTTGTGAGATATCTAGCACAGGGGTCCTGGGGGGCTGTGGGTACCCACAGGGAGGAGACATCTTGCAGATGCTGTCATGGGAAGTAAGGGTGCGGTGGTGAGGATGAGGAGAGAGGCTAAGTGCAGCACGTGAGATGAAGCGTCGCATGCAATGAAGGAGTCTCAATTCCTCGTCCCTTCAGATGTGCCAGATGAGAGCCAGCGAGGCTGACACACCTTTCCATCCCTAATCTACCACCCACTGAGGATTCACTGTAGTGGTACCAGTCAGTGTTCTGTATGACTACTCTAACCTCCTTCCACCCACCTACCCCACTACCCCGCCCCACGAAAGACCATTCCTTGGGCTCCTGATATCACTAGCTGGAGGTGATGGGCGGTCCATGTCTATAACCTTAGCACTAGGGAGCTTCAGGGAGGGGGACTGTAAGTCTGAGGGGCAGACAGAGGAAGATCCTGTGTCAATAAAATGGTTACTTCTCACTGTACTTACTTCTATAATTAAATATTTTAGCACAATATCCATAGATAACAAACAAAAGTCAAATTAAATTGAGAAAAGCCCCTCAAGCTACAAAGATCGTAGATGAAATGGAAATATGGTCTGATCTAGAAGCCAATCAATACCACTGATAGACCAAAAGTTGGCATGAAGCCACAGTAAATGGCTGGGTTCTATAATATCGCTAGCCTGCCCATAATCATCCTCCTGTGGACTAGCTCCTTGAGAGAGGGTTTACCCAAGTTCATGCAGTGGGAATCTGAAGAAGACTGGGGGCAGCTGATTTTCCCTGTGTTAGCACCTACTCCTTTCTGATAGGGTCCTCCCCAAAGCAGAGGTGATCCCAAGCTGCTCTTGCCCTACTGATATAACAGGGCCTCCTACAGCTACAAAGATGATTTCTATCTGCAACCACTTAGTGTCTATGGTGTGCAGTGAAAGCCATGATAAGCAGTATGAGGCAACAGCCAGGTCAAATGATTCATGGTACACAGGGCTCCTGACAAACATCTATACATCTGACATGTCTCTCAGAGAAACCTGGTTTGACAACAGAAAGGCTGCAGTTACCTTTCAGGCTGGGGAAGGGTGTAGTCTTCTCCCGGGCACCTTTGGTGGGCAGTGTGAGGTTGGAAAGACTGAAGCTTGTACTATGGTTCCGATACAGGCTGCCTGCAGAGGGCAGGGGATGAAAGACACGAGTTAACAGGACAGACATCCTGAGCATCCCAGCATAGTAACCATAGCATCTTCACCTCCCTTTCAAACAGCATCCCAATGGCTTGACCAGACAATCTCTGCTCGATCTTAGAAACGATGGTGTGTAACTTAGGGTAAACAAGGAAAGGGCCAGGTCTGCTCCAAACCCAATAATAATTTTCTCTGGCTTCCTCCCGTAATAATGTCTAAGTCTCATTTACTGCTAAGCCTGCATGACAGCCAGCGGTTCATATGCTTTTGATCTGAAGAGAGATTCCTGCCTGGGTCCTAAGGGCACTGGCAATTACAACCGTCCTTTACGGTGGCTCTCGTTAGCCCCTAGTCAGTCTACAGTCTATAAGTGATTCTAGCCCTCACAGGCTAAAAGTAAGCATGAAAATCAGCTGCATATGCCAGGTGGTGGCGGTGCACGCCTTTAATCCCAGCACTTGGGAGGCAGAGACAGGCGGATCTCTGTGAGTTTGAAGACAGCCTGGTCTATAGAGCGAGATCCAGAACAGGCACCAAAGCTACAAAGTTTTTGTCTCAAAACACGCCCCCCCCAAAAAAAATCAGTTGCATATATATTTCAAACATGTTCATTAAAGCTCCTTACCAAGCAAAGAAGATAGCAGATCCAAAACAAATTTGATAAAAATATTTTCATAAATTATATCTAAAACTGTATGATTTATAATTTAATGTATGTAAGTGGGTTAATGATATGGCCCAGTGGGTAAAGGCACTTGCTAACAATCCTAACAGCCGGAGTATGATCCGGAGTCATAGGGGAGGAGAGAACTGACTCCTGTGAGTCCTCTGACCTCTACACACACAACACACACACACAACACACACTACGTACAAACATACATACATATTTATTGACTAGTTTGGCTGGTGTTTCTTTTATCTCATTTAAAAACACTTCATTCAGTATCACCCAAATGATCTGAATTAGGACTAACGTCAGCCTAGCCCTCCACCTCAAGCTCTAAGCGACATGTACCGGAAGGAAAAGGAAGCGGAGGCATGAGCGGGCTTGAGGTACTTACTGGCAAAGGACATGATGCCCCCGAAGCCCTCGGTGCTGTTGTTAGAGACAGTGGAGGTGGGGGAGCTGGCTCGAGAGTCCGACTCTGCGTCCGAGTCGCTTGCCAGTTTCAGGCTGTTGGGCCGCAGCAGCTTTGGCGCCCTTGAACGTACAGTGGCACCCGTGAGTCCCAGGCAAGGGACCCGATCTTGGGAGTGGGTCTTACGCTACACTGCAGTTGCTGTTCTTTTCCCATAATTCCTAAGTCCCTAGTTCAAAGAACCACCCCCCGGGGACGGCAGGATAGCGAGTCACCCAGGGTCGCCGCAGTGAGGCCCTTTAGTCACCCGTCTACAAAGGATTCCCAGGCTCTCACCGACTGCCACTGACATGCTGGCTGAATCGGGGCGTGTAGCTTTCTCCCTGCTCATCGTCATCTTCCTCAGGAGGGAAGCCATACTGGGGCTCCAAGTGTGCATTGTCGGAGGCTTGCGGGCACACTGACCCCTCTCCAGTCTCCGTCCGTCTCCTGTCCACAGCAGATTTGCAAATGCCGGGAGGCCCAGGAGCGAGGGGCCCGGGGCCGCCTGCTGCTGCTGCCTTATCCTCCACCCCTGTAGAATCAGCATGTTCCTGGGGGTCACATTAAACGAAAAGCGGTCACCCGATGCCCAGTGATGCCTTCCCATAGTCTCAGTTCGGTGGGAAAGACCAGATCTGTCCTATTCCTCGCTTATGAAATGGAGAAGAGCTACGATATTCTTGGTCTCTGGACTTACAGGCTACGTAAGCAGATAACAGCTTACAAGAAGTCGGATGGCCTTCTTCGGGGTCAGAGGGTTATAGAGACAAGGAGGGAGGAACACGGAAAGAGGCAAACAGCTGCAGTCAAGTCTCCCTAACTGAGGGGGGCCCACAGCCTGTCCTCACGTACAGAGTGGGCGCCGTGGGCGGCCCCGCTGGGGCTGGAGTGCAGCGGAGACTTTCCCTGAGAGCTCTCACTGTCTGGGCCAGGCTCCTCTCCCTCCTTCTGGGGCTGCAGCTCATCGATCGCCACTTCACTGGCATCTCCCAGGGCGGCGTGTGTCAGAGGATCCACATCTGCCAAGAGAGACAAGCACAGACCACCTCAGCCCCCAGCCCCGACCCCTGCCTGGTAAGGGTCAGTCTTGCCAAGTGTACTCACTGGGAGTGTCACCATTGATGTCACATTTCATCATTTCACTGACGAAGTCCCCGAGGGAGGAGTAAGACGAGCTTGAGTCATCGTAGTCCATACTGTCACTGCCACTGCAAAGGGAAGAGAGTGAAACAGGAGGAAGTGCGGGCTGGCCCGGATGACGCGGGACGCCGAGCTCGCAACCTGAGTCTGATCCCTCGGGCCCACGTGGAAGGAGAGAACCAATTCCTCCAAGTTGTCCTCTGATTTCCACATACACACACACACACACACACACACACACACACACACACACACACACACTAACACTACATTAATTGTTTAATTTTTTTTTTAAAGAAAAGAAGCTGAAGGTGTGACTCAGAGGATAGAGTATGCCTGCCTAGCATGCAGGAAGACCTGGGTTCAGTTCTCACACTGTATAAACCGTGCATGGCAGTGCACTCCTATAATACCAAAACTTAGAACGTAGAGACAATAGGGTTAGAAGTTCAAGGTTATCCTTAGTAATTTTAATCCAGCCTAGGACACATGAGACCTTTCCTCAAAATAAAACAGAAACAAAGAAAATCAGGAAGAAGAGGACAAAAGAATCCACAATCGGGAGGTTGGAGAAAAGGCTCAGTGGTTAAGAGCACTGGTTGCTTTTCCAGAGGACCCAGGTTCAATTCCTAGCACCCACATGACAGCTCACAACTGTCTGTAACTCCAGCTCCAGGGGATCTGACACACTCACACAGACGTATGTACAGGCAGGACATCAATGCACATAAAAAAAAAAAAAAAAAAAGAAAGAAAAAAAGAAAAAGAATCACAATCAGTATTTAGAACATTGAAAAGGGGAGCACAGTTAACTCAAGGCCAGGGTACAAGATAAAATAAGGATGTCAAGGAAACTAATTAGAGTACATTATGGTGGCTTAAGCTGTAATTCCAGACTTTGAGGTGGGAGAACTGTGTGAGTGTGAGGCCATCCTAGACTACACAATGAAACTCTGTCTCAAAATACAGAAACAAGGGGCTGAAGAGATGGCTCAGCAGTTAACAATGCTGGCTGCATTTCCAGAAGACCCAGGTTCTGTTCCCAGCACCCACATGGACGCTTATAAACATCTGTAACTTGTTGCGGGATATTATCTGTACACTGTGGGAAGATGTATTGCTGTGACTGGTTTCACAAAGAGCTGAATGGCCAATAGCTAGGCAGGAGGTCTAGGCAGGACTTCCGGGGAGAAAGAGAGGAAGTAGGAGATGAATCCAGGAACATGAGAGACACCAGGAGACATGAAGAAGCAGGATGGGTGGTATGTTACAGAACGTAGATTGATAGAAATGGGTTAATTTAAGTTACAAGAGCTAGTTAAAAGCAAGCCTAAGACAAGGCCAAGCTTACATAATTAATAATAAGTCTCCATGTCATTATTTGGGAGCCGGCTAGCGGGACAAAGACTCCGTACAGTAATTCCAGTTCTAAAGGATCCAATGCCCTCTTCTTCCTTCACAAACACCAGGCACGCACATCAGGCAAGACACTTAAACATATAAAATAAGAAATTAAATAAGAAATAAAAACAACAACCCACAATAGGTGACCTACCAAAGAAAGGACTGGGGACATAGCTCAGGTGGTAACGAGCCTTCCCAGCAAGCAGGAGGCACTGGATCTGATTCCCGGTATCACATCAACTGGTGTGGGTGCCTACACCTAAAACCCCAGCATTCCAGGAGTAGAGGCAGGAGGATCATCACTAACTACATACTGAGTCAGAGGACAGTGTGGACTACATGGGATCCTATCTCCAACAACGGAAGCAAGCAAAGAACACCACAAACACAACAAGAAGGAGGGAGGAGCAGGAGGGAGAGCGGAGGTGACATGACCAAGATACACTGCATATATGTGTGAAGCTGTCAAATCATAAATTTAAAATATTCAAAGGAGAAGAAACGGGCTGCAGAGATGGCCCCAGTGGGGAGGAGAGCTTGCCACACAATCATGAGGACCAGAGTTCAGATCCCAGCACCCACCTAACAAGTTAGGTGTGCTACAGACTCCTATATCTCAGTTCTGAGGGATCCGATACCCTCTTCTGGCTTACACACACACTAGAGAGCACACCCACACATATACTCACTAGATAGACACACACACACAATAAATCCATCTCTTTTAAAGAAGAAAATCAGCTAAAACATAATGCAAAGCTCCAGAGACTCACATCTACAACTGCTCTGACATGTTTGCCTCCTACCCGAGGGATTCTCACCTGTCATCAGTGGGGTCAGAATCAGAATCACGCTCAGGTGGCGCACTCAGAGCCTCAGCCAGCTGAGAGTTGCCGTCATAGACTCGATAGTGGATGGGCTGCAGCTGGTGAGCATACCACTTCGGCTTGTCACCAATAAGGGCTGGATCAAACATATCTGCCCAAAGAGGAAACTAGTGAGCACAGGGAGGAAAGTGGGGAGTATAAAGCAATCGAGAGGAAGGGGGGAAGCAAAGGACGGCCATCAAGGGCAGCGACAACGAGGGGCAAGCAGAAGGCCGGCGGACTCACTGTTGTGAATCCGTTGGAAGGCGTAGTTAGAAGGGTTCAGGATCCATTCTCCAAAGTACTCCACAGCTTGAGTCCTGGCCAGTTTCTCAGCAAAGGGGGTCTGTCGGGGGCGTGAGGCCAGAAAGGAGCCAGCTTGGAAAGCTACCACAGGTCGGGGGAAGAGTCGCAGGGTACGTGTGTGCATCTGGAAGCCCTGCAGCACGTTAGCAGAGTTGAAGAAACGCACCATGGCCACCCTGGGAAAGAAGGGGGTGGTGAGATAATCCAAGACCCGACCCGAGGTCTCAGCCACCTCCTGACACCATCGTTTACCAGGTTCCCACCACCACCATCGGGAGAGATCTTAAAGAAAAATCATCAGCCTTTCTCCTCATGCCGACAGGATGAACTAGCTCTTCTCCTTACTTTTGCTAAGGGAGGAAATATAACCAAATATCACACACACTTTATATATGAAGTGAATCTGGCTCTGGGAAGTGGTCTCCTCCAAAATCAAGAGAGCAGAGAAACAAACTTGGGAACTTGCGGTCTTACCTTGTTGCAACATCCACTGAATCTACGTCATTGCCATAAATGAGTGGATTGAATTCAGTGGAAGGTGTGGACTGGAGGTCATGGGAAGGCCTTCCCAAGAGAAGTGGGATCTCCTGGCCCTCATGGAACTTCTCCAGATTGAGAATAGGCTGGGTGTTGAGACTCATACTGGCCAGAGCCTGGGAACAACCAAAAGTCCTCACATAAGTCAGGTTCTTAGGCCGCCAACCTCAGCTCCTAGGAAAGGGCTGTTTTAAAGTCTTCTACCTGTCACTCTGTGTGGTGGTATTGTGTTCCCCAAAATATCGTGTACCTTAATAAATTTATCTGGGTCAGAGAACAGACAGCCACTAGACACAAAGGCTAGAAAATGGTGGCACTCACACCTTTAATCCTAGCATTCCAGAGATAGAAATCCCTCTGGATCTCTGTGAGTTCAAGGCCACATTGGAAATAGCCAAGCATAGTGACACACGCCTTTAATCCCAGAAAGCCAGCCTTTAATCCCAGGGAGTGGTGGTAGAAAGCAGAAAGATATATAAGGCGTGAGGACCAGAAACTAGAAGCTTTTGGCTGGTTAAGCTTTTGGCTGGTTAAGCATTTGGCTGGTTAAGCATTTGGCTGGTTAAGCATTCAGGCTTTTGAGCAGTAATTCAGCTGAGACCCATTCCGGATGAGGACTCAGAGGCCTCCAGTCTGAGGAGACAAGACCAGCTGAGGATCCGGCGAGGTGAGATAGCTGTGGCTTGTTCTGTCTCTCTGATCTACCAGCATGGACCCCAATAACTCGCCTCAGGTTTGATTTTATTAATAAGAACTTGTAAGATTCCTGCTACAACTCTGCTCACAGAATTCTCTACAAAGAACTGTGCTTATTTGAAAATCATGCCCAACTCATTTTAGAGTCTGTATCTTTGAAAAAAAAAAAAGAATCAAATAATTTAGTTTTTAGAAAATAGCCAGAATTATGTAGCTGTCCATCTCAAGGACCAAGCTCAAGGCATTTTAAATAAAACTGAAATCCAAGACAATAGTTTCTATTTATTTTAGCCAACAAGTACTTTTCAAATTGAAATAAACAAAGATATATTAACAAGTGAACCGTAAAAACAGAGCTACTTAGAAGGATATAAAAAAACCGGAGCCTTGCCAGGCGGTGGTGGTGCATGCCTTTAATCCCAGCACTTGAGAAGCAAAGGAAGGCAATCTCTGAGTTCAAGGCCAGCCTGGTCTACGGAGTTCCAGGACAGCCAGAACTACACAGAGAAACTGTCTCAAAAACAAACAAACAAACAACCCCCCAAAAAAACAAACAAACGTAACAAAACAACAAAAACCCAGAGCCTCTCCATGACAGCCACAACTATGAAAAAAACAACATCACCAACAAAACAATACAACACAAACAGTCTCAAGTTCCCAGCTTAGATTAGCCTCTAAGAGGCTCTGTGGTGCACTTTGAAAACCATTTATCTAAACCATCAGTGTTTTTAAATGTGGGTGAGCTGAGGAAACCCCCAGGCTGGTGTTACAGTGTATTTGGAATCAGCACATCTGGGGCGATGCTGTGCTTTAAGGCCAGGTGTTGCTGCTGCTGCCGCTCCATGCACACTACACAAGGGTAAACTGGTATAAATTCAAAGAGCACTCGCTCTTCACGTCAGTCAGTCATTCTCTCTCTCTCTCTCTCTCTCTCTCTCTCTCTCTCTCTCTCTCTCTCTCTCTCTCTCTCTCTCTGTGTGTGTGTGTGTGTGTGTGTCTCACTTTCTCTCTTCTTCTCACTCTCTTTTCCTTCCCTCTTCTCTTTTTGAGACAAGGTTTCATTACACAACCCTGGCTGTCCTGGACCTCGTTCTGTAGACCAGGCTGGCCTCAAACTCAGATCCGCCTAGCTCTGCCTCCCGATTGCTGGGATTAAAGGCGTGTGCTATCAAGGCTGGCTCCACTTTGGCCATTTTTTTTTTTCCCAGACAGGGTTTCTCCATGCAGTTTTGGTGCCTGTCCTGGAACTCACTCTGTAGACCAGGCTGGCCTCGAACTCACAGTGCTGGGATTAAAGACGTGTGCCACCACCCAAATTAGCCATTCTTGAGCAGTCACCAAGAATGAAAGACACAGCCAGTGAAGACAGCTGGAGAACTTCGGAACTTGCAACCCTCCCCAGGCCCTGCTGCAACCAGGTGTCCAGTTACATCAGCAAGGGTGAAGCAAGGGAAAGTGAGAGGAATGATGCGGAACTGCCCCGCTCCATTCAATACCATCTAGACTCCAGCTTCCAGAGGAACTACGAGGCACTTCAGACAACACAGAGAAAGACTTCCCAAGAGCCTTCGGGTGAGACCAGGCCGACTGCTAAGCACTACCTACGGGTGGTCCTACCTAACCCGCACAGCAGGGGAAGGGAATGTTTTACCTTCAGGTACTGTGTTTAGCATGCAGAAGAAAAAGCCATCAGTCAATAAAAAAAAATGGGTGGAGGGCTTACACAAAGACAAATCCCTAGGGACTTTGGAATTGATTTCACAAGCAAGTTTGTCCCAACTTCTGACTTCCACCTTCTAAGACTGAAGGAGCGTTATAAGACAAATAACGGAAAATGGTGGCTTTGGTTTTGGTTGTTTGGGTTCAGTTTGTCTTGCCATGTAGGCCAGGCTGACCTCAAACTCACAAGCCCCCTGGTCAGCCTGTATGTTGGGATTACAGGCGAGTGCCACCACCCTGACGGAAGCATCCATGTACAAAGTCTCATGTACATTACAGGGTAACAGAGCAAACAGTGAATTAGAACCTTTTTAAGATTCATCTTTCGCCGGGGCGGTGGTGGCGCACGCCTTTAATCCCAGTACTTGGGAGGCAGAGGCAGGAGGATCTCTGTGAGTTCGAGGCCAGCCTGAGCTACAGAGTGAGTTCCAGGAAAGCTACACAGAGAAATCCTGTCTCAAAAAAACAAAAACAAACAAACAACAACAACAAAAAAAGATTCATCTTTCTACACAAAATTCAGATGAACCTCTCCTTAAGCCCGTTTAAGGTGAAGAAAGTCTCTTCCACAGGAAGGTTCTTGGACCGGCTCCCTGCCTATATATAGGACCCTTTCATCATCTATCACTGCCTTTATTTAAACGTTGTATGACCTCTTCATTTATCCTGTGTTGAGTGTGTGTACACGTGTGGGTGCCTGTTTGCCACGGTGCATCTGTGGAGCTCAGAGGACTTGCCGAGCAGGTTCTCTCCTTCCCCCGTGGGTCCCAGTCGTCAGAGCCGGTGGCAGGCGCCATCATCACCTGCCGAAGAACCATTTGTGGGCCCCTCCCCTTCTTTCCTTCCCTTCCTCACCTACCTGCTTCAAGTGTTTCTTCAGCTCTAAGGACTCCGGTTCTGGCAGGACAGGTAGCACTTCTGCGTTGGTAGGGGCAATCACCTGCCGCAGAGAAAAGAGAAAAACACATGATCTTAGAATGAACTGCCAGGAGCTCTGCTTACATAAGAGCAAACAACATGCCCAGGGAGATTGGATGCACACAATATTATCATATGTTATCCTCTACATATGAGAGCTATGTATACATACATACCTGAGCTATATCTACATGCCTGAAAAGAAATATACCTAAATAACATTGGTGGCTATCTCTGAATAATAGGACTATGGATATTTTCTTCTTTACATCTACTTTATTTTTAAGACTTACTTTCTTTATTTTTAGTTATGTGTATGAATGCAGGTGTTAGCAGAAGTCTGAGGCATCAAACTCCCTAAAGCGGGAGTTACAGAGGGTTTGGGCCACCTGAAGTGAGTGACTGGAAGTGAACTCGGGGCCTCCAAAAGATCAGCAAGTGCTCTTAACTGCTGAGCCATCTCTCTAGCCTCTATACTTACTTTTTTTTTCCTTTTTACATTTATTTGTATTTGAAGGGAGGAGGCGTTCCACGTCACATGTGTGGAGGACAGGGGACAACATGGGTCAATTCCCTCTTTCCACCATGTGGGTCCTGGGTATTGAATTCAAGTTGTCAGAATTGGAGGCAAGTGCCTTTACCTGTTAAACCACCTAGCTGGCCTGGTTCTACACTTATTTTATTTCTAAAATTTAATAATGAATACAGGATAGGCTTTCTACCAGAGTTTTAATATGCTCACATCACAGAATGTTAATATATTTTTGGTTATGAGCCTAGCCTTTAATGGCTGAGCCATCTCTCCAGCCCAATGTTAATATATTTTTAAATGTGTGCTGAAAACAGCTTCTTCCTTGAAACTTATAGGAAAACTATTACCTGATTATCTATATTCTATACAATGACATATATACAAAAAATAACCGTCCTGTGGCTCTTGGAACATGCAGGAGGAGCTCTTAATTCAGGCCAGACTAAATTCTATAGCCAATGGCCTATCTGCCCACTAAAGTCAAAGCCACATTAGAAAAAATATTGTTTAATGAGTATTGTAATAGAAACAATCCAAACAACAGTTATCACACATAACTGGGCCTAGAACATGACCCTAATTAATTCCTTAGTCCAATGCCTCACCCGATTGCTGTCCAAATCTACTAGCCACACATCATCAGGCATTTTGAAGTCTAGCTTGTAGAGGAAGAAGCTGGCAGGAACTCCAATGATGTATGGGGTTGGAGCCAAGAGCAGCTGTGGAAAAGATAAAAGAGGATAAAGAAACAAAGACAGAATTTATTGTGAGCATTTAATCAAGTTAGAATTTTCCCAGATAAGGAAATTCAGACAAGCCCTTTCCCAAAATTCTTGCAGCTAGATAGATGTATTGCAAAATTTAGAATTTTTCAGATTTTAGAAAGGTAACAGTACATTTCAGTATATTAACACCTACAGCACCATAGTAAGGAATCTATAATCACTAACTGTAACAAACAAAACTACAAATAGCATAGTTTTACCATATATCCAGTTCAAATCCATCCAAAATTGCAGACTAGTGAGTTGTGAGGGGCAGAGGACCGTTCTTCTTTGGTGTTCTCCCTTGAGAAGCCAGGGACACCACAGAGGGAAGACACCATGAGCCTCACCTGCTCTGCTGAAGCCATGCAGGTGGGGAGCAGAGGGATGACAGGGAACATGTACTCCAGTGGATAGATCATTGCCACAAACGCCATCACAGACATGGAGAGTGCGTTGTAGTCTCGAGACTGCAGCACCACCTGCAGGGCCACACCGTAAGTCACTCAGCAGAGGGAAACAGGCTTTGCCAGTCAACAGCTCCCAACACTCCAGTTCAATCTCAGGCTCACCGAGCCTACAGCTGCCGCTTATCTCCACAGTCGCCATGGCTCTGGTCCCTGCCCTGTCAGTCACCTTCCAACCAAAACACGGTGGTAATCCTCCCTGGAATCAACCTTCTTAGTTCTGTCCCTCCCCACCCAAGAACTATACACTGAAACAGAACTACTGCTACCCCAGAGAATGAAATCAGCATAACAAGGGATCACTCTCCGAAGCATTCCCCGCGACATCAATATTGCAGTCCAGCTCATTCAAATACCTGCTCTAACCCTGCCATTGCATTACCTCCTGGAAATAAAAAGATGGAAAGGACACACAGTCCCTGTCCTCCACAAACTCAGGATCTAGCTCCCAACAGGTTGTATAGCTCTCTCCAGAAAGGTCTACAGAGCTGGCCCTCTCACCTTGTGCTCCAACAGGATGCAAGTTAGCACCTGAAGACAAGCATCCACACCCAGAAGTTCCAAGGGAAGGTGAAGTGGGAAATCTACTAGGGTGAATCGAGAGGGGTCTGGCAGAGCGAACGTCAGCGCTGGCTGCAGTTCCTGTGGTAAGACCTCAATGTCCACTCGTTTCTGCCCAGAGACAGGAACTGGGGAACGCAGCAAGCGGTAGATCCAGGCCTCAATCTCTCGAAGGTCATGCAGAAGGGCACTTGACTTTTCCTCCACTAGCAGTGATCCAGTAAAGATTCGCCACATAGTGTCCCTGAGGAGCACACAGCAAGACTCAGACACAGAAACGTTAGCAGCTGATACCGCTGCAACCCAATCAAACCGCAATAATAACTGGAAGAGGGGTACTGTTAGGAAAGCCCACTCTCTAATCTCAGAGGGGACCCGAGGGTACAGATGACGACAGAAACAAGTGTAGAATGGTCTAAGTGACAGAACTCAATGTCCACGTCCACCATCGAACACCAAACCCCTCAGCATTTCTTGAACTAAAACTACAGTAGGCGGTCTGACTCTCAGCAGTCTTTAGATTGGGGCCACGCTGTTTAAGCCGTCCTCAAGGAGCACGGACTAATCGTATGACTATCTGAACGTCTCCCCTTGCTTCCGTGCACAAGCGGCAAACCGTACCTCTGCACGCCTCGCGGGATGCCCAGTTTCTTGCCTAGCAGCCGTTCACTACAGCAGTCGACCAGACGTTTCAGAGTATAGAGACACTCTCTGAAGGTAGAGAAGAAGGGATAGTGGCTGAGCACACACAGGGACGTCAGAGTGCTGTTGCGGGAGCGGCTGCCCGCTTTTGCACGCCGTTTGCCCCGAGGAGACTGGTTCACGTCGGGCGTGGAGTCAGCACTTGGAGGCTGCAAGGTGGAGCTGCTGCTCTCGGCGCTCTGGGTGCCGACCTCTTCTGAGGCACAGGGCACATGAGTGCCTTCCTTCCCGCGGGGTCCTGCTGCTCCTTCTACCTTTTCCTTCGGCATCCGCTTTTGGAAGGAGCGGTAGAAGTTAACACAGATGCCGTAGCGGGTGACGCCGGTGTCCTTGTCGGTGAGGGTGAAGACAAAAGAGGTATCATCTCGAAGGCTCATGCGTCGCTGCCGCACACTCAGACAGCCCTCCGGCTGGCAGAAGAACACCACATCTGGGGGCAGGGGAAACTCGGGGTGATCCTCTAGTGGGTACCGCCGCAGCAGTTCAGGAGTCTGAGCCACACTATCACTGCTTGGGTGCCTGAAGGACAGAAAGACACACTCAGCAGCCCAAAAGCAGATAACACACCATCACACATTCACCACGACCAACAAATAAAGCGCAAAGATGCTTTTGGATAAAGTAAGCTAATTATAGCACCTTGGCTATCTGGGGAGTGCTTGCCAAGTTTAACTGGCGGACTGGAGTATGCGCTGTCAGGGAGACGCTATCTTGGAAGTTTCAACAATAAAATCATCACCAACACCCAAAGATGATGACTACCCTTCAGAGTGCCTTAGCTAACAAATTACCACAAGAATATATGCAGGCAGAGAAGGAGTAAAGTGTGCTTTCTCCTTCGCATAAACCATGAAAACTTGGCTACAAAGAGTATACCTGCTCAAAATCACAGAGTACGGCTTAAAAAATTTTGCATGTATTTACTTAGGAGGGCAGCATGCATACTCCAGGACATAAGAGGAGGTCTGAGGATACCTTGCAGGAGAAATTTCTCTCCTTCCACCATGTAGGTCCCAGGAATTGAATTCAGCTCATTATGTTTGGTGGTAAGCACCATTACCCAGAGTCATCTCACCTATCCAAAGATGTGAGTTAAAAGCTGAGTTTTGAGCTAAGTGTGGTGGCACAAGCCTTCAGTACCAGCACTCAAGAGTCAGAAGTAGCTGGATCTTTGAGTTCGAGGCTAGCCTGTGTTTACAGAGCTAGTTCCAGGTCAGCCAGGACTACACAGAGAAATCTTATCTCAAATGAAACAAAACAAAGCTGAGTTCTGTTGTCTCTGTCCAGACTGACATTCTCACACCACCCAACTGTATGGCTTGCCCTGCCAACATCAATGTTCCTGTCAGGGTAAGACAATGGGGAAGAATAAGATATGCAAAGCAACATGAAAATAAGGTCTGGGAAGTAACTGAGGCCACCCCAGAGAACGAGACAATTGTCGGTCTTCTTGTTACCTTGCCCCTACGATCACTAGGTAGTCAAGTAACCGAGGGCAGAACTTCTTTTGCACCATGGTTCCAATTTGTCAGTTCATCGCAGAGAAACTTCGGGGCACTGAGCAAGAAGTCAGCACTCCCAGGAGGAATTCTGATAGAATCTGAAAATCCAACAGGGGAAGAGTACTGATAAATATGCATCGCTCTGCCTGAGGGAATCATCCTTCTCAGTTTCCTCTCCGCCAGGGGCCCAGGTCAGGAGATCTTCCACTTCAGCACTCAGGAGAGAATCTGACACTTGCTTAGACTGGTGGCTGTCTAGGTTTGTGGGCTCCCAGAGTCAAACAGACTCCGGGAGTCAGATTTCAAGTAGAATAGGGGTTGAGGGTGTAGCTTAGGGGTCGAGCCCTTATCTAGTATGGACAATGCCCTGGTTTCCATCCTTAGCACCACAAGAAGGAGAAGGAAGAGGAGCTGGAGAAATAAGGGCTCAGTACTGACTAGCTCATTTCCAGCCTCGTTCCCGGGGCTCTGCTTCTGAAAAACAGACCTAGACAGTCTAATCTAGACTGAATAATTATGATAACAAAAAAAAGTCGCTTTCAGGACTACTCCAGGGGTGATCAAGATCAAACCAGACTCTTTGAATAGCACTAATCTGTGCTTTTCTGTCTAGATGGAAACCTAATTATTCTGTCTCACTAGGCAGCTTTCAGCTTGATGTGTAAATATCATATAGACTTTCCAGTTAACTGCACTCAGACAGTAACAATATCTGGGTATTCTAGCTCATGTGATCTCCCATGAAAAATGTCCATGTCCCAACTGACTCATCTCTGACCAGTTTCCCCAGTTCAAGGTAGAAAGGGGCCAGCAGCTATTGCTATTACCTCTGCCCTTGGTGCTGAACTACTACTTGTCTGGTCTGCTCTTGGGATCAGAATCAGTGAAACAGTATGTTCCCGGGAGGCCTGATCTTTCTCAGTCTTGAAGAGATTACAAATGAGGGACTGAAAATACTAGGGTTTCTGCAAGTACGGGGGGAGGGGTGTTCGAGGGAATTTCTAAACATATTAAAAATCGATTCTTTGCTGGAGCCAGAGAAACGGCTCGTCTGTGGCTCTTTCAGAAGAGCCAGGCTCAGTCTCGAGAACCCGCATTGGGTGGCTCATAACCGCCTGTGACTCTAGCTCCAGGGAAACTCTCTCTTCTCAGCACTGTGCCCACAGAGTGCACTTACACACACAAAGTAAACAAATACACTTTTAACGAATCTATATTTCCTATCAGATTTCCACAGACTTCTAAACAAAATGTCTCTCCAGTATAGGGTATTTCCAATGCTCCAAGATTTTGCTTCTATGGCCACACTGAGACCATGTTCACTGTATGCACACACAGACACACACACACACACACACACTTCTATTACACTACCACACACACCTAAACACTCCTTCACTTGCTGTGCACACTCCCGTATTGCAGACATAGACGCTGCCTGAGGGCACTATTTGATTTAGGTGATGAGTTCTTTCTACCTCCTCTACCCATAAACAAGACCTATTTACAGTACCCTCGGTGTCCTCAAAATGCTCTCCCCTCTTTCCTCCTTGCTCCCAATACAGGACCCATAGGTAATAGGATTCAGTTTTGTCTCCATAGCGACTCTGGCTCCCAGCACTATTTATAGCAGAGCCATAGGCCCTCCCCTGCTTGGTGACCGAACGGTGCTTGCAGCTGCTACTCCAGAGTCAGCCATGGCCCATAACAGTTCATTCTTCCTAACTCTGGAGTCTTAGTCCATTGACAGCCTCTACTAAGAATCAGGTTATCTTCTCTTCTATGTGTGTGTGTGTGTGTGTGTGTGTTTTAATGTTTTAAGTCCCACTTGCAGCTTT
This sequence comes from Peromyscus leucopus, assembly GCF_004664715.2. NCBI lineage: Eukaryota > Metazoa > Chordata > Mammalia > Rodentia > Cricetidae > Peromyscus > Peromyscus leucopus. The sequence goes on from NC_051066.1 coordinate 66,895,264, forward strand.
TAATAGAAAGAGCTCTCTCTTCACCACCACGTTTCTGAGCATGCCACACATTCAGTCATTTCTGGGGTTCATCACTCTTAATAACCCCAAACAGTCCTTGGATTCCCCCACCTATCATTGCCATGAGCGTACTGCAGAAGCAAGGCGCCCTTTATAGAGCTGAGCTCCCCTTCTCCGAAGAGAAATGAAAGAGAGAAACAAAGCTATAGAACGGGATACAGGGGAAAGTCGTGTGTTCTACATAGGAAAATCTAGCTACAAACAAGACCTGTTTCCAGCACCTTATCGTAAGCCAGAATTGTAGGACCTCAGCTGTAGGCTGAGCCCTTATGAAAGTCTACACTGAAAACTAGAAGCATCTTCTGGCTAAAATCCCAAAATTGGTGCTGAAGCTTCCTCCCGCTAGTAAATTAGTTTCAGGGGCCTTCCTAATATTAGTGAGAGGATGCTCCTCTCCCAACTCAAGCCAATTGCCATATTCTACACTCTTCATCTCCTTTCAGAGTTTCAATAACCCGAGATCTTGGGACTATCCTAGCTAGCAGTGGTAGGATATTTTTAGCCTTAATTCCTATCCCATCTATAGCCACTGACTTTAGATACTCAGACTACAGAGATAATCAAGGCTGTTCTCCTTCTCTGCCTTCCCCACAGACGCTAAATCCTCTAACAACACCTATAACTCATGTAGTCTTCATAACCCATCAGGCTCAGACTCTGCCTCTTGCTTCAATTTTATTTACTAATGTGGAGTCCCTAGCTCCTGTCCCACTGCAGTCCAAATCTCTAAATGCGTTCCTTTTGCTATACTCCTACATCAGCACCCACGTCTAGAATCCGCACACCTTTAGGTAATCTATGCCTTGTCAGCCTACAATGGCCCTACCACCGAACCCTGTGGGTTCGTCCCTCATTTGGGGCAGGATCTCATACTGAAAACCACAGGAACCCGACCCAAGAACGATATGATATCTTCGCTGACGTGAGCCAAACGGGAGGCTTCCTCCCCTTCCTCCTTCCTCCCCAGGCAGTGACCTTGCAAGCTCATCAGCAGACTGGTCCAGCGTGGGGGAGAACTGGAGCAAGCAAGCCAGGGATGGCTAGGACTGAGGAAGGAGGAGAGAGCACGAGGAAGAAGAATGGAGCTGCGGGAGGATGGAGAGGGGCGCAGTTGCAGCAGAGATGAAATGGTGCGCCTAGTCTTCAGCAAGTCAATACTGAAGAACGGAATGTAAATATATATGTATCTATTAGCGAGCCAAACGTGGTTCTCCGAACGCTAATCAAAAAAATCAGGCGTGCGCACGCAGGCGCACAGGCGCCCGGCGCCGGTGCCTTCCTCGGGCCCGGGGCTGGACAGCTCTGCCCGCCCCCTCACCTGCTGGACAGCTCCTCGCCCCCACCCGGGAACCCGCCTCGCCCGCCGCACCGGAGCGGAGCCGAGCGCCAGCCCGCAGCCCCTGGGCAGCGCGGGCGCCCCGCCTCGGCCCCCCGCCTCACTTTCTCAGCAGGCTCCACGCCCCCTCGCGCTCGCTCCTCCGGGGCCGCCTCCGAGACCCTTCCCTCTGCGGCCGCTTTCCCTCCCAGACCCCCCCAGGGCTCCCCACGGCGCGCACTTCCCCACCTCCCCAGCTCACAGGAACCTGTCAGGCCCGCCTGACGTCTCCCCGCCGCCGAGCGCTCTTGGCTTCCGAGCCCGGCGCCGCGGCGAGCGGGCGCCAGTTCCGCGTCTGCACCGGGGGGGCGCGTACCACTCCGACCCGATGGCGGAGGGGGAGGCCGAGGGGGCCGGGGCCGTACCATTCGCAGCCCGGGGAAGCAGCGCACCGGGGAAGCGCGGGGAGGAAGGCGGCTACGCACACACCTATCGCTGTGGGAGTGGGAACGCGATGGGAAGCACTGGGCTAGCCCAGTGCCGGGAGGTGCCGAGGGGAGGACCCAAAGGAACACGTTTTGTTTTGGTTGCTCAGACAGCTTTTAATTCGACTTGGTTATGGAGCCCGTCTTGATGAAACAGTGGTTAACATGAAGGTACTTCGTAAAATCAACTGCCCCTAAGACTTTCTGACAGTTTCTTCAAACCTCATCTGGCTCCCCCTGCACGCTGTTTGGACGTGCCCAGCCGCCCCGGCAGGAAAGCCAACTAGTCGGCCGCCGGACTCTACCAATTCTGGATGGCGGGGGCATTTATGCCAGGTATCACCTACACCAAGGTAGGGGGAAGCGGGAACGGTGCCGCGATGCCCGCTGGGAAATGGAGTCCAATCTTTTTGACAACTCAGACACTTGTCATCCTCCACGAGCCTCCGGGGACTTTTTCTTCGAGTCCCCCCAGGGCCCAGAGCCCGAAGGGAAGTATTACCCGGCCCGGGGTCTTGAAGGCTGTACTCCTTGTCAGATGCCAGTGTTAAAAGTAAGACGTTACACGCACACGTGAAGCGTACTGCTGAGTTATTGCTGAAGCTCCAACTCCTCCCCAGACAGTACGAGCACCTGCTTCTGCCTTGATCATTAAAGGGGAAGGTGCCCCAAAGCCTAAGCATTTCTCTTATGCCGCGGGCCTAGTGAACAAAAAAAGCTGTCACTTGTGATTTTTGTCCCACTCCTGAATATGGAGGCAGGTTTTAATGGACACAGGCTTCCTCCACCGCAGCACCCCTACCCTCGATCCAGAAACTGGTTTCCCTATCTTGGCCTTTCTGTTCCAAGCGCCAGACCTATTGGTGAAACAGCCCCGAGGCAGTTACAGCCAAGCTGCAGAATGATAGCGGAGAATTTCTTTGGGGCCCTATGGGGAAAAACAGGAAGTGGTAGAGACAAGATGGGCAGGGCCCTGAAGAACCCTGTGCAAAGTGGCCTTCCTGGCTAGTTTATTTGGTTGGGTCAATAAGGGCTTCAGATGTGCACTACGTTAGTAGGTCCCCAACTGCCCAGCAGCCACAGAACACCCAGCCCTTTGACGCTCCTTTAATGCCATGCAAGGATCTCCTTCGCCCAGCTCCCAGGAATGTTTGCCCTTCTCAGTCTGCTCCACCTCTAGGAAGCAGTCCGTAAGCCTCAGTCGTGTGTCCCAAAGCCCAGAGGACATGGAGGAAGAACCGCGGTCATTCGTGGACATCCCAGATCTCAGACAGCAGCGGGGGAAGCTTTTTGTCCTGCAGGCGAAGCGCAAACACTTGCTCTGAATGGACGCTGCTCAATGTCCGGAGGCTCACCAACTTCATTAGCATCCGTGGGAACATCAGTCGGTCCTGGAAAAAAAAGAGTGAAAGAAGAAAGAAAGAAAGAAGTCTAGCTGTTGCTCTTCCCTAGAGAAGGTGAGCTGGGGCAGGGAGATTTTGAGAAAGAAAGATAAAGAACTGCCCATGCTAGGTGTAAGCAAGAGTCCTGAAAGAAAGTGGATATCTGAAAAGGGGCCCGAAGAGCAGAAGAAAAAGGCACTGGGGAGACTCACGTCCGGGTGGTTGATGGAGACATAGGCATGCAGGGCCTCCACATATGTGTGTTGCAGCCTCTCTACCTGGAGCTGGTCCTGCACGTTGGGCCGGTCTGTAGGTCACCAACAAAGTTGAGGAGCAGGTCTGGCCGAGGTCTTGGTTCCATACCCCAAATCATAACTCCCAAATAGGGACACATCCCACCCAACCTCCCGTCCACAGTAACACAGCAGGGTCCTCCACACTACAGCCCTCCTAGGTGAAGGTCTCTGACTCAGTTTCCCTCTTGCCCCTCCTCCGCACCTGCAGAGAAGATGCTGATGGCGATGAGCAAGGCAAACTCGGCATCGTTGAGCTGCAGTTCGTTCATGGCTCTGGAGAACTCAAAGATGGGATTGATGAACTCCACCTGAAGCCCTGGGGAGGAAGGGACACTGAGGGTTGTGGCGGGCCCGGGGAGAACATCCTCCGACTCAATGTGGGGGACTGCTAGGAAGTCACTGAAAGGTCTCCAGGTTTCTGCTGGGCAAGAACAAGCTTCTTAACTTCTCCACGGGTCTCCTCTGTGAAATTCGAGTCAGGTGGAAACTGGCGAGCAAAACCAGTCTGCTGGGAATGGTAGTGCGTGAATGTAATTCCAGCACTTGAAAGGCTGAGGCAAGGGGATTCCAAGTTTCAAACCAGTTTGGGCCACATAGCAAGATTCTATCTCAAAACAAAACAAAAACCTATTGTGATGGTGTGATGGTTACTTGGTTGTCAATTTGACAGGCTCTGAAATCACTTAGAAAATGGACCTCTGGGCATGTCTGTGAGGGACTGAATAAAAAGAAAGCTGAGCACTCGATTCATCTGTCTCTGTTTCACGACTGTGGATCCCATGTGACTATCTGCATCAGGGGTTCTCAACTGTGGGCTGTGACCCCTTGGGGGTCAATATCAGATATCCTGCATAGCAGATACTTATATTATGATTCATAACGGTAACAAAATTACAGTTAAGGTTGAAGCACTAGGAAGGTTGAAAACCACTGCTCTACATCTACTGCTACACCTATCCCCATGATGAACTACATGCTCAAGCCAGGGGTCAATACAACCTTCCTTCTTTTTTGAAAAAGATTTATTTATTTATGTATACAGTTCTGTCTGCATGAGTGTCTGCATGACAGAAGAGGGCGGCAGATCTCATTACAGATGGTTGTGAGCCACCATGTGGTTGCTGGGAATTGAACTCAGGACCTCTGGAAGAACAGCCAGTGCTCTTAACCTCTGAGCCATCTCTCCAGTCCCAACCCTTCCTTCCTTAAGTTGCCTTTGGCCTGTATTTTGTCAAGGAACTGAAGAAAGCAACTAATACAGATGGTGACATGATAAAGTAAGTATGCAGAAGGTTTAGCATGAAAAGTATTGCATTAAACAACAATTATTAGGATTCTCAAGGATGCCCTGTTTCTAGAAATAGATATCTTTTACTTTGCTTATAAAGAAGCCCTTTTTGACTGGCAAATGGCCTTATCTGAATACTAGGCTACAGCTGATAGAGCACATCTTGGATAGAATGTGGCTGAGGGTGTGGACTGCAGTTCGAGACTGCCAGGATTTGACTCCCCTGAATCTACTACTTACTAAGCTGGGTGAAGTGATAAGTTATTTAACCTATCTGTGCCTTAGAGTCCCCACCTGTAATCTGGGGATAATAAGATTTCCCTTATAAACTTCTTAGAATAATGAATGTATATGTGGTATCTACTATGTATTCATTAAATATTTGTTTGTTTGAAGCAGGGTTTCTCTGTGTAGCTTTGTGCCTTTCCTGAACTCACTCTGTAGCCTAGGCTGGCCTCGAACTCACAGAGATCCACTTGCCTCTGCCTCCTGAGTGCTGGGATTAAAGGCGTGCACAACCACTGCCTGGCTTTATTAAATTTTTTAAAAGACTTCATTTTTGTGATAAGGTCCCATGGAGCCCAGGCTGGCCTCAAATTCACTATGTAGCTGAGGGTGGCTTTGGACTTCTGACCTTATGAGTGGTACTATTATGAATATTCAGTACCACAGCCAGTTTATGTGGTACTGGGAATTGAATCCAGGCCCTCGCTAGGCAAAACACTCTACCAACTGAGCTTGGTTGACCTTTTCTTTGTGTAATGAGACAGGGTCTCTCCATATAGCCTTTAGTTGTCCTGGAACTTTATATAGAACAGGCTGGCCTAGAACTCAAATAGATCTTCCTTTCTCTGCCTCATGAGTGTTGGGATTAAAGGCATGTGCCACCATGCCTGGCTTCTACCATGGTTTTTGTTTTTAGGTTTGGTTGTGGTTTTTTTTGCTTTGTTTTGGTTTTTGTTGTTGTTTTGTGACAATGTCTCATATAGTCCCCAGGCTAGCTAAGGATGGCCTTGAACTTTGTGTGTGTGTGTGTGTGTGAGTGTGTGTGTGTGTGTGTGTGTGTTCATGTACGTGGGAAGGGGGTGCACATGCCCATTTGCTCTGTGGAGGCCGGAAGTGAACCTCAGATGTCTTCCTCATTGCTTTCCACCTTAGTTGTTTGAACAGTCTCTCACTAACCCTGGCAAGCTATTTAGTCTAGATTGGCTAACCACTGAGCCCTGGGCATCCGCCTGTCTCTGCCTGCTCCCCAGCACAGGGGTTACAGATGCACACTACTTCTCCAGCCTATGGACTTGAACCGATGATCTTCATATTTGTCTCCCCATTTAAAACAACAACAACAACAAAACCCAGTAATAATCAGCCAGTCTTCTTTCAGAGAATACAATGAGCATGCAACAACCCCTGACCTATAGCCAGGCACCTGCTGAACATGTCTTCCCTCGCATCGTCAATGTGTCCGCCCCACACTGTCTTCTAGGCTTTCTCAGATCTCTTTCAGCAGCCATCTGCTACGCTTTTCCATCCAGGTCTCTTGATGACTCACTCCTGAACTTTCACCCTGATGTCTCTCCAGTGTTGTGTGTGGATCTAGTCAATAGGCCAGCTTCATTTTGTAGAGCATTTCTTGATGAAATTTTAAGCTCCAATATGCTAAAAGTCCCCCATACAAAGAAAAAGGGAAGGTTCTGGAATTGTGCTGTGCTCTCGTGAGGGTCTGCTAACGCTCGCTGGAGGGATCCCTCACATGAGATTGGTTCATATTAGTCAGCCATTGTACACAACATATGGCAGTGGATGGGGTGGGGAGAGACTTGACAAAACAGACAAAACAGAGCCTCTGGGGAAAGAAAAGCAGGACACACACACACACACACAGAGAGAGAGAGAGAGAGAGAGAAGAGAGAGAGAGAGAGAGAGAAACAAGATAGACAAACCTTAAAAAATGGTTAAAAAGAGAAGAAAGAAAAAATAAAAAGAGCCTTCTGTTCCTTTTTCTCAAGAACACACTGATAAAATGAGAAATGAAAAACACGATGACATCAAAACTGCTTAAAGAAAGAAATCTTATAAATAGGTGCAGATTCAGATAGCACAAGTCCACGAGTGCTGAAGGAACAGGAAGGGTTCAGAAAAGAGCGTGTCCTGACAGGCAAGGGTTAAGAAAGTCTAAGTCAGCAACCATTTGAGGGGTGTTTGGTGGGAAAGAGGGGCAGGGCTGGTTTTAAGTCTGGACAGCACCTTCATATTGCCCACTAAGTACCCCGACATTCAGAAAAACAAAGAAGCGCAGCGGGGCTGACAGAGCCTTGCCGTCCCCTGCAGTTCAGGGAGGCCTTCCTAGAAGGGCCACATTGGGACAAGGGGCTCAGGGGTTAGCCTGAGTCACCAGACGCCAGTGAAAGCTTTCTGAACTATCGGCCCTGAGAAGTCACAATGTTAGCTGTATTTCACAGCCTGCTCTCTCAGCTGCCAACTCCTCAGTCTCCTCCAGACTTCTGCCACCCTTTCCCAGCCCCACTCCTCCAGACTTGCATCCTTTCCCAGCCCCAGCCTCATCATGAGCATCCCCAACAGCTGAATAAGAGAACCTTCCACTGCTTAGCACCGAGCGGCACCAATTCCACCCGATCCAGAGGAAACACTGGATTTAATCCTACAGCTCTCCCATTCTGCACGTTTATCATGCTTCAGCTCTGGTTGTTCAGCTCACCGGGTGGGGGACAGAAAGAGAGTAAGGCTCGAGTGAGCCTGCGTGATCTTAAAGAGCATTATCTGAAAAGGGTTTCTTCCTTTTGTCTCGAAAGGCTGATACAGTGGTTTTCAAAACGCTTTCTTTCTTTCTTTTTTGTTTTGTATTGTTTTTCGAGACAGGGTTTCTCTGTATAGTTTTGCGCCTTTCCTGGAACTCACTTTGTAGTCCAGGCTGGCCTCAAACTCAGAGATCCGCCTGCCTCTGCCTCCCAAGTGCTGGGATTAAAGGCGTGCATCACCATCACCACCACCCGGCTTCAAAATGCTTTTTTAGCTATACAATATTCTCAACTTTTAAGCAGAAGCACAACGCAGATTTAAGTAGAGCTTCATTGGTTAAAACAAGAATGAACACCCCCACCCCACCCCCGCGCTCGGCCGGGCCTGGTCTCCTCCAAGAAGATGCTTACAAAACCTCCTCAGATGTGCCAGTGGACAGAGGTCTGTTTGGCGCAGTTAAGTGACTGATCAACATCCCAAACTTCTCTCTTGGAAAAACAAGTGGTGTCCTCACTGTATAACCGCCCAAACCTCAGGTCCACGGCTCTCTAATCCTGATGGGCCCCATGAGGGCAAGCGCCAGTGCCCTGGCCATCTTAGATCTTACCTGCTTTGGCAAAGTCTTCCCGGTTGTAACTGAAGTCCTTGAGGAAGGTGATGCTCTCGCTCCCAGGGTTGTACCTCCGTGACGTCTCCAGAAGCATCACCTGCACACAAGCAGCAGCTTTCAAATAGGCACGAAGGGGCTGCTCTTGGTACGTGGCCCTTGAAAGGAGGCTGACTCCCTTTCCCAATGGCTCGGACTCTCCAAGCTGGATCTCTGGAGGTCCCCTACAGATAAGCCTACTCTGGCTCTCCCTTCATCCCACTCCCTTTCAGCCACCTCAATCGCGGAGGTCTTCAGCAAGGCGATCTGGTCCTCCCTGCTGAGCTGCAGGAAGCCAGGGAGCTGTTTGGCAAAGTCAACGATCTCCTGCACGGACACGATGGCCAGCTCAGTGAAATGGGCAAAGCGCTGTTGTCGGGCTTCCCGGCTCTGAGGGTCAGGTGCGATGGGCCAAGGCTACTCAGGGTGGGCAAGGAAGGAAAAAAGCAAGTTGCTGTGAGTCAGGCATCAAGTGAGCTGGTGCCTCGGGCACAGCCACCTCGCCCCAGGTCATCAAGTACCGTGACTCGCAGTCGGTCAGAAAAGGAGCGTCTGTTACACTGTTGCTGGGCAGCGACCAGCTTCTCAATCATGCCCAGTTGCTCCGGGCTGAGCTGTGGCAGGACCTGGGGAGCTGAGGAAACCCGGGGGGACACTGACGTGGCTTGAGTCTGCTCTTCTTCTTGCCGCTTCAGTTTCTTCAAGCGGATCTGTTCTTCTGACAAGACACCTGAAGACAGGGCCAGATGTGAAGTAGGAAGCGGGGTGAGGGTGAACAAGAGGCCGCCATGGGGGAGAGGGGATGGACGGTTTTATGTTCCAGGAACAAAACGTGTGCAAAAGCAAGGAAGTTGTTTCTTTTTCTTTTCTTTCTTTTGTGTTTTGTTTGTTTGTTTTTCAAGAGAGGGTCTCACTATGTAGCTCTTGGCTGTCCCGGAACTCACTCTGTAGACCAGGCTGGCCTTGAACTCAGAGACCCCCTCGGCTTCCCTAGTGCTGCCACTATGCCTGGTTAAGGGAGTTTTAACCCACACCCAGGAGATCCCTGCAGGGAGGGGTAAGCATCTATCTGCCTTCACAACAGGGCGTCAATAGTCTCCCACCCACGAGCTCTTCCCAGTTCCTGCTCCGGACACTTACACTCCTCCCGCATGCCAGCCTGGAGGCATTTGCGCAGCCGACACTCCTGGCATTTCCTCCGCATGTAGGTGTCCATGGGGCAGTGGCCACCGCTGTGGCAAGCATAGCGCGCGCCCTTGATGACACTGCGGCGGAAGAATCCCTTGCAGCCCTCGCAGCTCAGCACGTTGTAATGGAAGCCAGAGGCCTTGTCCCCACATACACTGCACAGCTCGTTCCCCAGCATTTTGGGGGCTGGCCCCTTTTTCCGCTTTGGTGGACGAAGCTCTGGATACAGACACAAGGCTTAATGTCCTCCCTTCCTTGATCACTCCTGGCTGGGCACTCTTTATTCTCTTCCCTTCATTGAATGATATTCTCTCTCTCTCTCTCTCTCTCTCTCTCTCTCTCTCTCTCTCTCTCTCTCTCTCCTGTCCCTCCCCCATCTCTCAGATTCACAATATATAGCCTAGGTTGGCTTTGAACTTTTGAACTCCTAGGCTCAAGTGATCTTGCCTCAGCCTCTAGAGTAGCTTGAATTATCAGGGCATGCCACAGTGCCTGGCTTAATCTATAACAGTTGCTGTCCTTTACCAAGGACTATTATGTCCTAGGTACTGCATGAGCTCTTTATAAGCATTGATCCTTAGGACAATCATGAGGGTTAATTTCAAATCACAAAGAAACTGAGACTCAGAAATGCCTAAGATACAGACCAAATTCATACCAAAGTCACGTGGGATTTAACTGTGACCTTAGAAGGCAAAGGACCCCAGAGTTCCCCTCTCAGATCTAGGGAGCCCCTACCTTCTCCAAATCCAGGTGCTTCTTACCTGTGGGTTCTGTAAAGGTCTCGGCTCTGGGGAGCAGGGCTGTGGGCTCTGCTGCCTCCAACCCCATCCTCACAGCACTTCCGGCAGACTGGGCCATCCTAGCTTCCTCCCTGGCGATGCAGCCGCTCCCTCCCTGGGCTCTTGCATCTTGGGTTTCTGCCTTCCACAATTCCGTTGCCGAGTCTGAGCCCAAATAGAGACACAAAGGGAGTATGGATAGGTTCATGACCTATCCAGACTCCATCCCCAAACGTCTTGGCTATAAACTTAACTCTACCCTTAGAAGGCAGCCAAGCTAGCCAGGAGTGGTGGCACACACCTTTAATCTCTGGGAGGTAGAGGCGGGAGGATCCCTGAGTTTGAGGCCAGCCTGTTCTACACAGTGAGTTCCAGGACAGCCACATTACACAGAGGAACCCTGTCTCGAGGAAAAAAAAAAAAAAAAAAAAAAAAAAAAAAAAAAACAGAAAAAGAAGGCACCCAAGCCCCAGCTCATGCTTTCAGATTCCAGGATCATGTGGAATCTAGGACTAGTCAGTTTCTGTCCTTTGCACATCAAGATCTTAGATGAAGCTGGGCGTGGTGGTGCACACCTTTAATCCCAGCACTCGGAGGCTGAGGCAGAGGCAGGCGGATCTCTGTGAGTTCAAAGCCAGCCTGGTCTACAGAGCGAGTTCCAGGATAGGTTCCAAAGCTACAGAGAAACCCTGTCTCGAAAAACCAGAAAAGAAAAGAAAAAAAAAAAAACTTAGATGAAGATGCTAAGCTTTGTTCCCTGGGTGGGGGGTGGGGTGCTGGAGAGCATCCATTTCCTAGATCAGACAGAACTCTCCAGTGAGGGCTAAGCATGAGACATGTCAGCTCTCCCCAGAAGCAAATCCAGACGGAGGACTTCAGAACAAACACTAGAACCAGGGCAAAGGGTCTGAGGCAAGTAACGCTAAGAACAGATCTGGCTTTGTGCTGCTAAGAAGTGCAGGACGCAGGCAGTGAAGGGGGCTGATTCCTGGGGTAGGAGAGGAGCCAGAGGCCTCGGCTCAGAGAGAAGGTTTGAATAAAGCAGCTTACCAGGACAAACACCAGGTCCTGGAGCCTCCAACCACAAGGACATCTCTTCCTGGAGCCCTGGACATTACCAAGATACTGTCCTGCAGGAATGACCCAGGTTACACCTCCAGAACCAGGCCTTAGCTCCCTTCTCTGCTCCCTTCCATCCAGCCTCAGATTATCGCTGACATTCACTGTGAAGCCTTCTTTGATATAGCCCTAGGAAGTCAGGACTTTTTATTTATATTATTTTTCTCAGTTCGGGAGATTGAACCCAGACCTTCATGCAGGCTAGGCAAATGGTCTGCCATTGAACGATCCCTCCAGCTTGTCAGGACTATTCTCTCTTTCTTTGTTTTGGTTTTTCAAGACAGGGTTTTTCTGTATAGCCTTGGCTGTCCTGGATCTCGCTCTGTAGACCAGGCTGGTCTCAAACTCACAGAAATCGTCTGTCTCTGCCTCCCGGGTGCTGGGATTAAAGGTGTGTGCCACCACTGTCCAGTTTATCAGGACTATTCTTAAATCCATTTTAAAGATAAGGAAACCAAGGCTCAAAGAGGTTAAAGAAACCGCCTGTGGCCACAGAGGTGGGGGTGGTAGCACCAAGAGCAGAATCCTGACTTGTCTGAGGTCTCAGGACTGCTCTATGCTCTCCTCACCCACCTTCTCTAACAGTAGAGAGAGCCAGAGTTAGCAGGACCACGAGACTGGATCCAAGCTCACTCTGAGTCTGCTTGTTAGAATATTTCTGAAGCCCCAGCACAAAGTTCTCATCACAAGACTCTCCCCAGTACAGGGCCTCCTCTCCCAAGAACCCCTCCAGTTCTTTTGAGACCCAGTAAAACTCGATCCCTGCCCGGAACTCCTGTTATCATTATTCCTCACTTTCCCCCAGAGATTCTTCCCTAAGAATATCTTCCCATCCCATCGCTCCCCAGCCCGGATGCAAGGACAGAGCCCCCGGGGCCGCTGTCTAGGAGCCGACCAGATAAATCAATCCCCAGGTCACCAGACTTCCAGGCTGCTTGGTCTCTGGAGCCCCCTTGCTGGAGAAGAGGGTGTTGCAGTGCCCGGACCTCGAGGCCGCAGCGGGCGGCCAGAGACTCGAGCTGAGCCCACAGGGGCCAGCAGGGAGAAGCAGTCAAGTAGGCAAAGGCTGAGGGGAGGGACTGACAAGGGGTCCTTCCTCCCCGCGACCCGGAGCCCTTGGTCTCCTTAGGCCCCCGCCCACGAGGTAGCTTCCCCACCAGGCTGACTCCTCCCCAGCCGGCCACCCCCTTAGCCGGCGCCACCTTGTCCCCTACCCTCTACCAAGACTGTCGCGTTTCCCCGCAGACCGGCCCAGTTCCATGTCTCTCCTTCCTCTCCTCACCCGGGAGCTCTTTGCTGGTACAGAAGGACTGCTTCTCAGGCACCCCCACCCTAATCCCAGCAGCCTCCAGAGTCAGCGTTCCCTCCCCCCTCCCCCCATAGACACCTCGCAGAGCAAAGGTCCCGGCACGGCCCGGAATTGCGACACCAAGGCCCAGCCTGTGTTCCCAGCCTCCCTCCTCCCCTGCCTCTGGGAAGGCGCCAAGCTCTCCCCACTAGCCCCAGGACTGAGCCAAGCGGGTAGTACTCCAAGGGTGAAGACAGGCAGGTGCTGGGCCTTCAAGTGAGCTTGAGTCTGTGTGCCCTGAGGGGGGACAGGGAAGGGGTCAGGCAACAGAGGCCTGGGAGAAGAGCAGATGCTAGCAACCCAGGGGGCCTGCCCAGTACAGATCTCGCCGATAAGCAGGTCGCCTATCCAGAGAGCAGTCCCATCTGGGGTGGTGTCATGAGCTACAGAGTCTACTGTCATAGCTTTCCTGCCTTGCTGCCTGGGACAGGAGATTCCGCCCTGAAGGAACACATCAAGTTTCATTGATTTAATCTCCCAAGGGGATCAGCAGCTGGCTTAGAGAGGAAACACAGTAGATACTAGGTTTCTGTTTGTTAAATGATAAGTAAACAAACAAAGAAAAATATGTCCCTCTTCCATCCCATACTTGTTAGCTTGAGTTTATTTCAACTGGGCAGAATCATTTCTCATTTGGGTCCTGGGTTCAAACCTCAGGGCTAGGGCTACAGCCTACGCCAGGAAAGCACTCCTTGCTGAACTTTGTCCCTATTCACTTGTCTGATCTTGACTGCCCAAGTTAATATCTCTGAACCTCTCTCGGAGTGGGGATAATAATAATAGTTTTGACACATAAGATCAATGTGAGAATAAAAATCAGCACAATGGGGGCCGGAGAGATGGCTCTGAGGTTAAGAGAACTGACTGCTCTTTCAAAGGTCCCAAGTTCAATTCCCAGCACCCACATGGCAGCTCACAACTGTCTGTAACTCCAGTTCCAGGGGCCCCAACACCCTCAGACAGACAGAAATGCAGGCAAAACACTAATGTTCATAAAAGAAAAATCAGCACAGTGTGTCATTGATGTTCAAGGATGGGCAGGGTTATCATTCCACTCCGATTCCTTTAGTGGTTGTCTTTCATCACCTTGAACCTATACATGGTCACCGCTTTGAATCTTTGTTTCCTCATACAAACTCCTCACTATCTCTTTGGCTCCTGAGCGCAACTCCAAGGGGGAGGCAGAAAAATGGCAAATGACTCCATTTTACAGCATTTACTGATGCTCTCTTGAGAGCTTGCCCAAGACCACACAGTTAGTGGCCAAGCTGAGGTCAGAATCCAGATGTCCTTCCTCCAGGCCCACTGATCTTTTTTTCCTGTGTTCAAGTCTAGAGCATTCTCGGGTCTGAGGAAAAGTTCTGAGATGGAAGAAGCTAGGGCTGGTGGGCGGCCGGGCTGGTGGGCGGCCGGGCTGGTGGGCAGCCGGGCTCTGCAAATGCTTCACTTCAGATGTGAGAAGCAGGAGTTGAGGTTACTGCTGGCTGTTCACCCCCTGCCCCATTCCCAGTTTCCTGCTCACAGGCCCTTCCTGTTTTGCTGTGAACTCCAATTCCCATGGGTCCACATTAAAGCATAGGACAGGGGCCAGACAAGCGCCAGAGGGACCAGAACAGAGATGAACAGGGAGGGCATGAGGGAAGGAAACAGAGGAAACAGGGCAAGAGTGAACATGGTTGTGGGGGCGGCCCGAAAGAACGGGGTGGGGAAGGACAAGAAAACTGAAGTAGAAAGGGGGTTTGGTGAAAGATGAGAGGAAGCAGAGACTGAGCCAAGGGAACAGGCCGAGGCTGGGAACACGTGTACGAAGACAGCGGGCTGTGGGAGTGTTGCAAAATCTGCCCATGTATTCAGTTTCCACGTGCAGAAAAAGCCCCTCTGGCAGCCCCTATCTTCAGCTTCTGCCTCTGGCTCTTGTTCCTTCTCGTCACAAGGTCGTCCCCTCACAAGGCCTCCACCCTGGTCTGGACAGTTATGAATCACGAGCACAAGGCTCTCCATTCTTCTCCTGTGTTCCTTCCCCTATTTTCACAAGGACCTGTCATCCTGGGAAAGTAGAAACCAAGGACAGCAGCCACAGAGACTGGGACCGCTCAGTCCCAGCACCCATCAGCTCTCCAGCTCTCTCCCCTTGCCCATGTCCCAGCATAGTGGCACACTCAGAGATGTCCCTGATATATTCATTTCCAGCCATTTCCAGGAACTTGAGATGTAACATTGGCCTGAAGCCCAGTGACATTTTCTAGGGGTTAAAAAAATGTCTCCTTCATCCATTCCTAATCCTGCTCCTTCCCCTGACTCCCTAATCGCTTCCCAGGGTGCTTGCTAGGCTCCAGGAAGACACATACACAACCCAGTCTGGAGCCCACTGACCCAGGCTAGAGACAGCTGCTGAACAAGCAGGTCCTCCCCCAAGCCAGCCAGGGAGGCAGCGCAGCTCAGTTTCCTATAAAAGAGGCATCGTTGCCAGTACCTCACCACCACAGCCACCCACCCCTTCGGGTTTCAGGTGGTGGAGGAGCTGGGCACAAAGAGAAGGGAGGGGGGGAAATGGGGAAGGCTAAAGCCTGCTGATGGTGTCTCCACAGACTTTCCAGTGACTGACCACTGCGACTTCTGCCCCAAGCCAGGGCAAGCAATCAGGTGACCAGCAGCTAGAAGCACACATGTCCTACTTTATCAGCCCCACCCTCATGGCACAGTTCCATCAACCCACAGTGTAATTAAGGCCAAGGCATCCCAGTCCTATGGGCTTTTCCCATGTATTCTTGGCTCTTACAGAAAGCAAAATCCCTGGGAACATCCTTGGGGAATCTTACAAGTCACATCTCTGATTCCTCCACCCCAAACTTCCAAAGGTTGCTTCTAGGCTTAGAAATAGCAGCATTTACCAGGCCCTGGCCAAATGTACTAGTAAATAACTCCCTCAAAGGCAATCTTTGCCTCTAAGCAGGCCATAAAGTAAGGTTTACAGAGGTGGGCTGGGGCAGTACTGTTTCTGGGTCCTTCTTTCAGTGCTCTAGTTGAGTAGAGAGTGAGGGAACCATCTTCCAGAGCCCTGGGAAGCTGCTCACGTTGACTTCTGTCCAATCTCCTAATCACAAATAAAGAAGAACCCGGGAACCCCTGTCTCCTAACCCCATATGTTCAAACATGATATAGAAGGCAGAACACAAAGAAGAAAAGCAGTATTTATTTAGGCTTTTCTGCATAATTCATTCTACATGTATTATCATTTCATGTATTCTCACAGTAAATCTTAGGAGAAGGTTACTAACAAGGTATACATATTGAAACTGAATACAGGTAAAACTGATTCAAAAGCTTCTGCTCCCAACTGGGGAATGCTTACCAGTTAAGAGTCCTGGCTGCTCCTACAGAAGACCCAAGTTCAGTTCCCTATACCCATGCTGGGTGGCTCACAACCACTTGTAACTTCAGCTCCAGAGACCAGATGCCCTCTGCTGGCCTCCATGAGCACCTGCACTCATGAGCATACACACATGTAAGCACAGAAGTAAAAAATAAGCTCATGCTCAAATTCAAACTACAATAAAATAAGCAAACCTACTTTATCCCATTATACAAGACTGTCTCCAAAAATGAGAAAAAGAGATGGTTAACTCACCTGTATTTAGGTCTGCATCTGCCAACACAGAGTAGAGCAATTGTTCTCAAACTTGACCTCACTTTCAGAAACTGATTTATGTAGCTGGTACTTTTACATCTTGCTTCTCCTGGTGGCAGCTAGCAGTGTCTTCCCCACTCTCCTTTTTTTTCTTTTCACTATCTCCCTTGGATTTTCCCACTTGGCTCCATCCTGCCCTGCCATAGGCCAATGCAGCTTTATTTATCAACCAATCAGAGCAACACATATTCACCGTGTACAGAAAGACATTCCACAGATTTATTTGGTCTGAAATAGGGCTGCAAATATCTATCCATGTACATGATGTTTTCTTTTTCCAACTGTAAGGAACCAAGGTAAGGATAACTTCAAATCATCTGTAAAAAATAATGCAAAGGCTGAGGAATCACAAAAATAAAGCTTTGCTTCTACCACCAATGTTCAGTGCCCACATTATCCTGAAATCATTTCACACTACAAAGATTGAAATAACATCTGCTTCACCAATCCTTCCTACACATGCTTACAGACAGACACAAAGAGGACAGACATACTTGAGCAAGGGGAAGAAAGGCAAAGCATGAAGGATTTATTATTATTATTATTAAATGCCGAATGCTGTTTATTGAAGGAGGGAGGAGGTCTTAAATACAGGCTTACAGCACAATGGGAGGACCCCCGGAAGTTCGTGACAGATATTTTACAGTCTTGTATCCAAGCTGTTAATGCCCATTATGCAGGATATACAGACAAAGGACTTCCCTTAAGCATTCAGGAGGGTGAAACCCGGGAGGGAATTAGCATAGGGAGGATATCAAGGTCAAGGTCAGCAAGCAAGACAACAGTTACCCAAAACGGGGGCCAGGACCCTACAGGTCCCCATTTTACTAATAAATTAGCTGCATGAAGGATTTTTATTCTATTTGGAGAGCTATACATTTACATTCTGAAAGCACAATGGCCTGGATAATTTTGCAGAGTAAAAGTTATACTAAAAGGCCTCCTGTAGCCTAGCCTGGCCTTGAACTTGCTATGTAACTGAAACTGTCCTTGAATTCCTGATCTTCCTGCATCAATCTGCCATGTGCTGGGATAACAAAATAGTCTTAAAACAACTCCCTGAGATGTATGTGGAGGAGCCTGCCTATAATACCAGTACTTGAGAAGCAGTGGAAGGAGGATTTTAAGGCGTAGGCCTGCCTGACCTACAAAATGAGACCTTGTCTCAAAACAAACAAAAACCTCCCACTTATGCACTTGTCAGTTAGTCATGTTTTATTTGATGCCACTTATGTGGAAGGTTTCTTTTGATAAAAATCTCAAGGTACGTTGGGGCTCCCATATATGCAGTCTGATTGAACAGCCTGTAAGGAACTGTCCATTACAGTGCTCTTTTGGCAGCACATATACTGAAATTGGAACAATACTGAACGATTTGCATAGGCCTTGTACAAAAAATGACAAGAAAAATTGTAAAGCATTCTTTATTTATTTATTCATGACAGGGGTTCTCTGTGTAGCCCTGACTGTCCTAGAACTAACTACGCCAGCCTGGCCTCAAACTCACAGAGATCCACCTGCCTCTGCCTGGAAGTAGAAGCATGTACCACCATAGCCCATTTTATGTTAAGGGCTGGTGAGATGGCTCAGCTCAGAAGGGACTTGCTGTCAAGTCTGACCACCTGAGTTCAGTCTTTAGAACCCACATTGTAGAAGGAGAGCATGGACTCCTGAGAGCTGTGTCTGACCTCTACACATGCAACACATACATAGATACTTAAAAAAACAAACAACTGATTATATACTAGAAATCAGGAAACTTCCATTTCAAACTAGGTGTGGTAGCATATGCTTTGGACTTTTAGGAAATAAGGCAGGAATGAAAGATCAAAGCTAGCCTGGGTTACATGGCAAGATCCTAATCCTGTCTGAAAGAAAGGGAGGGAACTCAGGAAAAGACCACATTGGGCAGCACACACTTGTGATTCCAGTACTCAGCAGGTGGGGGCCGGAGTGTCAGAGGTGTGAGGCCAGCCTGGGTTATATGGGGAACCTGTCTCAAAAGACAAATAACAACAAAACCAAGCAAGTTTGAATTTCAATCCAATTCAATCCAGAAGTGATTTGTAAGTTTAGGCAAATCACTTCTCTCTGGATTGGCTTCCTAATCTCATAAACATATGGAGGATCTTTGTGAATCACTTGAGATTATATGCAAAAGTGTATTCTATGTTCACATTAAAGGGCTAATTTTTCATGTGACTTATAAGGGAACCTGTGGTTAAGAAAGTTAAGAACTAGCTGGGTGTGGTGGTGTACGCCTTTAATCCCAGCATGCTGGAGGCAGAGGTAGGGGCATCTTGGAGTTCAAGGCCAGCCTGGTCTACAGAGTGAGTTCCAGGACATCCAGGGATACACAGAGAACCCTGCTTCGAAAAACAACAACAAAACGGACAAATAAAAACCCAAACAAACAAGGCTGGAGGGATGGCTTAGTTGTTAAGAGAACTGGTTACTCTGCCAGAACATCCAAATTTTATTCCCAGCACCCACAAGGCTCTTCATAATCTATAGGGAGGGGTTGGGGATTTAGCTCAATGGTAGAGCGCTTGCCTAGCAAGGCAAGGCCCTGGGTTCAGTCCTCAGCTCTGGAAAAAAACAAACAAACAAACAAACAAACAAACAAACAAAAACCCATAATCTATAGGGAATCGGATGCCTTCTGGCCTTGGAGGGCACTGTACCCACGTTTCACAGATAGACGTGCAGGCGAAACACCCATACACAGAAAATGTTTTGTTTTGTTTGTTTGTTGTTGTTGTTGTTTTTTTGGTTTTTGGAGACCGAGTTTCTCTGTGTAGCCCTGGATGTCCTGGAACTTTTTCTGTAGACCAGGCTGGCCTCAAACTCAGAGACCTGCCTGCCTCTGTCTTCTTGTGTGCTGAGACCAAAGACGTGTGTCACCACCTCCTGGCTAGGGTTTTTTTTTTTTTTTTTCTGTGTGTGTTTTGTTTGTTTTTAGTTAAAAACTAGTTTTCAAGCCTTCCTACTCTGCTCACTCAGTCTCTGTCAAGGTTGACTTTGGAAGTAAAGTTTAGGCAGTCAATACACAATTTTACCTGGAGTCCTGGGACAGTAAGTTCTCACCAGATTTGTTGGCGGATAATCTAAGAGGGGTTTGCTTATGGAAGGAAGAACTGCATCAAAGCATACCGAGGGCCTACGATCTCACCTGCACCGTGTCATTATATGGTTTGGAGTCACAAAATCTAGAGCCCAGACTGGCTACCTGTCCCTAAGTCCTAAAGGCTAATGTCTGACTTTGAGTCTGTGGAAATTCCACAGTTACATGCCTGCATCAAACTGCAGCCCCAGTTGTCTGAAATTCTTCCCCTAGGAATTCGATGCGATGGGTTTGGGAAATCTGAACATCCTATACAACCCAAGTCCCCCGAGAGGAAGCATGATGTTCTGAGCCTAATTTAATTTAGGAATGGACAAATAGAGGGAGAGGGCTAAAACTGGGAAGTGAGAGAGCAACTAAAGGTTTGTTCAGGAAATGAATGGTAGATTAGACTGGACCCACCTCAAAGCCACATGGAGTCCAAAGGTCTGTTTACATGCAGTACTGCCCTACACCCCGAACAAGACCACATAGGGAAACAGTGCCAGAGTTAAGGCTCAAGCTACACACAGAAGACAGGCGTAGAAAGTGAGGCTCTATACTTCCCCACACCTCACCCCAATTCTGCACCAGTTGAGGCTCCGGGATCACTGCTCAGAGGAGGCGCTCGCCCTCCAGACTAAGACCCTGCTCAGGGCAAGCAGCGCCAGCCTGGTGGAGGAAGAGGCAAGCCTGACCTAGGGCCTCTACAAAAACGAGGTCCTTAAGCCTGTTCTGTCCGGAATATCGCGCTACATCCCCAAGCTCGTCCATCACGGCTGATCGGAACCCTTCTCCGTGAGCATTCCCTCCCAAATTTCGCCTTCGCCCGCCCGCCAGACTTTCTCACACACACACACACCCCGCCCGCCGTTAGAAAGATGGCGAAGATACACTTCCGGCAAGTGTTCTTACGAATGCATCCGGGCGTCTGCAGCAGGTACCGCCCAAGGCGTTCCGGCCCCTTTGCTGCACAGCCAACAACGGTGATGGCGGGCAGACAGTCGGGTTGGAGCCAGGCAGCTCTTCTCCAGTTTCTTCTTGGCATGTGCCTAACAGTGATGCCACCCACCCAAGCCCGGAGTCTGCGCTTTGTTACCTTGGTAATGGGTGACGGAGTCATCGACGGGTTTGCCAAAGCTGAAAGGGCAAAGGCCGGCTGGTAGAGGGAGGGGCAGAGCTTGTGCGCTGGGGTCGGGGTTCTCACTTCTCAAGGAGAAAGAACTGGCTTAGGAAGCAGCTGGCCCGTGGTGGGTTGCGAGGCTGGATTCAGAATTGATTTGGAGCCCTAGGCCATTTTGCAGGGCAGAGCAACCAAGTAATGTTAGAGGATATTCTTCCCTGGGATGCTGCCTCCCAAGGATGGGAGTGTAGTTAAAAGGTTGAGAGGCACCCATAAAGACGACTTTGATGATCTTTGTTTTCCCAGTCGTTGTCCGCCTCCTCCCCCAGAATGCATTGCTTGCACTAATTCTTCTTTTCTACCTGTGCTTTTTGGCTTTGCCTATTATTTCGGGTTACATTGCATGGCCTTCCTTGTTAGGAATCTCCTGAACTGGGGTTCTCTTTTCATTGCTTAGTGGAAAGGCTTCCCAGAGGGAATGAGATTTCCTTTTCTAACATGGGCAGAGGTGGGCCCTGTCCTTAACCAGAAGACCCTTCTGATCTGTAGATAAACCATTTTCTTTACTCAGCTGTATCGACATGGAGATCGGTCACCAGTGAAGACATATCCCAAGGACCCCTATCAGGAAGAGAAATGGCCCCAGGGGTTTGGTCAGCTAACCAAGGTGGGTCAGAAGCCAACCTACAAGGCCTCAGGATGTGCTATAGAATGGGTCATGTCTGGAGCGTAGAAACTGAGCTTCCCTAAACTGCTAGTTTCCCACATGTGTTCTGATGGACCAGACTTCTATTTTGCAGGACCTTGTCCATGCTAAGCACACTGAGTTATTTCTCTGGTTCTTTCTTTCTTTTCTTTTTTTTTTAATAATTCATTTTTTAAATTTTATGTGCATTGGTGTTTTGCCTACATGTAGATCTGTGTGAGGGTGGAACCAGAGTTATAGACCGTTGTGAGCTGCCATGTGGGTGCTGGGAATTGAACCCATGTCCTTTGGATGAGCAGCCAGTGCTCTTAACCTCTGAGCCATCTCTCCAGCCCAATGACCAGATTTCTTAACAATCCTCTGTGCCCAGGACAATGTTATTCACAACTGACCACTTAACTTTTGGGATCAAACTCACTCCTTGCCTCGGGAAGAATCTTAAATGCCATAGGGCCTGTGAGCCAGCCCTTCCCTCTGGACTCTCCTAACCTTCAGATTTGCCCACAGGAGGGGATGCTACAGCACTGGGAGCTAGGCCAGGCTCTGAGGCAGCGCTACCAAGGCTTTCTGAACACCTCTTACCACCGGCAAGAGGTAAGACTGGGAGCTTGAT
This sequence comes from Peromyscus leucopus, assembly GCF_004664715.2. Taxonomy (NCBI): domain Eukaryota; kingdom Metazoa; phylum Chordata; class Mammalia; order Rodentia; family Cricetidae; genus Peromyscus; species Peromyscus leucopus. The sequence goes on from NC_051066.1 coordinate 66,917,166, forward strand.
GGCAGAGGAATGGGATCTTTGGATTATCTTCTGACCTTAGAGAACCTAAGGGTTGAGGCTAGACATTCTGGCTTCCCTCCTGAAATTTTGGTTCTTAGACAAAACATCTAAGAGCTGTCTAGAATACTGCTCTGAAGTCTAAATTGTCTCTGCTTGTCTGGGAAGAGACAAAACTGGCCAAGGGTCCAACTCAGGCATAAGGAAGTGTCTGGTAAAGTACTTTCTGAGAAACACCAAATAAGCTTTCTATCCAAGATGTTTATTGTCATCCAAGGGGCAAGCACTGTGCTAGTGCTTTTCATATAATGCTATACCATAGAGTTATGAGCTCTGTCTTCTTGGAACTTATAGGGGAGCCCTGGGCAGAGCCAAGATAAAGGGGGGTAGTGAAAACTGGCAAGTGTGCTGGCTCCTGAGGTCCTCTGCTTAAGCACCCCAGTGATGGAGATAGCTGTTCTGTGGTTACTGAGACAGCTGTCTTAATCCCCTACATGATACTGTTCCCTAAAGACTCAGCTCTGCCCTGGGCTCGCCCTTCCCTATTTTCTTCCTCTCTTTTCACAAGCCACTTCTCTCTGTTCCCTTTTTCCCCCTCCCTGGTCTCTAAGTTCATTTTTAAAAAAAGATTTAATTAATTAATTTATTTATTATATGTATGCCTGCAGACCAGAAGAGGGAGCCAGTTCTCATTACAGATGGTTGTGAGCCACCATGTGGTTGCTGGGAACTGAACTCAGGACCTCTGGAAGAGCAGCCAGATGCTCTTAACCACTGAGCCATCTCTCCAGCCCTCTAAGTTCATTTATAAAGGGGGAAAGGGAGTGTGGTGAGGAGTGGTATCCATCATTAGGACTCTGGGGTATTGCTTTTGTTAAATTTTTAGACAGGCTCTCATTATGTAGCCCTGGCTAGTCTTGAACTCAGAGAGCCTCCTGCCTCTGCCTCTCAAATTCTGGGATTAAGAGTATGTACCAGGCTGGAATTAGAGGCACATACCTTTAATCTCAGCACTGTGGAGACACAGGCGGGCGGATCACTGTGAGTTTGAGGCCAGCCTGCTCATTCCCACAGACTGAATTGTAGCTTATAACTGAATGTTTGGGGCCTTGAGAACAGGGCCTGGATCTTCCCTAAGATCCAGACAAGCTGTGTGTGTGTGCATGGTAAGTTTATAAGGTGCCGAGTAACCATCCAGAACAGGTTCTCCCTGGGGCTCTAGTGAGGAGCCAGAGTGCTTTTCCACACAAAGACAGATTTATGTTGCCAATCTACAGGTTTATGTGCGAAGCACTGACTTTGACCGTACTCTCATGAGTGCTCAGGCCAACCTGGCTGGACTCTTCCCTCCCAGTGAGGTGCAGCGCTTCAACCCTAACATTTCATGGCAGCCTATCCCTGTTCACACTGTGCCCATCACCGAAGACAGGGTAAGACTGATCAGCCCTTCATAGGTGGTGAGGGGACAACTTTGATTACGGGCCCACGGATACTGATCCCAGACCTCTGCCCGTTTCCCCCTTAATTTGCAGTTGCTGAAGTTCCCGCTGGGCCCATGCCCCCGTTATGAACAGCTGCAGAATGAGACTCGGCAGACACCAGAGTATCAGAACAGGACTATTCAGAATGCAGTGAGTGGGGGGCTGAGGTGTAAGACATCAGACTGCTCTTTCCCCAGAACAGTATTGATCTCCTGATCCATTTCTCATAGCAATTTCTGGACATGGTGGCCAATGAGACAGGGCTTACGAACCTGACCCTAGAGACCATCTGGAATGTTTATGACACACTCTTTTGTGAGGTGAGCTGACCTGGGTGCCTGTTGGGATTGCTCTTCTCTCCTCAGCAGGTCCAGATCTCTAGGGCAGCAGAGCACGTTGCTTGGCTACTGTCATCCCCACCGGGAAGGCCCAGCAGGCCAGTGCTTATGTAACCTGGGAACTTCCCTCGCGGGTAAAAAGAACCTCAAAGTGGGAAATGGTTTACTAGTTGTCAGCAATCTGTACCCTTCTCCGTCCAGAGCTCAGTGCTGTGAGATTTCTTTCTGCTGAGTCCGCTCTTCCTGCTTGAGCGTCCTTTCCAATGCCCTGCTGTCTGCCATGTCTGCAGTGGTCCCTCCGCCTCACCTCTGCTCTCCTCTTCCTCCCTCACACACACAGGCACCTTCCCCACCTGGGGAAGAAAGCCACCCCTGGAGAGTCTCTGGCCTAGGCCTAGGGAGCTAACCTGCCCGCTGCGATACACAGCAAACACATGGGCTGCTCCTGCCGCCCTGGGCCTCACCCCAAACGGTGCACCGTCTGAGCCAGCTCAAGGATTTCAGCTTCCTCTTCCTCTTCGGGATCCACGAGCAAGTACAGAAGGCCCGACTTCAGGGGGGTGAGTGACACAAACAGCATGTCACTACCCTCCCAAACTCTCCAGCACTGGAAGTCTTCCGTGGGAGCTTCTCACACACTGTTCTGCCTAAGATCATTCTCTGCTCTTTCAAAAGCAGATCTCCCCTTTGCCATCCCTGCTAGTCACCCAAAGCTCCTGGTCCTCTGACATTTAGCCTGAGTCACAGGTCTCAGTGTGTAGCTCTGTTCAGGCCAGCTTGAACTCTGTATGTAGACCATCCTGGCCTCAAATCAGAGACCCGCCTGGCTCTGCCTCCTGAGTGCTGGGATTAAAGGTGTGTGCCACCACACCTGGCCTGCCATTCTCTTTAAGTTTCACCCATGTCAGAAGACCTTTCCTCTTTCCTAACTGCATGCCTCCCTCCAGAGAACTGTTGAGGCCTTTGGAGAAAAGGTTGAGGGAAATACATGTGCCAGTTACTCCATTTAAGCACCTCGAGGGCATGCCTTCTCAAACCTTGGACACTGCCGTTTTCAGAGCCTACACACAGCAGTTGCCCTGGCGTGAGCACCCTCTTGTGTGCTGTGAAGCAGTCTTAAGTTTACACTGTGTCCACACTGTTAAATCAGTTGTGATCAGGACCTCCTAGCTCAAGTTTTTGCATCCCTGTTTAAATACTGACAACTTAGCTGTGTCCTGTGTCAGCTTGACAATTCGTGGCAGCTGGTGGTGTAGAGTTCCAGTAAGGTCTCCATGAACCGGAAGAGTCCTCTGGGTTGGTGATCAGACTGAGACTAGCAGATGAGGACGGTTCAAGACGCTGACACTTGGGATTTCTCTTCAGGAGTTCTTCTGGCTCAGATACTGAAGAACCTGACACTGATGGCAACCACCTCCCAATTCCCTAAGCTTCTGGTTTACTCTGCGGTAAGCTCCAAATCTCCAACACTCAAGTGTCAAGCCAGGACCCGGGTACTTTCCCCAGTTCAGCTCCTGGGGGATGTGGAGGAGCAACCAGTCTTCTGGGCATTCCCTCTCCCTACAGCATGATACCACCCTGGTTGCTCTGCAAATGGCACTGAATGTCTACAACGGGAAACAAGCCCCCTATGCTTCCTGCCACATATTTGAACTGTATCAGGAAGACAGTGGGTAAGTGGAACTCCCAGGTGTCCTCTAAAGGGGCACTGAAGCTGGCTGCAGGCAGCCCAGAGACTCAGGTATGGGCACGGTGAGCATCCCCCTCTTGTCTCCTGTCCACTCTGCAGGAATTTCTCCGTGGAGATGTACTTTCGGAATGACAGTAAGAAGGCACCCTGGCCTCTGATCCTGCCTGGCTGCCCTCACCGCTGCCCACTACAGGACTTCCTCCGCCTCACAGAGGCTGTCATACCCAAGGACTGGCAGAAGGAGTGCCAGCTAACAAGTGATACTGCAGACACAGGTGAGCTGCCACCTGCTTCTGGGCTCGTCCTGTCCTGGGTGAGTGTGAGGATCACATCCACAGCGGGCAGGGGTGCACGCTCCTTTAATCCTAGCACTTGGGAGGCAGAGCCAGGTGGATCTCTGAGTTCGAGGCCAGCCTGATCTATAGAGCGAGATCCAGGACAGACACCAAAAACTACACAGAGAAAGCCTGTCTCGAAAAACCAAAAAAAAAAAAAAAAACCCAACAAAAACAAAAATCACGTCCACAAATCTTCAGGGAGCAGTCATATTTCCAGCCATCTTCCTGCCTTTCCCTGGACAGCTTCTTCAACCCTAATAGCATATTCATATATTCTCCCCATTCTTCACCCTCGGGTGATTCTCTTATTACTAAGAAAATAGGAGTCACCAGGAAAGAACTGTCATTCTCCCAGCTTACCTGCTGGTGTAAGCTAGTCCTCAGGTGCAGCCTCTCCACCTATACTCTGGGTCTCGTCTCCCCTTCACTGAGAACACGTTCTCTTCTCCACTGGATCACTCCCGTTGCAAAGCTTAACAAAGACTTCTTAGACTCATTCACTCTCTCTCTCTCTCTCTCTGATCCCTTTGGGTAAAATCCTTCCAAGAGTTGCCTGCGTTCTGGCTTTACTTCCTCAGACTTATTACCTCAGACTGACATTAAACAATTTGGTGTCAACTTTTGCTTCAACGAAGCTGTTGCCGAAATGACCGGTTCTTGGTCAGTTTCTCTCACTTCTCAGCAGAAGTCATAGCTGTCTCTCCCTCCTTAAACATGTTTTTCGAGTGCTGCAAACATAGCTCAGTGGTAGAAGCCATGGCTAACCTGTGAAACTCTGGATTCATTCCCTACCCAGCACTGCAGAACAGTAGCGTTTTCATGACTTCTGATTTTCACTTACTACAACTTCCTTACTGTTCTTCTTCCTCTTCACTAAACAATGACTGGCCTGAGGCTTGTCCCTAGCTCTCTTTTCCTGTCTGTCCTGACTCCTGGCATCTCATCCAAGCCCATGGCTCCCCTACCTTATCTCCATGGTAAGTTAAGTTCCACCTGTGTAGTATGACTTAGAGATTTATGACTTCTGAGTTGGACTCTCCCCAGCTCCTGCTAACTTGAGGCCTCTTCTCTACGTGAGTGTCAAATAAGGCGTCTGAGCTGCCTAACACAGCGCCTCTTCCCTCAGCTGTCCTAAGTCCTTAGTTTACAGATGCCCATCAGTCTCACAGCTGCACAGTGGAGCGCTGGGCGCTGGGCATTCTCTCCCTCGTACTCCATCACCCAGTCCACCAGCAGATTCAGCTGCTCAGATACTGAGCTCTTGCTTCTCCGCCCTAACACTATCAGTTCTTGCCCGAACTGCTCAAAACCTAACGTTCCTTCTGTTTCTATTCTTGTCCCTACCAGTCTCAACACAGCGGTTAATCGCTTAAGAAATATACATTGAGGCTAGAGGTGTAGCTCAGTTGTTAGAAAGAGCACTTGCCTAGCACACAGGGAAGAAAGCCTGGGTTCAGTCCCCAGCACTGTATAAGCTGGGGGTGGTGGTGCATACCTTTAATTCCAGCACTCAGGAGGATTTGAAGTTCAAGGTCGTTTTCTACTACATAGCCAGTTCCAAGACAGCCCAGGCTATATGAGACCATATATATATACATATATATATATATATATATACACACACACACACACACACACACACACACACATACACACACACACACACATATATATATAAAAATGTGTGTGTGTATGTGTTAATCACACACCAAACCCAAGTTCTCTGCCATGACCACCCAGCCTCCGCTTGGTCTGGTTGTCTCCTCTTTCCTAGTGTCCCTTGCTTCCTCTGCTCCCGCGGTATTTCCTTGCTGGATCCAGAACCCCGATCCTATTCCAGTACCAGGGTCTTGTGTACCTGCTTGTCCTTCTACCCCCACCCCAGCACTCTGCTCTCGGATCCGTTTTACTTTCCGACCCCAGGCCTCTGCTCCTCTTTCCTCAGTGACTTCTTTTCCGAGTAACTCACCTTGCTCATACAGCATCACTAATGTGTCGTCGCCATCAAACGATCGCTTCTCTGGAACGTAAACTCCTGGAGAGCAGGTTGTCTTGACCACCCGTGTATATCCACGTTTTGTGGAAACAGTCCCCGGCATGGGGTAGTGCTCTCTTTTTGTTGGATGAATACTAATGTTACCTTTCTTTTCCCTCCCCTGCCCAGAGGTGATTGTGGCCTTGGCTGTCTGCGGCTCCATCCTCTTCCTTCTCATAGTGTTGCTCCTCACAGTCCTCTTCCGGATGCAGGCCCAGCCTCCTGGCTACCACCATGTTGCAGACAGGGAAGACCATGCTTGACAACCACTCAGTCCCCTTCCCTCCGCCTCCTAGGGGAGGTGGGCTGAGTCCTCGCTCATGACTATTGCTGATCCCAGCCCACGGACAGGAGTCCCTGGGTTTAGCCCCCCGATTACCTAAGCCCAAATGAATGAGGGAGGCTCGACCGGGCGCATGGCACCTTGGACTCACCACCTCCATGCCTGATGTTTACCATGTCCTGTGTTGGACACTGGCCCTCTCCGGTGGGATCTGCCTCTTCTATACTCCCTAAGGACCTGAGATACAGACTAGCATTCAGCTTTCACTCAGGACCTGGGACAAAAAAAAAAAACAAAGCCGAAGAGGCCGGTGCTTGGCCTGCCTTGCTCTCCCACCACGCCTTCTTCTTTGTTCTCTAGCCCACATCTTTGGCAATGGCTTAGAGGACATTGTCCCTTGGTACTTTTTTAGAGGCAAAAACTGCGAATCACTGGGAGCATAAAATGTGGCTATAAGGAACTGGATCATCCAACAGCAAAGCTTCCCTGTGGCTGAGGCTACTGTTAGCGTCAACCCTTGGCCTGAGCAGGTGTCTCAGGAGGTCTGAAGGATACTTGTACTATACCTGGAGAAGTGGAGGCCATAGGCAGCAGAGAAACACATCATGAAGTGACCCTCCCTGAAGTAAACGCAGGGGTGACTGGACTGTTGACTGTGGCCCCAGAGGGCTGAAGTGTTCCGGAGAAAATGAAGGTCTGACTGTGAGTGCTGCTGCCTCTGTGCCTTTCTTTCCTCCCCATTCCTGACATCCAGGTAGCACTCTTACCAGGTTGTACCAGGTCTGCTAAGAAGCCCAGCTGGCTTTTGGGTTTTTTAGTTGATGTACAAAGGATATACTTTTATTGACCACGTTAAGACTGAACATAAATTTTTAAAAAAATCCCTGGTTATTCTGCTACCACACATCAGAAAAAAGAGAAGTATTGTGGCTCTGGGCTAAACCCTTAGGGCAGTGGTTTACTCTGTGTTTTTGGATCAAAGTCTAGAGCAGTAACAGGCCAGTATCTTAGTCCCACAGCATCCCACGCCACGGGTGTCCCGATGGCAAGCCTGAGAGCTGGGGACTTCTGGTCCCTTAACAAATAGCTGCCTCCTCTCACAGAACTTCTTCCCACTTGTGGGTCCAGATGCTGCGGGCTCATACCTTCTTTATTGTCTTTCATGGTCTTTCTGTGACCTGGCCTCCTCATGGCTCCAAATGAGAATATGATAACCTAGAAGGAACAAGAAGTCTGACCGACACCTTCTGTTGTTGGTCTCAGAGCTGGGGGCTGTCATGGGGAGCTAGCAGACTGGATGGGAGCCTGACACTGTCATGACCAACATAAAGCCAGATGGGTGATCTGGGCCAGAGACCGCTGTTTCCCAGATGTCTCTACTGCGTACTGCCCTGGGATGAATAGGGCAGGGCCAGGGTGAATTTAGCCTCACTAAAACCTAGGGATAGGGTCAGTCTTCCAGGCTGAGATACAGTTGCTTCTACTCACCCATAGCAGAGGCCAGTGTGTCACCCATAGGATTGAACTCATTGAGCTGCAGGGGTAAGAATATCAGTGTGAAGTTGCGGGGGAGGCAGTACAGAGGCAGAAGGGTACATGGGGACTAATTCTGATCAGAAAGGCAGCTTGACTCCCTGCTTCCTCCCATCACTGAGGGTCCAAGTCTCACCGAAGTGATACCAGAATATCCTGGATCATAGAGCTGACACATCATTTCCCCCGAGCTTCCATCAAACACATCTATTGTCCTTAGTTCATAGGGAACGCAACTTTCAAGATTAGGATCTGGGTATCGGCCCACAACAATGAGGTTGTGTCTTGGATGCCAGGTTGCCTAGGAAATGGAGAGGTTAGTCAGAATGTAAAGAGAGACATCAGTATTTTTGAAGCCAGGGGAGATGGCTCAGTTGGTAATGGGCTTGCAACACAGGCAGACCTGAGTCTGGATCTGCAGCACCCACATAAAAATCTTGTCATGATGCACCTGTAATCCCACCCGGGGAGGTGGAGACAGGATACCCGGAACTTGATAGCCATCTAGTTCAGCCAAATCAGTGAGTTCCAGGTTCATGAGAGACCTGTCTCAGAAATAGGTGGAGAACAATTGAGGAAGACAACTGATGTCAACCTCTGGCTTCCACACACAAAATATTCTTGAAGGGCTGGATATCTAGCTCTATGGCAGAGCAATTACATTGCATACAGGAGGATGTGGGTTTAATCCCAGCATCATACACATACGAGTGGTGTGTAATATATATATATATATACATGTGTGTATATACATATTTTTTCCCAGTTCTTTTTAACCACTAATAGGCCAAGAAGAACCCAATACTGCATATAAGACAAACATGGCTGGCTGGCTGACTCAGCAGATACCCTGAGTTTGGTCTCCAGGGCCTGTGTGGTGGGAGGGGAAGACCAACTCTGACCACTTTGCCCACTGTGGCATGAGTGTAAAGTCACACACACACACACACACACACGAAATCAATAAGTAAGTGTTTTTAATTTTTGAAAAATTTCTCTGGATAGCCTTGGCTGTCCTGGAACTTGCTCTGTAGACCAAGCTAGCCTAAAACTCACAGAGATCCACCGGCCTCTGCCTTGAGTGCTGGGATTAAGGGTGTAGGCCAGCACTGCCCAGTCTATATTTTATTTTTTTGATAATGTCATACTCTCTGTATGTATCAGGATGGCTTAAACTACTGGGATTAAATGTATGCACCATCCAGAGGTGGGGTGGTGGCAGTACATGTCTTTAATCCCAGCACTTGGGAGGCAGAAGCAGGTGGCTCTCTGAAAGTTCGAGGCCAGCCTGGTCTACAGAAATAGTTTCAGGACAGCCAGGGTTACACAGAGAAACTGTGTGGAAAAACAATAAACAAACAAAACAAAACAAAAACAGAAGAGGAAAAAAATGTGTGTACCATCTGATGAAGATTTACATATTTTATGTGTATGAGTGCTTTGCTTGCATGTATATAAGTGTACTGCATGTGTACCTGGTTCCTGCAGAGGCCAAAACAGGGCTCTGGATCAGCTGGACCTGGAGTAACAGACACTTGTGAGCTGCCACGTAGGTGCTCATGAGCTGAACCCAGGTCCTCTGCAAGAGCAGCGTATGCTCTTAACCACTCGGCCGTCTCTCCCGCTCCTCTCTTGCATTTGCTTGAGGTCAAACCAACTTGGACATTTTTGTTTTGTTGTTGCTGGTTTTTTGTTTGTTTGTTTGTTTGTTTTATTTTTTGCAGTTCTGGGGACTGAACCCAGGGCCTTGTCCATGCTAGGCAAGGGCTTTACCACTGAACACCTCTGGCTCTTAACAAATGTTTTCACATCAGCTTTGTTAAGACTTTAACAAAGTTAAACCTAAGAGGTAAACCTATAACAAAGCAAAAAAGCCTCTGGTGAACACCACCAAACGGGACTTGGGTTCGAGGTGACTGCGCTCCTAATCCTCCTCCTCTGTCCACACATAACGAAGGCTTGGGTGTGGAGTCCTAGTGGGAAGGGGAGAGGAAAGGAAGTGTGCATTCCTTGGTTCACATTAGTCACAACGAATCTGGCAGTTAGTGGTGTGACAGAATTGGATGATCTTTTCCTAATTTCAAAACAGTTCTTGAGTTTTTGGAGACAGGGGCTGTATTGTATAACCCAGGCAGTCCTCAAACCTGCAATCCTCCTCAACCTGAAGTGCAGGATTGTAGGTGTGTGCTCCATGTGTGCCTTCAAGGCAGTTCTGAAGGAAGAAAGACAGAAGGAAAAGAGGAGGGAGCTACAAGTGGACTGGAGACAACTCAATGACTAAGAGTACTGGCTGCTCTTCAAAGGACATATGTTTCCTAGTACCCACAATGTCAGCTCACAACCATCTGTAACTCAGTTCCAGGGGATCCCATGCCATCTTCTGACCTCTAAGGGCACCAGGCGTGCCCATGGTACACGGACATACATGCAGATAAGATATCCATACACATTAAATAATATTTAAGAGAAGAACTGGTACATGGAGTGGCTTAGAAATAGTTGCAAGAAAAAAAATCATAGGTGGATGTTGGCATCACTGGGATAGATGGGACACAGTCTATCTATCAAGATGGGACACAGTCTATCTATCAAGAGCAATAACTGGCCTTGAACTCCTGACCCTTCTGCTTCTACCCGCCAGGTGCTAGGATTACCAGTGAGTACCACTGCACCTGATATTTTCATGTGCCCTCCTCCTTCCCTAGGGCACTGTGCAAGCTATATGTAAGTACTCTCATTGAGCAACATCCCCAGAAAATCTATTAGTGTGTGTGATAGGATCTCAATATGTAGTCATGGCTGGCTTTGAACTCACAGAGATCCACCTGCCTCTGCCTCCCAAGTGCTGAGATTAAAGGCGTGTGTCACTACACCTGGTTTCAGAAGAACTGTTTTGTTTTGTTTGTTTATTTGTTTCAAGACAGGGTTTCTCTGTGTAGCCTTGGCTATCCTGGAACACTCTGTGTAGACCGGGCTGTCCTTGAACTCATGGAGATCACCTGCCTCTGTCTCCCAGTAGGAAAATTCTTAGTATTGTTTATTTGGGGTTTGACTTGAGTATGTGGGATACTAAGTTATTTACTACGTACTTACCAAGTGCTAGGAATGCTGTCCAGTGTTTTATGTATCCTGACTCCTCACAAAGCCCTATCAGTTAAATGCTATTCTCGCTTACAGATGAAACAGAGGTCTAATTTGGGAAACTAAGGGTCTTATTAGGAACCACTTAAACCTGCAAGACAACCCAAGAAGGTTGGGTTAGTTTACGGGTCAGCTGCATACATGGGTAACTGAAATAGAGGACAGAACAAAGGGTCAAGGTCATAGATATGCCCACAGTAAGGTCAATGCTGGTCCGAAAAGCTTAGGAAATTAGCCTATCTGATATACTAAGAAAACTCAGTGGGTGACTGGTGTGGATGATACAAAGCTCTTGGGAGATAAAAGCAGGTGATCTCTACTAGGTCAAGACTAGCCTGGTCTATGGAGCAAGTTCCAGGCCACCCAGGGCTACTATAGTAAGACTCTACCTGAAAAAACAGAGAGACCTCTCAATGGAATTACAGAAATGGGATAAAAGGAGCAGATAGAGCCAAAGAATTAAGGGATTGTGTGTGTGTGTGTGTGTGTGTGTGTGTGTGTGTAAGACAATAGCTGAGATAGTAGGCTGCATATGTGACCCGCTCCCTCTTGGGAAGATCTGGCCCGTTTCCATCATCATGGACCCCTTCCATTGTCACTCACCTTGATGGGTGTGAGGTGCTGAAAATGACGGTGAGGATGGGTGATCAGGCTCAGGGGGCTATCCCACTGGGAGGCAGAGTAAACCCGAATCTCATTGTTCTGGTCAGTAGTCAGGAGCCGGGCTCCATCCGGGCTAAAGCATGCTGACAAAGTGAAAAGCCCTTCAGCTGAAGGAACCCTAAGCCCCTGGTCTCCTAACCTCCTGAAGTTCCATTCCCTCCCAGGCTGGGGTAGGAGGGGTCAATCTGGACTATGAACAAAAATAGTATAGAAACTCCACCGTCAAAGGAGCAGCCAGAGCCAGAAAGGGTCCTAGACATCAGCTTAGTGAGGGTGGAGTAAGGATTGAGTTGGGGGCTAGTGGTGAGAAAGACAGGGACCATGAGAAAGGTGAGGTTCGGGATGTCACACCTGCATTGACAGGATACTTGTGAGGCAGTGAGTAGAGGAAGCTGGCTTTCCCTTTAATTTGGCGCAGGTCCCAGATTTTCACTGTCTGATCTATGGATGCTGTGGCCAGAAGCCAATCACAGCAGGGATTCAGGGCCACGTGGGCTACTTTCTTTTTGTGCATTCTGAGATTCCAAAGCTGCAGAGAAAAGTTTGGTTCGGGTGGAGACACAGAACTAAAGGGGGGCTGGGCAGCGGGGTGGGCCACATAGTACCCACCTCCTTGCCATCTGTGTTCAGCAGGATCACGTGTCCCAGATTGTCTCCTGTGACCACCACATGGCTCTTGGCAGAAACATCAAGGCTGCAAAACCAGACCCTAGAGGGAGAGAGTGCTGTAAGACTGAGGCCGAGACAGTTACGGTTGTTACTGCCCAGTTATGGTTGCAGCTCCAGTATCTAACAGGCGTTCAACAAATACGTGTTGAATCAGTGAGTAACTGTCTAGCTATAATTTCCAGGGAAGGACACTCAGCCTTGTCTACCATACGGAAAGAAGGGGTGACAGTGACGGCTCAGAAATTTATTGCTGGGCCCAGAATCCTCAGCTAGCCCCCGAAGCAGCCAAAGCTAAGCCGTAAAGCAGGTCCGAAGGCTAGCTCGCTCCCCACAGCCCGGGTTCTCAAGAGGCCTGTCCGCTGCTCTCACACTCATTACGCTTCGCTCTTCGGAACTGTCCGGCTCTGTTCCTCACAGATGGCGAGAAGTGGACATCTGCCCCCTTCTGAGCACTCAGGGAAAGATCAAATACAACCAGAAACCATTTCCTCTTGAGAACGGTGTGAAAATCAAGAGACTGAGAAGCGCTACTTCATGGGTCCTGGTTCACAGCCAGGAGAGCTCCAAGTCTGGCCAGTCCCTCTCCTGATGGTATGCTTCTTTCTCAGCCTCGTGGGGCAGCCAGAACAACACTCCAGCTGGTTAGACCCACTGCACACTCTCTCATCATTCCTTACAGAACTGTGTCTCTGGCTAGAAACAAAGTGTCTTGCATTTGTAATTTCTCAAGCTACTTGTTCTTTGAAGAGGGTTCTTCTACTCATTAGCATTTCCGTCAAGGAAACAGTACAGCCATTACACCCCAGAAAATGGAGGGTAATAAAATTGCATTTCTTTCTCTCCTTTCTGTAGACCAGGCTGGCCTCAAACTCACAGAGACGCTCAGCTCTGCCTCCTGAGTGCTGGGATTAAAGGTGTGAGCCAAGGCTGCCTGGCCCGTTCTTTCTTTCTAAGATAGGTCCTCACTTAGTCCTGGTGGCCTGGCACTCGATGTGTAGACCAGGCTGACCTTGAACTCAGTAATCCACCAGCCTCTGCCTCCCAAGTGCTGGTATTAAAGGCGTGTGCCAACACACATGGCTAAACTTCAGTTCTTAATTTCCTGCACTATTCTGTAAATGCCTTTCTAAACAAATGACCTGTTGACTACTTATCCAGTGAAAGTAAAGGCCTCGTTCAATATGGACACGACTTACAGAAGTGATTAAACCTTCCGTCAAAGACAAGAGCTGAGGATCCAGAGCATATTCCTCGTACAATGACCCACTTGGATCAAAGTCAGAGCAGCCAGTCTAAAGAAGAAAAGGAGTGCCACAAAGTGGCTAATACCCTGTCTTCCCTGGGCCCGGTCTGAGGAAAAGAAATAGGGCTGGGTATGTTCTCTGCAGAACTGCAGCTAGAGCACAGAAGCTATTTCCTTACTAGTTAAACTACTCACTTGCAAGAGCTTGAGCTGGTATAAACTCGGAGAGTGTTGCCTTTAAAATCCTGCAGCCTGGTTGTTCCCTCCATTGAGGAAGCAAAAAACTGGTTGGAATTGAGATGGTTAAACTTCAGCCCAGTGATGCTTCCTCCAGCTCCAATCTAACATGAGGAAAGGAAGAGCCAGTGAGTGATGACGAGCCACAAGTGAGGAACCAGGCCTGGGCACATGAACACACTAAGGCAGAAACACCAAGGTCAGCTTAGATATCTGATATTAGAATACTCTTTATGTATTTTCTCTGTGTAGTTTTGGTGCCTGTCCTGGATCTCGCTCTGTAGACCAGGCTGGCCTCAAACTCACAGAGATCCGCCTGGCTCTGCCTCCCAAGTGCTGGGATTAAAGCGCTGCATCAGATATCTTTTTTTTTTTTTTTGATTTTATATTTTCAGTAGCAACATAACTGGCTCTCGTACACAGTTCTGTGAATTTCAACACAGAACTGAAAATACTAAAAATAAGATCAGAAACTCTTAATACAAAAACTCCTCAGGCTCTCCACTATTACATACTTAAATGAACTTCTGAAATCACAGTGTGCTAGAAGAGGGTCAGAAGAGTGGGGGTGGGCAGGATGACTGTGTTCCCCAGACATTCAGACAGTGAAACACAACGAAGAGTTGTACAGCAGTGTTAGAGCACTGCCTAGTAAGACAAGTCTAGGCTAGACTCCAACTACACAACAAAAAAAAAAAAGAGAGAAACCTATGACTTAACTTATTAAGCAGTTTGTTTGTTTATTTTTGAGACAGGTCTCTGTTAGCTGAGCTGTCTGGATCTCTAGACAGTGGTTGAACTCAGAGATCTCTGCTCTGCTCCGATACTGGATTAAGGCATGGCCACCACGCCGCTTAGCAGTTTTTATAGAGGCTAGAGAGATGGCTTAGTGTGAAGAGCACCTACTGCTCGTCTAGAGGACTAGAGTTCATCTGCGCCATTGATCTCTGGCCTCCACAGGCACTCCTGTACACATGGGATACACTCACACAGACAGACACATAAATAAACAAACAAATAAATAAATATAAAAAAACAAAAAACCAGGCACGGGAGCACACGCCTTTAATCCCAGCACTCTATAGGCAGACACAGGCAGATCTCTGTGAGTTCAAGGCCTGCCTGGTCTACATAGTGAGTTCTGGGACAGCCAGGGCTAATGGACTGTCTCAAATAAATAAAATAACAGACACAATAAGAGTGGTAGTGGCAGCACATGCCTTCACTGAGGCAGAGGCAAGCAGATCTCTGTGAGTTTGAAGCCAGTCTGGTTTATAGAGCAAGTTCCAGGACAGCCAATGTTACACAGAGAAGCTCTGTCTGGAAAAACCAAAAAAAAAAAAAAAAAAAAAAAGAAAGAAAGAAAGAAAGAAATTAATCAAGCCAGGCATGGTGGCATGTGCCTGTAATCCCAGCACCAAGCAGGAATTCAAGGCCATCCTGGGCCTTGTTTCTAAAACAATGAGAACTTGTTTCCTAAAAAACAATAAACAGAATTTTGTCAAGCATCAAAGCAAACAGTTAAGAGTGAAAAAGCAATCTATAGAACTTGAGAAAATACTTGAAAGTCATAAACTTGAGAAGAGGTTAATATCCATTAAAACGTCTGTTAACTCAAAAACCATAACTTAACAACAAAAACCCAATATCCAACTAAGGCGGCACACAGATGTCCAACAAACATATGAGAAGAAATCAACATCATTTAGAGAAACACAAAGGAATCTACAATGCTACCGCCTCACACACCTTACAATGCCACCCTCAAAAGAATGGAAAATGACTAATGTTGGGGAGTATTTGGAGGAACTGGAATTCTTGTGTACTCTTTATTTTATTTTTTATTGAAAATAGATTTTTTTTAAAAATTTATCTTTTTTTTTTTTTTTGTTTGCGTGCTCAGTCTGCATGTATGCCTGCATGCCAGAAGAGGGCATCAAATTCCATTATAGACAGTTGTAATCTACATGTGGTTGCTAGGAATTGAACTCAGGACCTCTGGAAGAACAGTTAGTGCTCTTAACAACTGAGCCATCTCTCCAGCCCCAAAATAGATTTTTTTAAAAATCATTTATTTATTTATTTGTTTGTTTGGTTTTGTTTTTTTGAGACAGGGTTTCTCTGTGTAGTTTTGGTGCCTTTCCTGGAGCTCGCTCTGTAAACCAGGCTGGCCTTGAACTCATAGACATCCACCTGGCCCTGCCTCCCGAGTGCTGGGATTAAAGGCGTGTGCCACTGGCACCTGGCCAAAATAGATTTTTTTTAAAAAAATTTATTCATTTATTTATTTATTATACAGTGTCTGCATGAATGCCTGCATGACAGAAGAGGGCATCAAATCCCATTATCGATGTCACGATGTGGTTGCTGGGAATTGAACCCAGGATCTCTGGAAAAGTAGCCAGTGATCTTAACCATTGAACCATCTCTCCAGCCCAAAAATAGATTTTAAAAAATATAATACATTCTGATCATGGCTTATCTTATGCCATCTTGCACACTCTTGGTGGCAATGTAATGTAAGATGGTCTAGCCACTATTGAGAACAGTATAGGGGTTCCTCAAAAAAAATAGCATTAACATTTGATCCAGCAATCCCACTTCTGGGTATTCATCCCAAAGAACAGAACACAGGTTATCTCAAAGAGCTATTGAGAGGACCGAAGGCTGGAGAGATGGCTTACCAGTTAAAGGCTAGGCTCACAACCAAAAATATAAGAGAGGACGGAGCAGACACCATAACAGGACGCTCAATCTTCTCTCAGATATTAGTCCTCAATTTCAGTTTCCTGAGACTGGACATGCAGTTACTAAGGAAGCCATGAACAAAAGGTTTAATCACTGGTGCCCCTGACAGGGACAGGGAGGTAGGATGCACCAAGCCTGGGCCACTGAGCCAGTCCCCACAGTCAGTACGAACTAGGCCAGCCAGCCTTCACAGCAGCTCAAGGACAAAGCCTGGGACCTGTCCAGGCCTGCCCCAAAATGGAAAACTGTAGCCATGACCAGCCTATAACTAGCCCTGGCCAATTAGAATGTACTGATATGATTGCCACTTGCTTGAGCCAATCATATCTAAAATGACCTAACTGCCTAGGAATCTGTGAGTTCCAGGCCAGCCTGGGCTACCAAGTGAGTTCCAGGAAAGGTGCAAAGCTATACAGAGAAACCCTGTCTCGAAAAATAAAAATAAATAAATAAATAAATAAAAATAAATAAATAAATAAAAGCTCAGACGTCTCTCTTAGGGTCTTCACCATATTGCCTTTGTGTGGGATGGCAGGCCCCAGCATGTTGGAATAATAAACGTTCTTGCAGATTGCATGTGGATGGTGGTCTTTTGTGGGACTTCTCCAGGACCCTAACACTATGCACACACCTATCTTCATTACAACATCATTCAAAATAGGCAAATGGTGGAATAAATTCAAATGCCATTCTATAAGAAATTGTGGGATTGAGGCTGGAGGGATGGTTCAGCTGTTAAGAGCACTGGGTTCAATTTCCAGCACCCACATAGTTCACAACTGTCTTTAATTCCAGTTCCAGGGGATTTTACACCCTCTCCTGGCCTCTGAGGGCACTGCTCTCTCTCTCCCTCTCTCTCTCCTCTCTCTCTCTCTCTCTCTCTCTCTCTCTCTCTCTCTCTCTCACACACACACACACACACACACACACACTTAAAAAGGAATAAAATTTACAGAAGGAAGAAAGAAAGAAAAAGAAAGGAAGGAAGAAAAAGAAAGGAAAGAAAGAAAGAAAGAAAGAAAGGAAAGAAAGAGAGAGAGAAAGAGAGAAAGAAAGAAAGAAAGAAAGAAAGAAAGAAAGAAAGAAAAAGAAAGAAAGAAAAGAAAAGAAAGAAAGAAAGAAAGAAAGAAAAGGAAAATGTAGGAATGTGTGCTGTGGGATGGTCTGTATGTCAAATGCTCTGATTGGTCAATAAATAAAACAGTGATTGGCCAGTGGCCAGGCAGGAAGTATAGGCGGGACTAACAGAGAGGAGAATTGAGAGAACAGGAAGGTGGGAGGAGACACTACCAGCCGTCACCATGACAAGCAGCATGTGAAGACGCCCATAAGCCACGAGCCACATGGCAAGGTATAGATTTATAGAAATGGATTAATTTAAAATGTAAGAACTAGATAGCTAGAAGCCTGAGCCATTAGGCCAACCAGTTTAAATAATATAAGTATCTGTGTGTTTATTTTATAAGTGGGCTGTCAGACTGCCAGGGTTTGGCGGGATCTGGAGAGAAAACTCTCCAGCTACAAATGTGGGTGTGTAATGGAATATTATCCAACCTTATCAGAGAAGGCCAGGCAAGGTGGCATTCAGGAGGCTGAGGCAGAATGACTGCAAGCTTAAGACCATCCTGGGCTAGTCAGATTTATTTTGTTTTTTGTTTGTTTGTTTGTTTGTTTTGTTTTGTTTTTTGAGACAGGTTTCTCTGTGTAACAGCTCTGGCTGTCCTGAAACTCACTCCATAGACCAGGCTGGCCTTGAACTCACAGAGCTCTGCCTGCCTGTGCCTCCCAAGTGCTGGGATTAAAGGCATGCACCACCACCGCCTGGCTGATGGTGCACACCTTTAATCCCAACACTCGAGGCAGAGCCAGGTGGATTTCTTTGAGTTCGAGGCCAACCTGGTTTAGAATGAGTTCCAGGAAAGGCACCAAAACTACACAGAGAAACCCTGTCTTGAAAAACCAAAAAAAAAAAAAAAAAAGTGTGCACCACCACACCCGGCAAGATTATCTTAAATGAAAATTTAAAAAAGCAAATGACAACAATGAGAAAAGCTTTGGCCTCAATCATACCAAGTCTTCAACAGGGTTAGCAAGATGGTTCAGTGGCCAGTCTGAAGAAACAAGATCAGCTGAGGAGCTGGCGAGTGAGCAGAGTACAACCCGAGAACACAAGAGAAGGAGCCACCCAGCCACCAAACCAGGTCACCGGAGTCATAAGCCCACCCTACACCGACTGGGAATAGGTAAGGCCCTATCTCCAGACCGGCAGACCAGGTCTCTAGCCCGTAGGTCCCAGGGGCACATTACATGCCCCTCCCCCCAGCCATTGGAGCCCCAGGGACCAGACAGCGGCTTCTTTCCCTGCCCCCTCACCAAGAAAACCATCCCATGTGACACCAACAACCACCAGAGCCATAGCCCACCCTGCACCGATTGGGAACAGCTGCTCCCTGAGACAGAACCCACTAACACTGATTGGACTAAGCTGCTCCCAGAGAAACAGCGCCCATCAGCACAGATTAGACCAAGAACTCCCAGTGGACCAAGACTACCAATTGGAACAAGAGAGGTACCTTCAGACACAGACACTGCCTGCACTGAGAGGAGGAAGAGATGAGTAGATGCCAGTGCAAAAACACAGGCAACAACATAAAGACCTATATGACACCATCAAAACCTAGTGGGTCTACACCTGCAAGACCTGAACATACCAAGGCAGAAGAAGCAGAAGAAATCAATCCTAACAATGACTTTAAGAAGATGATAGAGGCCCTTAAAGAGGAAATGAAATGGAAGAAAAAACAAACAAAAATTGGAAGAAATCAAAGAAAGCCAAGAAAAAGCAATTAAACAGATGAAGGAAACAATTCAAGATTTAAAAGTTGAAATCGAGACAATAAAGAAGACACAGACTGGGGGAATGAATAGAAAATCTGACTAAACGAACAGGAACTACAGATGCAAGTTAATCAACAGAATGCAAGAGATGGAACAGAGAATCTCTGATGTTGAAGACACAATGAAAAAATAGATTAGTCAGTCAAAGAAAACACTAAAGCAAAAAAGTTGTAACACAAAACGTCCAGGAAATTTGGGACACCATGAAAAGACCAAACCTAAGAATAATAGGGATGGAAGAAGGAAAAGAATACCAACTCAAAGGCACAGAAAATATATTCAACAAAATCTTAGAAGAAAAGTTTCCCAACCTAAAGAAAGAAATACCTATGAAGATACAAGAAGCTTACAGAATACCAAGTAGATTGGATCCAAAAAAAAAAGTCCCTTTGCCACATAATAATTAAACCACTAAACATACAGAATAAAGAAAAATATTAAGAACCACAAAGGAAAAAGGCCAAGTAGCATAAATATAAAGGCAGACCCATCAGAATAACACCAGACTTCTCAATGGAGACTATGAAAGCTAGAAGGTCTTGGACAAACACTATGCAGACACTAAGAGACCATGGATGCCAACCCAGACTATTACACCCAGCAAAACTCTCAATCACCATAGATGGAGTAAACAAAATATTCTGTGATAAAATGAAATTTAAACAATACCTATCCACAAATCCAGCCCTACAGAAAGCACTAGAAGGAAAAATCCAACCTAAGGAAATTAGACACACCCCATGAAAACTCAGGCAATAGAAAATCCCACACCAACAAATACCAAAAAAGGGAAACATAACACTACCACCAAAAAAATAACAGGAATTAACAATCACTGGTCATTAATATCCATCAATATCAATGGTCTCAACTCACCTATAAAAGACACAGGCTAACAGAATGGATACAAAAACAGGATCCATCCTTCTGCTGCATACAAGAAACACACCTAACCTTTAAAGACAGATACTACCTCAGAGTAAAAGGCTGGGAAAAAGTTTTCCAATCAAATGGACTTAAGAAGCAAGCTTGTGTAGCTATCCTAATATCTAATAAAATCGACTTCAAATTAAAATCAATCAAAAGAGATTGGGAAGAACATTACATATTTATCACAGGAAAAATCCACCAAGATGAAGTCTCAAGCTGAACATTTATGCCCCAAATACAAAGGCACCCACATTTGTAAAAAAAAAAAAAAATTACTAAAGCTTAAATCGCACATCAAACCCCACACATTAGTAGTGGGAGATTTCAACACACCACTCTCACCAATGGACAGATCTACCAGACTGAAACTTAACAGAGAAATAAAGGACCTAACAGATATTATGACTCAAATGGACTTAATAGATATCTACTGAACATTCCACCCTAACACAAAAGAATATACCTTCTTGCCAGGGCAGTGGTGGTGCATGCCTTTAATCCCAGCACTCGGGAGGCAGAGGCAGGTGGATCTCTGTGAATTCGAGGCCAGCCTGGGCTACCAAGTGAGTTCCAGGAAAGGCACAAAGCTACACAGAGAAACCCTGTCTTGAAAAAAAGAAAAGAAAGAAAATAATTATTTCGGGCGGTGGTGGCACACACCTTTTTTTTTTTTTTTTTACTTTGGCTAAATTAACTGTTTATTTAAAAAAATGGCACACATACACAAGTTACAAAAAAAATGCAAACTGACCCAACAATAGAAGAATGAGCATCACACTATGTAAATCAAAACAGGAAGGCACTGGTATGAGGCATATCCAATGAAGCTCTCTAGGCCTAGCCTCACAGAGCACCTCACAGAGCACAGTATTAACTACGAGGGTAATAGATTAACAGCAACCCAGCAAGAGGTTTCTCCTGCTTGCTACCTGACTGTCTAGCCATACATACATATCTTACACAAAAATAACATTACTGATAATCGTAAAAAAATAAAGTCAGAAATCTACAGTACATAAGTAATCTTAGCCAGTATTTTCTAGTATCTACTGAAATGATCAACTTTATAAAGGTGTTTTTGTACAAATTTTATAAATAGGGGCTAGGAAGATAGCTTAGTGGGTAAAGTATTTGCTGCACAAGCCTGAGGACCTGAGTTCAGATCCCCAACACCCAGGTAAAAGCTGGGAACAGTAGTGCCTGTCTGTAACCCAATGATAGTGAGACAGGCAAGCACAGGTAGGTGGATTTGGGAGCCTGTTGGCCACCAGCCTTACCAATCAATGAGCTCCAGGTTTAGTAAAATACCATGTCCCCCAAATAAGAAAAATCGGGGAAAAACAGAGAAGACATCCAACATCAACTTCTTGCCTCCATGCAAATGCTCACTCATACGCACACAAAAAAAGACGACTTCCAACAGGCAGTTGTAGCACATGCCTTTAATCCTAGGCAGGCAGATCTCTGAGCTCAAGGCCAGCATGGACTGCAGAGTGAGTTCCAGGACAGCAGGGGCTACATAAAGAAACTCTGTCTCGAGGGAAAAAAAAGGGGGGGGGACCACTTTCCAAGTTGTTCCATGTCACCATGCCTACAATCTTCATCAGCTTGCCCGTAGTTTTTCAGTTGCAAGAATGACGCAATTCTGTAAAGAAGACTCTCGATTTTGATACGCTCTATATCCAGTGGACACGGCCCTGCGAAGTCTGCCATGGAGTACTGGCCAAGGGAAAGTAGGGCCTCTGTGCAGTGCTGGAGGGCCATGTCATAGTCCTGCCTCTTCAGGGACTCACACGCTTGTTCACATGACTTTTCTGCTCTTCTGTCTTCCATGACTCAGGGACAAAAATCCTGCAGTTCACTGCACTGGGTATCATCACCCAAATAGCCCATCAGAGCTCTTTATAGTTTCTTGCACATCTCACCAGCACTGTAGTTCATTAGTGATCAATTACTTCATCCAATTCCTGTCATTACTCGGCACACACCTTTAATCCCAGCACTTGGGAGGCAGAGGCAGGAGGATCTCTGTGAGTTCGAGGCTGGTCTACAGAGTAAGTTCCAGGAAAGGTGCAAAGCTACACAGAAAAACCCTGTCTCAAAAAGGGGGGGGGAGGGTGTTGGGGATTTAGCTCAGTAGTAGAGTGCTTGCCTAGCAAGTGCAAGGCCCTGGGTTTGGTCCTCAGCTACAGAAAAAAAAAAAAAAAAAAAAAAAGAATATACCTTCCTCTTTGCACCCCGTGGAACCTTCTCAAAACTGACCACATGCTGGGTCACAAAGCAATCTCAACAGATACAAAAACACTGGAATAACCTCCTGTATTTAATCGGATCACCAGGCCTTAAAGTTAGAGTTTAACAACAACAGAAATTATAGAAAGCCTACAATCTCATGGAAACTGAATAATGCCCAACTGAAGCATCAATGGGTCAAGGAATAAATAAAAAGAAATTATAGAATTCAATGAAAATGAAAGTACAACATATCCAAATGTATGAGACACTATGAAAGCAGTGCTAAGAGGAAAATTCATAGCACTAAATGCCCACATAAAGAATATAAAGAAATCTCACACTAGCAACTTAACAGCACACCTGAAAGCTCTAGAACAAGAAGCAAACTCACCCAGGAGGAATAGACACCAGGAAATAATCAAATTGAGGGCTGAAATCAATAAAATAGAAACAAAGAGAACAATACAAAGAATCAATGAAACAAAGAGTTGGTTCTTTGAGAAAATCAACAAGATAGACAAGCCCTTATCCAGACTAATCAAAAGGCAGAGAGAGAGCATCCAAATTAACAAAATCAGAAATAAAAAGGGAGACAATAACAACAGACAACGAGGAAATCCAGAGAATCATCAGGTCATACTTCAAAAACCTGTACTCCACAAAATTAGAAAATCTGAAAGAAATGGTCAATTTTCTGGATAGGTACCACATACCAAAGTTAAATCAAGACCAGATAAACTATTTAAATAGACCAATAACCCCTAAAGAAATAGAAACAGTCATTAAAAATCTCCCAACCAAAAAAAGTCCAGGACCAGATGGTTTCAGCGCAGAATCTACCAGATTTTCAAAGGAGAGCTAATACCAATACTCTTCAAATTGTTCCAAACAATAGAAACAGAAGGAACATTACCAAACTGTTTTTATGAGGCTACAGTTACCCTGATACCCAAGCCACACAAAGATGCAACAAAGACAGGGAATTACAGACCAATCTCCCTCATGAACATTGATGCAAAAATACTCAATAAAATACTGGCTAACGGAATCTAAGCACACATCAAAACAATTATCCACCATGACCAAATAGGCTTCATCCCAGGGATGCAAAGATGATTCAACATACGAAAATCTGTCAATGTGATACACCATATAAACAAACTGAAAGAAAAAAAACCACATGATCATCTCATTAGAATCTGAAAAAGCCTTTGACAAAACCCAACACCTCTTCATTATAAAAGGTCTTGGAGAGATCAGGAATACAAGGAACATACCTAAACATAATAAAGGCAATTTACAGCAAGTCAACAGCCACCATCAAATTAAACGGAGAGAAACTCAAAGCAATTCCACTAAAATCAAGAACAAGACAAGGCTCTCCACTCTCCCCATATTTATTCAATATAGTACTTGAAGTTCTAGCTAGAGCAATAAGACAACAA
Organism: Peromyscus leucopus; assembly: GCF_004664715.2. Taxonomy (NCBI): domain Eukaryota; kingdom Metazoa; phylum Chordata; class Mammalia; order Rodentia; family Cricetidae; genus Peromyscus; species Peromyscus leucopus. The sequence goes on from NC_051066.1 coordinate 66,941,070, forward strand.
AAGGAGATCAAAGGGATAGAAATTGGAAAGGAAGAAGTCAAACTTTCACTATTTGCAGATGATATAGTATATATAAGTGACCCCAAAAATTCTACCAGGGAAATTCTACAGCTGATAAACTTCAGTAATGTGGCAGGATACAAGATCAACTCAAAAAAATCAGTAGCCCTCCTATATACAAATGATAAAAGGGCTGATAAAGAAATCAAAGAAACATCACACTTTACAATAGCCACAAATAATATAAAATACCTTGGGGTAACTCTAACTAAGCAAGCAAAGGACTTGTATGATAAGAACTTTAAGTCTGAAGAAAGAAATTGAAGAAGATATCAGAAAATGGAAATATGTCTCATGCTCACTAGGTAGGATTAATATAGTAAAAATGGCAATCTTACCAAAAGCAATCTACAAATTCAATGCAATCCCCAACAAAATCCCAATACAGTTCTTCACAGACTTGGAAAAAACAATACTCAACTTCATATGGAAAAAGAAAAGACCCAGGATAGCTAAAAGAATCCTGTACATAAAGCCACCTCTGGAGGCATCACCATTCCTGACCTCAAGCTCTACTAAACAGCTTGGTACTGGCATAAAAACCAACTTATGGACCAATGGACTCGAACTGAAGACCCTGACATTAATCCACACACATATGAACACCTGATTTTTGACAAAGAAGCCAAAACTATACAATGGAAAAAAGAAAGTATCTTTAGCAAATTGTGCTGGCATAACTGGATGTCAACATGTAGAAGACTGCAAATAGATCCTTATCTGTCACCATGCACAAAATTCAAGTCCAAGTGGATCAAAGACCTCAACATAAATCCAGTTACACTGAACTTGATAGAAGAGAAGTAGGAAGTACTCTTGAACGCATTGGCACAGGAGATCACTTCTAAATATAACGCCAGTAGCACAGACACTGAGAGCAACAATTAGTAAATGGGACTTCTTGAAACTGAGAAGCTTTTGTAGGGTAAAGGACGCAGTCAATAAGACAAAAAGACAGCCAACAGAATGGGAAAAGATCTTCACCAACCCCACATCTGAGAGAGAGCTGATCTCCAAAGTATATAAAGAACTCAAGAAACTAGACATCAAAATACTGAAAAATCCAATTAAAAAAAATGGGCTACAGAGCTAAACATAGAATTCTCAAAAGAAGAATATCAAATGGCTGAAAGACATTTAAGGAAATGCTCAACATCCTTAGTCATCAGAGAAATGCAAATCAAAATGACTCTAAGATACCATCTTACACCTGTTAGAATGGCTATGATCAAAATCACTGATGACGGCTGGAGAGATGGCTCAGAGGTTAAGAGCACTGGCTGCTCTTCCAGAGGTCCTGAGTTCAATTCCCAGCACCCACATGGTGGCTCACAGCCATCTATAATGAGATCTGGTGCCTTATTCTGGCATGCAAGGATACATGAAGACAGAATATTGTATATATATAATAAATATATAAATCTTTTAAAAAACACTAATGACAGTCAATGTTGGAGAGGATGTGGAGTAAGGGAAACACTCCTCCACTGTTGGTGGGAGTGCAAACCACTGTGGGAATCAGTATGGCAGTTTCTCAGAAAATTGGGAATCGATCTACCTCAAGACCCAGCCATACCACTCTTGGGCATATACCCAAGGAATGCTCAATCATACTACAAAGATACATGCTCAACTATGTTCACAGTAGCATTATTTGTAATAGCCAGAACCTGGAAACAACCTAGATCCCCGTCAGCTGAAGAATGGATTAAGAAAATGTGGTACATATACACAACGGAGTACTACTCAGCAGAGAAAAACAATGACATGAAATTTGTAGGAAAATGGATGGAACTAGAAAATATCATCCTGAGTGAGGTAACCCAAACTCAGAAGGACAAACATGGTATGTACTCACTCATAAGTGAATACTAGATATAAAGTAAAGGACAATCAGACTGCAACCCACAGATCCAGGGAGGCTACTGGGGGGTAGTGAGGGGCGGGCAGGGGAGGGGTACCCTAGGATGACTGTGGCCTATAATAAGTTTGGGTTTTGCCCAATCACTGGGCAAGCTTTAGTGAAACATTTCACTATAAGGATAAGAATTTGTACCATATCAAGCTGATGAAAGAAAATACTGGCTATACTTTCAGGAGGGGAGGCTAAAATCTTTTTAGATTATGGATTAACCTATAGAAAAATGTCTGCCGTAAATCAAACAGTGAAGGAGAAAATGAATAGGAATCTCACTTATACAACTTAAGTAAAGCATAGCTCTCTGAACAGATGAAGATAGGTTTCTTCTCTATCCCAGAATCTAATGAATATTTGTATGTATAATTCAGCTATTATTTGGCTTAAAAGGGCTTATTGGGAAATGTTATCATTTTTACTATTTTACTATTTTCTTTTTTTGTTTGTTTGTTTTTCAAGACAGGGTTTCTCTGTGTAGCTTTGGAGCCTGTCCTAGATCTCTCTCTGTAGCCCAGGCTGGCCTCGAACTCACAGAGATCCTCCTGCCTCTGCCTCTCCAGTGCTGGCGTTAAAGGCGTGTGCTACCACTGCCCCACTTTACTATTTTCTACAGAGAAAATATTTTCCAGTTTCAAATAACCCTAGACTTTTGAATTATAACCTGTTTTTATGTTAAAAAAAAAAAAAAAAAAAAAAAAAAAAACAACTTGGGGCTGGAGTGATGGCTCAGTGGTTAAGAGCACCAACTGCTCTACCCGAGGACCTGGGTTCAATTCCCAGCACCCACATGACAGCTAACAACTGTCTGTAACTCTAAGATCTGATACCCTCACACAGACATACATGCATACACCAATGCACATTAAATAAAGATAAATTGTTTAAAAAAAAAACTTAACTACCATGACTGTAAGTTTGATTATCAAAGATGACTAATTATTAATCTCTATTTCTTAATTATATATTACAATTTTAAATGAGTTGTACAAACATAATACCTTAAACAAGAGTAGAAATATATATATACAGTATAACAAAATTAACTTTAAATTTGTATCAGTAAACTAAAATCCATAGCAATGTAAAACATTTCAAACAAGTTGTTGCTCTTTAAAAGAAGATTCAATAATCTATCTTTTTATCCTGTCATATCTGTATCCCCTTTTCTTCTTTAAAAAGAGATTGCATCTATAATCAACCTGCTTTAAATAAAAATGAACATTCACAAAAAAATATTAACAGTAATAATAATAATAAAAAAATAAAGTGAACCTAATTTAAAAAAAAAAAAAGAAAATGACAAGGATGTATGCCAGAGCCACATATTTACCAACATACTAGAGGTCTATGTCAAAGAAAGAATTGGGGTAAACAGTGCTCTAGTGGTAAAGAAAGAAGTCAAACTTTTATTTAAAAAAAAAGAAACTTTTATCATGTGTAGGTAATAAGATTATATAGGGAAAATTAAATATTGAGCTGCAGTTTTTTATTATTACTTTATTATCATGTGTATGAGTGTTTGTCCTGCATGTATGTCCTTGTACCATGTGTGTTCCTGGTGCCAGTGAGGCCAGAAGAGGGGGTCAAATGCTCTGGAACTAGTTTTAGATGGCTGTGAGCCCCCACGAAATAGCTGAGAATTGAACCCAAATCCTCGTAAGAGCAGCCGGTGTTCTTAACTGCTGAGCCATCTCTCCAGCCCCACACAGAAAACAAACAAACAAACAAACAAACCTTCAGATTTATTTTATGAACGTTTTGCCGGCATCTGTGCATGTATACCATGTGCATACCTGCTGCTCCTGGAAGTCAGAAAAGGGTGTTGACTTCCCTGGAACTGGAGTTATGGATGGTTGTGAGCCACCATGTGGGAACTGGGAGTGAATCCCAGATCTTCTTCAGGAGCAACAAGTACTCCTGACCTCTGAGCCATCTCTACAGCCCAAGGAAAACCAAAATGTTTTAAAGAGAGTTTTGTCAGGTGTGGTTGTGCACCCTGTAACCCCAGCACTTGAGAGGCTAAGGCAGGAAGCCTGCCACAAGTGAGACCAACTTGAGCTACACACTGAAATCTATCAATGAAAGAGGGAGGGCGGCTCTGTCACGAAAGTACTTGCTGCACAAGCATGAAGACTGCGTTCAACACCTGGCACCTGTATAAAAAGCCAGGATGATGACGCTCACCTGCAAACTAGCACTGGAAGGCATATAAGAGATCCTTGGAACTCACTGGCCAGCTGGTCTAGCCTACCCTCATTGGCAAGCTTCAGGCCACTCAGAGACCCTGTCTCATAAAAACACAGTGGGGGCAGTATGATGGTACAGCAGGAAAAGGTAGAGCTGAGCAAGCCTGATGACCTGAGTTTGATCCCTGGATTCCATGTAGAAAATCTGGATGCTGTGGCACACAGCTTTAATCTCAGCATTCCTACAGCAAGGTGGTAATAGAACTGCCTGCAGTATACAGCAAGGCAGAAACAACAAACTGTCCTCTGACCTCCACCCATATACCATGATCATGTGACATGTACATGCCCACACTCATATACACACAATAATAATAATAAATTTACATTAAAAATAAAAAATAAAGTGGACATCTCCTAAAGATTGACATTTGGCCTTCACACACACACACACACACACACACACACACACACACACACACACACAAGATGGAGAGCTATACTGATCAGCTGGAATGTTGTGGTGCATCCCTTTAATGCCACCACTTGGGAAGCAGAGGCTGGTAGATCACTATAGTTCATGGCCAGCCTGGTCTACATAGCATGTTCTAGGCTAGTCAGGGCTACATAGTGAGACCTTGTCTCAAACAAAACACAAAAATGCAGAGGATCTCACTACAAGCTCAAATGATTCTCCTGCCTTTGCCTCCAGAGTAGTTGGGATGATGGAGATATATATACATCCCTAGCTTGGCCTGAGTAGGAAAATATTTAATTTTTGTGTGTATATATGTACACACACATGTGCAGAAACCAGAGGTTGATGTCTGTCATCTTCCTTTATTGCTTTCTTTCTTTCTTTCTTTTTTTCTTTTCTTTTTTTTTCTTTTCCTTGAGACAGGGTTTCTCTGTGTAGCTTTGTGCCTTTCCAGGATCTCGATCTGTAGACCAGGCTGGCCTCGAACTCACAAAGATCCGCCCACCTCTGCCTCCCTAGTGCTGGGATTAAAGGAGTGGGCCACCATTGTCCGGCCCTCTATTGCTTTCTACCTTACATGTTGAGGCAGAGTCTCTCACTTAAACCTAGAACTCACTATGTTCCAGGGTATGTGTCTCTGCCTTCCATGAGTGGGATTATAGGCGGGATACAATGCCATCTGCTGGAGATTTGAACACCTGTCCTCATTACCCATTGAGTCATCTCACCAGCCCCTGAGTAGGAAAAACATTTAAATCTTAGACAAACTATGACCATTAAAAGTGTAGATTTCTGCTTCTAGCCATGTTAGTATCAGGAATCAAATAATCCTCATACTTTACACAATTAGAAAAATGAACAAAATATATGAAACAAGTTTTAAGACCATGTACACCAGGCAGAGAAAAAAGGACAGAAAAGTAATGGGGTTGGCCTGTAACTGTGCCAGCTTACTGCTGGAGAATATATGCAGGCTAGGGAGGGAGGAACAAAAGCCTCCATGTCTCAGGGAGATGGGCAGATAGACTGTCAGTGTGGCAGAGTCCTGGGGAGGCAGAGAACAAACACTCTCGGAGACCTTCTTCCAGTCTTTGGCTGAGTATTAATGTGCAAATGTATGTGAGGCAATTACACAAAGTTAGAGGAAATAAAAACACCAGGAATTAGTTGGAGAAAATCTGTCTTCAAAACAATGTATAATTCCATCATCCAATGAAAAGGGCTGGGTTTTTGCTATCCTCTTGTCTTTGCTTCCCGAGCGCTGAGATTACAGGCTGTGAAATGACACCAGAAGCCATTCTTAATAAAAAGGGTAACTACTGGGTATGCTAGCCACACCTCAGGGCAGGCCGCATGCCCAGGAGTAGCTGGCCAACACAAAATGAACTAAATAGTATTTTTGTAGACTTTTTGTCTCCTTTGATTTGGTTGGCTTTTTTTTTTTTTTTTAAAGACAGGGTCTAATTATATAGCTCTGGCAGTCCTGGAACTCACTATGCAGACCAGGTTGGCCTTGAACTCACAAAGTTCTGCCTGAGTCTGCCTCCTAAGTGCTGGATTAAAGGCATGCACCACTATGCTTGCCTGTTTGGGCTTTTGTTGTTGTTGTCTTATTGGTCTTTTCTTGTTTATTTTTCCATTTTTGTGTGTGTATGTTTTGCAGGGGGGTTGCTTGTTTTTAAGAAATAGCAAAGTTGGTTAGGTAGGAAGGTGGGGTGAAATTGAGGAAAGGGAAAACATGACCAAAATATATTGTATAAAATCATTTTTTTTTCATTTTTTCAATTAAAAAAAATAAGTTCAAGGCTTATTGAACAAGTGACTCATGCCTTTAACCCCAACACTCAGGAGGCAGAGGTGGGCAGAAGGGAGAAGGAGTAGAAAAGGGGCAACAATGAGGAGAAGGGGAAAAGAGGGAGAAATGATTGGAAGAAGAGTGACCTGAAAATTGCCAAATCTAGTGCCAGCTATAAACCCAGAGATTGACACTCGATGACTGCAAGAAAAACTTGGAAAATTAAGAAGCATATCACAGTCTTTTGTTTGTCTTATTTTTATTGATTTATTTTTGGTTTTTTGAGACAGAGTTTCTCCATGTAGCCCTGGCTGTCCTGGAGCTTGCTGTGTAGTCCAGGCTGGCCTCAAATTCATAGATTCTCCTGTCCCTGCTTCCCGAGTTCTGGAACCAAAGGCACACACCACTACCACTGGCTTCCTTTTATATTTTTGAGTCGGGGTTTCATGTAGCCAGGTTGGCCTCCAATCAGCATGTAGATTGAGGCTGACCTTAAACTCCTGGTCCTCCTACCTTCACCTCTCCAGAGCTGGGATTGCAGGAGCGTGCCACCGTGCATGGGCTACATGAGAACTATTTTTAAAGGAGCTGGAAAATATTCATATAGAGATATTTATAAGATTGTTGGCAAACTTCTCATTAGAAAGCATCTTTGAAGGGGCTGGAGATGGCTCAGCAGTTAAAAGTTCTTGAAGAGGGCCTGAGTTTGGTTCCCAGCACCCACCTTGGGCAGCTTACAAGCACCTGTATGTAACTCTTACTCCAAAGGATCTGATGCCCTCTGGACTATAAGAGCACCTGCACTCATATACACATACCCACATACAAACATACACACACACCCTTACAAACACACGTACATGCACATAATTTTAAAATAAAATAATAAAAGTAAAACTTTAAAAAAAAAGAAAACATTTGAAATACTGAAAGAAAAATGAATGAACAACACATTGTGCAGCATAAACATATCAATTTTTTATTTGTCAATTCAAACGTAATTTAGGGCTGCTGCGACAGCTCAGTAGGGTAAGGGCCCTCGCTGCTGCCAAGACTGACGACCCGAGTTCAATCCCCAGACCCACATGTGGAGGAGAGAACCAACTCCCGAAAGCTGTCCTCTGATTTTCATATATTTGAGAACTCTTTCTCACAGAAAAACAATAAATAAAGGTAAAAAATTTTAACTGATTATGGAACTAGAATTCCATAATAAAATTATGGAATAATTTTATTCATAATAAATAAGTAGTTCATAATAAAATAGAATTCCATAATAAAAATTATGGAACTAGAATTCTTTTTTTTTTTTTCCACACAGGGTTTCTCTGTGTAACAGTCCTAGCTGTCCTGGAACTTGCTTTGTAGATTAGGCTGGCCTCCAACTCACAGAGATCCACCTGCCTCTGCCTCCTGAGTGCTGGGATCAAAGTCGTGTACCACCATACCTGGCCTGGAATTCTATATATAATAAAAACACCTTCCTTAAAAATACAGCAAAATTCTCTTTCAGGCAAATAGAAATGGAAAGATTTCATTACAGAAAATAGAAAAGGATTTTGTTCAGACAGAGGAAGATGTTTCCAAGAAGAAATCTAGATCACACAAAAGAATGAAGGGCTTTGGAAGTAACAACAGATAGGCAAATATGTTTTCCACACTTAAAAATCTTTGCCAGGTGCTGGTGGCGCACGCCTTTAATCCCAACACTCAGGAGTCACAGGCAGGTGGATCTCTGTGAGCTCAAGGTCAGCCTGGTCTACAGAGTGAGTTCCAGGACAGCCAGGGCTGTTACACAAGGAAATCCTGTCTCAAAAAAAAAAAAAAAATCTTTGGAGCTAGGCATGGTGATGAACACCTTTGATCCCAGTATTCAGGAGGCAGAGGCAGACAATCTCTGTGAGTTCCAGGGCAGCCTGTTCTACATAGGTAGTTCTGGGACAGCCTGGGCTACATAGAGACCCTATCTCAAAAATAGGGTTGTGAGGTAGGCTAGAGAGCCGGCTCAACAGTTAAGAGCACTTGTTCTTACAGAGGACCCAGATTGGATTTCTAGCACCACCTGGTGGCTCACAACTATTTGTAATTTCAGTTCCAGGGAATAAAATCCCTTTTGACCTCCTGACACCAGGATGCATGTGGCACACAGATATTCATGGAGACAAAACACTCATATGCATAAAAAATTAAACAAATAAATCTAAAAATATACTGTACTTTACATTATTAAAAAAGGGAGAGTGGATTGTAGCTTAGTAAGAGTAGCTTAGCATGCACAAGGCCTGGGATTCAATCCCCCATAACCTCCACACACCTGTAAAAGATTTCCACACTATAGCTGGCCTTGGGACTGTTGGTTCAAGACCAGCTTGAGTTATATAGAGACACCTGGTCTCAAGAGCACACACAAAAAGATTTCTACACTAAACCCAGCCACTCCAGTCCAAAGTATTTACTACAGAAAAGAAATATTTCCATACAAATACTGTACATGAATAGTCATAGCACTTTTATTTGTAGCAATCAAAAACTGGAGAAATGTAAACATTCTTCAATAGGTAATGGACAAATTATAATGTATTATTATAATGGAACACTATCCAGAAAAAAAAATAAACTATGGATACACATAAAAAGGTAGATGCATCTCAAATCGAGTAAAAACAGCTAAACCAAAAAAATCAAGAGAATATTTTCTATAACTATCTATATAAGAATTTTCAGCTGGGCACATTGGCATACACCTTTAATCCCAGCACTCATGAGGCAGAGGCAGGTGATCTGAGTTCAAGGCCAGCCTGGTCTACAGAGAGCTAGTTCCAGAACAGCCAGAGTTACACAGAGATTCTGTCTTGAAAAAAACAAAACAAAAACAAAAAATAAGAAATGTCAAGAAAATGTAAATTAATCTATAGGGAGAGAAAGCAGATCAGTAGTTTCCAAGGACAGGAGCAAGAATATAAAGAAACGGATTCAATGGTAGTTTTGGGGTGGGGGCTGTTGTCATTTTTGTCTTTTTCTTTTCCATTTTGTACCTCTGAACTCATTGCCACCATCCTATCCACACTGGTGAGCTCCTGGTTCAGTGAGAGACTATGTCTCAAAAATTAAAGTGGAGAGTGACTGAGGAAGACACCCAAGGTTGACCCCCAGCCTCCACACATGTGTGTGAGCATCCATATGCACATGCACACTCACATACACCATATATATACATACAGAATTAAAGAAGAAATCATACCAAGTCTACAAACCCAGAAAACTGAAGCCGAGAGAGTACTTCCCAACTCATTTGATGAGGTCTGCATCACACTGACACCAAAATGAAAGGCATTGCCAATAAAGGAGGAGGAGGAGGAGGAAGGAAGGGAAAGGAAAGGGAAGGAAGGAAAGAAAGAAAGGAAAGGAAGAAAAGGAAAGGAAGAAAAGGAGGAAGGAAGGAAAGGAGGGAGGAAGGAAGGAAAGGAGGGAGGAAGGAAGGAAAGAGAAAAAAGTAAAATTACATAGCCAGGTATGATGACACATGTTTGTAATCCTAGTTGAGGCAGGGAGGATCAGAAGTTCAGAGTCATCCTTACACAGTAAGTTCAAGGCCAACCTAGGTACTAGTGTAGTATGACGTACTGGGGAAGTATTTGACAGAATAAGTTAACCGCAATGTTCTATGATAGAATATTTATGTGCTAATACTAGAAGAGATGAATGGATGTGTGTGATAGTGTATACGCACACAAAGAAATGTTCAAAAATGGGGATTTTGGATATTTACTTAAATCTTTAAACTTCTATTACTTGAATTTTATAATGGACATAAGTTTTACAAGAATACATTAAGGATTTCTTCATTTTGAAAATGTAATGCACAGTTCCTCAGAAAGGGTTTGAAAGATGTTAAGATCAGAGCCAGGATCACTGAAGTGACAAACCATGGCCCTGCTGTTCCCCTGTAACTGTTCTCAAGCAACCTTCTGGGGGCAGCATCTGGGGGTACACAAACACTAACAAACCTTTTCTCTGCTCCAAGCTAGCTCCCTGTGAGGCACAGACTTCAAATGCTCAAACCGGTCTCCATGGCAGTGTAAGGAAACTCTGGTTCTGTGCATATATAACAATATACATGTATAATAAAAGGTGATGCAGGGGGCTGGGGGTGTGGCTCAGGGACAGATGTATGCTTAGCATATGTGCACCTCTTCCACACGCTCTTCCACAAGAAAAAGCGGGGTGGGGGAGTGTGTGGAAACAAAAGCAAGCTCACTCTGGCACAAACTCGAGGCAGCTGTCATTCTCCTTTTAGTCAGGATGCTGTTCCCCAGAATATTTTAGACTACTTCTTATCACCTCCAGGCGTAACCACATTTCTCTATTCCCATGTCCTAGATTCCTGGGGGGCGGGGAAATCTCCTGCCAGAGTTCTTTGTTCTGGCTTACATTTAAACTTCCCCTTCTTGGTTACCCACCCTGTTAGAGGGGCAGGAAATCTACACAGCCCTTTCCTCAGCACTCACCTGGCCATCTGCCTTCTAAAGTCTGTATTTGTCTTCTTGACACCCATCTCAGACCCTGACTCCTGGTCTCCCATGCCTGTGCAAGCTGGCCTTTCCAATGAGCTGCTTCCCAAAGCCTCCCACTTAAAGAGGCCTCATCTGGGACACAACTTCACCTCTTCCAATTCTAAACTAGAGTTGGAGAAATGGTAAGCTAGAATGTAAACAAGATGTGTGCTTTATCTTATTTAGCCACAAAAATATTTAAGCCGGGGCGGTGGTGGCGCACGCCTTTAATCCCAGCACTCGGGAGGCAGAGCCGGGCGGATCTCTGTGAGTTCGAGGCCAGCTTGGGCTACCAAGTGAGTTCCAGGAAAAGGCACAAAGCTACACAGAGAAACCCTGTCTCGAAAAACCAAAAAAAAAAAAAAAAAAAAAAATTTAAAACCTCTGAAGACTAGTAACTAATGTGCCAGGAATAGGCTAGGTACAGTGAGCTAGTCCAAGTCTCAGCTATTAGGAATCACTTGAACCTAGAAGTTTAGGGCCAGCCAGGGAAACATAGTGAGACCTTGTCTCAAAAAAGAAAATAAAGTGGTTAATAAGGTATTTTTCTATTATTTGAAGACAATTGAAAAATAATTTTAAAAATGGTACTTTGATGTTATGTCCATTTGGAACTTTTTAAAATTAGGAGGTAGGAAAAGGAGGGAATTCAAGGCCAGTGTGGGCTACTAGCAGATCTGATCTCAAACAATGATAGCTGGACATGGTAGCACATGCCTTTAATTCCACCACTCTGGAGACAGAGGCAGGTGGATCTCTGTGAGTTCCAGGCCAGCCTGTCTACCTAACAAGTTTTAAGCCATCAAGGGCTACATAGTAAGACCTTGTCTCAAAAAAAAAAAAGAAAAAAAAAGAGAAAGAAAGGAAGGAAGGAAGGAAGGAAGGAAGGAAGGAAGGAAGGAAGGAAGGAAGAAAGAAAGAAAGAAAGAAAGAAAGACCAAGTCGTGGTGGCACACACCTTTAATCACAGCACTTAGGAGGCAGAGGCAGGCAGATCTCAATGAGTTTGAGGCCAGCCTGGTCTACAAAGTGAATTCCAGGACGGTCACAGCTACACAGAGAAACCCTGTCTTAAAATAAACAAATAAAAAAAAAAAAAAAAGAAAGAGGCCAGGCGGTGGTGGTGCACGCCTTTAATCCCAGCACTCGGGAGGCAGAGCCAGGCGGATCTCTGTGAGTTCAAGGCCAGCCTGGGCTACCAAGTGAGTCCCAGGAAAGGCGCAAAGCTACACAGAGAAACCCTGTCTCGAAAAACCAAAAAAAAAAAAAAAAAAAAAAAAAAAAAGAAAGAAAGAAAGAAAGAAAGAAAGAAAGAAAGAAAACCAAAACCAAATAAACAAACAACAAAAACCATACAGCACACATATAAAGACCATACATATACTTTCAGGCTTTATTTGAAAGAGGAAAAAAAACACATATCCAAAAATTTATGACCTACATTTTTGCATTAAAACTGTGTCTTTACTTCTAACTATAAACCCCCACCCACAACCTATTTCACTTCTTGAGGTCTGTGGAGTTTTTTTACTTGAGTTCTAAAACTAGAAAGTCACTTTTTTTTCAAGACAGGGTTTTGTGGTGATATTGTGTCCCCCAATATATTGTGCACCCTAATAAACTTATCTGGGGCCAGGCAACAGAACAGCCACTAGATAGACATAGAGGCCAGAAAATGGTGGCACACACACCTTTAATCCTAGCATTCTGGAGGCAGAGATCCATCCAGATCTCTGTGAGTTCAAAGCCACACTGGAAACAGCTAGGCATGGTGACACACGCCTTTAATCCCAGGAAGTGATGGCAGGAAGCAGGAAGGTATATAAGGCATTAGGACGAGGAACTAGAGCCTGGTTAACCTTTTAGACTTTTGAGCAGCAGTTCAGCTGAGATCCATTCAGATGAGGATTCAGAGGCTTTCAGTCTGAGGAAGCAAGATCAGCTGAGGAATTGGTGAGGTGAGGTTGGATGTGGCTTGTTCTGTTTCTCTGATCATTCAGCGTTCACTCCAATACCTGGCTCCAGGTTTGTTTTTATTAATAAGACCTTTTAAGATTCGTGTTACAGGGTTTCTCTGTGTAGCTTCTGTAGCCTGTCCTGGAACTCACTTTGTAGACCAAGCTGGCCTTGAACTCACAGAGATTCACCTGCCTCTGCCTCCCCAGTGCTAGGATTAAAGGCGTGTACCACCCCTGCCCAGCAGAAAGTCACTTTTTATAGTACAACTCTCCAATGTCAGCTACCAGCCAGACAAGGTAGATGTCCTAGAGAGCCGATATCTGCTGCGGGCTGCAGGAATATATCATAAGAATTCAGCTGGTTATGGCAAAGTCTAGGACTTCCTCCAGAGGAAGCCAAATTCCAAGGAGCTTTTGATGTTACTTGGCTTGTTATATATCAGCTGTCTTCTGTTATGAAAATCATGTGTGCCTTCATAGTTTTCCCAGTAGACTTTTCCCTAAGAAGGGCTAACAGTGTGGACTGATCACTCTCTGGACATACACATTCAAGGTATTTGGAGAACAGCCTCAGAAAAGGCTTTCTCTGGAATCAGATATCTCCCTTAGCCACTTTCAAGGACTAACAGAAATAACAGTCCACATGAAAGTCTCCTGATTTAAGGTAAATTCCACAAGGAGACACCACCTAGGTCAGGTGGATGTTAAGTAATAGCTTTATACAATTTAGCTCGGACCCTCCTTTCTTATTACAGCCTTACCAACTTTATAGACCTCTAACTCCTTACCTAGCCACTTCTAGGAATATTTAGATAACCTTCTGTGCTGACAGCTATGCTCAGCCTGAACCCTAATTCAAGCTTCCCTGTAATTATCATCATTGGCAGCATCTGACCAGGTCCATCCCCAGATGGAGGAAAGTACCTTATCAGAGATACCTCTGTACTCTCTAAGAACAGACTTAAGCAGCCAGGCTACCTGTTTGAGAAGGCCTGGCAGATGTGCCAATTAAGCTTAACTTCCTCCTTTCCCAAATCTTACCTCTAGTTCCAGATCTCCCTTTAACTATCACCAGAGGCATCTAGCTGTACACAGGTTGCCTAGTGACCGAGCACACTTTGCCCCACCCTGCAGAAAAATGGCAGATAGCTTGGACAGATAGGAGCCACAGGAAAAAAGAAGGCAGTTTTATTTTCTCCCATTGATGTAGCAACTTATAGATTCTTAGCATTTTCTACCAACCACGTTTAAGATTATAGTTGAGCACATAAGAGCCCTCTTAGATATTACCTGAATTTAGCCTTTAGTTAATTCATTTCCCCATTGGTCACTTCCCTTTGGGGTTGCAAATGATAATTAACACTTACTGCCCCTCTATGTGATTCTTATCACCCCTCCGTTTGACCCTGGGAGCCTAGCTTTGCACTGCCAAGGGATTACTGCTTATAAGTGTATATATACTGGACTTCCAGGGCACAGAAGAACAGAGAAGAGAAAAGAGAACAGAAGAACTAGATGGGTAAGAATTGAGAGGAACAAACTGAGATGGGGAAGGACTAGACTAGGCTAGAAGAGAGTACCAGAGGAACGAGATGGAAGATGAGGAAGAGCCAGATGGGGAAGAACAAGATGAGAGAGAAAGGAGATGGGAGAGGAGCTGAGATGAGAAGGAACTAGATGGATGAGAACCTAGAAGGGGCAGAACTAAGATGAAGGAATTAAGATAGAACCTAGAGGGGACAGTAGATAAATCAGGCAAGAAAGGAGCTAGGCATGAGAGCAGAGTATAAGCTGGTAGAGAGAGAATAATAAGGAATTTCGTGTACACAGATTCATTTCTTTTCTTTGAAGATTAATTATCAGCTGGTTGTAGATTCCTCCCGGACCCTGGGAGGGGACTATCGAGGGGCTGGACCCCCTTAGTCCCCAACAGATATCTCAGCAACTGAAGATAAACCTTAGCATCTTAAACTATTTCTAAGGGGACTGGTGAGCATGGTGGTACACACCTATAATTCCACACACTTGAGAGATGGATACAGAGGAATCGTCAGGGATTCAAAGTCACCCTTAGCTACATAGAAAGGTCAAGGCCAGCCTGGACTAAAATGAGACCCTTTTTTCCAGCAAATCAAATAGCCAGGCATGGTGGCACATACCTCTAGTTCCAGTACTCATTAGGTAGAGGTAGATAATCTCAATGAGTTTGAGGCCAGCCTGTTCTAAATAGAAAGTTCCAGGCCAGCTAGAGCTACATAGAAAGACCCTGTCTCAAAACAAACAAACAAAAAACCCAAATCAAACCAAACAAATACAAAGTAAACAATAAAAACTTAAGTGGGGGGTGTCAAGATGTAGTTCTGTGGTAGGTTTGCCTTTGAGCCCTAACAGTAGAAGCAGGGGTGGGTGGTGGGACAACGGAATACCTAAAAACTGCACCAAGTCTTCAAATCTTGACTGACACCTGAGCACCACGCTTTCTTTATTCTCTCCTGATTAAGTACTGTTCCTCAGTCATCCATGAAGTCATCACCATCATCTCTAACACACAGGGGCTCTCCTTTTGTGTTCAAGAGCATTAGGCATCGATCGGCATTGTTAGGTGTTTTATATCCCTTTGTCCAGGTGTTCTCCAAGCTCCTCATTCAGTCAACAAATACAAAGCAGCTACTCTAGGCCAAAGGCTGTTCTAGGCCCTGAGGATATGGTGACAAAACAGAAAGACAAGGTCCCTGCCTGCCACCGTGACTATTTCCAATAGGCAAAGACAGAAATACAATATTTCAAATACGAGTGAACATGTGAAGCCGGGCAATTACTGGTGGGGTAAGGGCTACTTCCTCTTTAACAAGGCAAATCAATCCAGTCATGGTGGTATGTGCCTTTAATACCAGCACTCTTGAGGCAGAGGCAGATGGGTCTCAATGAATTCAAGGCAAACTTGGTCTACATAGTTCTGAGCCAGCCAAAGCTACATCGTGAAACCCTGTTTCAAAAATAAATAATTAAATAACTAGAAGGCAGATTAGGAGCTGGAGAGATGCCTCAGCTGTTAGAAGCACTTACTGCTCTTGCAGGGGACCCAGGTTTGGTTCTCAGCACTCATATGGCAGCACAACCATCTTTATAACTCCAGTTCCAAAGATGCCCACTTCTGGCCTCTGAAGGCACCCGGTATGCATGTGGTACACATACATACATGCAGGAAAGACATTGATACAAAAAAAAAATAATAAAAATCTTTTTTAAAAAATGAAAAGCAGATTAAGTGGAGACTTGAACTGTAAGTGAGAGCCAGCCAAGAGAAAACTATAGAAAAGAGAACTCCAGCCCAAGGGGAAAACAAACGGAACAGAAGTAGCTGGTGTACCTGAACCACAGGAAGTGCTATGGTTTGGGTATGCATTGGGCCCTGCCCCCAAGGCTCATATATTGAAGGTCTGGTCTCCAGGTGATGGCATCGAAAGGTGACTGCATGGTGAGGGTGCTAACTTCATCACTGCTTTAATTTATTAATGGGCTTCAAACTAAATGGGCCAGTAGGACATGGAGCCTGGTTGCAGGAAGCCGGCCACTGGGGGACATGCATTCCAAGGGCATCACTTACTCCAGGTCATGACAGTCAGTGTCTCTCTGCTTCCTGACTGTGATGAGATGAGCAGCTCTGCTCTACAATACTCTTCTACCACGATGCTCACATGCCCAGATAAACTAAAGCCAACAAGCATGGGATCTCTACAACTGTCTTTCATCCTTTAAGTCATTTCTCGCAGGTACTGTCAGAGTAATGAAAAACTAACACAGAAGAGACAGACAAACTGAGACTAAGTAAGAAGGGATACAGGAGGGCATGGCTGAGGCAGGCAGATCTCCGTGAATTTGAGGCAAGCCTGATCTATATAATGCTCTTCAGGACAGTCAAGGCTACACAGTGAAACTCTATCTCAGAAGAAAAAGAGGCTGGGCGGTGGTGGCTCATGCCTTTGATCCCAGCACTCGGGAGGCAGAGCCAGGCGGATCTCTGTGAGTTCGAGGCCAGCCTGGTCTACAGAGCAAGATCCAGGAAAGGCGCAAAGCTACACAGAGAAACCCTGTCTCGAAAAACCAAAAAAAGAAAGAAAGAAAGAAAAAGAGGAGGAGGAAGAGGAATAGAGACTCTATGATTAGTCTATACCTTTTAATATTTTAAAGGCCAGTATTCAAACATATTTGAGTTTTGTTACCATTTATAAGTTTGAAAAAAAAACACCCACTTACTTTGGCTCCCAACCACCTTGCTACTGGATATCATTCCTTCCATTCCTCCAATAAACAGTTATACATTGCAACCATCTGACACCTGGAACCACTTACCCCTTTAATGAAGATAGGTTTGTCCTTTATGCCAAAGTTCCAGATCATGATATCTCCCCCTTTGGAGCCCACAGCCAGGGTACTCGGATGAGTCGGGTGCCAGACCAAGGATGTAGTCCTCCTGTCAAAGGGGGCAGCTTTTTGGAATACCCGGTAAGAAGCCAGAGAGTGCAAAAAGGACTTCTGGAGACCCTAATACAGAGAAAATAGAATTCACTGAATTAAAACTCATGTCCAGAGCTGGGCATGTGACACAGGCCTTGAACTCCAGTATTCAGGAGGCAGAGGCAGGTGCATTTCTGTCAGACTGAACCCAGCCAGGTCTACATACAGAGATGCAGGCAAGCCAAGGCTACATAGTGAGATCTTGTCTCAAAAACATACATAAAAATTAAATCAGGTCCTGGGTAAACTGTCACTCTCTGGCTCCTTCATGGATAAACATTAAAAGTTTTCTCTAGTCTTGTGCATGGAATATCTGCAATGTACGTGAACTAATCCTGGAAACAGGAAGGCAGGATGCATTCCAGCCGGGATATTTACAGGGCAAACCTTTTTCTCCTTGACTGAGTGTTCGGTAGGCCAGGCATCATAGCCAGCTGACCTGACCATTCTGACAGTCTGCTGAACAGATTGTTTTTTGTTTTTGTTTTTTTTTTAAATCTAGTTAGAGCTTGCAATAGTTGAAAACCTTTGAGCACCTCAGATAGGAAACACCTCACCTGCTGTAGTGATGGCCAGGTGGCTTTGCCCAACTTATGGTGGTAAAGATCCTGGATGATGCTGCTACTCCGTGGAGGGATCTGCAGGCTGGACAACTCGGCCAAAAGGCAGCACGACTCGCATTTCCTGTTAGAAACTGCCAAGAAGGAACGCATGCACACACGTTTTCCTCTCCACACTCTCAGGAAAGGTTCTCCCCCTGAAACCCTTTGCCAATCTGATCATTTCCTACAAGCCTTTTCCATGCACTGGTGAGTCTCACTCAACCCAATAAAGAAGTAATAACCCTTCTCCAAAGCACCCTTGCAAACAGTGACTCTGAAGTTAACCTGGTATGACCTCGCAGGGTTCCTCGAAGCTGAGCCAAAGAGATACACAGTAAAGTACACGGCAGACTTTTCTTGGGCGGGATGGCATAATTAGCAGGAGTTGAGAGACAATCTTAAAATCACATACCAAAATTTCTAGGACAGCAAGAAGCAATGGCTTAGGAAAGATGTTTGTTTAATTTTATAGTAAAATAACGTAAGAGGTATCCAAATACGGTGGTGTATAACTGTAATCCTAGCACTCTGAAGGCTGCAGCAGAAACAGCTTGAATTTGAGGCCAGCTTGGGCTACACAGTAAGACTCCATATTTTTTTTTAAAGTAATAAGAATATAACAAGCAACTATTACTTAAGGAGAAAACAGGAGGATCCAGTAGGGTTTAGATAAGCTCTAAACTGACTAGGTTGCTTCCAGGGAGGGGGAGGTAAACCAGAGTATAATGAGAAGAAAGCAATTCTGAATCACCAATTCGTGGACCCAATCTTCTAGGTCCTTTCTCTTGACAACTTTCCTCTCCTCTGATGGATAAAACTACTCCATCAACTTAGAACATTCCTACAGCCCCAGGTTCAAGCCCTGGTAAACCTCTGAGAATGAGCTTCCTGAAGAAGGAGAGGATGGGATTTCAGACTCTCACCTGAAACTCAAGGCCATGCAGCTAACAACACTGACTGGAAATCCAGCAACCACGGGGCTAAGGAAGGCAGGATTACTTTGAAACGATGTGTGTGTGTGAAACTTCTGGAATAAAGAAGGAAAGTGGGGGCTGTGGATCTACAGTGATGGAGCTCATCTGCTTCTTCCTGTCACTTGGAGTGGAGGTGGGGGGCGGTTAAACTTAACTCCCTGGTGTCAATGAACTGGCCATTAAAATGCAGTCTGAAGCGTACAGCTCTGGGGCAAACCACTTGCTTTGCGTACTCGAGGCCTGGGTTCGAACCCCAGACCTCCCAAATAAATCACAGCCTGAGGCGACGGGGACCAGGAACTGCTCCAGGACCCTAGCCATAAGCACCCTCCACCCCAACTTCGGCCTCTGGCGTGAGCACCCTGAACCAGCGGGAAGCTAAGGCAGCAGCAGCACAGGCCGTACCGGGACCCTGCACACGCAGCTTCTTGGCTTCGGTCTCCAGCTCCTGAGGACTTCTGCGGCTTTTGCTCTTGAGGCGCACCCCAACGCCGGGGGGCTTCTGGGTTTCTGGGCATTTCTTGGGAGCCATGGCGTACTCCGTGAGGAGCTATCAAGCCCACTGGCAAAATTACGAAGCGAGGACTAAAAAGCCTCCGAGGAAAGAACAGGAAGAGACTACGTACGAAGCAGCGCCGACGCAGGTAGCCCGGCTAAGGTAACTTCGCGCCAAACGCTCCTAGGGCAGCTTCACTTTTAGCCTCGCCCCGCCTCCTCAGGACCGCCCCGCCCCTCGGAACCGCCCCGCCCCCTCGGGACGGCTACTCCGGGGCCCGCCCCGCCCCCGGAACTGCCCCGCCCCCTCGAGCCCACTCCGCCCCTAGCGGCCCCGCCTCTTCCGGGGAGGCGGGGCACGTGGGGTAACCAGTGGAGCCGGCTGGGAGCGCTTGTTTAACTCCCTAAGAACTGGAATGTCTATGTGTTGTGCCCGATAAAACTAGATTGTTTATATCCTAAGAAGAGTAAAGATCCAGCCCGGGGGGTGGGGTGGTGGGGTGGATTTTAATCCCAGCACTCGGGAGACAAAGGCGAGTGGATCTCTGAGTTCCAGGCCAATTTGGTCTACAAAGTGAGTTCTAGGATAGCCAGGGCAACACAGAGAAACTCTGTCTGAACAAAACAAACAAAAAGATCGAAGTGTCTAAAAATGTGGAAATAGCCAAATACCTCTCCGTTTTGGTCACTAAGAATAGATGCCTCTGCTTAGCCAACCACAGCGTTCGCTTGTTTCCTGTCACTTTACAGATGTATTTTACCTCGTAGATGCGGTAAGGAAGGACAGGGGGTGGCGTGTGTCAGCTCTGTGATTCCCAGGATTGCGGAGGCTGAGGCAGAAGAGTTAGCCTGGACCACATTGTAACAGGGGTCAGATGAGAGGGAGAAAACCTGGTGTGCTATGGTAACTGTAGTTTACTGTCACATGCAGTAATTTCAAAAAAGTAGAAAGTGTTATGCCCAGATTGCCGGGACCACCAAAAGACCACCACAGAGACCGAATCCCGCATGTAAAAGCAAAGAGCCTTTATTTCAAGCTCCAGAGCTTGGTCCCTCTGTCCCACACAGCAGTGAGAGCAGAGAGCCCTGAGCTCTGGTGGGGCAGAGTTTTTATCATAGCAGAGGTTGGGGTGAGGGGATTTCCAGGGTCCAGGACCCTGCTTGGCTGACAATTGTCTAGGAGTATCTGTAAAACAAAAATAGGTGTGTGCTAGACTCAAAGACATCTGGCCACCTTATCTAATGGTTGGAATGTTTGGGATGTCAGGTACTTCCTCACCGCTGAGTAGATCTCTGGGTGGTATCAGCTTAAGACTTTTCCTGGATCTGGGTGCTGCCTGTCAGGAAGCCTGTCACAGAAGCTATGTCTAGGCCCCTAAGCCTGTCATGGCTGCTGTGTGGTCAAGCTATTTTGGGGCCCCTTCACAGAAAGCTTTTGAGTGTTTTCACCATAAATGATATATGAGGAGATATGTTTAACCTAATTTAAATAGTACACTGTGTGTATATGTATGTCAAATATGTACTCCTTATGGAGATAATACTCCATAAATACGTATAATTTTTATGTTTTTATATAGCTTAATTTTTTAAATTAAAACAAAACTAGGGGAAAGTAAAAAGCTGAACCTAGCCAAGCACCTATCTTAGGGATATCCTAAGGTGGGCTTGAATTAAGAACTGTAGGACAGGGGCTGGAGAGATGGCTCAGAGGTTAAGAGCACTGGCTGCTCTTCCAGAAATCCTGGAATTGAATGAGTTCAATTCCCAGCAACCACATGGTGGCTCACAACTGTAGAACAAAACAAAAAACCTGTAGGACAGCCAGGCAATGGTGGCACACACCTTTAATAGCAGCACTCAGGAGGCAGAGGCAATCGAATTTCTGTGAGTTTGAGGCCAGCCTGGTCTACAAAGCAAGTTCCAGGATAGCCAGGCTGTTTGTTACACAGAGAAGCCTGTCTACACACACACACACACACACACACACACACACACACACACACACACGTAGGACAGCAGCTGTAGAGAAGATTCAATGGTTAAGACAGCGTGGTGCTTTTCCAGAGGACCTGAATTCTGTTCCCAGCATCCAGGCAGGTGGCTCACAACTACCTGTATATAACTCCAGCTCCAGACTTTCTGGATGTGAAGGGGCCCCAAAATAGCTTGACCACACAGCAGCCATGACAGGCTTAGGGGCCTAGACATAGCTTCTGTGACAGGCTTACTGACAGGCAGCACCCAGATCCAGGAAAAGCCTTAAGCTGATACCACCCAGAGATCTACTCAGCGGTGAGGAAGTACCTGACATCCCAAACATTCTAACTATTAGATAAGGTGGCCAGATGTCTTTGAGTCTAGCACACACCTATTTTTTGTTTTACAGATACCCCTAGACAATTGTCAGCCAAGCAGGGTCCTGGACCCTGGAAATCCCCTCACCCCAACCTCTGCTATGATAAAACCTCTGCCCCACCTGAGGTCAGGGCTCTCTGCTCTCACCGGACAGACAGAGGGACCAAGCTCTGGAGCTTGAAATAAAGGCTCTTTGCTTTTACATGTGGGATTCGGTCTCTGTGGTGGTCTTTTGGGGGCTCCCCGCGATCTGGCATAACACTGGACTCTGCAGACAGCTCCACTCACATAAGCACATAAGTAAAAATGGCTGGGCAGGGGTTGGGGATTTAGCTCAGTGGTAGAGCGCTTGCCTAGCAATCGCAAGGCCCTGGGTTCGGTTCTCAGCTTGAAGAAAAAAAAAGCTGGACTATGGTGGCACATACCTTTAACACAGCACTTGGGAGGCAGAAGCAGAAGGATCTCTGAGTTTGAAGCCATTACAGAGTGAGTTCCAGAACAGCCAGGGCTACACAGAGAAACCCTGTCATGAAAAACCAAAGTAAAGAAATATATATCAAAATATAAATGAATTCTAAAAAAAAAAAAGTAAGACAATAAGATTATGAGAGAAAAGCCGGGCGGTGGCGGCGCACGCCTTTAATCCCAGCACTCGGGAGGCAGAGGCAGGTGGATCTCTGTGAGTTCGAGGCCAGCCTGGGCTACCAAGTGAGTTCCAGGAAAGGCACAAAGCTACACAGAGAAACCCTGTCTCGAAAAACCAAAAAAAAAAAAAAAAAAAAAGAAAAGATTATGAGAGAAAATAAAAGTAATTTTAATAGGCTTGTATAGGTCCATTTCAGGGTGATATCAGTCTCCAACAATAAGAATGTTCATCTTCTTCCTCGGCGCTGCCTGCGAAGTGGCTGCCATCTGTGTAGCGGCATCATGGCTGCCCTCCGGCCTCTGGTGAAGCCCAAGATCCTCAAAAGGAGGACCAAGAAGTTCATCCGACACCAGTCAGACCGATATGTCAAAATTAAGCGAAAATGGCGGAAACCCAGAGGTATCGACAACAGGGTGTGGAGAAGATTCAAGGGCCAGATCCTCATGCCTAACATTGGTTACGGGAGCAACAAGAAAACCAAGCACATGCTCCCTAGCGGCTTCCGGAAGTTTCTGGTCCACAATGTCAAGGAGCTGGAAGTGCTGCTGTTGTGCAACAAATCTTACTGTGCTGAGATTGCTCACAATGTTTCCTCCAAGAACCGAAAAGCCATCGTGGAAAGAGCTGTACAGCTGGCCATCAGAGTCACCAATCCCAACGCCAGGCTACGCAGCGAAGAAAACGAGTAGATGGCTTGCCTCTCTGTTTCATTGTGTTTAAATAAAACCACAAAAAATGAAAAAAAAAAAGTTCATCTTTTTTATTTGTTGGTTTTGTTTTGCTTCTTGTGTGGGTTTTGTTGTTGCTTAAGAGAGAGTCTTGGGCTGGAGAGATGGCTCATGGGTTAAGAGCACTCTTCCAGAAGTCCTGAAATTGAATGAGTTCAATTTCAGCACCCACATGGTCGCTCACAACTATCTATAGTGTGATCTGATGCCCTCTTCTGGCATAAAGTTGTACCTGCAGCTAGAACACTCATACACATAAAATAAATAAATAAATCTTAGAAAATCCTTTTTAAAAAAAGAGGGGGACTGGGCAGTGGTGGCGCACGCCTTTAATTCCAGCACTCGGGAAGCAGAGCCAGGTGGATCTCTGTGAGTTCGAGGCCAGCCTGGGCTACCAAGTGAGTTCCAGGAAAGGCGCAAAACTACGCAGAGAAACCCTGTCTCGAAAAAACCAAAAAAAAAAAAAAAAAAAAAAGAAGGGGAGAGGGGTCTTATCATGTAATTCAGGGTGGTCTGGAACTCACTGTGTAAATTAGTCTGGCCTCCACCTCACAGATAATCTGACTGCCTTGCCTCCAGAATACTGGGATCAAAGGTGTGTGCCACTTGGCCGGGCAGTGGTGGCACATGCCTTTGATCCCAGCACTCGGGTTGCAGAGCCAGGCAGATCTCTGTGAGTTCAAGGCCAGCTTGGGCTACAGAGTGAGTTCCAGGAAAGTCACAAAGCTACACAGAGAAACCCTGTCTCGAAAAACAAACAAACAAACAAACATACAAACAAACAAAAAGGTGTGTGCCACCACATCTGGCGTATAATGTTATTTTCTTTTTCTTTTTTGTTGTTTGTTTTGTTTGTTTTTGTTTTTCAAGATAGGCTTTGTCTGTGTAGTTCTGGCTGTCCTGGAATTCACTCTGTAGACCAGATTGGCTTTGAATTCACACTCACCTACCTCTGCCCACCAAGTACTGGGATTAAAGGCTTGTACCACCACCACCACCACCACCACCACCACCACCACCACCACCACCACCACCACCACCTGGCCTATAATGTTATTTTCTTAATCAGGCATGGTGGCATATGCCTGTATCCCACCCAGGCCAAGGCAGAAGAATTACTCGAGTTTGAGTCTAGCCTGGGTAACACAGTGAGTTCCATACCAGACTAGGCTATACAATGTGGCCCTGTCTCAAAACAAACAACAATGGAACCCAAAAGCAAAAATAAGAACAAACAAAAGAAAGAGAATGTCATCTTTCTGGTTCAAGGAGGGGATGCTTTCTCATAGGAAATATCTTGATTTGGCTTTAGATGGATATGTGTCTGTGTTTCTGTGTGTGTGATTAGAAGCTTTCCTGCTGTGTTTTATGTACCCTTAGCTCAAAATAACCACCATGCCAAAGTGGTACATTTGGGAGTAGCATGTTCTGAAATCATCAATAGGCAACCAGAGGATTACACCTATTTCTTCAAGGTCTCCAATCCAGAGCAAAGCCTTACTTCCTTGAACTCTTCCCCCAAAGCATCCAACATTGACAATCTCTTCTTACAGCCACGTCCCATCTTCTGGAGGTCATTCACCTCAAAGCCCCAGGGGGACTGAGAAACTTGGAAAGTTGGCTTGACTGGGAGCACTGTGGAAACTTCTAATAAGGAGACTCATGTGCCCTACCCTTCCAGACTGCAGGGGAACTGACCTGTAGATGGACCCTTCCATCCCCAAAGCTCCCCCTTTCCTGTGATAAAATGCCAAGACGCTCCAGGCCGCTGGGCAGTCTCACTTCCTTGGAGAGACTGCAGCCCTTCAGTTGCAAGAACAGCTCTGCTTCTGGAGAAAAAGTCTGCTTCCTTTTACTGTCTCATCACCTCCAGCTCCTGATCTAACACCTTCCCTCTACTACGCATTCTCCATTGTGAAAATGAGAAAAGAGGCAGAAAGTATGGGGCAAGAAAGCGACACGCGGTAGGGTTATTTTCTAAAAGTTTGTTATTAGGGCCAGAGAAACGACTCAGCCGTCAAGAGCCGTGGCTGCTCTTCCAGACAACTCCCAGCACTTACAGGAGAGCTCACTACTGTCTGTAGCTCCAGTTCCAGGGGATCCGATGCTCTCTTTGGCCTTCAAGGGGACCAGACACTCAAGTGCTGCACAGACATACACACAGGAGAGATTTTATAAATAGAAAATTGTCAATGATAATGGTGTGCATGAGTGAATGTGCTCCGCATTCCCGTGGAGAGCTCAGAGGACAATGTGGAGTTGGGTCTCTCCTTTACAGGGGTTCTGGGGAGCAAACACAGGTGCTTTGCCCACTAAGCTTGCTTGCTTGCCACCCTTGAGACAGAGTCTCATGTCACCCACCCTGGCCTTGAACTCATTGTCTGTCTGGTAATCTCAGCATTTGGAAGGTAGAGGCAGGAGGACCATGAGAGTTTAAGGCCAGCCTCTATTACATAGCAAGTTGGAAGCCAGCCTGTGTTAAGAGCAATTGGCTGCTCTTCCAAAGAATTCAAGTTCAAATCCTAGCACCCACATCAACACTCAAGCAATCTGTGACTTCCGGTTCTGTCCTTCTCAGGACATGTGGTACACAGACACACCTGCAGGCAACACCTAGACACATGAAGGAGTGAATTACAAAAATGTAAAAGACCGGAGAGGAAAAGGAGAAGGTGTTCCAGCCGAGGGGACAGGAAATGCAAAGACCAGAAAGGAATAGTGAGCTGTGTTGGATTCATGAACAACAGAAACACTTAGTGCCAGGTTTTCCCAGAATCTGCTTTTTAGAACTGGGATGTTTTCCATGATGGCTAGAACTAATTGTCAGCAAATGGAAACCTGCCTTGCACACACCAACAAAACGCTTGGTTTCAGGTTGTGGTTTTGAGGCACCTTTAACCCAGAGTGTGCTTTGTTTCCTCATTTCACAATAAAACCTCTGCCTGGTGGCCTGATGTCATTCATTCCCAGCTGATGAGCCACCAGATGCAGGATGCACGAGTGTATTTTATATGTGTATCTTCAAGATGTTAATCTGATAAAGGGGTACACAGTATAGTGTTGCTCTGGTTTCAGGCTGTGGCCATGAAACTCATTTATAGAAGTTTGGTTTTTTTGGGGGCGGGGTGAGTGTGCATTTTTTAAAAATACTACTTTTACTATAGGGGACCACAAAGCAGTTTTTCAAAGCTGCTAGTTGCAGCAAATCATGGTCTCGTGTTCACCCACACTGGAAGCTGGGCTGACCATGGGCTGACCATGGGTATGGCCCTAAATAATACCCGTTTCTTTGATCTGCACAATACGTGGCTTCTTTGGAGTGTTTTCTAGAACAGATAGAGCAGAGTGGATGAAAGCTGTGCTTAGACTTTACCTGCAAGTCATCATTTCCCACTTCTGTGCTTTGGTTTCCACACCAGGACCTGATGGGAGGGGAAGGAGGAGAACTGTTGCTTCCCTCCCAGGTTTAAGATCTGTGGCCTTGGGAGTTGCCACGCAGGCAGCAAAAAGCAAGCTTTCAGACCACCTGTGGGAGGTGTTCATCTGGTCGGAATCATTGTCCTGGAGCAGGCTGATACATGACTCCAACTCCACTCAGGCTATGAACCCCAGTGCTGCTGAATCTGCAAAGCCTCCTGTGAGCCACCCAGATGCTGGGAGAGGCTTCCCCCCCACACACACCCCAACTGCAGGCAGTGGTTTGTAAATGACAGGCTCCAGCATTCCGCAAAGCTTGCAGAGCACTCAAATTCCTCCTAAAGAACAGGAAGCAGACTGAGCAGAACTCAAGCATCCAGAGTTCTTGTTGTTTGGCATTTCTACTACATGTTTAAATGTCCAAATATGAACAAATTCCTAATAATATTAAATGAGACCCTGAACCCACCCTCTGGGAATATTGAATGTTAGATTAAACACTATAATTTTGGAAAAATAAGTCAGATATTAAAGCTAAAAAAATTTACTAGTCATCTTACTGAAAATTTCTTTGAATACTTTTTTGTTGAAAATATTTTATTTATTAACTTTTGGTTTTTTTGAGACAGAGTTTCTCTATGTAGCAGTTCTGGTTGTCCTGGAACTCAGAGACCCGCCTGCCTCTGTATCCCGAGTGCTGAGATTAAAGGCGTGTGCCACCACCCCCTAACTATTGAAAATATTTTTAAATAGGGCTAGAGTGATAGCTCAGTCAGAGAAACACTAACTGTGAGAGCGTGAGGCCCTGAATTCAGATCTGCAGCACCCACAGAAAATTCTAGGCATGTTGGCACCCACTCGTAACCCCAGTGTTAGGGAAGCCGAGGCAGAAGGCTCCCCGTGCCTGTTGACCAGGCAACCTCACCTAACTAGGAAGCTCCTGGTTCTAATGATAGACTCATTGTCTTAAACCCTAAGGAATGACAGAGGAGGCCGTTATAGTTATACATATACACATGTGAGCACACACAGTTTTTTTTACATGCATTTATTTTACATGTTTGAGTGTTTTAGCTGCCTGTATGTATGTGTGACACATGCATATCTGGTGCCTTACAAGTCAGAAGAGGGCAGCCAATCCCCTAGATCTAGAGTTATGGATGGTTGTGGATAGCTGGTCCTCTGCAAGGGCAGCAAGTCCTCTTCACTGAGCCATCTCTCCCCAACATTTAAGATAATGGAGATATTAAGAACATCTAATGATGACTTTCGGTTTGGATCTGCATAGCTTTTCTAGCTATGGCAGTTACCAAGTCAAGTGTCAAAATGAGGTCCTCTTAGACCCAAGCCGACTTTACATTATTTTATCACAAACGTTAGAAAATGTAGATTAAAAAAATGCTTCTCTACCTATAATCTGAGTGCCTGGAAAAAGCTGATGCAGAAGGGTAGTGAATTTGAGGACATATGAACAGTTCCAGGAAGATGTGAGGAAGGAGGGGAAGAGAAGGAAGAGGAAGAAGAAGAGAAAGAAAGAGAAGAAAGGGGGAAGGGAACAAAAAAGGCCGGGTATACAGCTCAGTGGGCAAGAGGACTTGTTTGTAGTTTGAACTTGTAGTTCAAATCTTTAAACATTGAAAACATTTAAAAAACCACGTATGGCCGAACATGCTTCTCCCAACCCCAGCAGCACTGAGAGGTCCAGACAGGCAGCTCTTGAGTGCTGTTTGGTTTCTCAGCCTGGCCGACACAGTGAGCTTCCCACCCTGTGAGACTGTCTCACGTGACTAGACAGTGAGCGTAGGAAAGGACACGTGGAGTCCTGGCCTGGCCTCTCCACTTGGGAAATGAAGGCGGGAGGCTTGGGCTCTATGAGACCCTGTCTCAACAAAACCAAACCCACAAAAAAGAACTAAGGGGAAAAAAAGTAAAACAAAATCTGAAACAAAAGCTTCTCTACTTAAGCAACCTTCCTAAAATAGTTGGTACATTTAAGTAACAAAATGATTATATTTTATTCCCTTCATCTTTTCTCAAACTATTTTGAATTACCCATTTCTGTACGTGGTTTATAAAAGTATATTTAAGAGATTGCTAAATACACATGACATATAAGTACATTTCCATGCAGTGTGTGTGTGTGTGTGTGTGTAGACATGTTTTGGGCTGGGAAAATACCTGAGTGGTATAACATGTGCTTAGCATGCATAAAGTGCTAGGTTTGATCCCCTATGCCACAAAAACAAAATTACATGCACACAATTCATAATTTTTGGTAGCTACTATGTAAAAAACAAATGAAAAAAAATAAATGAACACCTTCAGTCTTTACTGTGGGGGAGTGAGGCACTGTCCACACACTAACTTAATATCCTGCCATGACACAGCATGGTAAGTGTGCCCAGCATCTCCTCCAGGTAGCCATGCACAGCAGTAGCCTCAGTGCTAATAATTACGTAAAGTACTTTGCAAACAGTAAGGTGCTTCAAATAGAAGTTTTTCTACAATCTCCCAATTAAGTGTTTCTACTGCTGCGATGAAACACCATGACCAAAAGCAAGTTGGAGAGGAAAGGGTTTATTTGACTTACACTTCTGTATCACTGTTCATCACCGATGGAAGTCAAGACAGGAACTCAAACAGGACAGGATCCTGGAGGCAGGAGCTGATGCAGAGGCCAAGGAGGAATACTACTTACAGGCTTGCTTCCCATGGCTTGCTCAACCCACCTTTCATTTTTTTTTTATTTTTTAAAATTTATTTTACATATCAACCATAGTTTCCCCTCCCTCCTCTCCTATTCCCTCCCCCCACCTCCTTTCTACATGCCCCCCACCCACTCCTCAGAAAGGGGAAGGCCTCCCATGGGAGTCAACAACACATGGCATATCAAGTTGAGGCAGGACTAAGCCCCTCCCCCTGCATCAAGGCTGAGCGAGGCATCCCTCCATAGGGAGTAGGTTGCAAACAGCCAGCTCATGCACCAGAGACAGATCCTGGTCCCACTGCCAGGGGCCCCACAAACAGACCAAGCTACACAACTGTCACCCACATGCCCCTTCTTATAGAACCCGGGACCAGCAGCCCAGGGACGGCACCACCCACAATGAGCTGGGCCCTCCTCCATTGATCACTAAATGAGAAAATGCCTTACAGCTGTATCTCATCGAGGCATTTCCTCAACTGAGGCTCCTTCCTCTGATGACTCCAGCTTGTGTCAAGTTGACACACAAAACCAGCCAGTGCAGTGTTCTTTACTACAAGGCCTGGTAAAAGGGATGAAGAGGCTCTTTGGTGGTTTTAAGAGCCCTCACCAGTTTAGTTGGCAAAATGTTTGCCTATATGGGTGATGCCCTGAGTCAGATCCCCAATATCACATGAACTGGGGGTGATAGTGCATACCTGTAAGGTGTAGGCAAGAGAATTCAGAGTTCAGATTGACTACGATATAACAAGCTCAGATTTCTCTTAGGTTTTCTATGACTGTGATAAAACACCATGATGTGTGACAAGGCTTTTTCTGGGGAGATGTGTAGGCAACACACACATCTACTCACCCTAGATAGGGAGCCCATGACAGACCAAAGTACAGATACTACCCAAGTCCAATGAGTTTTATTGGGGTTACGTATAGGAATATGGACGACGGGGTTGCTTACAGAAGCAGAAATGACTCCAAGGCAGCTGTGTCACCAAAGCCCACCCCAGCATGGACGACAGCTCACAAAGTTGGGAATCTGGGGCACACTGTACAGCCTGTAGGCAGCTCAACAGGTTGGTGAATGTCCCTTCCAAGTGACTCAGTTGCTCTGACCCTCTTCCAGGCAGCTCAGCCTGTCTGAGAATGTCTTTTAGCCTTCTCTTTTACTTACTCTGAGAAAGAGAACCTTGTGAATCTGTTCAGTTTCAGGGACTTCCTGAAGCTATGTATCATTTCTTTTCTTTTTTTCTTTTTTTGGTTTTTCGAGACAGGGTTTCTCTGTGTAGCTTTGCACCTTCCCTGGATCTCACTCTTTAGACCAGGATGGCCTCGAACTCACAAAGATCTGCCTGCCTCTGCCTCCCGAGTGCTGGGATTAAAGGCGTGCGCCACCACCGCCCGGCTCATTTCTTTTTTGAGACAGAGTTTCTCTGTGTAGCCCTGGCTGTCCTAGAACTCAGACCGTAGACAAGGCTGTCCTGGAAGTTAGAAATCCGCTTGTCTCTGCTAGGATTACAGGTATGTGCCACCAGGACCAGCCCTGAAGCTGTTTTGAGTTGTTCTGTCTTGAGGAGCTTCCCTGAAAGATGGATTGTTTCCATCTTGGCAGAAACTGCTATACAGCACATTACCAAAAGCAACTTACTTGGGGAGGAAGGGGCTTATTTCAGCATACATGGCTGCATCATGTAGATCATTGAAAGAAGTCAGGACAGTAGGACGGCAGTGGTGCACACCTGTAATCCCAGCACTCGGGAGGCAGAGGCAGGCAGATCTCTGAGTCTGAGACCAGCCTGGTCTACAGAATGAGTTCCAGGACAGCCAGGGCTATGCAGAGAAACCCTGTCTCGAAATACAAAAAACAAAAACAAAAACAAACAAACAAAAAACCCACAAAAAAAGTCAGGGCAAGAACTCAAAGCAGAGACTGAAGCTGAGGCCATGAAGAAACACTGTTCGCTGGCACTGTCCCCAGTCCCCATGGCTTGCTCAGCTTGCTTTCTTATACCACTTGCCCAGGGTTGGCACCACAGAGCCCTCCCACATTAATCATTAATCAAGCAAATGCTCCACAGAATTGCCTTTTTTGTGTGTGTGTGTGCAGTCCTGGCTGTCCTGGAACTCACTTTGTAGACCAGGCTGGCCTTGAATTCAGCGATCCACCTGCCTATGCCTCCCAAGTGCTGGGATTAAAGGCGTGCACCACCACCACCCGGTCTGCAGGCCAATCTTATGGAGGCATCTTTCCACTTGATAATCTTCCTTCCCAAATTACTCCAGTTTGTGTCAAGTTGACATAAAACTAGCCAATACAAGGTTCAAGGTCATCCTGAAGTGGGGTGGGGAGTACTTACCAGTAGGTCAGCCATCGTGACCGGGGTTGAATTCTGTGATGCCGTCTCTTCCAAGGACTGCAGAAATCCCCAATAACAGAAAGGAAAACGTTTCTTTGTTTGCTACGGGAGATGAATCACACGCCAGTGGGGCTGGGAGAAGGGCATTTACATTCCTCCGAATTCCATCTGCCCACTCCCCTTTCCACTGCCCTGCGTTGGCTCCAGTCCCTACAAGGACATTGTAACTCCTGGACCATGTGACAATTAAACTTGCCCAAACCACTCCAGTAAGCTTCTCAATGCAGAGGAAAGAGTGATTTGCTTCATTAGCTGTGGTTCTTACTGGTAAGGCCTTTGGCCAGGTGGTCCAGTGGTTAGTGCTATTGTCAACACCACAGACTCACCCAGGGGCGGGGCCTCTAGGTCTTGATGTCTTCCCCGCCTCCCCCACCGTGACAGACTGTGAACGAAGAGAAACCCCTTCTCTCTTAAGTTGCTTTTGTCAAAAGATTTCATCATAGCAACAGAGAGGAGACTAAGGGCTGGAGAGATGACTCAGCTGGTAAGAACACTTCCTGCTCTTCCAGAGGACCCGGGTTCAATTCCCAGCCCCATACCTGGTGTCTCACAACTGCCTGTAACTACACAACAGCTCTGAAGTATCCCTCTTCTGACCTCTCCAGGCACCACTACATGGCATCCATTCACATAACCATACACACATACATATAAATAGAAAAATTTTAAATATTTTTTAAGAAAGAAACTAAAACAAGTGGTTTTCTGCAAATCTACATATGTCTTTCTGAAATGCCAACTTCTGAGTGGGTACACAGATACTATTTCTTTAGATTTAGTCTATGTATGTGTGTGTTTCCTTTCATGTGTCTGGGCATCATGTGCATGCTGTGTCCAAGGGGGCCAGAAGAGGACATGGGATTCCCTAGAGCGAAATGAAATGAAAGGTGGTTGCTAGCTGCCACATGGGTGCCGAGATCGAATCTGAGTCCCCTGGAAGATCAGGCAGTGCTTTTAACTACTGAGCCATCTCCCTAGCCTCTGTTTACTTTGAATTTTGAGACAAGGTCTTAGGTCACCCAGGTAGGCTTTGAACTTGCTATACAGCCAAGCCTAGTCTCGAATTTTTGATCCTTTTATCTCTGTCTCTCAATTTCTGAGATTACAGACATTCACCACCCATCTGACTCACAGACACATTTACTGGTCCTTTATTCTTTTTTTTTTTTGTTGTTTTTTTTTAATTTATTTTATTTTTTTTTATTATTTATTCTTTTTAAAGATTCATTTATTTATTTTGTATACAGCATGTATGACTACAGGTCAGAAGAGGGCACCAGGTCTCATTATGGATGGTTGTGAGCCACCATGTGGTTGCTTGGAATTGAACTCAGGACCTCTGGAAGAGCAGCCAGTGCTCTTAACCTCTGAGCCATCTCTCCAGCCTGTACAAGTGCTTTTAACTGCTGAGCCATCTCTCCAGTTCTAAGACAGGGTCTTGCAAGTAGCCCAGGATGTACTCCTGCCTCAGGTACTGGGATTATGGTAGTACATGTGCTGTTCCTTTATTCCCTATGTCTATTTCATACAGGCTCAGAATTGAAGAGTTTTATTATGATTATAGGCAGTCTAGATAGATGACCAAGCCACCTCTGAGTTGTCAGCATGAGGGTCTCTGATCCATTATGAAAAGAGGCACACTTGTGAAACTTCATAAAGACAACTTGTGAAATCTGCCTATCTTTAAAGCTCAAGAAGAATTTGATGAGCTTTCCAAGACCGGCAGCCTCGACTTCTTAGCAAGCCTTGCACAGTGGCTTAACTGATTAGTTTCTGGAAAGACATGCGTACACCCTATTCCCCAGAGCCTGTGAATGCTAACTTATTTAGAAAAAGGGTCTTGCAGATGTAATTAAGAACTTTGAAATGAGACAATGAAAGCCAGGAGTGGTGGTCCATGCCTGAAATTCTTTTTTTTTTTTAATTTTAATTATTTACTTTATGTATGAGTGCTTTGTCTGCACATATACCTTTATGCCAGAAGAGAATGTCAGATCCCCATAGAGATGGTTGTGAGCCACCATGTGGTTGCTGGGAATTGAACTCAGGACCTCTAGAAGAGCAGTCAGTGCTCTTAACCACTGAGCCATCTCTCCAGCTCCCCATGCCTGAAATTCTAACACACACTCCCATTATTATTTTTAAGATTAAGGGAACAGGCAGGATGGGAGGGGAAATAGAAGGCGAGAGTGTGGAGACAGGCAACTGGAGTTGGAGGGCATTTGGGGGGCAATGTGGAAATGTAGTGCAGTAGAAACTCCCAGGATTCTATGAGGGTAACCCTAGTGAGGACGCCTAGTAATGGAGGACAAGGAGCCTGAACCGGTCATTTTCTGTAAACAGGCAACTTCCAGTGGTGGGACTGGGAGACCAACCCAGCCACAAAACCTTTCGACCTACAATCTGCAAAATGTGCTGGGGTAGTGGGGGTGCAGAACTTGTAGGAATGGCCAACCATTATCTGGTTTTAATTTGAGGCCCACACCATGAAAGGGAGTCCATGCTGGACACTGCCTGGATGACAAGGAATCGGAGGCTAGATAGCCTGGAGACTATGATAGAAAAAAAATCAATAAAATGATTCCTAATGATAGATTGATGCCCAGCCCAACTGTCATTAGAGAGGCTTCCTCCAGCAGTTGACAGGAGCAAGTACAGAGACCCACAGCCAAACATTAAGCAGAGAGAGATCCCAAATTGGAGATATCCATCCTTGGAGCTCAGGGAACCCCGTGGAAGATGGGGAGGAAGAATTGTAGGAGCCAGAGGGGTTGAGGACACCAGGAGATCACAGCCCACAGACTCAACTAAGCAGGGCTCATAGGTGCTCACAGGACTGAATCAGCAACCACAGAGCCTGCATGGGTCTGCGTCTGGCCCTCTGCAAATATGTTATGTTTGTTAGCTTGATGTTTTTGTGGCTCTTCTAACAGTGGGAGTGGGGTGTCTTTGACTCTTTCATGCTCTTGGGACCCTTTTCCTCCTATGGGGTTGCTTCGCCCAGCTCTGATATGATGGTTTGTACCTGGTCTTATTGTAACTTGCTATACTGTGCTCAGTTGATAACCCTGGGAGGGCTGCTCTTTTCTGAAGGGAAATGGAGGAGGAGTGGATCTGAGTGAGGGGGGAGGGGGGAGGGACTAGGAGGAGTGGAGGCAGGGGGAGACTGCAGTTGGGATGTATTGAATGAGAGAGATTTTTTAAAATTTATTTTATTATTTTTAAAATTATATATATGTATGTCCGTGTGTGGGTATGGGCATATGAGTGCAGTACCCTCAGAGGCCAGATGAGGGCATCAGATCCCCTGGGAGCTGAAGTTATAGGGGACCGCCCAACATAGTTGCTGGAAACCCAACTCTGGTCCTTTGCAAGAACTGCAAGAACTTTTAACTGTTAGACTTCTTTTCAGCTCACCACCCCAACTGTGGTTATGTTTTTGAGGCAGGGTCTTATTGTAGCCCAGGCTGGTCTCAAAATTACTGTGTAATCAGGGATGCAGAAGCTAACACTAAAAAACACTCTCAGCTAAGCTATTCACCTTATCACACGTTTCCAGGTATTACTAAGGTCCTATTCTAGAATCACAAGTTGTGGGTCATTTTGAAGTACATCTCATCACTTCAACCCATCCTCAATCTATCTTTCTCTTTTGCTTCTCTTCCTCTCTCCTCTCTGTCTCCTTCCCTCTCTCTTTTGCATCCTGCCCCAACCTTGGATGGCCCAGATCTTGCTATGTAGAAGAGGCTAGCCTCAAACTTGTATGGAAAGGTCTCCTCCCTCGGCTTCCCAAGTCCTAGGAGTGCAAGCATGGGCCACCGCTCCTGGCTTTGTGGGCTTGTTTGTTCATTGTGATGGGGTCTCACTCCATATAGGCCAGGCTGGCCTCAAACCCAAGGTGATCCTCCTGCCTCAGTCTCCCAAGTGCCATTAGCAAGTTCTGGAAGCTCTTTCCTTGAGTGCTTCCTCCGTCCCTCCACTTCTCACGGCTCCACTGTCATCGGGAGAGAGGGACGCCACTGTCATCTCAGCCTGGTGTCTGTGGTAACCTGCTAATTGGGCTTCCGGCTTTTAGGCTCTCGCTCGTCTACAGGTCACCAAGTTTTATTGTGAAAAGAGCCAAGAAGTAAGTATTTTAGGCTTTAAGACCACATAATCTCTGATCCAGCTACCCACCTTGGGTAATGCAGTGTGAAAACAACAAAAGATAATTTGTATGTAAGTGAGCAAGGTCATTTATTTTTGAACACTAAAATTTGAATTTCATGTGGAATATTCTTCTGAGTTTTATTTTCCAATCATCTAAAAAATAAAACAAGTTAAATGCACTCTAGTCTGTGGGCCATACCGGCCGTTATTTGCTGACTCTTCAGTGCCCTCCTTGTCCAGCCTCCAAAAGGACCCGTGAGCCAACTCCTCTCTCACCTCGCTCCTAGGCCTCCTCCTGCCTGGGAAGAGACTCACAAAGCCTGCCAGCCGTCCGTGGGTGTTGTGGCCTTTCCCCATCTCAGTCACCATGCCTTACTCTTTCTACTTTCTTCCCAGAAGGTCAAGGTCCCTTTTGTGGGGTCTGTGCATGCATCAGTCACCAGGCCTCCCCCCCCCCCCAATGCTCTTGGACACGTACTCTCTTCAGCTGGCTGTTATTTGACAAACATGTCTTTGGAGAAGAGAAGCCTATGCTTCTCGAGTCTTTCCCCACACTCTCCTAATGGGAATTAGGCTCCATCTGTTATTAACACACAGCACCCATTTTTTTCAGCCCTAGGAATTACTTGTGCTAAACACACATTCTCGCACCACTGAGCTACACTCCCCGCCCTGCACTCTCTCCCCCTCACCCACTGAAAATGTTTACCCCAACCCGTAACTATGTATTATTTTATTCTACTGGAAAATCTCAGGAAGCCACGAACCTTGTCTGCCTTCTTCAAGTTGAAGTCCGAGCACGCAGAAGCTATCTGGCCCATTGTGGGTGTTCCCAGAAAACGTGCTCAATGAAAGGACCATTAACTATCATTCCTGAGCCGCCAAGGCCGACTTTCTCTGCGGAAGCCTCCCTGACATGCCCAGCTGGAAGTGGACGATGCTGCGGCAGCTCCCTGGGCACCCCCTGCTTGCCTGTGGTACCTTCCCAAAGATTCAGCCCTGAGCAAGTTCCTGCACTTGGGAAGCGCTTTGTGCTCGGCAGCCTGCTTTGCATTTCCTCTCTGGTGCCCTTCCTCTGCTGTTCTTCTCATGAATCAGCCTCCCCTAATGAGGGTCACCCCTCACAGTAACTCCGACCAGTTTTTCCACCTGGCGTTGCCTGAGATCTTAAAGACGGAGCTGTTAGTTAAATCAGGATACATTACTCAGGTGCCTTTCAGGAATGCTGGGGCCATGTCCAGAGGCTGATAGAAACTGGAGAAGCAAGGCAGCCCTGCCTGCAGTGCCCCGAGAGCTGTGTTTCACCCGCCACAGGGCAACTCCCTCCCTCGAGAGTTGTTTTGAAAGGATAAATCTGGGCTGCGATATAGCTCACTGGAGTGTTTAGTATGTGTAAAGCCCCGGGTTCCATCCCCCCCCCCACAAAGAGAAAACAAAAGGACATGCCTGACATGGAGATGTACCCCTCTAGTCCTAACTCCTCAGAAAGCTGAGGCAGGAGACTTGTTTGAGTCCAGGAGTTTGAGACTAGCCTTGGTAACATAGGATGACCCACCTCCAATCTAAAGTAAAGAATAAAATTCAATTCTTTGGATACACTAGCCACGATCCAAGTGCTTAGATGCCGTATGTGGCTGTTGGCTACCGACTGGACAGCACAGCTGTAGGACCTTTCTACTACCGCACAAAATTCTATTGGACATCAGTGGGGTTTGTTGTTGTTGTTGTTGTTATTGTTTGTTTGTTTGTTTTATCAAGACAGGGTTTCTCTGTGTTATAGCTCTGGCTGTCTTGAAACTCACTTTGTAGACCAGGCTGGCCTCGAACTCATAGAGATCCATCTGCCCCTGCCTCCTGAGTGCTGGGATTAAAAGCGTGCATCACCACCGCCTGGCTGGACATCAATGTTTTAGACCCAAACCCTACTCACCATCCCTCACCAGTTTTCAGAATTTAGCTAGGCTTGGTGGCGCTGTGACTCCAGCATTTGGGAGGTGGAGGCCGGCGTCAGCTGTCTTGCCAGCTTTCAAAGGCAGCCTGAGCTATGAAACCCTGTCTCATAAAACAAACAAAATCGCAGAATTTACACAATAAGGACATTAATTTCTTTCCAGTGCTGGGAATTAACCACAAGTCTCTGTATGCTGAGGAAGCCACACTTCAACCTCTCACTATAAGTCCTCTACCATGTCAGTCTGAGACTTCTTTCCCAGCCTTAGCTTCCAAAATCAGCCTGGTGTGTCTCCTCTCTGAGTAGTGCTCTGCACTTTCCTTTCCATTAACAGGGTCTTGGAGGTCTTCACATGAGAATATGTGTGTGTCTCTGGTTGAGGAGGAACTCAGGAGCAGAGCATTTGCTTAGCACAAACAAGGTTCTGGATTTGACCTTCAGCACTGCAAAGAAAATGTTTGATTAAAAAATATGGCGCACACCTTTAATCCCAGCACTCGAGAGGCAGAGCCAGGTGGATCTCTGTGAGTTCAAGGCCAGCCAGGTCTACAAAGTGAGTTCCAGGAAAGGCACAAAACTACACAGAGAAACCCTGTCTCAAAAAACCAAATAAATAAAAATAAATTAATAATTAATTAATTAAAAAATATGTTTTCTTTGCCGGGTGTTGTGGCACACTCCTTTAATTCCAGTACTCAGAAGGCAGAGGCAGGTGGATCTCTGTGAGTTTGCGGCCAGCCTTGTCTACAAAGTGACTTTCAGGACAGCCAGGGCTACACAGAGAAACCTGTCTCCAACAAAACTGAAACAAAACAAAAAGTGTGTTTTCTTTGTTCTGGAATTGTTGTAGAGTAATCCATAGTTTTAGTTACTCATCAATTTCCCTCCTGGTGGACATTTGCATCTCATTTTCTTGGATTTCCAATAGCACTGTATGCAAACACCCTGACATACCTGTCTATTTGTATACATTGGTCTATGGCAGATACCAACAAGTAGAATTGCTGGGTCAGAGACTCACACACCACTAACACTGGGGCTTGCTTGGCACACCCTATTGCTCCCACCTAGAATGCCTCTCTACATGACTAATTCCTACTCATCAAGTTCAAGTGTCATGCCTTTGTGGAAAGTGGTCCTTCCTGCCTGTTTCTCATGGCACTTTCTGGCCACATCTCATCGTCATTGTTGTAAATGTAAGGCTCAGCCTTATTTCTCTCTATATTCCCAAATCTAGCACAGTGTTTAGCATAAAGCGAGAATCCAAATGTTTCCTTGGCTGAATAAACAACAACAACAACAACAAAAAAAAAAAAAATGAAGGCATGGTGGTTAGGACATTCCAGAAACTCAAGGTGAGTCTGTGACTGCCCTAAAAGCTGGCTGTGGATCAACCTGCCACCTGATACTCTGAGCCAAGCTGCTTCTCACTAGGTTTCTGTCTTTGGTCCTCTGGGCCTGGGCATCCCATCTTGAACTGTTCAGATCGGGAAGGACACTGAGGGAGCAGTGTGGAATGTAATTAACGGCTCTGGCCACAGGGCACAGAGGTCTGACACCTGGGCTGGTGGTAGCTGGGAAATGGGTTTCTGAGCACATGTCTGTTTCCTTTCACCTACAGCCCAGTATGTTCTGTCCTTTGTCCCCTCCCAGTACCTTAGGGACAATTAAGATCAGCTGCAACATGTCTGCTTTCCGATTCCAGATTTGAACCCAAGGGAAGCCAGATGTTTTCCAGTGCACATCCACTTCTCCCGTGATCCGATGAGCAGCCTTGTTTCCTGACGCCCTAGCCTGACTTCCGTACATCACAGAGCCTGGCTGCCAACTTTATTTTTAATGAGGTTTTAATGGGCTGTTTCTGTAATTAATTTCATTCTTGTATTTTCACACTTTCTGTCTAGATGCCTAAATGCCCCCAGGCGCCAGGTGGAATGTTAACTGATTCTAAGTAATGCAAAACCCTATGACTGTGATTAGACATTTCCCAAGCCCCTCTCGTTTGCTCTTGTTTTACAATAATTAATTAGCTAGGGCACACGGCCCAGTGGAAGGTCAGCCGGGTTACCTGTCGGGTGTTTATAGAGGCAGCAATAGATAAGGAGAAAAGATCTGTCCAAGCCTTTGAGAGAGCGAGTGTTAAAACTGGTTTCAGAAACCACATCCTCAGGTTTCAGATCTACTACTTGAGATTTGCCACAGGAGGCCAGAGTCCTCAGGCCAAAGGTGGTAGTGTCTTTGTGACAACAGGCAACTAAGGGAGACAGTCCCTGGCTCTCAAGTCCAGCTGCTGGTGTCATCCTCAGCAACCCCCCACCCCACCCCCGCCCTTCCCATTTTGTGAGTGGACTCCACTGAGCAAGGAACGCGCCAATGATTCCTTCCGCATTTAGAAACAAGACGATTTTGCTATTTTTAAACTTGTCTTTTAAAAATCCGCGCGCATGTACTCACACTTCTAAGGGAGTGAAGGGGGCTGGGTGGGAAATGTACGTGCCGGAAAGAGAACAGCTAGGCCTGTTGCTTCCCAGAGAGTGCGCGGTCCCCTAGGGGCGGTCCCCTGGGCTCTCCAACCCGGAGCGAATTGTGTCTCCAGGACCCGTTAGCACCAGAGACCCCGCTGGCCAGCGTTCCGTCTTGTCTCTTGGGTGCGGGACACTGCTGCTGGGTCACCAGTCTCCGGAGAGAGCAGGAGGGGTGGGGAAGCCAAGCAGGTGGCGATTAGGTCAGCTTCAGAACATTCTTGGACCGCTCCAGTGGATATAAATAACAGACCCACAGGCTCTGAAATCCCGAGAGGCTGGGGGTGGGGAAGTGAAGAAGAAGGGATCTATTTAGGGTGGGGTGGCATCGTGACGACTCGGGAAAAGTCTACATGGGACAAGGAGGTGAAGAGACCAAGTGATTTAGGGAGGAATTGAGGTACAAAATCTGGGACTATGAAGACGGAGGGGGTGGAGTTCGTGGCTTTTTTTGTTCCATCCCCACCCCGTGTTTGTCCCAGGTCTCGGAATGCGCGCTAGAGCTGCAAGCAGAGGTGGGCTAGGTAGGCACGGCTTTACAACCTCGCTTCTGCCGGACTAGAGATTATGTATGGGCAAACCGCTGAAGGTCTCTTTAAGCCTCATTTTCTGACTTCAGAATTCTAAGGCTTACATGGAGAGGGTGGTTGCGAGCCTCCCCGGGGCTAACTTCTAAGAAAGGTGCTCTTAGCAAAGAATGTAATGCAGCATTGTTCCCACATCCCAAAGATGCGGGTGCAGGTTCCCGCTCACTCCCACCGGCCTCTCGGGCTCTGCAGAAGTCGAAGGGCGGCAAAGCTGAAATCGAGCGATCTGCTAGCCTCGCAGCGCCACCTTAGACTGTTGGCTCCCACTCTGCACAGTGGAGCAGAGCCTCCCCCCCCGTCCCCCCCAGCAAGAGCCACCCGGCGCCCGGATGCCAGCAGTCCCTGCAGTGGGGATGCTGTCTGTGAGGTTGGGGCGGTGGCAGCGCGGAGAGGGCGGGCCCAGGGGGCCGGGCTTCCCGGGGGAGGGCTCGGCGCGCTCCAGGAGGCGGTGGCCCGAACCCGGGAGTGGTAAGACTCCGGACCGAGCGTGGCCAGATCCCCCCACCCACCGAGGGGCCCTGAGAGGACGCGGTGAGTGCCTTGGAAGGGACGCTGGGGGACGCGGCGGCAGTGCCGTGGCTCTAGCTCGCTCTGTGGTCCTCCGACTCCTGAAGTTGGCAATGGGACGGACTCCCGCGCAGGAGACCCCGGCCATTGGCTGCCACTGAGCGCAAGGCCATCTCATCTCCTACGCCAATGAGGCGATTCTTCAGGCCAGCCGGGAGTAATGGGGCGTCCAGCCTGGAGGAGCAAACCATCTCTTGGAGCTCCTAGAGGGTCCCAAACTGCTCTCCCTGCTCCCATACTGAAGCCATAGAAGGGGCCTCTGTAGAAAGCCCGGATTCTTGCTCCCCCCGGCCCCCCACCTCGCTTCGCGCCCCCATCTGTAGTCCACTGCTAGCCCTGGCAGGCAGCCCCCTTCCCTCCGCAGTAACTAGCTGGTCCCACCTCCCCACCGAGGCCAAGTTCAACAAGTTTGCCCAAGAAGCCCTGGAGCCTCCATGTCTAGGCCTGGCTATGCCTGTCTCTGTGGCTGGCTCCACCAGCTCGGAGTCGTTCAACACCGTGCCTTCTGGGATCGGGAGGTGGTTTGTCGAGTGGCGCTGTCTGTAAGGGTGGAGGCCAAAGACTGGCAGCCCCTGGGTTCCGAGATTCGGTGTGCAGGCTCGAGGTTAGGAGTGCGTCATTGAGAGCAGGCACCTCAGCCGGTAGGTCGGGTTTCCAAAAATGCCCCTTTGTTATTGCCCCTCCCTGGCCCTGCCTCCTCCCCCTCTCTGAGCGCCACCCCCTCCCCCAACCCTCCAAAAGGCTGTACCAGTCTCGATTCTACCTACCCCTCTCTGGGTCGGCAACCTACCCCTTTCTGCGCCTTCAGTCCTAGGTCTACAGGCTGACTAGGAGAGGCAGCTGGCGAAGCCCTTGGGCGCAGCCTGTGTGACTCAGGACACAGGACTGGGCAGGGCAGAGTGGCTTTTGCTCTCTCTCTCCCAGGCCCATGTCCCCAGCTCCTGGAACAGGGTGGGGGCTAGCTTCTGTGTAGAGGAGGAGCGAGGCCTAAGCCTTTGGAGCTCAGGTGGGGAGAGTGGGCACCGTCCTGAAGCCCGAAACTCCCAGCTCAGCACTGGCACCTGAGAAGAGACCCTGCCCTTGTCCCCGACTGGAGAGGTGGAGGTCCTGGGCTGGGAAGATTTTGAACTACCTGTTCTTGCTCTCCGAGCTCTTGCTGTGGTAGCGTGTTGACTCAGATTTGAGTCTCTGCTAATGTCAGGAGGCACAAGGTGCCAATCCTCAACAGGGACCAAGGTGCCAGGTCCACCCCCATAGCTAGATGAAGCTGGGGTGCCGGGGCTGG
Organism: Peromyscus leucopus; assembly: GCF_004664715.2. Classification (NCBI taxonomy): domain Eukaryota; kingdom Metazoa; phylum Chordata; class Mammalia; order Rodentia; family Cricetidae; genus Peromyscus; species Peromyscus leucopus. The sequence continues at coordinate 66,983,932 of NC_051066.1, forward strand.
CTGTGCCTGGGGCTCCAGCTTGTGTTTGCTCTGTGAGGCCTGAAGGAGCTGTGCCAGCCCTACACACAGCCTGCTCTGTTCTGGGGCCGGGGAGAGGGAATGGGTGGGGGGCAGCTCTCCTGGGAGCCCGGGGCAGGGAGGCTGGAGTAGGCAGGGGCCCCAGGCCCTGCATGGTTCACTGGGGCAGCCCTAAAGACCGAGTGATTTATGGCTACTGCTCTTTCTTTTCCCATCTGGCTGGCAAGCCATATTAGACAAGGGGGGCCAACTCAAAGGAAGCAAGGTGAAGAGCTAGTTAGGGTGGTGGTGGTGTGTGTGTGTGGGGGGGAAGTTGCTCTGAATCCTGGGATCTTCCGTGCCCTATATGCTAATGGGGTCTGCAGGGAGAGGCCTGTCCCCCTCCTGCTGGCGGCCAGGGAACCTCTGGTCTCAAGCACGTTCTACCTCTGAGCTATGCTATGCCTCCAGCCCCATGTTGTCACTGGTTCCAGTGCCTGGGGGTAACTCAAACTGAAACTGCAGAAGTCTGTCAGTGACTGCCGACAGATCCGGTCCCAACCTATGGAATGGAGGGTGGGACCAGGATCCCAGGGGTTAGGGGATCCCTGAGGAGTGATGAAGATGTCCCCATCTGAGTTTGAGAGTGAGTAGAGGTTTAGTAGTTGAGAGAGAGCACTGTGACAGAGTCCTGCTTTGGTTGCGGGAATCCCATTCTTTTGCCCCCTTGACCCGACTGTCCCTCGGCCTTAGGCTCTCTCAGATAAGAAAGCAGCTTCCTTCTATGGACTAAGAGTCAGTTGGTACTGGGAAGAGCTGAGACCTTGCCTGGAGTCAGGAGGCTACATGTCACTGTGTCATCTAGTCCCTGAGGGAGGGAGAGAGACTTGGGGTAAAAATTCACCTTGCCCCTCCTCCACAGTTCTTTCGAGCTGTGTGACTTGCTAGCTGTTCATGAAGCCCCGCCCTGGGCTTTTTGAGGGCAGAATGGAATTGTTTGTTGTCTCAGGACCCTTTGAGACTTTCCTGGATGTTGTGTGGTGGTGGTGGGGGGCAGGTGAGTGTCTTTTTCTGACTGGTGGATCTTTCAAGTGTTTCTGTTCATTGCCTAGTTGGAGTTTTACATCAGCCGTAGCATGGACGCTCACCAGGTGGGGGAATTTCCACCTCAGAGTGAGCTGAGGCTCCCTTAGGACAGTACAACACAGTTGTCTGAAAACTTCCTGGTCATGACAGGGCCCAGGCCTCCTGGCTCTCTTTCCACCCCGCTCAGCACGGATAGTTGCTGGGGTTATGGGTTGGGTACCTGCTCAGTTGGACTGGTTTGTTCATGGGGTGGCCTTGTCATTCAAGGGGCCTTAGTTTGGCAGGAGTCCTCTTCTCATCCACAGTAGGAGTGTGGGGCTCTGACCACCACTCACCCCTGTCTGTCACCTAATCCCCTGCTGGACCGTGTGACCTGCCTGGCATCCTCAGCCTGGAATCTGGCACTTCTGACAGCAGTTGCTATATTGGGGGAGCTGGGCACCGCCCTGGCCGCCAGAGGCTCCCAGCCCTTACCCCTTCTGCGCTCTTGTTACCCTCCAGGCAGAGTCACAGTGGCAGCTTGGAGACTTGGACACGGGTCCTTGAAGTGATCTGGAGACCCCAGGTGTGTAGAGGACGGGCTGAGAAAGGTAACCCAGAGGGGCAGGGGACTTAGCGGCCGCCATCTTGGCCCCCATGCTGGCTCCTCCTGAGGACTCCTGGATCTCTGTTACTCAGCCCTTGCTCTGATGGTTCCTGGGGGGTGGGGATGGCCGTGGACAAAGCTTTGGGCTATTAGAAGGCCGTTTCCCAGTCCCCAGCCTGCAGGTCTCGCTTCTCCTCTTATTTTACTTGCTCTCCACAGCACCACATCTGCCACCATTCCGTGCTGCAGGGACACCATGGCTCCAGAAGAGGACGCTGGAGGGGAGGTCTTAGGAGGCAGTTTCTGGGAGGTAGGCAGCTGGGGACTGGGTTTGGAGTGGCAGTCGACTGTCCCTCTCTCTATGGGCTCAGCTACCTGTCGGGGAGGAGCCTAACTATCAGCCCAGCAAGAGAGGGGGGTTCTCCCTGATAAAACCATCCCTCCTATGTGCCCCAGGCTGGCAACTACAGACGGACGGTGCAGCGGGTTGAGGATGGGCACAGGCTGTGTGGGGATCTGGTTAGCTGCTTCCAAGAACGTGCCCGCATCGAGAAAGCCTATGCCCAGCAGCTGGCCGACTGGGCCCGCAAGTGGAGGGGCGCTGTCGAGAAGGGTGAGCCAGTGCGCAGACCTAGCAAACAGCACAGATTGTAAGGGTGGGACACCCCCCCCCCAGGACAGCTTCTGCTTCTTGAGGTTTTGTGAGTGCTAGGGATGGAATGGAAGACCTCAAGCATGCATGGCAAGAGGGATCTCTATCCTTTCTCCTCCACCTGTTTCCTAGAGCACAAATGAAGATCAGAGAAGGGACTTGTCTGAAGCCACACGGCTAGAAAGAGCTAAGTGTGGAGTGCAGGTGGACTGGGGAGAAAGATCCCAGGCACACCGAGTTTGCGCATAGACTTGGGGTTCCTCTTGGCCGAATTCATAGACGGGATGCTTTGGACAAGTTAACCTGACTTCTCCAGGCTTCGGTTGTTTTGGTTTGGTTTTGCCTGTTCCGTGTTGGCAATGGCACTGTCCCCATGGTGGTGGTGGAGGCAAGGATTCATGAGATCGCTCAGTCAGCACCTGATAGTGCTGCTCTTCAGCTTTGTTCCCCGACTCCTACCATGCCTCTGTCTGGCACCCAGAGCAGGACGCAGGGAGAGGGCTTGATTGTATTTAAGATAGCACCCCACCTGGCCCGAGCTCATCCCTCTGCAGGCCCACAGTATGGCACTCTGGAGAAGGCCTGGCATGCCTTCTTCACTGCGGCTGAGCGCCTGAGCGAGCTGCACTTGGAGGTGAGGGAGAAGCTGCACGGGCCGGACAGCGAGCGTGTGCGGACCTGGCAGCGAGGGGCTTTTCACCGGCCAGTGCTGGGTGGCTTCCGGGAGAGCCGGGCTGCAGAGGATGGTTTCCGTAAGGCCCAGAAGCCCTGGCTAAAGAGGCTGAAGGAGGTGAGGCTGGGAGTAGTGGTTATTGGAGGCAGGAGCCTTCCGGGTCTGCACGGAACCAGGGTGTGGCGTCTAGGATCCAGAGCTGGTCTCATGCCTGTTAGGTTGAGGCTTCCAAAAAGAGCTACCACACAGCGCGTAAGGACGAGAAGACAGCCCAGACCCGGGAGAGCCACGCGAAGGCAGACAGTTCCATGTCCCAGGAGCAGCTTCGGAAATTGCAGGAGCGGGTGGGACGCTGCACCAAGGAGGCAGAGAAGGTACAGTCCCCTGGCAAAGCTCTTCCTTGACATGGTTATTTAAAACAGGAGCTTAGGCAGGGCGGTGGGGTGCACCCTTTAATAACAGTTCTCAGGAAGCAGAGGCAGGTAGATTTCTATAAGTTTGAGGCCAGCCTGGTCTACATAGAGGCTAGCCCAATTGACATGTAGTTTCAGGCCAACTAAAGCTATGTATTGAGACTCTGTCTCAACAAACAAACAAACACAAAGGAGGAACTTGGGCCTGGGGAGATGGCTTAGTCCTACAGTGATTGTCCTGCAGGTACACAGCTAGGCAAGGCAGCTGGAGTGGAAAAAGGGGAGGTGATGGTAGCAGTGTGTGTGTTGGTAATGGACGGGACAGGTGGAGCCCTGGACCTCAATGGCCAGCTTGTCCATGACTGTGAGGAGCTGAGGAAGGCACACTATGTTGACCACACCACACACACACACACACACACACACACACACACACACACACACATATATGCACAGAGGAACCTGACCAAAGGTGATGTTTTACCCAGGAGAGGATTGGCATTTTTTACCCAGGATGGCGGGGTTTTAGGCAGTTGAGGCCTTAGTTACCTGGGATCAATTCTCATGTTGCATACTCTGTCCCCTTCCCTGAATGCCCTTCCCTCTAGCATCCCATCCCCTCTGAGCCGTGTCGTGTCTGTAACACCTCCTCCAAGAAGCCTACTTTGATTTCTCTCACCTTTCTGTGTAGGTTGCCCCTGTCTCGTGCTCCAACCAGATTCTTATAGATGTTTTGCTTGAATGTCACCTCCCTTGTTAGGCTGTCTGTCAGTCCCTGAGGGTAGGAAACGAGTTTCAGGCCTGACTGCCCTGGGTGGCTAGCTCCAAGTCTAGCCTGTGGCTGTGCTCAGTAAATACTGGTGCAGTCCTGAGTGGAAGGCAGTCTGTCCTCACTCTCTCCTTTCTCCCTCACCCAGATGAAGACCCAGTATGAGCAGACCCTGGCAGAGCTGAACCGCTACACCCCACGCTACATGGAGGACATGGAGCAGGCCTTTGAGGGCTGCCAGGCTGCTGAGCGCCAGAGGCTTCTCTTCTTCAAGGATATGTTGCTCACCTTGCATCAACACCTTGACCTCTCCAGCAGTGACAAGTATGGCCCGCACACTGGATGGAGGGTTCCCCGGACCTCCTTTGGGAATTCTAGGGCTCGGGCCTTCCCTGTCTGATTGAGTGCCTCATAGGTTCCATGAACTCCATCGAGACCTGCAGCAGGGCATCGAGGCCGCTAGTGATGAGGAAGATCTGCGTTGGTGGCGTAGCACACACGGACCTGGCATGGCCATGAACTGGCCACAGTTTGAGGCAGGTGTTACAGGCTGGGTGGGACTTGGAGGTGGGTTGGGCTCAGCGTAGGCCCCGAGAAGATGACTGGGTTTAGGATAAGTACGTGAAGGTGGTCCAGATGGCCCTGTTGCCACAGTCCAGCCTGACTCTAGAAACTCTCTCCTCAGGAGTGGTCCTTAGACACACAGAGAGCAATCAGCCGGAAGGAGAAGGGTGGCCGGAGCCCAGACGAGGTGACTCTGACCAGCATTGTAGCTACCAGAGATGGCGTCACCGCACCTCCACCCCAGTCCCCAGCGTGCCCAGCATCTCCAGGGTGAGAGCCGGGATTCTGGTCAAAGCAAAGAAACAACTCTATCCCTTGCTTGTTCCTCTCTCTCCCCTTTCTCCCTTCACATCCGCAGCTGGTGGCCATCTTGGGAGGGTTAATAAGGCCATCTCACAGAGGTTTAGATTTGCCATGGAGTCCTTACAGTCCCTTATGCTCGGGCTGTGTAATAACCCGGTGCACAGAATTGTACCTGCGTTTGCAGTCGTGGGTGGCAGAAGTGGGACTATTCATTTAGCTCCTTCCTATCTGCGTCTTTAGCGTTCCTCCACGTGGCAAAACCTTTGCCTTGAGCTTAATATGGCCGGTCTTGTCCCCTGAGTTGTCCCTTTGTGTCCCCTCTCTAGCAGTGGGCAGGATGAGGACTGGTCAGATGAGGAGAGTCCCCGGAAGGCTGCTGCTGGGGTGAGGGTGCGGGCGCTTTATGACTATGCTGGCCAGGAAGCTGACGAGCTGAGCTTCCGAGCAGGTATGCGGGGGTGGGGGGTCGGGAGAACCCTTTCATGTTCCTTCCCATTCCAGCCCCTGTCCCACCTGCTAGAGCAGGGGTGTAGAAAAGGAAAGCCAGAGACTCCCTTCTCATGGGCCGTTCAGGGTCCAGCCAGCTGGGGCCTGACGATTGCTTCCCTGGGGTCCAGGGTTGGGTAGCTTGCTGGCTGTGTTTCATCCTGGTCTGAGCTGGGTTTCCTCCAGGTTGCGATCCCATCCCCCTTGGCCCTTGCGATCCCATCCCGCTAGGCCCTTGACCTAGTTTTGACACAGTGAAGCCAGAGCCTCTGGCGGTGACCAGTCTCTTCCTTCAGGGGAAGAGCTGCTGAAGATGAGCGAAGAGGACGAACAGGGCTGGTGCCAGGGCCAGCTGCAGAGTGGCCGCATCGGTCTCTACCCCGCCAATTATGTGGAGTGCGTGGGCGCCTGAGTGCCCTGACGGCACTATCGCAGCGTCTCTCTAACCTTGGCCAAAGCTCACCCCTTCCTGGACGGCTGGACCTGAGGGCCCTGAACCTGCTGCTGCTGCTGTCCCTCTGACTCTGGAGGAGGGAAGATGTCTTAGGGCCCATGAAGGGCTCTGTGTCCAGAAAGAGGCCGACAGAGTTTAGGTGGAGGGCAGGAAGGGAGGTTGGAGGGACACCGGTGCCTGGGCCTCCCCGGGAGCATTTGGGTCATCCCAGGAGTGGGAATCCAGTCCCTCAACTGTCTGGGAGTTCCTGGGGTGAGGTTGGGGAGAACGTAGTTTGGGGCTAGCAGCACCCTCTTTTGTGACTTGTAGTGTGTATTAAACTTGATCAAGAATAAAAACCCCATCAAGTGTTGTGAGCATCTTTTGATACCCCATTCTTGAAGCTGGTGGGAGTCGTGGGGGAGGTTCGTGGGCCCAGCAGGTGTTATGGAGCTGGGATTGGGCAGGCATTTGCCTCCTGGTATCTGCCCTGAAATTTCAGGACTGTAATCTGGACTGGAAGGGATTTGAGGTCAGGTTTGCTGCGTGCCGGCCCCTGCTCCAGGCCGGCTGCGGGACGGTGAGCTGGGCTGGAGCCCCGCCAGCGTCTTCCCGATGGGACTAGGAGTACTCGGGTGACAGTTAATCATTACGCATCCATCGGTAACTCATGAGAGGCTGCGGCCCCGGCCTTTTGCCCGTCATCTGCAGCCAGTGGCCCTGAGGAGGGAGGTCCCGGCGGCCAGCAGGAACTCCCGAGGAAGTTTGGGCCGGCCTACGAGCCGTCGCCCGCTCCGGCTGCGGATTGGCCAGGCGCGGCGCGGCGTTCACTCCCGGGCCCATTGTGGAGCTCGGGCTGCTGACGTCATGGCTCAGTCCTCCCCGACGCTCATTGGTCCAGATCTGGTCGAATCACCCCGCTCGTAGGCGGGTCGGGGCACCGGCTTGGCCCGCGCTGTCGGCCCGCCTTCGCCGCCGCGGATTGGCCCGCGGCGGGACCTGTCGGTCGCGGTTGTGTCTGGGAAGGAGAGAAAATGGCGGCGGAGCCGAGCAAGACCGAAATCCAGACTCTGTTTAAGAGGCTTCGTGCAATTCCCACCAACAAGGTGCTTGAGACGGAGGGGCACGGGTCCTGACGCCGGCGGAGAAGACGTCTCTTGTCCCCTGGGGCCCGAGGGAGGGCGGGGACGGAGGTGGGAGGCTTTCTTGTAGCTTCTAGTGCTGGGCCTCGACTCTGGGCCCTGACCATTCACCTGTCGCCTCTCCCACCTAGGCTTGTTTCGACTGTGGCGCCAAGAGTCCGAGTTGGGCCAGCATCACGTATGGTGTGTTTTTGTGTATTGACTGCTCCGGAGTGCATCGCTCCCTGGGTGTCCACCTCAGCTTTATCAGGTAGGTTCCGTGTGAGGGTGCTGTGCTTCCCCAGGGGCTGTGCGCTCAGCAAGGCGGAGAGAACGTCTCCCCCTGAACCTTTCGGAACTGGGTGTTCGGAGACCTCTTGGCTGGAGTTCTGTTAGCCTAGTGCGGGGGGATCCGCCTCTGTGGGCTTGTCGCCATCGAGTCCTCACGGTTAACCTGAGACTCAGCGCGAGTGTAGGGAGACCTGGTTATTGCAGGTAGATTGGCAGTAGGTCTCCAGTGCGACCCGACCACCCTTAGCAAAGAGTGCCTGCACGCCTGAGAAGTCAACCTCCTCTCGGATCTCCTTCTCAGAAATAATTGGTCCCCTTTGGATTAGATGAAGAGCAAAGATTTCAAACTCAGGGAAGAGAGGAGGAAATGAGACAGTGACTGATGGTTTCCTGGACACCCACAGAAGCCTGGCCAAATGACAGGTGTAGGCTTGACAGGGAAGCATGTTTTGATGTCAATGGGTAGGTAGGTGACACACAGTCCTTGTGCGCAGGTCCACAGAGTTGGATTCGAACTGGAGCTGGTTGCAGCTGAGGTGTATGCAGGTCGGCGGGAATGCCAATGCGGTAAAGCTTCTTTTCTCTTCCCCCACCCCCATTCTTTGGCCTAGGTACTTGACTTTTCTGTGATTTCCTAGGAGTGAGTGTGTTTTCTCTGTTCAGAGAGTTCTCAGCTCTAACACCACCATACACAGCTTCTTTCAAAGAGGCTTAAATACCAACTGACCTGGACAGGTGCTCCTGGGAAAAACCCAGTGGAGTGGAGTCTCCACAGTCAGTTGAGGTTTTGTGGGCTCCTGGAGGGAGGATAGCTGCCATGAGAACTGCATACTTTCCTCAGTCTCCTAAACTTGATTCCTTGTCTCGGAGGGTGGGAGGTGGCGTGGTGTTTTTTTTGGAGGAGGGAAGGATGATGTGGGTTAACGAGTGAAGGTGTTTACTGTGTGAGCCTGGCAACCTGAGTTCAGTTCAGGAAACCCACAGAAGGTGGGAGGAGAGGGCCACCTCCACACACGTGCTGTGGTGCACACACAATGAGGAACATGAAAGTGCTGTTGTTGTTGTTTTTAAGTAACTTTAGAAGCCCTTTACCTCTATGAAAACCTGTTGGGATCAGTAGTGTGTGTCCTGTACGAACTGTTTAGTAAGTAGTGTCTCCTGTAGTGTGCATACAGTTTTCTTTGTTGAGACGACTTGCACATACATGCCACATTCTTTTTTTGCTCTCTAGACTGCTTTTTTCCGCCAACATGGATGTGTGGCCAATGATGCTAACACCAAATATAATAGCCGAGCTGCCCAGATGTACCGAGAGAAGATCCGGCAGTTGGGGAGTGCGGCTCTGGCTAGGCATGGCACTGAGGTGAGTGCTTGTTCCCGGCTTAGGGGTGGTGGGTAGGGGTGTTAACAGCCCTGAGTGTTACAGCGTCTCCTTCCTTCCAGCTTTGGATAGACAATGTGAACAGTGCTCCTAGTCACTCTCCAGAGAAGAAAGACTCTGATTTCTTTACAGAGCACACTCAGGTGAGTACCATGGGGTCATTTTCTTTGATAAATGCTTTACTTGCCAAGCCTACACTTTTTTTTTTTTTTTTGGTTTTTCAAGACAGGGTTTCTCTGTGTAGCTTTGTGCCTTTCCTGGATCTCGCTCCATAGACCAGGCTGGCCTTGAACTCACAGAGATCCGCCTGCCTCTGCCTCCCAGTGCTGGGATTAAAGGCGTGTGCCATCACCGCCCGGCAAGGCTACACCTTTTGTGATCATGACATAATTTCTTTGCTTAGGTACAATATCTCAGAGACTATCTATGGTTCAGAATTATGAATTACTGCCTACTGGGTAGGTCCAGAAGTTTCTTCCTCCTATTTATGGGAGTACAATGTAATCCTCTTTAGAAATGGATCCTAGTGGTAGAGAACATTTTGAAAGCTCAACAGGTCTCAGGGACCCTAAACAACTTGTAGATTTTCCAAAAATGAACAGAAGTTGGAGACAATGAGGATTCCCTCTCCTGTGACCCACCTTAAGAGAGGTTTCCACTCTGTTGGCAATGGACATTGAATCAGAGTCTCAGGTCACATCTCAGCATCTCTGCTTGGTATTCCTTTGATGTGGCCCAGTCACTTAACCCAGCAAGACCTCAGTTTCTAAAATGGCAACATAGCTACTTCCTAGGGCCTGTCGTGACTGACTGAATCTGTTACATCTGTGAGCACCCTTGGATTGAGTCTGGTGCAGTCGGTATGTACGAGTTGTTAATGCTTAATCAGTTAAGAGACTGGCTCGGCTGTAAGGTGAAGATGCTATTTTCCTGCATGTTTCTTCCATGGTGACTACAATTGCTAATCTCCAGTCTTCTCTCATAGCTGGGAGCAGTGCTTCCTGCCCACAGGTAGGTGTAGCTTCTCAGGAGGGCTCACTGAGGTTTCTGGGATCTGGCTTCCTTTTTAGGCCTCTGTCTGGGATACAGCAGCCACTGAGCCTTCAGGGACCCAGCAACCAGCCCCACCTTCAGAGAGCAGTAGCCTGGCACGTGAGTTCAGCCCAGATCTCAACCAAGTGCCTGGGTCTAGAGAAGGACTAGGGTTTAGGACACTTGTCCAAGGACATACAAGTTGGGGGGTTTCCCTGTGTCCTTGCGAGGAATGGGATTCATTTAGTCCTGGAGGAAGGGTGGGCACATATCTTTTGGTGGAAAGCAGAGGAATGCCAACGGACTCTTACCACCTCCTTAATGTAACTTCTGCCATTGAATTCACAGAACCTGAACATGGCCCTACCACCGACCTCCTTGGAACCTCACCCCAAGCCTCTCTGGGTATGACAGCTGGCAGATACGGGGAGGCTGGGAGAGTGAGCATCAAGTATGTTCTGAATCTCCACTGCCTAGTCATGTGAACTGAGCACAGGGGTCTGAGCATGGACCCCTGTTGGGTGGGAACTGGCAGTGAAGTTCTGACTGCCACACTGACTTCAGCGTCTTGGAGCTGGCAAGCCTGGAGGGCTGTCATTTTGAGTGTGAGGGTGGCTTTAGCCAAAGTATGGAAGGCTGGAATGGGATTGGACACCCATCCCTGGTGTTAGGCGGGATTGGCCTGTTTTGTCCGTTTCCTGAGGTGTGCTGATAGCTTTGAGCTGCTCGTGGCTAGAAGCAGCACTGTCCTTCCAAAGTTCAGCCCTTTCCTACTCTTCAGTGGCCGTCACACTTGCTTAGGGTAAACAGTCCCTTTGCTGGCCTTGGTTTGTTCTGTTGACTCTTGGGGGTTGGGGCAGGAAGCCAGTGGAGTGATGATCCTGGTGACTTTGTGAGAAGGCTTGGCATAGCTTTGAAACAGGCTCTGTATGGGCCTCTGGGTTTGGGAGCTTTCGGAAACTTCTGGGGTGGGCCCTTGTTAGCCACAAGTCTGTTTCTCCTCCAGAGTCCATGTATCTGTCAGCTAAAGGGGCCTCTTCTGCCAGAGGTAACCAGTGCTTTGGGAAGCCTGTCCCTGCTTGCCCGCTCCCTGCTCTGGGGTCTGAGGCTGTTCAGCAGCTCCCTACTCAACAGTCTCACCTTGGTCTGGGCACTTTGTCTTTGGTGCTTCAGCTCTGGGCTCTCGCTGATCCTTTTTGGGCGTCAGCAAGCTCTCCTAACCTTGTCTGTCTTTGGCTTGAACAGTCTTGGTTGGAACTGGTGGTGGCAGTTTTGCCTGCCTATGTCAAGCAATTCTTTTTAGATGCTCTTGCTGTGAAGCCGCATGGTGTGGACTGAGCCGCGTTCTCTGACCTTCCTTTGTCCTAGCTCATGCACACCCTCTTCCTCACACAGAACTGAAAAGCTCCATTATTGGCAAGAAGAAGCCAGCAGCAGCTAAGAAAGGGGTAGGTGGGGAGAGCGGTGTCTAGGGTGGTGGTAGGGGTAGGTGGGGAGAGCGGTGTCGTAGGGTGGTGGTAGGGGTAGGTGGGGAGAGCGGTGTTGTAGGGGTAGGTGGGGAGAGCGGTGTCATAGGGTGGTGGTAGGGGTAGGTGGGGAGAGCGGTGTCTAGGGTGGTGGTAGGGGTAGGTGGGGAGAGCAGTGTCGTAGGGTGGTGGTAGGGGTAGGTGGGGAGAGCGGTGTCTAGGGTGGTGGTAGGGGTAGGTGGGGAGAGTGGTATTGTAGGGTGGTGGTAGGGGTAGGTGGGGAGAGCGGTGTCGGTGTCGTAGGGTGGTGGTAGGGGTAGGTGGGGAGAGCGGTGTCGTGGGGTGGTTGGGAGCTGGAGCTGGACTCCTTCAGTTTGCCCATGTACTGGCTAGCTCTGTGACTGGCCAAGGTTCTAGCTTGTCTGAACCTTGTTTATGGAAGGGATTTAAAGATACCCATCTTACGGGGACTCCTGGGCAGTGAGCAAGATCAAGCATATCTAGTACTTGGAGTGCTTGGCACACAGCAGGCCCCAGTCAGCATCCGCTTGTCCTCACTCCTGAGACATTCCTGTGGGGGGGTTGTGTGAAGCTCCTCAGAACCAGCTCTAGCAGAGCCACTGTTGTCGTGGCCATGTTCACTGGACCCTAAGGAGGGCCCCCTTCACTGTGGGTATGACTACCGTGACCATACTGGGGAGGGAGCTGAGGAGACTGGCTGCCAAACCCCACATCACATGGTTTTCTCTTCAGCTGGGTGCCAAGAAGGGCCTGGGAGCTCAGAAGGTGAGCAACCAGAGCTTCACTGAGATTGAGCGGCAGGCCCAGGTGGCGGAGAAGCTCCGGGAGCAGCAGGCCGCCGATGCCAAGAAACAGGCGGAAGAGTCGATGTGCGTGATTGCTGTGGTGCCCTTGGCTTGGGTGGGGGGTGGGGGCAGGTGGGGGCATGGATGGCAGCCTCTGACTGTTCATTCCCTCCAGGGTTGCCTCCATGCGCCTGGCCTACCAGGAGCTCCAGATTGATCGCAAAAAGGAAGAGAAAAAGCTACAGAACCTTGAAGGGAAGAAGCGAGAGCAGGCTGAAAGGCTGGGCATGGGCTTGGTGTCCCGAAGGTGAGGCTCGGGCCCTGGTGTGTCAGAGAAATGGCATTGTTTTTCTGGGAGCCCGGATAGGCCCTACCCAGCAAGTCAAGAGTCCTTGCTTAGGCTTCCTCTGAGGCTGAAGAGAAAGGCACCTAGCACAGTGGTTGGTCCATACATATGTTAGTTGTTGGAATGAACAGGATCAGGTGCTGTTTCACTCCATGCTGGGATGGCACTTACTGAGGAGGCTGCTTCATGGCTAGACAGTTCTTTTTTTTCAAGACCTTCTCAGAATCTCGGCTTTTTGCATCCTTAGTCCTTGCCCACTAAATGCCATTTGTCATACCAGATACTATAATACCTCAAATGACTCCACACATTTCAAATGCCTCTAGGTTGAGGAGTCCTTTTGTTTTCTGGTTTTCAAGACAAAGTTTCTATGTGAAGCCCTGGCTGTTCTGGAGCTCACTATGTAGACCAGGCTGGCCTCAAACTCGCAGAGATCCGCCTGCCTCTGCCTCCTGAGTGCTAGGATTAAAGGTGTGTGCCGTGACCCTTTGTTTCAGAACTACTGGGTTTATATTCTTGTGCTTTGCTTTAAAAAAGGCAGATCAGCTTTCTGAAGCATTTTGAGTTAATATTCAGAGGTTTCAGTAATAGTGTTTTTATTTTGTTGTTGTTGTTTTGAGATGGTCTCACTGTGTATTCCTGGCTGACCTCAAACTCACAGAAATCATTTTGCCTCTACCTCCCAATTGCTGGAATTAAAGATAGTAATAGATTTTTATTCTGTTTGGTTTTTGTTTTTTGAGACAGGGTTTCTCTGTATGTAGTCCTGGCTGGCCTAGAACTTTCTCTGTAGACCAGGCTGGCCTCAACTCAAGAGATCCACCTGCTTCTGCCTCCCTCCTGAGTGCTGGGATTAAAGGCGTGCGCCACCACCTGGCTAGACTTTTATCTTTTAAAAATCTGGGGGCTGTGGATGTAGCTCAGTTGTTAATGGGCTTGTTTTGCATGCATGAAGCCCTGGGTTCAATCTCCAGTACTACATAAAACTGGTATGTTGGTCCAAGTCTGTAATCCCAGCACTCGAGGCAGAAAGATCAGAGGTTCATGGCTATATAGCAAGTTTGAGGCTAGCCTGGGCTAAAAATTTATCTACCAGGCACAGTGGCATACATCAGCAATCCTAGAACTCGGGCGATGGAAGCAGTAGGTTCAGGAGTTCAGGATCCCTTGACTACATAGGAATCAAAGTTAGATTGGGCTCTGAGAGACCTGTTTCAAAAGAGAAAGAAGAAAAGAATAATAATAAAAAGGAGTAGTTACTGGTGCCATTGACTAGGACGTGCCTGCAGTTAGCCGGTGCCTTGGCTCCTCCTTCTTAAGAGGCTTGGGCTTGTTGTCATGAGAGATTTATTAGACCTAATAGTGGTAGGGAGGAGGTCTGGGTGCTTCTGTACAGATGGGGAAATTGAGACACTGAGCAGCTCCCCAGCTGCAGACTCAGCAGTTGACAGGTGGATTGCCTTTTGATTCCAAATTCAATTGTGGTTGGTTGGTTGTTTTGGCTCAAGGTTTCTCTGTGTAGCCCTGGCGGCTGTCCTGGAACTCACCTTGTAGACCCAGGCTGGCCTTGAACTTACATAATGTACATGTCTCTGCCCCCTGAGTGCTGGGATTAAAGACAGCCACCACCCTGCTAAATTCAGTATTATTTACCTCTAGGTTCTCTTCCTCTGAAAGGAGAAAAGCCTGATTATTTTAACTTCATCTTTCAGAACGTGTACTTGGTATTACTTTAGTCCCTTCCAGTCTGTATGCTGTTAGTTTAATCACAGCTGATTAGTGAAGTGCATGCATGTGTGGGTGTCTGTCTGAGTATGATGTAAGTGCATAAGGGTTTTATGTGTTTGTTTTTGTTTCATGTGTCCTCAGGTGGCTTCCAGTGTGTTATGTAGCCTAGGAGACACTTGAAGCCCTGATCCTCTGCCTCGATTTCCAGTGTGCCACTGTATTAGTTTTGACAGTGGTTTTTAAAAATTAGTGTGTAAGGTGGTTTGGTTTTTTTTTTAATTATTAATTTACTTTTATTCTATGTGTGTGAGTCAGTCTGCTTTCACTATTTGCATCTGAGGCCGCCGGGCGTGGCAGCAGATGCTTCTACCCCCTGAGCAATCTTACCAGCACTGACTAAATTTTTTAAAATGGCATTTTTATTTACTAATTTCTTTGTCTTTGTATATGTAATGGACCCACATGTACTATGGCACACATTGGAGGTCAGAGAACAACTTGTTGGGTCAGTTCTCTCCTACTGTATCCTAGGGAGGGAATGAGCCTGTTCCTTTGCTGCTGCTGTTTGTTCCTTTAACACAGGGTCTCACTATGGAGTCCTGGCTGGCCTAAAACAGGCTGGGTTTGGTTTTTGTTTCTTTGGATAGTCTTATATAGCTCAGGCTGGCCTTAAGGTAGCTACAAGGATAACCTTCCTCTTGAGTGTTGAGATCAGAATCACGTGTCACCACACCTGGATGTGTTTTCTTTTTAAATTTATTTTCTTATGTTTATGGGTGTTTTGAATGCATGTATGTCTGCACCACAGAGAGCATTTGAAATGGTTGGGAGCTGCCATGTAGGTGCTAGGAATAAACATGAGTCTCCTGGGAAAGAAGCCAGTGCTCCTAACCTCTGAGCCTTCTCTCTGGCCCCTGTATTTTCTTTCTTCTTCTTCCTCCTCCTCCTCTTTTTTTTTTTCTTCACAGTAAAGCAGAATCTCTTACTTTAATCTACTTTATTTTAAAGTCCAGTTGCAAAATACTCACTCTTTGGATTTCTTCATTTGGAAGCTGTATGTTTTAGTGAGTTTGTGTGACTGAAGTGGATCCTGACAGGAGTGAGGCACTGGGCTATCCTGCCTGCCCACTCTAGGAAGCACCGGCAGATCCAGGTCTTGGTACATGGGCCAGACCTTGTACTAGGAAATGCCCTTCCTCCTTTTTCCTTTTTCTTCCTCTTCATCCCTTTTCTCCCCCACCCCCCTTTCTTTTTTAAGAGATTAAGGACTCGCTGTGTTTCCATGAGGATCATCTGGGTGTTTTTCATCCTCTGCTTTGTGCTGTGTACATCTGTCTCAGGAAGGAAATAGTCCGTGGTGCAATAAGTCTTCAAGGAAGGATGGCCATGGAGCTGGACATGGTGGCTCAGGCCTGTAATCCCAGTACTGGAAAGGTTGAGGGAGGAGACTCTGGGTCACATAGCCAGTGTCCTTAGAAAAAACAAACCGAAACCAAAAAGGGAAGACTGGAGAGTGAGCACTCATCATTTGGTATACATTATTAAGATGGCAAGCAATAGCCATTGTCCAGGGAAAAGCTGTTTGAGAGAACAAAGCCAGTATGTTAACATTTCTGAGTATGCTCCCAGGTCACTACAGACAGTTCACAGCAGTCCTCTGCCTGGACCGGCCCAGTGCAGTGCGCAGGCCGGGAGCTAGACTGTGCTTGGGGAAACAGACCCATCAGCCTGCCTATTGCTCTTGGGAAGTGAACAGTTGATGCTTATTTCCAGCCTTTGGCCTGCTGTGCTTTCTCTACAGCTCCATCTCCCACTCTGTGCTGTCTGAGATGCAGGTGATTGAGCAGGAAACCCCGCTGAGTGCAAAATCTTCCCGTTCACAGCTTGACTTGTTTGATGATGTTGGAACTTTCGCCTCCGGACCCCCAAAGTAAGGCTGTTGCTGGGGCATAGACTTGCCTGAGGTGTTCCTACTCAGGTTTCTCTGAGCTACTCTGCTGTCTCCCTAGGTACAAGGACAACCCCTTTTCCTTGGGAGAAACTTTTGGTTCCCGCTGGGATTCAGATGCAGCCTGGGGTATGGACAGGGTAGAAGAGAAGGAACCCGAAGTAACCATCTCCAGCATCCGGCCTGTTTCAGAAAGGTAGTGTGGGCAGTGCTGTGCAGAACCTGGTGCAGGGATGAAGATGTTCAGTGTTGAGTACAGCTGAGAACCTGGATTTCTAATGCTTTTTAATGTAAGTTTAGCAAATGTAAATAACCACAGATAGGTAGTGACCGTTCATTAGACAGGGCTGTGCTTATCACAACCAGCCTGGAGCTTTTTTACCTTGGGATTTATTTTATGGTGGGAGGGGCCTGATTTTCTGTTTCAGTTCTGATGTGCCTTCCAAAGGCTATATGCTTTTAGCCTTAATGTTTTGATTGACTGCAGTATTAGGGATCAAACCCACGTTTTCCACCTGCTAGGCCCCCTTTTTTTTTTTTTAATCATTTATTTTTATTTTATGTTCATTGGTGTTTTGCCTCCATGTACGTCTGGGTGATGGATGTCAGAAACCCTGGAACTGGAGTTACAGACAGGTGTGAGCTGCTATGTGGGTGCTGGGAATTGAACCTGGGTCCTCTGGAAGAGCAGACAGTGCTCTCAATGCTGAGCCATCTCTCCAGCCCCTCGGCCTTTATTTTAAAAAACAAAACAAAGCAAACCTTATTCCGTTGTTCAAAAAACAATGTTTTGTTGGCAGGTTACCATAGAGTATCCATTTGTAAAATAGGACATCAGTAATAACTTCACTGGGTTGTAAAAGCCCCAGCCTAGAGTCTGTGTTGTCAGTGGGGTGCATGGCCCTCTTATCCACACTAGCATGATTCTGAGAGAGTGATCCCAGCACTGAATAGTCATGGCAGGAGAGTGGATGTAAGGCAGGCACACAGACTGCCACTTGGATGCTGAGGAGGACTGGGTGGCAGCAGTGATGGTGGGATCTTCTGTGCCTCAGGGAGCCACAGTCAGTGGAGCCTAAGTCCTCCAAACTGTATTCCCACTCCATCTACTGGAGGGAACTGAGGCTCTTTGTGCCTGGCTTCAAAGAGCCTCAGTTGAAAGGGGAGAGGACCTCTTGCTATTCTTTTGGAGGATACTCACTAGGGAAAGGTTCCTGAATTCCAGAGTCACAGGATAGACATGGTTTCCATGGCCAGAAAGCTGTGGTGTGGTTTTTGGTCTCTGAACTCTGTTTCCCCTGGTGGTAATGGGAAGGGACAGAGATGTTCTGCACTGGTCCACAGAACCACGAGCCGGAGGGAAGTGGAGAGCCGGAGCTCAGGTCTTGAATCCAGTGAAGCCCGTCAGAAGTTTGCAGGGGCCAAAGCCATCTCATCTGACATGTTCTTTGGTCGAGAGGTGGATTCTGAGGTTAGTGAAGTTGTGCCTTCTCTGCTGCTGTCCTTGGGATACAGTATTAGGGAGGTTGGCGTCCGTCAAGAGACCCCCGAGACCTTGCCTTTTCTCCCACAGTATGAAGCCCGGTCTCGGCTGCAGCAGCTCTCGGGCAGCAGTGCCATCAGCTCGTCAGACCTTTTTGGGGACGTGGATGGAGCTCATGGAGGAGGTAGGCTCAGTGTATGGTCGGCACCCAGTGAGGCCTGTGAGCATAGCTGAAGGCCCTGAGCTGGGAAGGGCTTCTTGTGGGGCTCTTGGTCACCCCTTCCCTTGCTTTCACAGGAACTGTATCTCTGGGGAACGTACTTCCTACCGCTGACATTGCCCAGTTTAAGCAAGGTGTCAAGTCTGTGGCTGGCAAGATGGCTGTGCTGGCTAATGGTGTGATGAATTCTTTACAGGTGAGCTCACGCTGGGCTGCTGGGCCTGGGAAGAAATGTAAAACAAATGCTTGGAGGTTTGCCTTCTGCTGTATCCAGACACTGCTGGGTAGCCACCGGCCGCTGTAGAGAGAGCGCTTGTTTTTCTTGGCAGGGCAATTTTCCATCCCTGTATTTGGGCTGAGCCTCCCCCTAAGGTGATTTGGCCACGCTTGTTACTTCTACTATTCTCTTCCCTCCTGGTTCTGTGAGCTCTGGCAGGAGTTCCCTTTTCACTAGTACCCAGGTGCCTTTCACCCCAGAGTCCACCCCACACTCTCAACATGGGGTCCCCAGCCCCATGCAGCTGCTAGCCTTACTCCTTACCCCGCTGTGGGGCATGCAGGGGAGGCATTGTGATTGCTGAGGGGCTGCTGCAGATTAGAGACTCTGACTGTGCTTTCCTTCTCCCTACTCAGGATCGCTATGGCTCCTACTGATCCAGGCTCCGTGCTGTGGTGGTGACAGCAAGAACCCTGATTCCCAGGCCAGGGGCGCCTGCCTGCCTTGTGGATCGGGATTTGTTGACTTTGTGTGTGTGGTGTGTGAGTTGAGTGGCTTTGGAGGATCTTAGGCGAGGGGAATGGTCAGCATCAGCCTTGTCCTTTGCCTGTGCGTTGAGTCCTTGCCCTCACCCCTCACACTCTCCTCTCCATGCTAGTGCTCGCTCTTCCAGTCCTGCCCCGAAGCTGCTGCTACTTAGCCTGCTGCACTGGGAGTGAGGGAGGAGTTCCATCAGGAGGGCTTCATGGGTCTAGTTCTTCCCCAAGTGGGGAAGGCATAAGGCTTTTGCGGGCTCTGGGATCCTTGTAGGTGGTCTGGGGGTCTGGGCCTCGTCTCCTGGAGACAGGGGAGGCCTAGCAAGAGCTGTGCTGTATCAGCCCTCAGGGAGAAGTTCTGGACTTGGCACTGCTGGCACTGTCAACGGCCTCTTGTGGGCTCCAGGGGAGGATGGGTCAGGAGAAGGACCTGGTAACTCACTAAGGGCTAGAACTTTTGCTTGGCACCTAAAGGGTTTATCTGGGATCAGCCTGGAGGCCTGAGCAATCTTCGTCACCACTGTCCCTTGGAGGCTGACTTGTGCCTAGGTGTCTGAGAGCCCTTGTCTACCGTTACTGTGGGGCAGAGCACCCTCTGTCTACGCTTGAGATTCTATCCTTTTGTGTCCTGCTTGGCACCCATGGTGGGTCTCATCTGGGTCCTCCCTGGATGCTGTGAGCCTGCTACTGGCTGAGGAAGCTGAGGCTCTGAGAGAAAGAACCCCCTGGAGCTCAGCTTTTGTCCTCTGCATCGTTCTGGGTTGGGGTCCTGGACAGCACCCCACCAATCAGCGAGAGCTGGAGGACCTGCAGCTGCAGGCCCCACTCAGGCAGCCGGGCCTCGCACTGTGTCACCCTTGGTGCCATCCCCTGCCATGCTGGCAGTCTGGGCCCAGCCCTAGCTGTGGATCTCAGGTTGGGCTCCCAAACACCACAGACCACTCTCCCTCCCTCTCCCCAGAGGGACATGACTTTCTTTCAGCACTGTTTGTATTGGAACAAAGTGGTGTCAGAATAAAGCCCCCACGGGGCCTGTGGGTCAGTGTCCTCTCCATCCTGCCTCCCTGCCCAGTGTGGCCCTTCGCTCACTCGCTGGGCTCCCACGGATATGGATTGGGCGTCGGTGCCAAAGCTGAGGGCACTCTCTCCGGGGCCTCCAGCTTGTCTCTTCTCTGAAAGCCAAAGGCCCCTGGCTCCTTGCCCCTGTGCTGCCGCGGGGTCCGATACAGCCTCGACCTCACCACCCTGTTGCACGTGGAGGAAAGAGGTGGTGTTAGTTGGCCCTTGAGTCTGTCTGCATCCTCAGCGGTTCTGCACCTCATGACAGGAGGCAGACTGGGGCCTGCTTCTCAACGGAGCTGTTTCTGTTTGGTTTAGACAGTGTCTCCACAGCCTAGACTGGCCTTGTACTTGTAATCCTCTTGTCTTGGCCCTGGCACTGGAATGACAGGCATGCACTAAAATGCCTGGCCTGAAAAGCATTTTAGAGTTTCAAACTTGGGAAGAGTTAGAGATGCCCCTTTCCTTACAGGGCCACTTTGTACTTGGGATCCTCAGCACTGTACAGTTGTAAACTGTACACTCTGGGACATGCAGGGTTAGAAAGGACAGGTCAAGGGAGCCATGGGGTTCTAAGCCAGTGATTTCCAGTGCTTTGGAATGACCTGGGGTGTCGGTGAAATAGAGATTTCTGTTTCCAACCCCAAATTGGCACAGTAGGACTCCAGCTTGGTAACTGGCACTGTCCCAAACTTCCCTGTGGTTCTGCTACCCACCAGGCTTTGAGAAACCTTTCAGGAACTCACTCAGATGCGTGGCACTCACTGCAGGGCTTTTTGGAAGCCACTTGTAATCACCCACTGGCAGGTCTTGGTAAGGAGGAGTGGAGGGAATTATGTGTTCAGTAAGTGGTGACATTGGCTTTACTTGGGGCAGGCAGCCTGCTCTGCCATGAGTCCTGCATTAATTTTATTTTGCAGAGGACCTACCTCATTCAAGAAAGGTGAAAATCACCTCTCCAGTTACCCAGTCTCTGCTCCAAAACCTTAGGCCTGCTTTGTGCATATGTGCACTACTGCCCTGACCTGGGAGCAGGTCTTCACAGACCCTGGAAAAGGCCGGGCAGCTCTAGTTCTTGTGGCCAGGGTCTCACAAGTGGTAGAACCTGACTGAAAGTCCTGAGATGCTGCTGAAGGCCATTTCAGGTGTGCCTCTGCTTTGAATGGCTGCCAGGTCCTCTGTGCGGAGGCAGGTCTCCCTGCTCCAGTGGCCCCCTGGCTCCACCTCCCATCAGTTAGAAAAGCCCCCAATCACTTGCCCTTTCCCTCCCCTTAGCCTACTGGCTTTAGACTCATTGCTTACCAGAGACAAGGGACTTTATTCATTTCACAGATTGGACTATTTGATACAAACTTGAAGCCGACTTTGAAAGTGAAATTCTTGCCATCCTCCCTCTTATTCCAGCTAGTGGCTGATTTCTCCAGCAGAAGGCCACGGTTGATATTCCCAGTACGTGCTCTCAGGAGTCACCCTTGACCATGAAGACCCTGCATTACTAATTCATGTTCCTCTTGTGGGAAATGACCCTTACTAGGAGGGTCGTGGTGGCTGAGAAGACACTGTACTTAAAGCAGACTGCCAACAAAAGGCTACAAGCCAAAACCCTTCCCAGAGATGACGTGGCCTTCAGCCTAGGGCACAGCAGGTTGTCAAAAGCTGGGAGCATGAATTCCGGGGTTTCTGGGGTTACTCAACTATCTGGAGGGCGGTTATTCACGCTTCTCTCCAGCAGAGGGCAGCACAGTGATGCTGGAGAAGTCGGGGGAGGGCAGCAAGAGCAGGGTGGGGAGCAAGGTGCAGGCCCCAGATGGGACCCTGCAGGTTCAAGTCTCAGACTCGTCTGTCTCTTCAGTGGAGCCATCGCTCTCTGCATCCAGTTTGCGGGAGCGATGGAGGGGTTTCCATGGGGAACCAACCCGGGGAGGGGTTCGGGAAGGCAGGCAGCTGGCCTCAGAAGTGGCAGTGATGGAGTTGACCAGGCCTGGGACCTGGACCAGCCTGAAGAAGGAAAAGCCCAGAGTTTGAGTCCCCTATTCAGAGGCCAGCACGTCCATGCACTTGAGCAGACCCCCAAGGACGTAGGGTACCTTTGTTCTCTGCTGGCCCCAAGCCCTTTCACTGACCAACATGGGGTGTTTAAAATAGGTGCTGTGTCACCTACTGTGGTCACAGTCACCGCTAACAGATCTGGCTTCCACAAGAGGGCAGCATCTTCCCACTTGACACTTACAGCCGCTCCAGCTCCTCATCCATGGCTGGGTCATGCATCAAGTCTCCTTTGTCTGGCAAAGCTCCTAGAAGATAGGGGTTTGGGGTGAAGTCACAAAACAACATGAGGGCCCTGCAAGGGAGCAGATCCTCTGTCCCTCGCCTTCATGTCTGACAATTCGTTCATCAGGGAAAGTTAGTCCACGTGGGACAGGGAGTCAGCTGCTACTTCATACATTTAGTGATCTCACTTTCCCTCCCTTACTTGGGGCAAAAGTGACAGCTAAGGAGATATCCCCAAACAGGTGATCAACCCCCTTCCAAGACCGGATGTGCTTTGTGACCAGCACTGGGTGTTCAGTTCCTGAGGCCCCAAGTGTGGAGCTGGAAAGATTATGGTCTAGGCTAAATCCAAAGGGTAGAAAACAGCCAGTGTATACAATTGCCCTTCCCTTGATCCCATCCCCTCAAATGTAGGATATGTGGAAACATGCTAAAATTGCTGCTTCTAGTGAGGAGGAAATCGATCCCATCTTGAGATCTGGTACTAGCATCTGTCCGGATTGGTTTCCTTAGCCATAAAGGCATACATAGGTTGGTGATGCTATTGGGAAGTATATGAAGAGTTTTGGGTGCTTCCTCCAATGAAATTTTCTTCTTTTTGCTATTTTTTTCAGAATAATCAGATTTTTTTTTTCCTAGCTAGGGAAAAAAAACCCAACAACAACAAAACCCACCTCCATAATGAGTAGGAAGGTGAGATTGAAATTTGCAGAGAGGGCGATTCTCACCAGGAAATTGTTGAAGGAACGGGGCTTAATGGCCGTTTGGCCTCTAGGCAGACAGTGGTGCTGGGCTTGAGACTCCCCAGCAGCTAGCGCTGGCCCCTCTGACTCTATTACACCTTCAGGTTGTGCCCCAGATCGTTCTGTGGGGACAGATTTCTTCCACAAACTGTTTCGAGCAGGCTAGTTCCAAGTTACTATTTTTAACACATGCTGCCTTCTGTTCTTGCCTATTCTACACATTAGTCATTAATTAGTAGTTAGAAATAAATTGTGTAAGGGTCCTTTTTATCCTCAGAACTGGAGATTGGAATGAAGGGATTTTTTGTTTTTTGTTTGTTTTTTTAAGACAGGGTTTCTCTCTGTAGTCCTGGCTGTCCTGAAACTCACTCTGTAGACCTGGCTGAGCTGCCTGCCTCTGCCTCCCCAGTGCTGGAACTAAAGGCATGTGCCACCACCTCCCAGCTTTGAAGGTTCTTTTTTAAGAGCAGAGAGGGGATGAGGTTAGTGCAGGCTGTGGTTGTTGCTAACTAGCTTTTCTTTTCCTCCTAGCAGCTATCACTGGTAGAAAAGTAGTCAGTTCCCAGGACTGTGACACCTAGAGAGCAGCCACTGGCTCCCAGGTGGCCTCTTTTCTAGCCCCAGTCCAGCTGGCGACCTTGCTTATGAATCTTAGTTGAGCAGGTCCCTGACTCCCGTCTGGGGAGCATGCATGTTTAGCTCGCCTGTCTCCTCTAGAACACTGGCAGATGTGTGTCTACAGAAATAAGCATAAAGGTCCCAACCCAGCTTCTGGCTCACACTGTGCTGGGTATTCTCTGGATCCCAACCACTCAACTGCCACAAGGAGGAGGGATGCCTTGTGTCTCTCTGAGACTCACAATCCTGGATCGAATCACACAGGGAGATCCTCCTGAGCAAAGATGGAATCATAAATCCTTTAACCTCCTCCAGGATCTGGGTTTGTGGCACACACCTTTAGTTCCAGCACTTGGGAAGCAGAGGCAGGCAGTTCAAGGCCAGCCTGGTCTACGCAGTACATTCCAGCTACACAGAGCTATACAGTGAGACCCTGTCTCAAAACAACAAAAGACAACAAACCTCCAGCAAGAGTGGCCTGCCGGCCCTCCCCGGGAGGGAGAGTGGCTGGGGGAGGAGTGTGGTGGGTGGAGGCCAGCCAGTGAGCAGAAAACCGATGGGCAGGAAAACTGGGCCAGTCGCCACTTTTTTTCCCTCCTCTCTTTTTCAGATTTATCAGATTTTTTTCCCACCTGGGAAAAAAACACCTCCCAGACACACCTTTGCCCTGTTTCTAAATTGGATTCGGGTCACTTTGATATATAATCTCCAGAACTACTGGGTAAATAGCCCTGCGTCTGCCCAACCTGCAGGCCACTCCCTAGAACAGAACCAGAGATTCTCTAGGGAGGGGCCGGCCAGGCCTATGCCAGGGAGCAGAGCAGCAGCTCATTCATGTTGGGGCAGGGCAGAAAGCTGTCAGTCACATGGGAATGTGAGGGACCTCCTAGGGCTGGCAGTTTTGGGTTATGCTCATTGTAGCTTCTAGGCCAGAGATTCAGAGACTCCTACCCCTGTAAGGGCCGTATCTGCCGACAGAAGCCAGCTGCTACCTGTGCTGGGAGGAGCCCAGAGGTCACAGGAGCGCTACTTACCCAGTGCTTGGTTGATTCCATGATGCTTTGAGAGAGCCACAAGGAATCCATAGAAAGTGAGCCTCTGGACATTGCTCAGGATCTCTTTGACAAGCGCTGGGGGTGGACAGCTAGAAGAGAAAATGCAGAGGCCAGATTCAAGCCTAAGTGCCATCTTTTCATCCACTCCTCCAGGACACTCAAAAGCTGGGAGACCATGGCAGGAGCAAGGCCCAGACTGCAGACGCACAGGGCTGGGATGCTCAGTGCTACTCAGTTGGTGAGCTTAGAGATGGAGCATGCTAGCTAGGCATGGGCTCTGCCACACCCCGGCCCCATAACCAAAGCTTTTACAGGGAACCCAGATGAGAGGGCAAGAGGACGCGGCCACTGGTGACAGCTCCTTGCCTGGAGGCTATCCCTAAGGTGCCTTCGTGCCTCAGTTTCACCTTCCCTTTCTGTGGAAAGGTTTTGGAACAGTAAATGTTTCCTTTCTAAGAAGGCTAGGCTCGTCTTCCCCTAGTAAACAAGTCACCTACAGCCAGTTTTTCCTGGTGAAAGTGCTCCTTTGTGAGCCACCTGCTTTGGGGGCAAATGGCCATGTTTTCAAATTTGGAAACCCTGAGCCAATCAAAATATATTGCTAGAGACTTGTTCCCAGACCCGCAGCCTGGCCCCGCCCCCGGGGCTGAGGTGGGCGGGGCCTCGGCCATGTCCCACCTGTACTTGTGCCGGTCACACAGGTTCTCCAGGCGCTGATAGAACAGTGATGCCTCCACTCCGTCCAGCATACCGGCATCACCCAAGACAGGTCGCTGGCGATGCTGCCCACTGGATGATGTTGGCACAATCACTGTGTTGGGGTTCTTCCCTGACAGCAAGTCCTGGTAGATGGCAGCCACACTGTCCAAAAACTCTGGTACCACAGGGATGGGAAGGTACAGTTTAGGCAAGGAGGTCATATTTCATCTCTTCACCATGTCCCCCTTCTCTGATAGCTCAGTTCTGTCCAGCCTCCGTGCAGATGCGAAAATCCCTGAGGTGATGGACTGTTGCCCTCATGAGACTAGATGAGGCCCCCACTGCAGACCTGAAGAGAACCCTATCTTTTTAATTCATTTACCCAACAACAAGTTTGCTATGTAATTATTTGCTTATCTGTCTCCTTGCTGGAATGTAAGAATCTTGAACAATGGCAGGGGTCATGCCCTACAGATGTCTCCTGTCCCAGTGCCTAATACTGTGCTGGTACATGTTAAATGCTATAACTGTGTTCTTTCTTTTGAAAAGTGAACACATGTACATTCTCACTGGTTAGCCCCATTTCATGAGGCCATCTGCTTCATGAAAGTGTGTTGGAGGATGCAGGAAGTATCTTTGTTACTGCCCAGACTGGGCCTCTTTTAGTGTACTCAAAATACCTTGAAAGAAAGGAAGGAAAAATAAATACCACTGAGGAAGAGAGGGCCCTGCAAACTGCTAATTTAGTAATCATTTGAAGTTGTTTTTCAAGCTTTGTATTCACACCATTGTTAGTAAACAATGACTTATGGCCTGTTCTCTCTCTTTCTCCCCCTCTCTCCCTCTCTCCCCGTCTCCTCTCTCTCTCTCTCTCTCTCTCTCTTCTCTCTCTCTCTCTCTCTCTCTCTCTCCCCTTTCTCTCCCCTTCTTCTCCTTCTCCCTTCCTCTTCTCTCTCCTCTGTATGTGCATGTTAGAGGAGAGGAATCCTCCCAAAGATGGCTGCTCCTTCGCTGAGGTCTAAGAGCTTCTGAGAAGGGAGACAGACGCTGGTGCTGCTGGAGCAGGTGGTGACCCCTTGTTCTAGCTCCTGCCTGCACAGCCCTTGGGCTGCGATCAAGTCAACAGAATGTGGCACGTAAGTGAGGCCAAAGCTGACTGGGGCACTGGTTGGCAAAAAGGCTATTTCCAGGCTCCAAAGACAGCTTTCTTTTTTCACTGGAAAAGCACTTTAACTAAGTTTCTTTATGGATGCAGCAATTTATAAACCCCAAATTCAATTTGGTATATGAGTTGTATACATTTATATTTATCTATTTTTATTCCATTTATTAAGTCAAATGGGCAAATGTCATTTGCAACGACATGAACTGGGAAGCAGAGTGGAAGTGAGATAGAGCTGGTGTGTGTGTGTGTGTGTGTGTGTGTGTGTGTGTGTGTGTGTGTAGATTCTTGTTCTTTTAGAGATGAGGTCTCATTATGTTGCCATGGTAGCCTTCATCTCCTAGACTAAAGTGACCCTTGTGCCTCTGTCTCTTTAGTAGCTTGAACTACAGTCCTGTACTGTTGCTTCTGGTTTGGTGTGTGCTTATTGAAAACTATGAGTATGGTAAAAGATATGCCACACATGGTCAAGGGCTAAGGGAGTGGTTAAGAGCACAGGTCTGAGTTCTAACTGTGCAGGCTTATCTCTTCAGACTAGTGAACAGATTAAAGTCCCAGTGCACACCTGGGAAGCAATAAGGTTTTAATAAGTGAATGCTATTGATGCTCTTACTGCTGTTATCGCTTAAATGGCTTTCTTTGTGCTGCTGACTGGAAGAAGTGTTTTTCAGTATCTTCAGGACACTGAGGAAGTAGGCTTGGCAGACTGAATAATGTGACCGCCAGTGTAAGTCAGACATCCTGTTGGTGGGTCGTGATGTAGCATACCCCTAGAGGAAGTGGGGAAGGGAAATGTGTGTGCCAGGCACACAGATGGAAAAGAGGGTGAGAAAGGGAGGCATGGTCCCTGACAAAAGCCACACGGGGCCTGGAACATTCTTACCTGAATAATAAAACTGGATCTGGAAGGCAAAGAGGAAATCTGAAAAAGACATCAAGCAGTCCATGGCATCATCCATGAGCACGATCCTGAGGGGAAAGAGGGAGAGAATGAGAGACGAGAGTACGTTACATGTGTGTGCCTTTGAGGAGAGAAAAGGCCAAGCTGACAGGCAAAGATCATGCACAAACGAGTTGTTTCTAGGCCCCCAGTCTCCCGTGGGGCTGCAGCATGTTTGGGAGAAGGGTCCCGAAGCCAGTTCCTCTTAGAACCACTCACTTCTCCATCAGCCGAACTCCGCTGCCCAACTGAGCTGAGCACACTGCTCCCAGGGCAGGCTCCCAGGGCAGTCTCAGCGGCACCAGTCAATGGAGCATGGGCAGAGGGCGCTGGAGGCGGCAAAGAGAGGGTGCAAGTGTAACGCAGCCAAGACCTCTTTTCATATCCTTCAGCAGTAAATCCTTTCATTCTGCAGCGAGGACCATTTAGTTCCGAATAAACACCGCTCATCAGAAAAGGCAAGAAGAACAGCCGAGAGAGAGGTTTAAAGGGGTCTTGGCAAGTGGTGCTGAGATTTAATAAGCTACCAAATGGCCAGAACAGCGACAGGCACCTCCACTCGGGGACATGGAAGGTAGATTGGGGACAGGGGGAGTAGGCAATTCTGCACTTGAGAGGGTCACAGAACACACATCAGCTAGTGTGGAGGCCACTGCAAGTACCCGTCTCCGCTCTTCCTACTGGGCACCCTCAAGGAGAAACCATTTGATTGGTAAAGAGATCACACCACGGCCATGTTCATACTCTCTCAGGGATGTAGCTGAAGGGGGACAGGAAGAGAAGGAAGTCAGCACTTGCTGGGCTCTAGCCGTGTGCCAGGCAGAGTGCCAGACTCCTCTGCTGGAGGGAGCTGGGCCTCCAATCTGTTTCTGACAGGGCCCTTCTGGCTTTATCTTTCTTTTCTTTTCTTTCTTCTTTTTCTTTCTTTCTTTCTTCCTTTCTTTCTTTCTTTCTTTCTTTCTTTCTTTCTTTCTTTCTTTCTTTCTTTCTTTCTTTCTTTCTTCCTTCCTTCCTTCCTTCCTTCCTTCCTTCCTTCCTTCCTTCCTATTTTAAATTGTTTAGTTTTGCTTTGGGGTATTTTTCTAAATTTATTTCCTTGAATCAGAGGGTCTCCAAACTGGAAGTGGATCAGCTTGAGAGTCAGTGGTATTTACTCTAGAGAAGGGACTTTATGGAGAACACCGTCTGAGTAGTAAGTACCCTTGTCTTAGAATTGTGCAAAGAGGGCTAGGATTAGGGTTAGAGTTAGGCACTAGGGGTTAGGGCTAGGTCTATAGTCCTGAGGACAGAAGAGGGTTCCTAGGGGCTGTGATAACAATAGCAGAGACAGGAATGGTTTACTGAGCACTCTCTCCATAGGGGGCACCACACAGAGTTTTAACTTCCTTCATTAATCTTCACCCCGCAGCACCAGATGTTGGACTTGTTACTTCCTTCTGTACCCGAGGGTCTTTGATCCCACAGGAGTCAGCTTACTCAAGTACACACGTAACTTGTGAGTTTGCATGACACCACAGGCTGAGTGTGTCCATTAGGTAGGTCACACTGCTTCTTTCAAAAGGAGGAAGAAGCCAAGTGCATGCCTTAGATCCAGGCACTGGAGATGTAGAGGCAGAGGCAGCTCTGTGAGTTCAAGGCCAGCACCAGCCTGGTCTATGTAGAGTTCTAAGACAGCCAGAGCTACTTAGAGACCCTTTCTAAAAATAATAAGACGCACTAAAAGCCAGGCAGTGGTGGCGCACGCCTTTAATCCCAGCACTCGGGAGCCAGAGGCAGGCCAGTGTGGGACGCGTCAATGCTGCAAGGGCCACAGGGGGGCGCTGCGGGCCGCCGTCAGTGCCCGGGAAACTAACCGAAGCCCCCCGATCTAAACGGCTCGGCTCGGGATTTCACCCAACCTGAGGGGGGGAGAGGGAGAGAGGGAAGGAGGGAGGGGGAGAGAGGGAGAGGGGGAGGGGGAGAGAGAGGGAGAGGGGGGAGAGAGAGGGAGAGGGGGGAGAGAGAGGGAGAGGGGGGAGGGGAGAGAGGGGGAGGAGAGAGGAAGAGAGGGAGAGGGAAGGGGAGGGGAGAGAGGAAGGGGGGAGGGAGAGAGACAGAGAGAGAGAGAGAGAGAGAGAGAGAGAGAGAGAGAGAGAGAGAGAGAGAGAGAGAGAGAGAGAGAGAGAGAGAACAGAGAACGAGGGCACTGAGCGAGCCTGCCTGAGACATTTGGAGGGGAGGCAGCAGAGACAAGGTCTGGGTTAGTGAAGATCAGTGCAGGGGTGGAAGGCCCTCCCAGGAAAACCCGGGGAGGAAGGGCCACCTCAGGAGGAGAGAAGGGACAGCCCTGTCCCTGCTGCTCTACTCCAGGTTGGCCAGGCACCCTAGCGGCCGAAAGCAAGTGACTTCAGGAGAGCACTGGGCTGAGCCTCACCCCTGGAAACCTTGGGTGGTGCCTCCTCTATCATTAACCTGGATCCTAGGGCTCATGTGGATAGTCGCAGTTGATTTGTATCTTTATTAGTCATTATATTGTGATGCAATTAAAATACCATAAAATCAACCCATTACAAATATATAACTCAGTGTTTTAGTATACTAAGAACATTGTGCAATCATCATCATCACACCTGCTAATTCTAGAAGTTACCTCTCTTTGCATTTCTCTCCCATCAGCATGCTCCTGAGGCAGACTCTGCTTCCCAGAGGCTCCAAGCAGATCCTGCCAGCACCTCTCTGGACTGTAGGAAAATGCCCTCCCTAACCCAAGACTACATACAGGACAAAACTCTATACTCTGCCCCCACCTCAGAACTGGCTCAGCTTTCTGTCAGGCTTTTTAAAGAAAGATTTATGTTATTTTTAGTTAGGTGTGTCTATGTGTAGGTATGTGCATGTGAGTACAGGTGCCTGAGCATCGGACTTACAGCAGTGGTAACTGGGTGCTGAGAACCAAAGCCAGGTCTTCTGGAAAAGCTGCAAACACTCTTAATCACTGAGCCTCCCTCTAACCTGAGAGGCCATTCTTGATCAGAACGTTAGCCTCCTTTTATTTCTGTTATTGTGTTAAGGTTCAGGCTTTATTTAAGTACAGATTTTTTTTTTTTAATGCACACAAGCTGTGCATTAATACACACCCACCCTGCTGTGTAGTTAGCTGCTGGGACTGCTGACCTGCGGCAGCCAGAGACAATGGTTCAGATGCATGTTGTTTACTTCTTTGGCATCCTGGCCACAACCCCCCCCTTCTTCCCGTTCTTATCTACCCCAGGAACTTGCTGCTCTTTTCAGGATGGCTTTGCTGCTCTAGGAGGAAACACCTTCAACAGTCTTAGCAGAGAAGAATTGGCCCGAGAGCAGCACTTTCAACTTTGTGGATCAGGAATGTGTGCCTGTCACCTACCTGGTCAGGGGCAAAGTCCCTGGGAGTATGAGCTTATCTGTTTGCTGCTCACAGAAACAGTGCTGGATGTGGAAGTCTGGCCCTTGGGTCTTTCTGCAGTCTGTGGTAAGCACTTCTGGGATTCCAAGAACTGGGCTTACATTTGAATCACTGGTCATGCTTGTGCCAGAAACACCACTTCCTCCTCTTCTCCTTCTCCTCCTCCTAAGACAGGGGTTTCTCTGTGTAGCCCTGGCTGTCCTAGAACTCACTCTGTAGACCAGACTGGCCTCAAACTCAGAGATTCAGCCGCCTCTGCCTCCCAGTGCTGGGATTAAAGGTGTGTGCGCCACCATCCAGCCAGAAACATTTCTTGATCCTTTCTTTTGGACAACATGAGAGACCTAAGGGTGGTCATGATACTCAGTAGGAGATGGCTGCTCCCTCCATAGACATGGGCACTGCTAAGGAAGAAAGACCAAGCCCTCCTTGAAGATGGCACAGTATGGTGGCAGAGCGGAGCCTCAGGGAGGCAGGGCAGCCTACGTGCTTGACTGTTCCTGCCATTGACTTGGCTGAAACTGATACCTGAGTCAGGAATGCAGCACATGTGGATGACCTTGTTTCAAGGAAGGTTCTGGAAGAGTTCTGGGGTGATGGATTGGAGTTCAAGATGAGAGAGTGAGGGAGTTATCTGTGGGAATATATGAGAGAGAGAGAGAGAGAGAGAGAGAGAGAGAGAGAGAGAGAGAGAGAGAGTCTGTGGATGTCAGAGGGATCAGATCCCTTGGAGCTGGAGCTACATGTGTGCTATTCGCTACCTGGGGTGGTTTCTGGAAACTGAACTTGGGTCCTCTGCAAGAACAATACATACCTTTAACTGCAAGAACAATACATACCTTTAACTGTAAGAATAATACATACTTTTAACTGCCAAGGCATCCCTCCAGCCTCTTCATTTTAAAAATAGAAAAATATCTTTTTTATTTTGAAAATTAAGGCATTGGAAAGATAGCTCAGTAGTTAAGAACACTTGTTGAGATTGTAAAACATCGGTAATGAACTTCTGCCCTCCGGGGTTCTCCCATTGGGCTGTAAGCCTGTATTTAAGACCTCCTCTCTCCTTCAATAAATGGCATTCGGCATTGAAAAAAAAAAAAAGAACACTTGTTGCTCTTGCAGCGGGCCTGGGTTCGGTTCCCAGCATCCCATGGCAGTTCACAACCATCTGTAACTCCATTTCCAGGGGATCCAATGCCCTCTTCACCTCCACTGCCACCAAGTATGCATGTGGTGCACATACATATATGTAGGCCAAACACTCATAAAATAAAACTAACTAAATAAAAACAAAGCCCACCCTATAAAGACAAGTGGTGGTATGTGTCTGTAATCCTAGCACTCTGGAGGCTGAGGCAATGGGATTGTTAGTTCAAGGCCAGCGTGGTCTACATAATGAGACTCTGTCTCAAACAAAACAAATTAAATCAAGGCAAAACAAAGCAGACACAAACACCACATGTAGTCCTGTCCATCTCCAAACAAATGCTCTGACCCATGAACATTCGAGCATACTCTGCTTGCTCTCAACTCCAGCAGAACTGTGGGAAAGGCAGGCAGGAAGCTATCACCCTGCCTTTGTCTTCCCAGGCAGAGACAACCTGGGTTGTCCATCCCCACAGATAACCCCCTCATCTTGAACTCCAATCCATCACCCCAGAACTCTTCCAGAACCTTCCTTGAAACAAGGTCATCCACATGTGTTGCTTTCCAGTGGACAGCAGTTGGCTCAGCACCCTGCCCGCCAGAGGCCTTTTGCTAACACGCCAGCTGCTCTGACACCTGGAGAAGCCTGGCCACCCTGGCTTTGAAGTGGAGCCAGCAGGGAACCGCTGCCAACAAGAGTCTGCACAAATCTATTGGATCACGGAGGGATCCTTGCAGGCGATGCCTCCGGGCTAGAGAGAAGGCCTCTGGGGAGAAATACAGGCGGCACTCTGGTTCAGGCTGGCTCTGAGCAGAACCATGTGGAGGGTGGAGTCCAGGGCAGGCAACTGGGATGAAGCAAGCGGAGTTGGCAGGGTCCGAGCTGGTCCCAGGGGGTTGGCTGCTCTCTTCTTCACTGACTTCCAAGAGCTGGGACAAGCTGGCCGGTTGGGAGGAAGTGGGGGCCAAGCTTCCAGTCCAAACTCACTGAAGCACCAAGCTGCTCTGCACCCCTGGTCTAGTGGCATGAGCTGGTCCCTTTTCCCTGACATTCTGGGTTTGATGACTCAGAGATCAGGTCTCGGTTCTAACTGTGTCTCAGTTTCTCCATATATAAGGAAGAGCTGACCACGGTTCCGATAGCAAAGGACACTGAATAATGCAATCTGAGGATGAACTTTGCCCAGGGGCTCAGAAGCTCAAGAGCAGCGTGAGTGCTGTCAACAGAAGGCGCCTCTCTGGGTTAAGGTGCTGGAAGAGCCTAAAATAGCAAATAAAAGTGGCTGGGTGGAAGTGAATGCTGCCAGCTCCCAAGCCAGGCAGAGGCTGCCAGCCGGAAGCTGGCTATTTAGTTTCTAGCCCACTTTTGGGGGAACCAACGCTTAGCCAAAGCCCAAAAGAAGAGCTGCTTTACATGACTAAACTTCTTTGGAGAGGTCGTGTGACTAGTGTCCTTCATTGGGACAGCTGAAGCACGTCCCCAAGTTGGTCTGCGCTAACAGTCCACCCTGGCAGACTGTTTTAACAGGACAGTGATAAAACCATGTGAGGACCTAACCCCAAGGTCAGGGAGCATGCTGCTGGGAAGGTTTCCTGGGTCTCTCTCCTGGCTTGGGTGAGAAATGTGCTACCCCAGTCCAGTCCTCAAAGGCATAGGACATGTAGGTCACAGCTTTCCCTAGGTGCCAACCTGTACCTCCAGGGCACCCCAATCCCATCTACCCTGTAGGGCCTGACAAGTCTGACCCGGAGCAATATTAATAACAATAATGCTCAATATCCATTTTCATATCTTTTGAATTAAAATTGTATTTGCTCATTTGTGTATATTAGGTGGACAGCTCATGCCACAGTCATGTGTGGAGGTCAGAGGACAGCTGGAGGGATCAGTTCTTTCCTTCTACTCTATGGGTCCCAGAGATGGAACTCAGGTGTCACTCTTAGTGGCAAATGCCTCTACCTGATGAGCCCCGCCTCCTCTTACTGATTCTGTGAGATAAGTTTGGTGAGCATATTTACAAGGACCTAGAGGTTCAGAAGAGTGTCATAAGTTAACCAAGATCACAAGCCCGCATCTAGAGAGCTCTCACTGAAATCCAGGTCTTTCTGAGTCTTGAGCACAGGTTCTAGGCCATTTGCTGTATCTGTTAAGAAAACAGCCTGGACTCCGTGTTGGCAATAACCTTTCTAGGCCTCTGCCCTGCTCCTGCTCCTGCTCTTGGCCTCAGTTCTGGC
Organism: Peromyscus leucopus; assembly: GCF_004664715.2. Taxonomy (NCBI): domain Eukaryota; kingdom Metazoa; phylum Chordata; class Mammalia; order Rodentia; family Cricetidae; genus Peromyscus; species Peromyscus leucopus. The sequence goes on from NC_051066.1 coordinate 67,017,818, forward strand.
ACCCGCCTGCAGAAGGGCTGGAGATTCAGGCCTGCCTCTGCTGCTTCCCTGCAGACACCTTACAGCCTGCCTTTTTATCCCAGAACCACCAGAGGGAGAAGCCTCAGGTCTTAGGTGGACTGCTCACACACAGGTTTGGGGAGGTAAAGCCTGAACGGAATGTGCAGCCTAGAAGGCCTGCCTTCCTCCTGCCCTGTCCACGGCTCTCTGTAGGCACCACCAGTGGAAAGACCAGCTGCTTGCACACTGTACCCGGAATTCTCTGGTCCTCTCACTGCTCCGCTGTCTAGTCAAATCCTGCCTTTCCCTTTTCATTTCCAAGAAGTCCATGAGCTCCCCAATTACAGCAGAGAATAACTTAACACCTGTGTTCTTCAATTCAGCTTGTAAAAGTTCTTTTTTTGTTTTTGTTTCTGAGACAGTCTCATGTAGCTCAGGCTGGCCTTGAACTTGGTATGTACTCAAGGCTGGTCTTGAACTTCTGATCCTCCTGCCAAGTAGAATTACAAGTAAGTAAAACATTCTTAGGACTGAAAAACTCTCGAACTTCTAGAGCCTAACATACCAAATATTCTCTTTCCTTTTTTTTTTTTTTTTTTTTTCTCTTTTGAGATAGGGTTTCCCTATGTAGCCTTGGCTGGCCTGGAACTTAGTAAGTAGATCAGGCTGGCCTTGAACTCATAGAGGTCTCCCTGCTTATGCCTCCCGAGTGCTGGGATTAAAGATGTGTATCACATTGCCTAGATCAATTTTTTTTTTTTTTAATTTATTTCCTTTTTCCCTTGGAAAGGGGACAGTTGTGAGCTGCCATGCTGGGAATTGAACCCGGGTCTACCAGAAGAGCAGCCCCTGCTCCAAACCACTGAGCCATCTCTCCAGCCTGCCTAGATCAATTTAAAAACAACAATAAGAAACAATACTAGGGATTGAACTCCGGGCCTTTATCTCTGCTGAGCTACATACTGCCCTCTTCATATCTTTTAAGCTGAGATAGGATCTCACTACATTGCTGGTGCTCACATCCTGGAATTCATTCAGGAGTCCAGGAGAGCTTTGAACCTATGATCCTCTTGCCTAACCTCAGTAGTTAGGATTACAGGCCTATGTCACCAGGCCAGGCTTTGTTTGTTTACTTTGAACATGGGTTTTACTATAGTGCCCAGACTGGACTCAGACTCCTGAGGTCAGTGATTCCCCTTCCACAGCCTCCCATGTAGCTAGGACTTCAAGCATGTCACCAACTTCAGCTTTTTTGTGGGTCATGGTACTGGGTATTGAACTCATGACCTTATGCATGCTACGTTATATACTCTGCCATTGGCTTATGTGCAGTCCCCAATTTTGCTGTTGGTATCTTTTGTTGAACAGAACATTTACATTTTAATTTCTTGGTCTATTACAACTGCTCTTAAACTGTGGGTCTTGACCCCTGGGGGGGTGTCCCATACCAGACATCCTGCACATCAGATATTTACATTACAGTTCATAACAGTAGCAAAATTATGAAGTAGCAGTGACACAATTTTATGGTTGGTTTTATCGTGAGGAACTGTATCAGAGAGTTGCAGCATTAGGAAGGTTGAGAACCCCTGGTCTAGTAGTTAGAATTTGACATCTGAGGCCAGGGTTCCACTTGCCATTAGGAGATTTCTGCTTCTTTGATGGTACCTCCCCGTCTCTCTGGGATATCAGCCCCACAAAGGCAAGGACTTTTTGTTCATTGCTCTAGCTGCAGTACCCAGAGTACCTAGCTGGAACGGCACGTGTGCTTGATGAACTCTGGCTGCTGAACCACAGTTTTGTCTGTGGACAGTTGTGTTTGTCTTGCTCACTGGGCCTGGGCTTTTCGTAGCATGGTTAAGAATTCTTTTGCCACTTCATACCAGACACTCAGCAAACACTTGAAGAATGAATATAGGAGTGAGGTACCACTTTCCATTCACTACACTATACATGTATTTAAAAATTCTTAATTTAAAACATTTTTTTGAAGCTAGATATCATCACTATATAGCTGTGCTGACCTGGAACTCACTATAGACACCAGGCTGGCCTCAAACTCACAGAACTATGTCTGCTTCTACCCTCAGAGGGATGGAATCAAGGCCATGCGCCACCATACCTTCCTTCCATTGTCAACTGTTGGCATTGTTTTCTGAGAGGATGGAGTCCTACTCAGAAATTCCTCTTTACATCTCCAGCTTGTGTTTCTCCTCTAATGGCTTCTGATCTTACATTGAAGTCTTTGATCCATTTGGAGTTGATTAACTTAAAAGGGTTTTCTGTAGTTGTAATAGCTGAACCCAGGTGCTTGCCTCTGCCTCCTGATTTCTGGGATTAAAAATGTGCATCACATGCTCAGCCCCTACATTACAATTTTAAAAATCAGATAATTTGATCACTTTTCAGCCTTTGGGCTAAAATCAAGTGTAAAAAATTAGGTAATTTGTTGGGGTATATGACATGGGTTTTACATGGATTATCTCATCTCTATTAGCTATCATTATTTCTATTTTATAGATGGGAAAATTGTTACTTAGATTAAATAATTGTTTGTTTTTTAAGACAAGGTCTCACTATTGTAGCTCAGGCTGGCCTGGGACTCACTGTGTAGCCTGGGCTGGCCTTGAATTCATTCTTTCCTCAAGAGATTATTGGGATTCTAGGCATGAACCACCATCTCTAGCAAAGTTAAATAACTTGAGTAAGACTATAGGCTTATTGGTGAAGGACTTGCCGTTTGAATCCCCAGGGCTGTGTGGCTCTGGCACCTATCTTTGCCTATCAGGCTATACTGTGACTTTCCAGAATGTAAGTGCTTTTGTCTACAGCTGGGCTTTCTAGGAGTGTTGTGCTTTTGGAGCTCTGTGCTTTTATTCCTAACACAATGATGCCAACAGTGCCTTTCCTATTCAGGCAGATCCCCGAGTAGAGGTGTGGTCTCTGTTTCAGATGACAATAAGGAAGGGAATGTGAGCGATTTAATCCACCCTAGGCAAGAATGCCAGAGGGGGCTTGAGGGTAATATTCTAAACCAGTGGTTCTTCAGTGTGCTTCCTAGACCATCCACATCATCATGGACGATTTAGAAACAGGAACCTTTGGAGTCCTCCTAGAACTCTTGAACTCCGGTGAGGCTGCTAGCTGGGGTCTAAGAGGCCCCTCGGGTGATTCTGAGGACAGTACAGGGGAAGGACACTGCCTTAAATCTACCCTTGGCTTGGAGCTTCCAAATCTTGTGTTGCTTTCAAATGGCTTATAGGTGACGGTCCCCTTGGTTAGGAGGACAGAGCCAGAGGCTAAGCAGGTGTGGTCTTGCCTTTACTTGATGTCTTGTTAGATCATCTTCTGAGTATTGTGAAAGGGGAAAAATCCCGAAAGCACTTTGATCTATTTTTACATAAAAACCCGCCTTATTATTGCTATTATTATGTGCATGGATGTTTTGTCTGCATGTATGTCTGTGTACCATGTGTGCACATTGCCTGTAAAGGTCAGAATAGGGCATCAGATCTGGAACTGGAATTATAGGTGGTTGTACATCACCATATAAGTGCTGGGAATTGAACCTAGGTCCTCTGGAAGAGCAGCTGGTGCTCTTAACTACTGAACTATCTCTCCAGGCTCCATTTTAAAAAATTGGGTAATAATAATATTAACATTATCATAACAATGAATTATTTATTTACTTATTTATATACTCCTACTTCATTTTATTTTTGGTTTTTGTTTTGAGATAAGGTGTCATGTGTCCCAGGCTGGCCTAGAACTCCTGATCCTCCTGCCTTACCTTCTGAGTATTAGTAGGATAGGCATGCACCATGATGTTTGATTTAATTATTGTTGATTATTATTATTATTATTGAGATCTCTGTGTAGCCCTGGCTTTCCTGGAACTTGCTTTGTAGACCAAGCTGGCCTTGAACTCAGAACTCTGCCTGCCTCTGCCTCCTGAGTCCTAGACTTAAATTAATATTTATTAAATTTGCTAGACAATTTCCATAAGTGTCACTGAAATCTCACAAAACCTCTACGATTATTATTATTCCCATTTTATAGAAATGGAAACAGGGCTTGGCAAAGCTAAGGGCTATCCTTACTGCCATCCAGTAAATGGGCTCTGATGGGCTGTATAATTTACCCTTTCCTTTTTAGGTGTTATTTGTTATTTTTAATTATGGGCATGCCAATGAACTTGTATGTGCAAGTGAGTGTGGTGCCCACCAAGGCCAGAAGAGTGTTGGATCCCCTAGAATTAGAGTTGGGGCAATTGAGAGGTGCCTGACATGGGTGCTGGGAACCTAACTGGGGTTCTCTGGAAGAGCAGCAAGCACTGCTAACCACTGAGCCATCTCTCCAGCTCCACATCACACACCAACCTCTTTCTAACACCTGTGCTCCAGTAGGTTAGGTTCAAATGGTACTACTTTTAACTGATATTGCAAGTTGACTCTGTGTAGGGCATTATTTTAAGCACATTACAGACAATTATTACCACCTTGCAAGTAAGGACAGTGATGCTCAGAGAAATAACTTCCTCAAGGGCACAAGGGCATAAATCCAGAGGCCTGGTTCCAATCACATGCTCTGGTTTTGCAGGGCTGGGGACTGAACCAGGGCCCGCACACAGGCTATGCAATGCTCTGTGTTCCCAAGCCCTCAGGAAAGCTCCCTAGCTTAGAGGATGATGAGATGGAGATGCTCTGCTGACCACAGGGATAACCTTTTCTCATTCCTGAAAGAACGCTAAGGTGGAGGGGGTCTCTGGCTGGGCTGATGGTGGAGAGAATGTTAGCTCTTTCCTGTGTTCCTAGCTCACACCTGCTGCCCCAGGGCCTGGCCAGAATGCTTGCTGCCCTTAAGGCAGGCCCTTGTGGAAATGCCATGTCATGCTCAGGCTCTGGTTCACAGCTGCCTGTGGATTACATTCTTTTCCGTAGGCATCATCACAGGCTGGAGCCTCCTGCAGTCTGTCCCAGACCTCAGGGCCCTGAGTAAGTACGCTGTCAGTGGATGGGCGAGGGCAATTCCTCTTCTCGCAGGAATCAGCCTTACAGGCTAACCACCCACATCTGTAACTCCGGTCAGACGCCTGGGCCCTTTGATGGGAAAACTGGCATTCTGGCTTTCAGGACAGAGCGAGAAGAGCTTCACAGTCGAGAGGCATTTTCTGGGTAGTTTTCCAGCACACACGGCAGTTGGAGTAGGGTGCGGGGTGAATGCTATTGAGGAACAGGTGGACAGGGAAGCCAGACACTCACACCTACGGAGGAAACCAAATTCCCCTAACTTTGAATTCACCTCTGCTTCGCAGCCGCTCCCCTGCGGACCCCCCCAGCACCTCTGTTATTTGTACCCGTGCTCATTCCTCATAACGAGAGGGTGCTTTTCTGTCGAGGAGCACATAAGCCTCTTACCACAGAGGACAGAAGCCTCTCGGTATTGATAACTGTACAAAGGATATATTCATGACACGGCATTAAGAATTTTGGTTTTCACCAACACTTGAGAGGTAGAGACCAGAGATCAGAATTTTAAGATCATCTTGAGCTACATAGTGAGCACTGGCTAGCCTGGGCTACCTGAGATCCTGTCTCAACAAAAAGGAAGAATTCATTTTTGCTTGTTTGTTTGTGTGTGTTATTTTATTTTATTTTTATTTTTATTGGTTTTTCAAGACAGGGTTTCTCCGTGTAGTTTTGGTGCCTGTCCTGGATCTCGCTCTATAGACCAGGCTGGCCTCAAACTCAGAGATCCTCCTGCCTCTGCCTCCTGAGTGCTGGGATTAAAGACGTGTGCCACTGCCCAGCCTCATTTTTATTTTTAAACTTCTATTTATTTAAAAAATTTTAATTTATTATTAATTTATTTTGTTTGCATGTATGTCTGTGTACCACATGCATGCCTGGTGCCTGTGGAGGTCAGAAGAGGAGGGTGTTGGATCCCCTGGAACTGGAGTTATGGACAATTGTGAGCTGTCATGTGGATGTTAGGAAATTGAACCCAAGTACTTGATAAGACCAACAAATGTTCTTAACTGCTGATCCATCTCTCCAGCCTGTTTGTGAACCTTTAAAATAAAGATCTTGTTTATTTGTGTGTGTGTGTGTGTGTGTGTGTGTGTGTGTGTGTGTGTAAAATGGTGTACAAATATTCACATATCCATTTATTGATGCATTCATTCAGCACACATGCTCGGAGTATCTAGTGCATATGTATGCAGTGCATGTGTCTTTGTGTACACATGAAGGCCATAACAAGGCCATGGATCCCTGGGAGCTGGAGTTACAGGTGTTTGTAGGGGTGCTGGCATGCTTTGTGAGTTCTGGGATCTGAACTCCAGGCCTCTTGCCTGTTCAGTGCTCCTAACTGCTGAGTCACCTAGACCAGGATTGGTATTTTCAGAGTATCTTATTATTTATAATCTTGCAGTGCTTACACAAATCTGATCTTTAGAAGATCTGCGGAAATGGGTGTGGCGAATGCAAAGCTGCGGCTTCCTCCCCTAAGTTTACCATAGACTATCAAGACTGGGAAAGGAAGGAGAGAGGACTCAGTGGTCAAGAGCACAGGCTGCTCTTCCAGAGGACCCCATGGTGGCTTACAGGGCCACAGGATCCCACACCCTCTTCTGTCTCTGTGGGCAGTAGGCACATAAGTGTTACACAGGCAAAACATCCATATACATAATTCTACAAACAAACAAACAAACAAACAAACAAACAAATAAGAATGGGAAGGGAAGACAGCAGCTATGCTGAAGTGAGAGAAACCAAGGTGATATATGGGAAGAGGTGGAAGGCAGTGCAAGAACTCAAGGGGTCCACTTTAAGCTTAAACATTGCTCTGTGAGGGGCAGGAATACATTTTATTAATGATTATATCCAGTATTCTCAGTAGCTACTTGCATGAAACTGACACCCAAGAAATATTTGGTGGGGCTGGAGAGACGACTCAGTGCTAAGAGCACTGGCTGCTCCTGAAGAAGACCCAGGTTTGGTTCCCAGCACCCATGGAGTTTCTCACAACCGGCTCTAACTCCAGTGCTGGAGGATCTGATGTTCTTTTCTTGCTTCCTGGTGTTCTTACACACGTGGCGCACATAAACTCACACTGACAAACACAGACACATAAAAAAATAAATGTTTTGTTTTGTTTTGCTTTTGAGACAAACTCTATGTAGCCCTGCCTGGCTGTCCTGGAATTCACAGAGATCTGCCTGGCTCTGCCTCCCGAGTGCTGGGGTTAAAGGCATGTGCCACCACCGACTGGCAAGTCCTGACTTTTAAAGCATGAATTCTACCCCCAATCTCTTGGGCTGAATCTTTCTTAAAATGAGCTGAACCCAAAGGGAAACTAGCATGGAATTCTGATGTTACCTCTGCTTTCAAAATGAAGAGATAATCTCCCATGATCACCATCACCCTGTTCTTCATCCCTTTCTTTTTTCTTCTTTCTCTTTCCTTCCTTCCTTCCTTCCTTCCTTCCTTCCTTCCTTCCTTCCTTCCTTCCTTCCTTCCTTCCTTCCTTCCTTCCCCTCCTGCTCATCTTCTTCCTTCTTTTGTCCTTTCTTTTTCTTTTTTTAAAAGACAGGCCCGGCGGCAGAGACAAGCAGACGCAGGTAGGCCTGCGGCGGGGGCCCGTGGAGGTAGACGGCCCAGCGGTGGCAGCCGACAGGATACTCAGACCCGGCGGCAGCCGCAGAGACATTCAGGCCCAGCGGCAGCCCACAGAGGTAGACGGACCCAGCGGCGGCCTGCTGAGGTAAACGGACCCGGCGGCAGCGGCCGACAGGGACATTCAGGCCCGGCGGCAGCTGGCAGAGACATTCAGGCCCAGCGGCGGCCCACAGGGGTAGACAGGCCCAGTGGCAGAGAGAAGCAGACGCAGGTAGGCCTGTGGCGGCGGCCTGTGGAGGTAGACGGCCCAGCAGTGGCCCGCTGAGGTAAACGGGCCCGGCGGCAGCGGCCAACAGGGACATTCAGTCCCGGCGGCAGCGGCCGACAGGGACATTCAGTCCCGGCGGCAGCAGCCGACAGGGACATTCAGTCCCGGCTGCAGCCTGCAGAGACATTCAGGCCCGGTGGCGGCCTCCAGAGCAGACAGCCCAGCGGCAGCTGACAGGACATACAGGCCCGGTGGCGGACTGCAGAGGTAAACAGGCCCAGGACGGAGACAAGCAGACGCAGCTTGGAACAGGGACGCCCCTAACCCCAACATCTGGGGAAGAAGCTATCTCGGTGGGTCAGAACCAGAACGAATCTGAACACTCCGTCTGAGAACAACCCAGGGCCCAGCTGCCGATCCTGTGAAACCCAACAATTTGGAGGTGTTGGTGAGACTACCCTGCTCAGCTGAAACCCATCTGGGAGAGGATTCAGATGCCTACAGTTTAAAGTCTGAGGAATCAAGATCAGCTGAGGAGTTGACAAATGAACAAAACGTGACCTGGGAACACAGAAGAAGGCGCTACCCAGACACCAAACCAAATCACCAGAATCATAAGTATATAATTCACCGATCGAAATCAGCTGCCCCTGAAGAAATAGCCCAATAGCACCAATTTAACCAAGAACCACTACTAAACCAAGACTAAAAATTAGAACAAGAGAGGCACTCTCAGACACAGACACCACCTGCACCTCACAGAGGAAGAGATGAGTAGACGCCAGTGCAAAAATACAGGCAACAACATAAAGACCTATATGGCAACATCAGAACCTAGTGATTCTACACCTGCAAGACCTAAACATACCATGACAGAAGAAACAGAAGAAATCAACCCTAAAAATGACATTAAGAAGATGATAGAGGCCCTTAAAGAAGAAATAAAACATTCCCTCAATGAGGAAATAAAAACTTTCCTTAAAGAGGAATTGAAAAAACTACCTTAAAGAGGAAATAAAAACTTTCCTTAAAGAGGAAATAAAAAACTCCCTTAAAGAGGAAATAAAAACTTCCCTTAAAGAGGAAATGAAAAACTCCATTAAAGAGGAAATAAAAAACTCCCTTAAAGAAATGGAAGAAAAAACGAACAAAAAATGGGAAGAAATCAAATCAAGCCAAGAAAAAGCAATTAAACAGATGAAAGAAACATTCCAAGATCTGAAAAATGAATTTGAGACAATAAAGAAAACACATGCTGAGGGAATGCTGGAAATAGAAACCCTGACAAAACGAACAGGAACTACAGAAACAAGCATAACCAACCGATTGCAAGAAATGGAACAGAGAATCTCTGACGCTGAAGACATGATAGAGAAAATAGATTCGTCAGTCAAAGAAAACAATAAAGACAAAAAAATCCTAACACAAAACGTCCAGGAAATTTGGGACACCATGAAAAGACCAAACCTAAGAATAATAGGGATAGAAGAAGGAGAAGAATACCAACTCAAAGGCACAGAAAATATATTCAACAAAATCATAGAAGAAAACTTTCCTAACCTAAAGAAAGAAATACCTATGAAGATACAAGAAGCTTACAGAACACCGAATAGCTGGATCCAAAAAAAAAGTCCCCTCGCCACATAATAATCAAAACACTAAACACACAGAATAATGAAAAAATATTAAGAGCTGCAAAGGAAAAGGACCAAGTAACATATAAAGGCAAACCCATCAGAATAACACCAGACTACTCAATAGAGACTATGAAAGCTAGAAGATCATGGACAAACCTCATGCAGACACTAAGAGACCACGGATGCCAACCCAGACTATTATACCCAGCAAAACTCTCAATCACCATAGGCGGAGTAAACAAAATATTCCAGGATAAAACCAGATTTAATCAATACCTGTCCACAAACCCAGCCCTACAGAAAGCACTAGAAGGGAAAATTCAACCCAAAGAAGCTAAACACATCCATGAAAAATCAAGCAATAGATAATCCTACACCAACATACACCACAGAAGGACAACACAACACAACCAAAAAAAATAACAGGAATTAACAATCACTGGTCATTAATATCCATCAATATCAATGGTCTCAACTCACCTATAAAAAGACACAGGCTAACAGAATGGATAAGAAAACAGGACCCATCCATATGCTGCATACAAGAAACACACCTTAACTCCAAAGACAGACACTACCTCCGAGTAAAGGGCTGGGAAAAGGTTTTCCAAGCAAATGGACCTAAGAAACAAGCTGGTGTAGCTATCCTAATATCTAATAAAATAGACTTCAAATTAAAATCAATCAAAAGAGACCAGGATGGACATTACATATTCATCACAGGAAAAATCCACCAAGATGAAGTCTCGATTCTAAACATTTATGCTCCAAATACAAAAGCACCCACATTCATAAAAGAAACACTACTAAAGTTTAAAACGAACATCAAACCCCACACATTAGTAGTGGGAGATTTTAACACACCACTCTCGCCAAAAGATAGATCTACCAGACTGAAACTTAACAAAGAAATAAAGGACCTAACAGATGTTATGACTCAAATGGACCTAATAGATATCTACAGAATATTCCATCCTAACACAAAAGAATATACCTTCTTCTCAGCACCCCATGGAACCTTCTCAAAAATTGACCACATGCTTGGACACAAAACAAATCTCAACAGATACAAAAAAATTGGAATAACCTCCTGTATCTTATCAGACCACCATGCCTTAAAATTAAACTCAATAACAACAAAAAGTATAGAAAACCCACAAACTCATGGAAACTGAATAATGCCCACCTGAAACATCAATGGGTCAGGAAGAAATAAAGACAGAAATTAAAGAGTTCCTAGAATTCAATGAAAATGAAAGTACAACATACCCAAACTTATGGACACTATGAAAGCAGTGCTAAGAGGAAAATTCATAGCTCTAAATGCACACATAAAGAAGATGGAGCAATCCCATACCAAGGAATTAACAGCACAACTGAAAGCTCTAGAACAAAAAGAAACAAACTCACCCAGGAGAAATAGACGCCAGGAAATAATCAAATTGAGGTCTGAAATCAACGAAATAGAAAACAAGAGAACAATACAAAAAATCAATGAAACAAAGAGTTGGTTCTTTGAAAAAATCAACAAGATAGACAAACCACTAGCCAAATTAACCAAAAGGCAAAGAGAGAGCACCCAAATTCACAAAATCAGAAATGAAAAGGGAGACATAACAACAGACAATGAGGAAATCCAGAGAATCATCAGATCATACTTCAAAAACCTGTACGCCACAAAAATGGAAAACCAGGAAGAAATGGACAATTTTCTGGATAAATACCAAATACCAAAATTAAATCAAGACCAGATAAACCATTTAAATAGACCAATAACCCCTAAAGAAATAGAAACAGTCATCAAAAGTCTCCCAACTAAAAAAAGCCCAGGACCAGATGGTTTCAGTGCAGAATTCTACCAGACTTTCAAAGTAGAACTAATACCAATCCTCTTCAAAGTGTTCCACACAATAGAAACAGAAGGAACACTACCAAACTCTTTTTATGAGGCTACAATTACCCTGATACCCAAACCACACAAAGATGCAACAAAGAAAGAGAACTACAGACCAATCTCCCTCATGAACATTGATGCAAAAATACTCAACAAAATATTGCAAACCGAATCCAAGAATACATCAAAACAATCATCCATCATGACCAAGTAGGATTCATCCCAGGGATGCAAGGATGGTTCAACATACGGAAATCAGTCAATGTAATACACCATATAAACAAACTGAAAGAAAAAAACCACATGATCATCTCCCTAGATGCTGAAAAAGCCTTTGACAAAATCCAACACCCCTTCATGATAAAGGTCTTAGAAAGAATAGGAATACAAGGAACATTTCTAAACATAATAAAAGCAATTTATAGCAAGCCAACAGCAAACATCAAATTAAATGGAGAGAAACTCAAAGCGATACCACTAAATTCAGGAACAAGACAAGGCTGTCCACTCTCCCCATATTTATTCAATATAGTACTAGAAGTTCTAGCTAGAGCAATAAGACAAGAAAAGGAGATCAAAGGGATACAAATTGGCAAGGAAGAAGTCAAACTTTCACTATTTGCAGATGATATGATAGTATACATAAGTGACCCCAAAAACTCTACCAGGGAACTTCTACAGCTGATAAACTCCTTCAGTAAAGTGCAGGATACAAGATCAACTCAAAAAAATCAGTAGCCCTCCTATACACAAGTGATAAAAGGGCTGAGAAAGAAGTCAGAGAAACATCACCCTTTACAATAGCCACAAATAATATAAAATACCTTGGGATAACACTAACTAAACAAGTGAAAGACCTTTTTGATAAGAACTTTAAATCTCTAAAGAAAGAAATTGAAGAAGATATCAGAAAATGGAAGGATCTCCCATGCTCATGGGTAGGTAGGATTAACATAGTAAAAATGGCAATCCTACCAAAAGCAATCTACAGATTCAATGCAATCCCCATCAAAATCCCAACACAATTCTTCACAGACTTGGAAAGAAAAATACTCAACTTTATATGGAAAAACAAAAGACCCAGGATAGCTAAAAGAATCCTATATGATAAAGCAACCCTTGGAGGCATCACCATCCCGGACCTCAAACTCTACTATAGAGCCATAGTAATAAAAACAGCTTGGTACTGGTATAAAAACAGACATACGGACCAATGGAATCGAATTGAAGACCCTGACATTAATCCATGCACATATGAACACCTGGTTTTTGACAAAGGAGCCAAAACTATACAATGGAACAAAGAAAGTATCTTCAACAAATGGTGCTGGCATAACTGGATGTCAATATGTAAAAGATTACAAATAGATCCATATCTGTCACCATGCACAAAACTCAAGTCCAAGTGGATCAAAGACCTAAACATAAATCCAGTTACACTAAGCTTAATAGAAAAGAAAATAGGAAGCACTCTTGAACGCATTGGCACTGGAGACCATTTCCTAAATAAAACACCGACAGCACAGAACCTGAGCACAACCATTAATAAATGGGACCTCTCAAAACTGAGAAGCTTTTGCAGGGCAAAAGACACAGTCAATAAGACAAAAAGACAGCCAACAGATTGGGAAAAGATCTTCACCAACCCCACATCTGACAGAGGATTGATCTCCACAATATATAAAGAACTCAAGAAACTAGACATCAAAGCACTGAACAGTCCAATTAAAAAATGGGCTAAAGAGCTAAACAGAGAATTCACAAAACAAGAACTACAAATGGCTGAAAGACATTTAAAGAAATGCTCAACATCCTTAATCATCAGAGAAATGCAAATCAAAACGACTCTGAGATACCACCTTACACCTGTTAGAATGGCTAAGATCAAAAACACCAATGACAACCAATGTTGGAGAGGATGTGGAGCAAAGGGAACACTCCTCCACTGTTGGTGGGAATGTAAACTTGTACAACCACTGTGGAAATCAGTATGGCGCTTTCTCAGAAAATTAGGAATCGAACTACCTCAAGACCCAGCCATACCACTCTTGGGCATATACCCAAAGAATGCTGATACATACCATAAAGATACATGCTCATCTATGTTCATAGCAGCACTATTTGTAATAGCCAGAACCTGGAAACAGCCTAGATGCCCATCAACGGAAGAATGGATGAAAAAAAATGTGGTACATATACACAATGGAGTACTACTCAGCAGAGAAAAACAATGAAAGCATGAAATTTGCAGGCAAATGGATGGAACTAGAAAAAATCATCCTGAGTGAGGTAACCCAAACCCAGAAAGACAGTTATGGTATGTACTCACTCATTGGTGGATTCTAGATATAAAATGAACAATCAGACCACAACCCATAGAACCATAAAGGCTATATATATATATAGCATGGAGGTCCCTAGGACGACTGTGGCTTATAATAAATTTCAGTTTTACTCAATTATTGAAAAAAAATAGCCAAATGAATAGAAACACATGAACTATGAACCAAAGGCTGAGGGGCTCCCAGCTGGATCAGGCCCTCTGAATAGGTGAGACAGTTGATTGGCTTGATCAGTTTGGGAGGCATCTAGGCAGTGGGACCAAGTCCTGTGCTCAATGCATGAATTGGCTGTTTGAAACCAGGAACTTATGCAGGGACACTTGGCTTAGTCTGGGAGGAAGGGACTGGACCTCCCTGGACTGAGTCTACCAAGTTGATCACAGTCCTCGGGGAGGACTTGTCCTGGAGGAGGTGGGAATGGAGGGTGGGCTGGGGTAAGGGGAGGGCGTGGGAGGGGGAGAATAGGGGAACCCATGGCTGATATGTAGAATTGAATGGTATTGTAAAATAAAAAATATATATCAAAAAAAATGATTTATTTTTATTTCATGTACATTGGTTTGCCTATATGAGGGTATTGGATCCCTTGGAGTTGGAGTTACAGACAGTTGTGAGCTGCCATGTGGATACTGGGAATTGAACCCAGGTCCTCTAGAAGAGCAGCCAGTGCTCTTAACCACTGAGTGCTGTGGGATGGTCTGTATGTCAAATTACTCTGATTGGTCAATAAATAAAACACTAATTGGCCAGTGGCTAGGCAGGAAGTATAGGCGGGACTAACAGAGAGGAGAAAAGAAAGAACAGGAAGGCAGAAGGAGTCACTGCCAGCCGCCACCAGGACAAGCAGAATGTGAAGATGCTGGTAAGCCACAAGCCACGTGGCAAGGTATAGATTTATGAAAATGGATTAATTTAAGCTATAAGGACAGTTAGCAAGAAGCCTGCCACGGCCATACAGTTTGTAAGCAATATAAGTCTCTGTGTTTACTTGGTTGGGTCTGAGCAGCTGTGGGACTGGCGGGTGACAGAGATTTGTCCTGACTGTGGGCAAGGCAGAAAAACTCTAGCTACAATGAGCCATATCTCCAGCCCTTCTTTTGCCCTTTCAACTAATACACAATTTAAACTAGGCCTGATAGTGCATTACTATAATCCCAGAACTGAGGTGGCTGAGGCAGGAGGATACACTGAAAGAGACTGTCTCAAAAGACACAAAACCAAACACAAGAAAAACCCAAACTCCCTTGGGATTGCAGGTTAATGAAAACACTAAACCCTGCCTTAGAACTTTTACTAGTGGTCACTGGAGAAGGTGAGTTCAGTGAACAATGGGGGTGGGAGGGCACACAATTTTCTGTAAACTGTACACATTATTAGCAAAAGCAGTTCATGAGCCTTGAATACAAAATGTCCTTTCCCAGAAAGACGCTGGGTCCTGCTGCTAGTGCCTCCAACTTCCCATCCTCCAGGTCTATGGAGAGAATGAGCCGGGGCGTCTGGAGGAGCAAGGTGCGTCTGATAGAGCAGAGCCACTGGGCCTTTGGTTTAAGAAGCCAACTCTCCGGGCAGAGCTGGTGCCCCACACAGAGGCCAGTGAAGAGGCTGCATTCCAAGTCTCCTGGCTGTGGCCAGCTGGGCCACTCACTCTGCTACTCGCCAGAGTTATCCGTCAGTTTACTTAAGGGAGTTAACCTCTTTGTACTTCGGCTGCTTTTCAGTATGGCAGGGCATGTGGGAACACCTAGAGGAATCTTCACGGGGACAGACATAACTAAAATAAGTAAACTGAGGTGGGGCAAGGAACATGGATGATTGCAATATGACTTATTTTGGAAACTGGGAACTTTTCAGAAAATAAAATCTTTTGCTCAGCTTGAATATGCAAACCTACCTCAGATTTGTGTTAAATGATTAAGTTAATTTAGGTAATCAACTACTTCATTTGGTTAAAAAAAAAGGTGAGTGATAGTAAAACCAAACACAGGATTTAGGGCCCGATCACTCTCTGCTTACCACAGTTCTGGGCTAACCTCAAACCTGGAAGCCTTCTTTAGCATACACCACACTATCTGTTCCTCCTGCAGTGGGGGTTTAGCCCTTCCATGCCTTTCCAGGCCCTGCCCTCAACCTCTGTATTATAAATTATCATCCACTCTTGCTCCTCTTACTCAGAATACCCTCGTGTGTGTGTGTGTGTGTGTGTGTGTGTGTGTGTGTGTGTGTGTGTGCATGCATTTGTGTGGCTCTGTTTTTTTGTTTTTTTTTGTTTTTTCTTCGAGACAGGGTTTCTCTGTAGCTTTGGAGCCTGTCCTGGAACTCACTCTGTAGACCAGGCTGGCCTCAAAATCACAGAGATCTGCCCGCCTCTGCCTCCCAAGTGCTGGGATTAAAGGCGTGTGCCACCACTGCCCAGCCGGCCCTGTGTTTTTATTTCACTACCCTCAGAGTCTGTCTTCAGACCCCAAGGTTCCCTGTAAAAGCACAAAGGATGGTTTGGTTTCCCTTAGGAAACACAAAGTATGATATCTGGGGGCAAACGCACAAGAGACTTGAAGGCCAGTTTCTCTCTTAATGCTCCCCACCCCCAGAGTTTCTCTGTGTAGCCCTGGCTATCCTGGAACTCACTCTGTAGACCAGTGTGGCCTTGACCTCAGAGATCCGCCTGCCTCTGCCTCCTGAGTGCTGGGACACAGCCATGTGCCACCACTGCCTGGCTTCCCATGCCTTTTCTGAGATATGCTGTCTTGGTTTCTCTGAGCAGCTTTCACCCCCAGAGTGCAGCGGGCTTGAAGACGAGGACTTGGGACCCACGTACCTGGCTGCTTTCTGCGTGAGCTCCAGTGGGAAGTCCGGGCACAGTAACTGCAGCAGACAGTGGTACTCCCTCATGGTCAGCAAATCTGTGGTGCAATGGAAAGGACCTCATTAGGACCCCAGTTCAGGGTCTGCCCACCTTTTGGTTATCTCATGGGTTTCACGCCCAGTCTTGTTAGAATGCTGCTGCGGTTTGAAAGGCAAGGTCAGTGTAAAGAGTGAGGCTTTTCTTGTCTCTTTTCTTTTTTTCTTTCTTTTGACCACAAGGTCTCGCTCTGTAGCTCTGGCTGGTCTGGAACTGTGTAGACCAGGCTGGCCTCAAACTAACAGGGATCCACCTCTCTCTGCCTCTTGAGTGCTGGGATTAAAGGCGTGCACAACAGCTGGCCCAAGAGGTGAGATTTCAGGAGTGGTATCTATCTCTACCACGCCACCCCTGGGTGAGGCACTAGTTACAGCGTTCCAACCAAAGGGGCTCTCTCTGTTGGTTTGAGAACTGGCCAAGTGAGGACAGGAAATAAGAAAACACCATCAGTCTTGCTACCCCGGTTTTCCCTGACTCCAAAACTGGGTGGATGAGTCATGCCAAAGCTGTTTGAGTCTGTTCAAAGTCTCTGGCATGGCAATATTTACCACCGCATGGCCCCAAACGCCATCTACAAACCATCAACAGGCAGTAAGGCAAACATGTTGCATGCATGGGAGCGGGTAGAGAGGAGAAGAGTGTGGAGGAACACACAGCACAGACCTGGTTGGTCTGCCCCTGAGGACCGCAGCAGGCTGACTTCTTTGGGATGCCTGCACACCTATCTGGTCATCCTGTTGTTATAGGAGGCCAAGACGAAGTCCAAGATACACAATTGTGGCAAACAAATAATCCCTGATCTACAGATCAGTGCTGTGGGAGAGAGGTGCCAGGAGTTTTGTGGGTCACATTTGCCAAAGAGGCAAATCTCAGAGGTTCCCAGGTCCCGAGAGAGGACCCACACCTATGCTTCCCAGCTGTTTTGCTGCAGCCTGTGCTACAACCAAGGCTTTGCATCAGCCAGGCCACAGCAGTCTTCAAGAATTCCCAAGGAGCAGAGGCTTTCAAACATGGAAGCCCTGCTCACGGAGAAACAACAGCAACCCGGCTGCAGCTCTAAGTGGGAGGAGGCTATGGTTAAGCTGAGGAACAAGGATGATTATCATGGGCACTTGGTTTCTTGGACCTAAGTTAGCCCAAGCCACAGGAATCCAGATCTCTTGTCCCTGCTCGTTTGCTTGGTACTTTTCTACCAAACCCCAAATCTCCAGGGTCAGGCCTGGGCTCCAACCTCTTTTTCATCAAAGCTCACTTCAAGGTGGGGGCACAGAGTTAACCTAACCACAGTGCCAAAGGCGGAGGCACCAGAAGAACAGACTCAGCGTCAGTGTAGGTCAGGGGATCAAGAGGGCGTTTGCGGCCTTGACCTTGGCTTCATGGGCCGCACACTCTTTTCTCACTCATTGACCCCAGGCAGTCTGGCAGAAGTTATATTCTTCAAGCACAGGAGTAATAGCTGCTCAGTGTCCCCGCTTGGCGTGAGGAGCAGGAGTGATGGAGGGCAGAGGAGAAGCGGGCTCTGCTCTCCCTCCAGAACTGGGAGGAGGGCGCTTCCTGACAGCACTACCTTTGAATCAACGGCTTTTCTATGCTAACCTTTGACACTGTTGCTGCAGTGTGGCCACGGACTGCACAGGAATTAGTATACATTTCAAATCGCCCGGACACTCACCTTGGGAAGACGTCTATGGTAACACGCAGAAGAGTTCAAGTGGGGGAGGAATTAGTCTCTGCCTCCCGGGTTCCAGAGCTGAGGCCCCTTTCTCTTGTTTTTAAGGTGCTCAGGGGCCAAACTCAGACATCCTACACAAGTGTGCTACCACTGAGGAACACCCCTCAGCTCCTCATTAGGGTCTCTGTATGTGTACATCTGTTCCGGGGATTGAACTCAGGTCCTCACGCTTGTGAGGCAAGCACCGACTGAGCGATCTCCCAGCTCCCTTTAGGTTCTTGCTGTTGTTCGAACTCACACAGTTCAAATACTTGTTTCCCACGGGTGGAGGGCTAATTTATATAAACTACTTTTACCTCTCTAATGTGACAAAGACTCTTAGAACTCCTAAAGCCAGGAGATGCCCTGCCCACCACTTCTGGAGCTGACTCTCCCCAGGGCTGGGTGAGGAAGGCGGTCATCGAGACCTAGGGAAATACAAGCCAACAGCTTTGTCGTGTGAGAGCAGTTCAGATTCAATTAGGGCAGTGGTCAGATAACATCAAGGCCAGGGATTGCAAGGGAGAGCCACCCTGGCCCTCTGGAGATGGGGTACCTACCACAAGCGGAAAGACTGGTTCCAAAATCCAACCACTGCCTGGCTGGCTCAGGTATGGAACCCCAGGCAGAGGGCTTCATCTCCCCATCTCCGGCTCTCTGCAGTAAGCTGGGGACGCCTGTGCTCACTTTTCAGGACTGAAGTCAAAAGAGATGCTATCTCTACAGTACTTAGCAGAATGTCTGGACCTTAGTAACATCAAACACTTGGAGTTGTTTTGGTTTGTTTTTAAATCCTGGGGGTTAACGACAGGAGAGGAGAGGAAGGCACCTTCTGAGGTGGTTTATTTTTCTTTTTTCTTGGTGCATTTGAATGCTTTAATCTATAGTGTTCAGTCTTGGATAGTCTGTGTCAGGCGGTCTGGCAGACTCATTTCCACTCTTCTGTACCCACTCATTCACCACTGACACTTGCCTCCTGCATCACAGGCACAGCATTACAGGGATGCAGCAGTCACAGAAAGCGCTCCTGAGGCTGAAGGCCCCTAGCTCGTTCAGGCATTTGTTAACTCCAAAGGCTTTGTGCACACTGGCCTCTTTGGCTTTTAGCACTCCCTCCGAAAATTCAAAGAGTTTCCTAGCAGCCCTTCTGTGCTACAAGCGTAACAGTAACAAGAGTGAATAGTTCTCCAGCTCCGTGCTCAGTGTTTGAATCAGTGCCCTTAACTTCACAGCAGCCTTATGACGCTGGCTCCATTGTTCCTACTCCCAAGTCCCAGATAAGCCCTTGGAAGCTCAGAAGATCTAATGGCCTATGATCCTGGAGGGGAGCCCAGAGGCTGAGAAACAGGAGGATGTGAAGGGGTTCTAAAGGCAAGAGGGGCTTAACGAAAATACTACTTCCTGGTGTTTGGAGTGTTTACTATGGGTCAGACTCTGCTCTCTTTAAGGTTTACATGCTTTATCTTACCTGATTTTCACCTTAATTCCTTTTATTTTAAAGGCGAAGTCTCATGCTTAGGCCAGACTGGCCTAGAACTGGCAGTGAACATCTTGCCTGTGTCCTCCTGAGTGCTGGGAGGTGTGAGACACCAGCTAATCTTCATGATTAAAAAAAATTCATCTGTGTGGAACCCACATGAAGGGCTCAGGACGATTTTGTGGAATTGGTTCTTTCCTTCCGCCTTCGTGTGGGTTTGGGGATCGAACTTGGGTTGGGCTTGTGCAGCCACCCTGAGTCATCTTGCCACCCTAATTGTCACTATTTTTATCCCCGTTTCATAGACACACGGATTCAGACTGTGTGTACACAAGGGTGGAATTGGAATCCAAATCCAGGCAGGAGCTGCAGAGCTCACCCAGTTAACACTTCAGCACCTTGGTCTCACCGTCTGCTATGGGAGGGCTCAGGCACTGGCCTCCCCCACCCCGACCCTAACAAACTACAGCAATAACCAGGTCCAGGTGAGCTGGATCAAGGAGACAATCCTGGTGAATTGGAATCTTTCTGGTAAGAAACTGAGACTGAAAGGTTCTAATTACCGTAAACAGGAAATACTGAGGCTCAGCTCCGCAGCTGGAGCTGGCGAGGCTGCCCTGCCAGGGGAGGCCGCCTACAGCAGGCTGTACACCTGTGCTGCTGGCTGCCCCGCAGCGTTCACCCCCCCACCTGCGAGCCTCAGCATCACCCAGGTGCAGGGAAGGGCAAGGATGTGGTGTGTACCCACAGATGCTTCTCTAAAGGAATCCCCCACAATTAGGAGAGCTCAGCCAGCAGGTCCTGAAAGTTCAAAGGAAAGACTTTCGTATAAGATCAAAATCAGAACCCTCTCCACAAATTGGTGCTTCTCTTCCTGTGGGTGGTCAGAATTGTTGAACTCTCTTCAAAATCTTCTACTAGTCTTACCAACTGGGTACCTGGCCCAGTACCAGAGAGGCTTGCCACTTTATTCTATCATCTTCAGAGGCTGCACAGTGCCGTGGCTCAAACATTAGAGTGCTCAGGACTAAATTTTCAGCTTTGCCATTGACTTCAAAATACTTCATAATTCCATACCTCAGTTCCCCCAGGTATAAAATGTTTGTATAAGCCTCATAGAATTGTGAGTTAATGTTAAGTGCATAGACCAGGGTCTGGCTCAATGAGTGTTGTTAGTATTTGCCATGATTATTTCAGAAATAGAGAAACTCTGCTCTGGGAGGTCAACTATTGACTCAAGGAAACAGGTGGTTTAGACCTAAGACCTTCAGACCTAAGCCTATCTGACTCCAAAGGCCATGAGAGTTCCACCCTAGCAGGTGGAATCCAGCTGGTTTATGGAAGCCTTAGCTTCTGATGAGAGGATTAGTATTGATGCCAGATGACTGACAGATTACCCTCAGGTGGGCCAAGTCAACAGGGCAGGCAGACTAGTCAGTTAGGGCAGTTGTGTTGGTGTAGAGGTTAACGAAACCAGACGACATAATGTCATCAGAACCTGGTTCTAGTACTTAGTGGCAGACCAATTATACAACCTCTCTTTCTGCACTTTGGCTTCCTTGCTTAAAAGTGTGCACAGTACAGTGCCTACCTGATAGGGATGCTGTAAAACAAAACAAAACACCAGAAGAGGTTATTTATATATGTGAAGCCTTATCAGAAAAATCAGCAAAGTGGCTGATCTATTTAAACTATACTACTATTTTAAAATTAACTGATTTAACCTTGAAGTCCTGGGCCAGGTGTGGTGGCACAGGTCTTTAATCTCAGCACTTGAGAGGCAAAGGCAGGTGGATTTCTGTGAGTTTGAGGCCAGCCTGGGCTACAGAGTCAGTTCCAGGGCAGCCAGCGCTTCATAGAGAGACCTTGTCTCAAAACAAAACAAAACAAAACAAAAACAATAAAAAAAACCCCAAGTAACCAACCAACCAACCAACCAACCAACCAACCAACCAAACAAACAAACAAAAAATAAGCTTGAAATCCTGAGATTGAGACTGAACTACAACATGCAGCTAAATTCTGACATTAGCACAATGAGTGTATACCGAGGGAGTGAATAAAACCACGTGCCACACAGTGACCTAAGTCAGAGCTCACCGTGCTGTTTAAGCATGTAATGTTTCCCACAGTCTCATGGGTTTGAACACACGGTCCCCAGCTGGTGGCACTGTTTGGAAAGGTTATGGGACCTTTAGGAGCTGGACCTGCTGGAGGAAGTATGTCCCTGGGGGCAGGCGTTCCACTCTGTTCCTGCTCCTGACCACAGCTTCCCCGCTGGACGGCATCCCTTCTGAGCCTGGACCCACATAAGCTTTTATCCTTTAAGTTCCACTTCAAGAGTATTTTATCACAGCAGAAGAGAAGAAACTAAGACAGTGTGTGAGCACAGAGAAGGGGAATCTCCAGGGATAAGAGGTATTCTGCAAATGGGTATTCGTGGGAATCCAGAAGCTGCAAAAATTGAAAATGGCAAATGTCCTGTTTCGGAGACACTACAACTATCAGTAAACCAGTAAATCATGGCCGGTGTGCCAGGGCACACAGGCTGTTGATTCCTAGAACCTTCTCACCAAGAGCTCAGTTCGGTTAGCTTAAATGTTTTCAAAGGAATCAATAGCCACTTTTACTATGAAAACCAAAGGAAGCCAACGGGTCACCTCACAGGAATGCACTTCGCTGTAAGCACAACCCTAGTGTGAACACTTTCAAGATGAGCAGCACCCACATTCAAAATACTCTTTGTGTTGTTATCTCTATCGTCATCCTAGAGACTGATGGACAAGGCTATTTTAGCCAAGAAAATTAATCTAGTCAGAAATGACTGATACTCAATGTACTCAAGAGCTAACTTGGCCTCATTTGTAGGAAAGAGAGAAGGTTTTTTTTTTTTTTTTTTTTTTGTTTTTGTTTTTTTTTTTTAATCTGGCCTGATTTTCTGCTGTGGAAATTCCTGCCTCTGAAGCTCTGTGAAGGCAGCTTAGTCATTTCTACATCCTCTGCAGACCACCATGTGTCTCCACAACATTTTCTCACAAGAACTGTGCGGGTATGTGGCTGTGGATTCAGAGGCCTGGGAAATGGTGCCTGCGCCAGATCCTGAGCGCCATCACCACAGAACAGCAGAATGGAGCCAGATGGAAGGACTTGGGGTCCATCTTTGCCTCACTCAGAGTAAGTGAATCCAGGACTTTTAGCCCTCGAAGTGTGGGGATACAATAGGTTCAGTCTGAACTCATCTGTGTGTCAGCTGCCTTTGCTGGTGCTGGCTCGGGGCTAGAGATAATGAAACGCTATAAAGCCACGGGAACCCAGAGGGCTGGATGACCTCTAGCTGGTTAGCTGCACGATTTCAATAGAAACTGCCACAGAGGCCAGAGAACACCACAGACCATGAGTGGACTCTTCAATTTTCAGTCACAATTGTTTTTGTGTGCATTTTTGCAGGAGCTATGAAGGATCACTCTAAATGACAGTTACCCTCGGCCAGGACACTTTGCCAAGAGATGCTCGGAAGGCCAGGGATCGTTTGGGGCATGACCACACCACCCCTTCCCATCCCTAGGGTATGAAGGCTTTGTTACCAGGCCGCCGCCGCAGCTGAGTAAATACTTCTCAGTGCTACTCTGCAGAGGAGGGAAGGGAAGCAGGGGGGAGGGGCATCTGACAGCTTCCCTCTCCGTGAACACTTGGTACCCAGTCACAGGAAGATTGCTAACGTCTTAGGAGCTGTCAAGCAAAGCCTAGAAGAGAACAGTCTGTGTTCCTAAACGTTATCTTCTTTGGCAGTACTGTTGTGTCATATTATAAATGGAGGGAGATGATAATTAGTTTACTGAAAGAGAAATGACCCTATAAAAGGAATGAGAAGAAATAGCTTCCAACGACACTTGTGGGTATAATACTTGAGCCTTTATTAACTCTGGCCTCTGCCAAGTCACTACTCCCCAGAGGACGTATTCAAAGAGGAGCAGGACGGCAAACTCTTTATCTTTACATTTTACTATGACTAAGCACAGCACCAAGTGAGAACTGTAGCTGGTCTATTCCTGTTTGGCCAGTGGGGTTCTAGGCAAAGCATTAAATCCGACAAGGCAATGATCTTGGTGCAACGTTTAGGATGAGCAAGAGCGACTGCCCAGGAACTGTGTGTATCAAATACAAATGTAAAGAGAGGTGGGCATTTTCTTTTCTTTTTTTCAAATTATTTATTTATTTTTGTTTTATTTGCATGGTGTTTGCCTCCAGATATGTCTATGTGAGGGTGTCAGGTCTTGGAGTTATAGACAGTTGTCAGCTGTCATATGGGTGCTGGGAATTGAACCCGGTCCTCTGGAAGGGCAGTCAGTGCTCTTAACTGCTGAGCCATCTCTCCAGCATTTTCAATCAAAGATTATATACACACATCCTGGCAGTTTGGTCAGGTCTGTGGGCTAACTATGGCCATCCCTACACAACACTGGGGGTTGAAACAGACCTGATCTGCCACATAAGATTCCCTTACACTAACTCGGACCCTTGGGGTGCTGCTCTGTCTTCTGGCCCTCAGATAGGACAGTTAAAAGTTGGGGGTCTAAGGCAGAGTACTGTTTTTGCTTCTCAAGACAAGAGTTTCACTGTGTAGCCCTTGCTGTCCTGGAACTCACTCTGTAGACCAGGCTGGCCTTGAACTCAGATCTGCCTGCCTCTGCCTCCTGAGTGCTGGTATTAAAGGTGTGCACCACCATTCCCAACAATCTTACTTTACTTCTAAAGAGGACTGTTTTTCCTTTCAAACAAGTACCACAGAACCAAGATGGAACATTCCTCTGGGGCCAGCAGGTGCTGCTGGGTACTAAAACCCATTCCTGCTCGAAAATGAACAGAAATGCTTCAATAGGCAAAGAGTTAACATGGAGAATGAACTTCAGCCCTTCTCATCGTGACTGAAAGTGAGAGGAAAGGACTTTCCTTGAGAGCTGATGTACCTGAACAATTCACTCAGCCTTTGTAAAGGAGGATGTGTAGACTTTTCTTACATAGGGTTTTATGGTCAGGATGAAGGGTTCCAGTTCGTTTTCGGAAAGAAAAAGTCTATTCTACTTTAGATATACATCATGATACAGAGGCAATGCCCCAGTGTGAGTTCTATGAAGAACTGATTACATTCCTCTGGTTACAACTTTGCTAGGTCTCAGTTTCCACCCATAAAATATTGGGGGCTGGAGAGATGGATCAGTGGTTAAGAGCACTGGCTGCTCTTCCAGGGGACCCGGTTCAATTCCCAACACCCACATGGCAGTTCACAGCTGTCTGTAATTCCAGGGGATCTGGAACCATCACATAGACATGCATGCAGGCAAAACACCAATGCACATAAGATAAAATAAATTAATGAATTATTAAAAAATACAGAAGTTGTAGTATAGGAGCATAAACAATAATTAAGAGATATACTTTAAAAATAGAAATTCAGTCGGGCAGTGGTATCCCATACCTTTAATCCCAGCACTTGGGAGGCAGAGGCAGGTGGATCTCCATGAGTTCGAGGCCAGCCTGGGTTACAGAGTGAGTTCCAGGAAAAGTACCAAAGCTACACAGAGAAACCCTGTCTCGGAGAAAAAAAAAAAAAAAAGAAAAAATCCTACATGAAACTTTAATATATATGATTGTGGTGGTTTGAATGGTCCTCATGGGCTCATATATTTGGATCCTTGGTTATTAGGGAGTGGTGTTACTTGACTCGGATTAGGAGGTGTGGCCTTGTTGAAGTAGGTGTGGCCCTGTAGCCCTGTTAGAAGAAATGTGTCACTGGGAGTGGGTTTGGGGTTTCAATGCTCAAGCCAGTCCCAGTGCCTTTCTCTTCCTGCTGCCTATGGATTCAGATGCAGAACTCTTGGCTACTTCTCCAGCACCATGTCTGCCTGTGTGCTGCCATGCTTCCCACCAGGACAGTAATGGATAAACCTCTGAATGTAAGCGAGCCCCGATTAATGCTTTCTTTGATAGGAGTTGCCGTGGTCATGGTGTCTCTTCTCAGCAATGGAACACTGACTAAGACAATCTTAGATAAAATAAAGCCTTTCTTACTGAACTGTCTCTTCAGTGGCCCTTGCCCACGTTAAAGTGATGGAGACTGGGGCCTGAGGCACTGATTTAAAACTCAGAATGGGGGCTGGAGAGATGACTCGGTGGTCAAGAAGACTTACTGTTTTTGTAGAAGCGCTGGGACTGATCCCCATTGCTCACATGGCAGCTCACAACTGTCTGTAACTCTAGTTCCAGGGGATCCCAACTTGGGCACCAAGCACACAAACATGCAAGCAAAACACTCACACACGTAAATAAATACATCTGAAACATGAGACTGACCAACCGACCAACCAACCTACCGACCAACCAACCAACCAACCAACCAACAGAAACGGCACAGGGGCTGGAGAGACGGACGGCTCAGTGGTTAAGAGCAATCACCGCTCTTACAGAGGACCTGGGTTCAGTTCCCAACACCCACATGGTGGCTCACAACCTGTCCTAACTCCAGTTCTAGGGGAATTCAATACCCTCTCTGGCCTCTATGGGCACCTGCACACATGAACTCGTGCAAGCACACACACACACACACCCACAAATAAAACTTAAAACTCAGCATGAGGGTACACATGTAATCTAGCATAGGAGGCTCACAAGTTCAAGGCCAGCCTGGACCACACAGTGAGACCCTGTTTCAAAGAAACTAAACTACCAGAGAAAAATTCCCGAGTTTTACTAAAGGCAGCCTAAACACTCCTGTCCCTAACTTCTGAGTGGGTCTGACTGAATGTGAGAGAGCTCCCAGTCAGCCAGGTTAGGTGCAAACCCTGGTGGTTCCCTGATTAGCTAAGTGACACCATGTAAGCCAATTTAGAAAAGACTGTGAATAATGATTTTAAAAAATGATGTGTATGTGTGTGTATATCTAAGTGTGAGTTTGTGTACGAGTGCTGTGCACAGAGAAGCCAGAAGAGGACATCAGATCCCCTGGAACTGGACTTACAGGCATTGGTTGTGAGCTGCCTATATGTGTGCTTGGAATTGAACTTAGGTCCTTTACAAGAGGAGTGATTGCTTTTAACCACTGAGCCATCTCTCCAGCCATGGCTGCATTTTCTTTCTTTCTTTCTTTCTTTCTTTCTTTCTTTCTTTCTTTCTTTCTTTCTTTCTTTCTTTCTTTCTTTCTTTTTTTTGTGTGTTTCAAGACAGGGTTTCTTTGTGTAGCCCTGGCTGTCCTGGAACTTGCTCTGTAGACCAGGCGGGCCTCTGCCTCCCGGGTGCTGGGATTACAGGTGTCTGCCACCACCACCTGGCCCCTTGACCGCATTACTAATGATATTAGCATGGACAATGTCAATTCTAACATTGATCATGGCGAGTTTTTGAGAGGATTAAGAGGTAGTGATGAGAGAGAGAGAGAGAGAGAGAGAGAGAGAGAGAGAGAGAGAGAGAGAGAGAGAGAGCAGACAGTAAACAAAGTTCTGGTCAGGGCACAGGAAGCACCCAGGAACCAAACCTGCTCTTACCACTTCCCTGCTCTGGAGGAAGCCCGGTGGGATGGCATTGCCTAACAAAAGGCACAGGTCACTGAAGTTCTTCAGCTCAGGCCCATGGGGGCTGAACCAACCCCACTCCTTATCTCATGATTATTTTATCATGCCTTTGTTCTTTATTGATGAGTTACAGACTTCCGGCCTGAGGCAGGTGCACACCATTTTCCTTGATAGCCAACCCACTGCCAGTCCTCTGACACCCCAGTCACTAGTGCGGACAGCTCGGATCTGTAGGACTGTAATTGTGCTCTGTCACCCTGCTCACTAGTGCGGACAGCTCGGATCTGTAGGGACTGTAATTGTGCTCTGTCACCCTGCTCACTAGTGCAGACAGCTCGGATCTGTAGAGACTGTAATTGTGCTCTGTCACCCTGCTCACTAGTGCGGACAGCTCGGATCTGTAGACTGTAATTGTCTGTCATGCTCTAGTCGAACTCGATCTGTAATTTGTGCTCTGTCACCCCGCTCACTAGTGCGGACGGCTCGGATCTGTAGGGACTGTATAATTGTGCTCTGTTACCCCGCTCACTAGTGCGGACGGCTCGGATCTGTAGGGACTGTAATTGTGCCCCATTTCCACAGGCAGTAGCACTTTTGATCCCAATAAGAAGCTGGTGGAGACCTCCACAAGATCAGAGAGTTAAAAATCCCAGCAGGGTTTCCCACCTCTGATACAGGGGCTCCTGGCAGTTGTTGGATGCTGGGGAAGAGAGTCCCTTTTTCGGGAGAGGAGGACAGCCATTGGTAGAATGCCCCTGCCTCAGTGTTTGACTCCATACCCACGTGCACGTGGGCAGCACTAATTGGACTTATTGAGCTCTGGAAAAACAAAAACCATGAAGCAGTGAGGGAGGTGGAAGATATGCTGGGAGGGGGTGTGGTGGGGAGATGGAGGGAGGGAGGGAGTGGAGGATGAATATGACCAAGACACATTGGATTCCTGCATGAAATTTTCAGGGAAATAAATAAGCACCTTGTGAGAACACAGCACTGTTTCCACCCTACTTTGTGCAGTTCTAGGGAAGGAACCCATACCCTGCACATTCCAGGCAGATGCTCCAGCCCCAGCCTCCATTTTATAGACGGGAACAGCAAGGGACAAAATCACCAGGTCAGTACAGCTCCAGGATGGAACTGACATTCGCTCCCTGGAGCGCATCCTTCCTACAACACTGCCTGCTTCTCTCCCAAGCCCTTCTGCTTTTGCCTGGAGGTCCTGGGGAACTCAAACTTTTTTCCTTTCTTTTATGGATGAAAAATAGCTTAACACATGAGGGAACTGTTAATGTTCAAATCTGCCAAAGATTATCCCATCTTTCTGTCGTCTTTGGCCTATGCTGTGTCCCTGCAAATGCCAATAAGAAAACAGAAATGGAACAACAATATTAACAGACACTTTAAAGCCATTATGAACCTGCATCTGCAATTTTAATGGACTAGATACAGGTATACTAATTTATACACAAACATTTTAAAAAGTGATTTATCCCATGTGCATTGGTATCTTGCCTGCATGTATATCTGTGTGAAGGTGTCAGGTCTCTTGGAATTTGAGTTACAGACTTTTGTAAGCTGCCATGTGGGTGCTGGGAATTGAACCCAGGTCTCCTTAAAGAGCAGACAATGCTCTTAACCACTGAGCCATCTCTCCAGCCTTGACACACAGGTATTTTCAACTACCTTTCCTTTTAAATTTAAAATCAGGCCGGCACAATGAACTTTCTGTTTTGGTATTTTTGAGATAGAACCTCACTAAGTAGCTCCTGGAACTCTCTATGTAGACCAAGCTGGCTTCAAACTCTCAGAGATTTGCCTGCCTCTGCCCAAGTGCTTCATAATGAACTTTTTTTTTTTTTTTTTTATTATTATCATTTTTTTTACTATCACAGCAGAAGACAGATCTCATTAGATTTGTAGCCACATGTTTGCTGGATTGAACTCAGACTTTGAAGAAGCATGCTCTTACCTCTGAGCATCTTCAGCATAATGAACTTTTTATCAGCAAAACTGTCTGATGAGAATTTAAGAAAGCTTCAGAGAACAAAATCTAAATAAGTTATTTTTCCTAAGCCTTCCACTGTTGAAGGCAGACAGAATAAACAAGAAGTGGGCCAGATTATGCATTTGATTTGCTTAAAATGCATTCTTCTTTTCTAAATAAATATAAACAGGAGCAGTGGCTAGTGGGATTACTCACTGAGGGCAGCTGAACAAGACAGACTAAAAATAAAAAGCAACAACCTAGGTTCTTTGGTTCTCAATGGGCATCTAAGCAGGGGAAGGCTTAGAACAAGCTGCCAACCTTGTAGGCGTATTTATAAAGAGCATGGCCTGCTCTCCCATCAGAATCTACTAACTTCCACCAACAATGATGGATTTATGGCTACCATCCCCTAAAAATAGACTGAGAATCAGAAACAGCAGAAAATAGGAAAAGGCTGGATATGGATAAACACATCCGACTCTTGAGATGAATCCACGGTTGTACTTCCTGCTGGGTCCTGTCTTCTGTGGGCATATGCAATGTTCTCTGCCTATAATTATGTGTGTGTGGCTAAGAGCAGAGGCCGCTAAGAGAGGGAAGAGTCCCGCTTCTCTGGGGACAGGAAGGGAAACAAAACTGAAGTTAGCAGTTACAGCTCCTAGAAGCCATTGACTTTGTTTTTGAAGTATGGTTTTCCCAGTAAATGATCCTTTGCCTGTAACGAAAGTGAACCACTCGCCTTAATAAAAATATGAACAGAATTATAGTGCTCCCATCTCAGGACCTGAGCTGACAGGGTTTGTTTGTTTGGTTTTTTTTTTTTTTCCTCTTTTTTGAGCATTGATCCTTATCTTTCACTGGGTCTGGCAGGCACACACAAAAAAAGATGGAAAAAAAAAAAAACCCAATGATATCAAAGGATGAGCCTACTCAATTATTTGTTTAATGAAAAAATATCCTAAAAACAAAAGTCTTGTTTCCCCCCGAATTTTGGGCAGGTTCTTGGCTTCCCATCGGTGGAGGCTTCTGATTAGGTTCCCACTCTTTGAACCAACTCCAGTTCTTCATCATGCCTCACATATACACAACCAGAACTGATTAGACTAAATGTAATAGTGTTGTTTTTGTTTTTTGTTTTCTTTTTTTGGTTTTTCAAGACAGGGTTTCTCTGGGTAGCTTTGCACCTTTCCTGGAACTCACTCTGTGGCCCAGACTGGCCTCGAACTCACAGAGATCTGCCTGCCCTGCCTCCCAAGTGCTGGGATTAAAGGCGTGCACCACCACTGCCCAGCTAGTTTTTTTTTTTTTTTTTTTTTTTTTTTAAATATAAAAACAGGTTATAATTCAAAAGTCCAGGGTTATTTGAAACTGGAAAATATTTTATGTGTAGAAAACAGTAAAAATGATAACATTTCCCAATAAGCCCTTTTAAGCCAAATAATAACTGAATTATACATAAAAATATTGATTAGATTCTGGGATACAAAAGAAACCTATCTTCATCTGTTCTGAGAGCTATGTCTTAAAATTTTTAATTTTTAAAATAAAAATTTAATTATCTTACTAAAATATTTAGATTTATTTATTATATGTGTGACTAAACATCCCCCCCCATATATATATATGTGCACCTGGTGCCTGTGGCGATCAGAAGAGGATGTCTTGGGTCCTCTGAAGCTGGGCTCTCAGAGGGTTGGGAGCCACCATGTGTGTTCTTGGAACTGAACCTGGGTCCTCTGCAAAAGCTACAAGCATTCTTAACCACTGAGCCATCTTTCTAGACCCTAAAATCATTACTTTGTTTGGTTGGTTTTTGAGACTAGGTTTCTCTATGTAGCTTTGGAGCCTGTCCTGAACTTGTTCTGTAGACCAGGCTGGCCTCAAACTCACAAAGATCTGCCTGCCTCTGTCTCTTAAGTGCTGGGATTAAAGGTGTGCACCACCACTCAGCACCTAAAATCATGTTATGTGTATGAGTGTTTTGCCTACATCCTACATGATGTTTGTGTACCATGTGTGCATAATGCCCTTGGAGGCCAGAGAGGGCATCAGATTCCCTGGAAGTGGAGTTACAGCTGCCTTGTGAGCACTAAGAATTGAACTCTGGGTCCACTGGTAGAGAGCATCCAGGGCTTTTAGCCACCGAGCCATTTACCTAGTCCCATTAAATCCATTTTAAAGCATGATTTTTATACCCTCTGTCTTTTTAAGTTTTGTCTGGTCATGTGTCCTAATTTCTGGGAATCTGGGTCTGCACCTAGAGCTTTGGTTATCTCTTGTAAAAACCAGAAGACCTGCCATGCCAGGCCAGCATTCCTGCATGGCCAATCAGCTAAAGGCGAAGAGGTAAATGTTCTTGTTACTTTATCACCAAATGACGCTTGCACTTCTTCTTTGGTTTTTGAGACAGGGTTTCTCCGTGTAGTTTTGGTGCCTGTCCTGGATCTCGCTCTGTAGATCAGGCTGGCCTCAAACTCAGAGATCCTCCTGGCTCTGCCTCCCGAGTCCTGGTATTAAAGGCGTGTGCCACTGCTACCCGGCTGACACTTGTGCTTCTTAAGGTGCCTGCCTTAAGGTACTTCAAGCCTTTGCATTTCAACCGATGTGAGAAATATCTCAGTGTATGCTTTCATATACAGATTAAATTCATCTGACTAAATGAGTTAATGACGAAGAGATCTCAGGAGAGCTTTGAACTCATGTCTCTGAGGCCCTCACTTACCACTACTCTACAGGTGCTAGTGATCTGTCTGTGCTCTCTCACTAGGTGCTGTGTAGCATTCTTCTCATCTGACCCATCGCAGCAGCCTGTGACGTCACTTGTAGCTAGGAGGAGGTGAAGTCATCGGTAGGGTGGGTATAGCTGGCACATAGCAGTCAGGCTTTGAAGTGGGAGCCGCCTCGGTCCAAAGCACACGCTTTGAAGCACTCTGTTATCTGGGTCTGGCTGAAGTACTGGCTTAGCCGTCTCCACGTCCTGTCTTCACTCCACTGCTGTCCTCAGCCGTGGAAGGTACTTTGCTTGGTGACTTTATGATTTCAAAGAACCTTGGAAATCAAAGCATCACAGGTCTGGACTTCTGCTCTCATGCAAATAGGTGACCACTATCTCCATTTTGTTGGTGAAGAAACTAAAGCCTACACAATATGCGGTTTTCACAAATGATATACGTTGTCCATAAGAGTCAGGGGAGGCTCTAATGTTCTTTTAAAGATTTATTCATTATGTATACAGTGTTCTGTCTGCATGTATCCTGCTGGCCAGAAAAGGGCACCAGATCTCATTATAGATGGTTGTAAGCCACCATGCGGTTGCTGGGAATTGAACTCAGGACCCCAGGAAGAGTAGCCAGTGGTCTTAACCTCTGAGCCATCTCTCCAGTCCCTAGACCAAGCCTTGAAGGTATGGACTCCAACTACTGGCTCTTCTACACCACAAGGACTGATACCCAGCAGGCAACATACAGTGACTTCTATCTCTGTGTTGATGTCTAATCCTAAGAGGCCATGGAGTCTCTCCCTGTGCAGCTCCAGAGTTGGATTCCTGGCACATCTGCATCCTGAAGCTAGGGAAGTGACAGCAGACGCGTTTGAGTCTTGATGTGAAATTCACGTTTATACACAAAGTTCACGTGACTCACATTGACCCAGTGGTTGAAAGTCTGTTTTCTGGAGTTGGTCAAGACGAATGATCTAGGGTGAGCTAGTTACTTAAACCCTTTGCTTTGTTTGACACAAGGCTTCCCTCCGTAACCCAGCTGACCTGCAATTCGCTCTCTATCCCATGATGGCCCTGAATTCATAATGATCCTCCTGCCTCAGCCTCCAGAGTTCAGGGATAGCAGGCATTAACCACACACCTGGCTACTTAAATCTCTCAAGTTGTACTTTCATCACCTTTATTATTTGAAGATTTATTTATTCTTGCTGGGTGGTGGTGTCACACGCCTTTAATCCTAGTACTCGGGAGGCAGAGGCAGGTGAATCTCTGTGAGTTTGAAGCCAGTCTGGTCTACAGAGTGAGTTCCAGAACAGCCAAGACTACACAAAAAAACCTGTCTCAAGCAAACAAACAAACAACAACAAAAGATTTATTTATTCTTATTTTATGTGTATGGGTATGCCAGCAAGTATGTATGTGTACCATGTGTACAGTGCCTGGAGGTCAGAAGAAGGTGCTGAATCCTCCTGGAACTGGAGCTACAGACTATTGTGAGGTACAACATGGGTACCAGGAACAAAAGTCCTCCATCACCTTTAAAATGAAACCATAAGCAGGGCAGCAGTGGCGCACGTCTTTAATATCAGCACTCGAGAGGCACACCTTTGATTCCAGCACTCAAGGAGGCAGAGGCAGGCAGCTCTCTGTGAGTTCAAGGCTAACCTGGTCTATACAGTGAGTTCTACTATAGCCATGGCTATGCAGAGAAACCCTGTTTCAAAAACAAAACAAAACAAAACAAAACAGAACAATAAGGAGACAGAGCAATGCCTTAGTGGGTAAGAGTAATGGTTGTTGTTGCAGAAATATGTGTGTCTATGTGTGTGTGTGTCTGTGTGTGTACGCATGTGTGCATATGATGTTTGTATATGTGTGTGAGGGTGATCTCACCCATGCGTACATGTGTAGAGACCAGAAGTGGAGTAGAGTGTTTGGTTCCCAGCACCTACAACCATCTGTAACTCCAATTCCAGAGGATCTGATACCCTGCACAGCACTCATACCCATGAAACTAAACAAATCTAAGTAATTTTTAAAATGGGACAATAAAAGCAACTACCTCACAGGCTTGCTTCCCTGCCCCGTGTGTGTGTGTGTGTGTGTGTGTGTGTGTGTGTGTGTGTGTGTGTCTGTCTGTCTGTCTGTCTGTCTGTCTGTCTGTCTGTGTCTGTGTCCGATGCACACAATATTGGGGAGTTTAACCCAGGAACTTATACATGCTAGACTATTGCTCTACAACTAGGTTAAATCCCCAGTTCCATCTCACTGGTAGGTTTGTTAATCCAGTAGACAGTACAGAGCATCTACTATGTTGTCCAGTTTTTAGGTGCTCTTTCCTTCATGGAGCCGATCTTATAGAAGGAAAGACACAATAAGCAGTGTAGTCAGTCAGTGAGGAGCACACGGGAACAAGAGCACACTAGGACAAGGCTAGGCACATGGCAGACTATGCAGAGGGGTGGGCAGACTCTATGCAGAGGAGGGCAGACTGTATGCAGAGGATGGGCAGACTCTATGCAGAGGGTGGGCAGACTCTATGCAGAGGATGGGCAGACTCTATGCAGAAGGTGGGCAGACTCTATGCAGAGGATGGGCAGACTCTATGCAGAGGGGTCTAGGCAGGCAACGCTCAAGCAAAGATCTGAAGAAGACAGGTTAAGGAGCAACGGGAACGGACATCTGAGGGCAGTGTGGCCCAAGGAGAGGGAAGAGCACTGCAAATGTCTTAAGGAGGGAGTGTGCCTGTGGGGCAAGAATACCAGCATTGAAACTGGTGCGGCTAGGAGCCAGTGGAGAAAAAGGAAAGGAATAAGAGACGAGGGCATAGAAATAATAAGGCCAGTTCCTGGATGGTCTTTCAGCAGAGATTAAATGAGACATTCATGTTAAGAGCTTGGAAGAGTATCTGGTATACAGTAAGCAGGTAACCAGTGTTCTCTCCATGTGTATTTATGTGAGCAGCATCTGGTCTCTAACAGAGCTAGTCTACAAGGCCAGGCTGCAGGGATTATTATAGCACCTTTGTGTACTTTGGTGGAGTTAGAGAGTCCTTCAACAGTTCCAGAAGTACAGAAATCAAACAGATCAAAGGCCTGGGTGATCCCCAGCAGCAAAGAGAGATGGTTAATTCCCTGCAGGTGCTCAGAAAACTGAACTAAGAGCGCACGCAAAGTCAACACTGCAGCAATAAAAGACACGGGAACGGGGTGTGGCCTGGGTGGGCTGGGCTGAAAGCTGAGACCAAGACCAACAGAAGAGTTGTTAGGCTGCGCGAGAAGAGAGAAGCAAAGCGGCGTGGAGCATGGAAGCATCCCCTACAGCAGTTGAAACCCATCCTAATATCAGCGAGACCACAGAGTCGTGATAATAGAGGAGCTTCTGCCAGGGAGAATGCCAGCCAGCCTGGCAACATGATTGCGCTTGCATGGAG
This sequence comes from Peromyscus leucopus, assembly GCF_004664715.2. NCBI lineage: Eukaryota > Metazoa > Chordata > Mammalia > Rodentia > Cricetidae > Peromyscus > Peromyscus leucopus. Next base: position 67,053,366 of record NC_051066.1, read on the forward strand.
GGGCAAATTAAGATGTTCGGGCCAAACGATCCCTTCTCTTCTGGAGGCTCTTTCATCTTTAAGGGGTAACTTCCGCAGACCTCTTTGGTGAAGGACTTCTATGTCTGCCAGCCTAACAAAGCTCCCGTGGTTCTGTCTCACAGCGGACAGCACTAAGGTACCATGCCACGTGTCCTCCACAGCCTTCACCATGGAGGTTCCCAACCTGCTGACAAGAAAGTAGTTTCTTTGGAAACTGGAGGCAGGCAGGAACCTAATGAAGGCTGGATGGAGATACACAGGCTGGGCTGAAGCTGGTCTAAATTGTGCCAGTTTCTTCTGGCTCCTGCCCTAGAGCAGGCAAAGCCAGGCACTGTCCAGTGGAAATTTGGAAGTGGGCATCCTTCGTGGCCTCAATTATGCCAGCCTGGCAAGGCAGTCTGCAGCACTTGGTCATGTAACCCTGACTTACCTACTCAATAGGGAGCAGTTCTGAGTTAGGAGAAATGAAAAGTGGCTCCGTTTAGGCAGATCCTGACTCAACACATTCAATTTGTAATTAAAGCCATTACTAAAATCAATGCAAGAACCACTGCGTTTTCAATCTCACTCCTCCAACAATGTATCAGTTTACCGTTTCCATTTCCTGATGGTAACGATTACTACTTCTTGGGCACAGTGACACAGACCTTTAATCCCAGCACTCAGGAAGCAGAAGCAGGAGAATCTGAGTGAGTTCAGGACCAGCCTGGTCTACAGAGTGAGCTCCAGGACAGTCAGGACTACATAGAGAAACCCTGTCTCAAAAAATAAAAACAAACAAACAAAAAAAAAGAGCTAGGGGCCGGGCGGTGGTGGCGCACGCCTTTAATCCCAGCACTTGGGAGGCAGAGGCAGGCGTATCTCTGTGAGTTCGAGGCCAGCCTGGGCTACCAAGTGAGCTCCAGGAAAGGCGCAAAGCTACACAGAGAAACCCTGCCTCGAAAAACCAAAAAAAAAAAAAAAAAAAAAAAGAGCTAGGGAAATTGGGTCTATCTCATTCATTACTATTTCCCCAAACTCACTGAGAGCCTCCAGCCGCTGCCTCCTGAGTGCTGCGACTAAAGGCGTGTGCCACCTCACTCGGCTTCCCTACCTCTTTTTTTGAGAAAGGGTCTTAGGTAGTCCAAGATGGCCCTGCACTTCTGCATTTCTTATGTAGCTGAGGCTGGCCTTGAGTTTGTTGTTTTTGTTTTTCTCTTTTTTTTTTTTTTTTTTTGAGCAGGGTCTCACTCTGTACCCTAGCTGGAATTTACTATGTAGACCAGGTTGACCTCAAACTCATAGCGATCCACGAGCCTCAGCTTCTGGAGTGATGGGATTAAAGATGTGCCACCATGGTTGGTATACCCTTGAACTCTGGTTTCCTCTGCCTCCTAGCTGCTGAGATTACGTGTGTGTGTGTGTGTGTGTGTGTGTGTGTGTGTGTGTGTGTGCGGTGGTGCCATCCCACTGGAGTAAAATCCTCATTTTCAGAGTACTTACATTCTAGTATGTGTGGGACTCAGACAACAAACAAAGAGGAAATACTTAGGAAGTGATAGGGTGACAAAATGTGAGTGAAAGCAGGCAGGACCACACGTCCAGGCTAGCCTGTTTGAGAAGATATCCCTGGAGCAGAAGAAGGCACGCACGCACTTCTGTGGTGGAAGAAGTGGGGAAGGTGTCAGAGCTGGGAACCAGCAGCAAGGGTGTTTCACTGTCTACCTTCCCGTCTGTCCCTGGTGCGCTGCAAGTCTGTTGAAGCAAGTGCCCCACCAGGCCTGGGAAAGGAGTAACAGTGAGAGAAACAGAACTGAGGCACACCGAGTGCCCTTGGGGGTATGGGGACCTGGCCAGGTACACTGTTCCCACAGTGAGGAGAAGGCATGGCAGTGGAGACTGCACTTTTCCCTGAGCTGTCCCCATCCACTGCCATGGTTAATTGGCAAAGCAGTCGGTGTGAATGAGCACAGGATGCCAATTCGCAGTGCGGCTTCACACATCAGCATTTGAAGTCTCCGACTGACAGGATTTAGCACTCTGTATCTGGCAGCAGCCAGCAGCGAAGCAGAGAGAATTCCACTGGATTATCCAAAGCATCTGACCCGAAAACGAGGAGTGAGGAGGACATTTTTAAAAAACAACTCCTGAATGGTTCAGTGAGCCAATTCGACACTGAACAGAAACGCACAAACATCCAGCCGCCTCTGAGGCACAAGGTCACTTTCTTGTGCTTGTCCCTGATCCTCGGGATCCAATTTCTTGATCTGAGCTCAGTTCCTCATTTTCCTAGCCAAAAGGATGGATGTGAAGCAGAGACAGGCCAGATGGACTGCTCCCCATTGTCTAACTCCAGAGGGGCAGGACAGCTCGAGTGATTGAGAAGAGGAGCGGTAGGGAAGGGAGAGGCCTCAGAACATGCCCTCTGAAGAGGAAGGCTTACAGAAAACTCCATTCATTGTATTGATTTATTTAGAGACAAGCTCTCACTGTGTAGTCCAGGCTGCCCTTGAACCTGTGATCCTCCTACTTTGGGCTCCTGAGTGGAGGGATTACGGGTGTGCTCCACCACAGCGGTCTCTTTATTTTTTCTTTTCAGTTGTGTGTACTTACGGGACACAGCGTGATGGATGGTTCAGAACATATATGCAGTGTGTAACGATCAAACCAAAGAGCAAGCGCTTCTGGCTCCTGATCATTTCTTTGCGTCTGGAGCACTGCACTTTTCTAATTTTTTACACTGAATTTTTTGTTGTGTTTTGTTTGACACAAATGTGGAGCCCAGAGGTTGACCTCTAGCATCTAGTGTCTTCCTCTATTGCTCTCTACTCTTTTAGGGCTGCAGGGGTCGGGGTGTGTGTAACTTTGGGTATCTTTCCTTGATCACTCTCTCTCTTTGTAATTATTTTGAGACTCAGCCTCTCACGGGGCCTGACGTCCATCAGTCAGCTAGACTGCCTGCCAGTCTCTGCTGCCCCCAAGCACTAGGCTTAGGGACAGCACCAGGCCAGGCTTTATGGATCTTATGGGGTGCTAGGATGCTTTCTGGTTCTCACGCTTGTGCTCAGTCCCCTCTCTTCTAGTTTAAAGACAGACTGGCTTTACAGTTGAAGATGCTTATATCCATGGCTAGAGATTTGCCTGTGGAAAGCCTATCACAAGTCCCAGGTTTGAGATGAGGTGGGAGATGGGGGGGGGCGGGGGAGAGGAGAGGGAGTGAGGGAGAGAGAGGTAGAACTGTAGTGTCCTATCTTGTGCCATACTGAACTTTTAAATTCTCCTAATCGAGTCCTGAGTTCCTCCTGCAGCACATCGTTCTCTCTCCTCAAGCCCTTCCTACACAGCTGTGAGGGTAAGATTTACTAGATGGAATGTGCTTGCAAAATCTGTTTTGTTCATTGGAACATGTTTATCAAGAAAGAAAGAAAAAATCCTGTCCCTTTTCACTATTTACTTTTTGGTGACTGCCTCCTGGGATTTGGAACTGGATAAACAGATGGACTTCCCGGAAGGAATCAGGCTGAACGCCAGGGTGTGTATATATATCTCTTAGTCTCAGTATGTATGTGGCAAACAGTCTTTATCCAAGCAGCTGTGCTGGTTTGGGGGAGAAGAGAGGGGACAGCGTCTTATGGACTCCCACTGCCCCAAAGGTGTATCTCCCTGGTGGAACACTGGGATACAGGATGCCAAAAAGCTTCTAGAGCTCTCAGATGTATGAGCCAATTTCATTTACTGGCCTCTGGCTGTAGCAATTAAGGGCTGTGCCAGATTCCAAACTATTGCTTGTCATTTGTACTGGGTTTGTTCAGTGTTCCTGAGTGCCCATGGTGTTCCAGCTACACCATCTACGATGATGAGAGCAGTCTGCGTACCTTCCCAGATCCTGGAGAGGTGTGGATCCCTGCTCTGCGTGCATCGTCCAGATATGGGCAATTATAACTGTTAGAGAACTCCAGGCAGAGGAAGGGAGCACTCACGGGTCTGCCTGTTGCTGCTAACGGGGACGGGGAGAGACTGGAGAATCAGGGCCTCCCTCTACAATATACGTCTCTGTTGCAGGGGTGGGATTAGAGGAAATAATTCACGATTCAATTTACTTTCATAATTCAATGCATACTTCAACCCCAAGGTCTAAAGAAACTTTGATTCCAGGAGAATTAGAAAATATACCTCTCTGCCTCATCTGCTTCACAAAATATAGTGAAGAAGAACATGTCTTCCCTCCTTGAAAGTTTCATTTAAACAATGGTTTTTAAAAAATAACGACACCGACCACGCATGGAACTGGTGTCAATAGTGCCAAAGCCCAAACCAGACCACTGGCTGAGCTGACACAGATACATTCATCAGTTTCAGCAACTCCGGCAGGAACATTAACCGATTAGCTCAGCAGACCAAGGTGCTGTAGGTAATGGACGGACGGACGGACGGGACAAAAGGCTTGCTCCTAACAAAGCTCCTCCAGACCTTTCCGCTGCAGTGAGCAGTGAGCAAGAGAGATGCTGCCCAGGAAATGAAAGGCCTCAATCGTTCCTCTTCAGTGAGCGGAGCCCAAGAGGAGGGTTCCAGACGCTCTCTCCAACACTCTTTAATAATCCCATCCAGAGCCTTTGATTCAGGGAACACGCTGAAGAATAAACAGCCTATTAATCTGAGTTTGCTGGTGTGCCTGAGGATTCAGAGCAGCGATGGACTCCCCACTGGCTCTTGCAGGCATCCCGACTGCACGCCATTGCTGCTGCCCCGCACAGCTTGGCTCTTCCTTCCACCTCTGCATGCAATTTGTCCTTGGAAAAGCTTCAAGGTTTGGGGGTCCCGATGGTTTCATCTAAGGATGGCCAGGCCAAACCCAGAGTGCTAAGAATGGAAACAGCGTATCCTTGTTCGGCCACCAGAAGGCACAGCCATGTGACCAGGCTCAAATGAGAACTGTGTGGTAGTGTGACTAGGGAAGGAGACAAAGTCATCAGTCTGCCTCTTTCTGAGCCAAGTTGACAGCCACGGGCCTGGGAAAGGAAGGCACAGTTTCAATTGCTTCCTAGTCATGGTTACCTCGGTGGCAGGAAGGAAGGGTTCCTATACGGCTGGGCTTTGGGTGGAAACAATTTTGGAAGTTCTGCTGAAGCGAACATTAGCAAGGGCCTTGGGTTTTGGAGAAGTCAGGCAGAAGGCAGGGTGACCTTTGCCCTTGACCTTTCTGTGAGTCCCCCTTATAAACAGCCAGGTGATGAGGCATCGGGTTCTTTCTCCTGCCTTGAGGTGAACCTGAAGTAATAAAGCAGGCTCTCAGTTGCTGAAACATTGTAATTGAGGCTACAATCACAGGCTAAGAGGAGCCCCTGGGTTGGGGGAGCAGGCAGCCTCTGCTTCATTGCCACTGACTTTATGCACGGTATATGCCTAGTCATAAAAGGAACCGGTGTGACAAGGTGGATATATCAGTATTACCCAGCATATGAGCGAGTGCACGAACATATGCACACATGCTTTTGAAATGCATATCCTTTCGACTCCAAATTTATATTACCAAGAAAAGTACATTTAATAAAAACTTCCTCTTAAAAAAGCAATTTCAGCCAGGCGGTGGTGGCACACGCCTTTAATCCCAGCACTCAGGAGCTAGAGGCAGACGAATCTCTGAGTTGGAGGCCAGCTTGGTCTACCGAGTGAGTTCTGGGATAGCCAGGGCTACACAGAGAAACCTTGTCTCGAAAAACAAAATAAATGCTGGGCGGTGGTGGTGGTGGTGGTGGTGGTGGTCGCCTTTAATCCCACCACTCGGGAGGCAGAGCCAGGCGGATCTCTGTGAGTTGGAGGCCAGCTTGGTCTACAGAGCAAGATCCACGACAGGCACCAAAGCTACACAGAGAAACCCTGTCTCGAAAAAACAAAAAACAAAAAACAAAATGAAACAAAAATTTCAAAGATGTGCTTCTAAGGCAGGTAGTTCTCAACCTTCCTAAGACTGTGACCCTTTAATACAGTTCCTCATATTGTAGTGACCCCCAACCATAAAATTATTTAATTGCTTCTTCATAATTGTAATTTTGCTACTATTACGAATCATAATATAAACATTTTTCCAGCTAGAGGTTTATCAAGGGGTGGAGACCTACAGGTTGAAGGTTCTGAAGCCTTCTGACCCTGGGGTTGGTCTCTTTTGTTTTTTTTTTTTTCTTCCGAGATAGGGTTTCTCTGGGTAGCTTTGCGCCTTTCCTGGAACTCACTCTGTAGCCCAGATTGGCCTCGAACTCACAGAGATCCACTTGGCTCTGCCTCCCGAGTGCTGGGATTAAAGGCGTGCGCCACCGCGGTGGGGTTGGTCTCTTGTGTGGGGCGGGGCATGCATCTTAGGAAAGAGAAGGAGAGGTGTGAAGGCTAACACTGTCCCTGTGACTGACTTCGAGATGCCTCAAAGGACAGTGAGTGCGCGTGGACTTGGAGGTCACACAGATCTAGGTCTGAGTCCCCAATGCCAGTTGTCAGATGTGTGGTCTTGGGCACTTTACCTGATATCAGTGAACTTCAACCTCCTCATCTGCAAATGAGACTATCCTCGTGGGATTATTGTGAGGAGTATAACGTACACCCAAACCACTTAGTATAGTGCCCAGGACACAATCCATACTCAACAAACCATCAATGTGCTTAACATTCTGACTTCTGATCACAGGCACAGCAACCAAACGTGGCTCTCTGGGAGAATTCATGGCTGGCACAGGAGCTGCCCAGCACTGGAACGTCTTCACCGAGCTGGGCTTTCCAGGGCCCTAGGTGTTCCTTTAGGACTTCAGAAACAAAAGTCTGGGTTCTGTGAGCTACTGACTAAAGGGTAAGGTGTGCTCGATGGCTGGAATTCTTGAGACCTCATTTTTTGACTTGGGATATTCCCACCCTAGATTCTGGCCTTGCGGGCACAGCCTTTTCCCTCTAGGCTGCCACCTGTTGAGACAGACAGATGTAATCTGAATGCAAGGGGGGCTTGCAAACATAGATCTGATATCCGACAGCCTTCCCCTGCAGCATTCCTGCGGTCATGAAATGGCAAACCTTCCAAACAGGCTGAATCTAACCCGCTCTCCCCTGCAACTGGGGCTTTCTAACACTGCTCCTGTGGCTGCCCTCAGTACCTCTCGAGTCTGTGAGGTGGACGTCATTAAGTATTGATGTGCTGTAGCTCGTTAACCTCATTTGATGTTTATTTACAACCATTTCTCATATGCTAATGAGTGACACTGGGCTCTTCAGATAGAAAGTGGGGAATGGGACTCCCTCTGCCAGCATCTCCTTGGCAGACTCCTGTCCCTTGAAACAGAAGTTTGCACAGAGGGAACGAGGCCAAGTGGAGAGAATGCAGCAGAGAGGACAAAATGATGTGAAAAGAATGTCTGCAATGTAACGGGGGAGAGAGCAGCCCAGCTGCTGGCCACGATGTGATGAGGTTGGGTTACACTCACCCATGGGTAACAAAGAGAAGCTGACTGATGGTGGGGTCTGCGAGCGGATGCAGAGGACAATATGTCAGATTTGGGAACTGGGTTGAGGCATGGAGGTGAGTGGGCCACATGTGTGTCAGGGACTGAAGGCCTCTCTAGAATTCATCCCATTCTCTAATATGATCTAAGAGATCAGCAGGCAGAGATTGGGTAAATTTCTGCAGCAGCCCCGTACCTATAGCGGGGCTTATCATACATAGCTTGGAGAAATGCTATCCCCAAGCACGCCTGTGAAATGGAAAGGCATGGGGAAACCACGGCCATTTCTCCTCCTTCAAGTTCCGTAGGTACACCAGAGATCAGTTGGTTAACTGGCCAGGAGGACGTCACAGGGTAGGGACACTATTTCTGTACCCTGCTGTTTCAGGGCTAAATGAGTGAGGTTTGGGTTGTCTCACATAGCCGTTCTAAGTGTTTGGAACCACAGAGGACAGCCGACAGAAGGGAACTACTTCTGATACACGTGTGTGTGTGTGTGTGTGTGTGTGTGTGTGTGTGTGACACTAGCAACAACAGCAGCAGCTCTTCAATGTCCACTTCCATTCTCTTCCCGTGCTGCCCACTTTCTGTCACTGTTGAGACAATTATGCCTGTCCTGCCTTTGGGGGCCACACCCTCTTCTTTCTCCAGATCTGGCTTCTTCTTTGAAGCACTTTGAAGATCATCCCTCCCTTGATGTGCCTTTCTATAAGGCTGAAGAAAGAACCTCCTACATTAAAGATTTAACCACATTTTATTTAAGCATCAAATATTGGTTCTAACGGGTAGGTTTTATGTTTGAGTTGTTTGTCTGAAATCATTACCCCTTAGGGGACAAATTTCATCTTCTTTTAAGTTTTCTCTGAACTCAGTTCCTTTTAGAAGGATGTAATAATCAATAGCAATTTGCATTAGCCCTGACGATCTGCAGCTTGCCTAGGCACAGGGAAAAATACCTCGGACATCTACATGCTGTTTGAGACTACAGCAATGCTCCTCAACCTTTCTGAATCATCTTTTCCCTCAGCCCACTGGACATGTGCTTCCTAGATGCACATCCATAGGAAGTTCTAATGGCTGGATACACACCCATAGGAAGTTCTAATGGCCAGATGCACACCCATAGGAAGTTCTAATGGCCAGATGCACACCCATAGGAAGTTCTAATGGCCAGACTTACAGGGACAAACCCCACCTCTTCCACCCTCCCTCTCCCTCTTAGCTGTAAAGAAACAATTTTTGCCCTACTGGAGGTAACACTGCCCCTGCTGAGAACGCAGTTCTAGCTGAGTGTGGTGGCACAGCCTGAGATTGCAGTGCTTGGATGGGACTGAAGCATGGGATGAATCAGGAGTTTGAGGCCAGCCTAAGCAACAGAGCCAGCCTGAGGCCAGCCTGAGCAACAGAGCCAGCCTGAGGCCAGCCTGAGCAACAGAGCCAGCCTGAGGCCAGCCTGAGCTGCACAAGATCCTATGTCAAAACCTAAGAGAAGTAGAGGGAGAGGGAGGGGAGGGGAGAAAAGAAAAGAGGAGAGAAGACAAGAGAAGATATTGGGAGTGGTGACTCATGCCTGTAATGGTGACTTTCAAGAAGCCAAGGTCGGGCTGGAAAGATGGTTAAGAGCATTGGCTGTTCTTCCAGAGAACTCAGGTTCAATTCTCAGCACCCACATGGCAACTCACAACTGTCTGTAACTCCAGTTCCAGGGGATCTGGAACCCTCACATAGACATACATGCAGGCAAAACACCAAGGCACATAAAAAATAAATAAATAACAACAACAACAAATGAACGAACAAAACACAAGAGGCTAAGGCAGGAGGACTGCTGTGAGTTCAGTGCCAGCCTGGGCTAAAGAGTGAGGCCCTGCTGTATTAAAAAAAGGAGGTAGCCTCCGACACACTGCGTCCTAGGACTGAACCTAATGTCCTCTCAGAGTGAACATCAAACACAATCACACTGCTGTTCTGATTTAAAGAGGGAGAAGAAAAGACATCTTTGTGTCTATCTAGTTAACGATAGTTCTTCCAAGGGAGAGATCAAAATCCTCTCCCTCTCCCCACACTGGGCCTGACTTAGCCACAGAATAAATGGCTTACTTCTTGGCAGCGGGCTAGCTTTTTACAATAGTCCTCTTTGCACACTGGACGAGGTAATAGATTGTCAGGCCCCGCAAGACCCCCAGACACTTTGTTCTCCGTAAAGTCAACAATATGCTCCCTTGTAAGAGAATGGAGTAGAATGGAGTTCATTATCTCATTCCGTTTCTCCCAAGCTTCTGAGGAGGGCAGTGACTGCTACGGCTCTTCCCTTTTCACAGGCAGACACAGGGTGGCAGGGGCAGCAGGCAGCTTAATGTAGGTCACAGGGTGAGGTTGCTTCATGCAAACATCTTTTCCACCCCACGAGGTGGCTCTGGGGGCTTCCAGTCCTATGTCTTCTGGTTCTTACTTTAATACAGGATGATCATACTTCACTAGAAATGTTTTAACAGCTGCTCTACCTCTGCCAACACCTTCTTCTCCCCATCTGCCAGGAGAAAGCAAGAAAGGTGTGTTGGGGGGAAGGTGCTTAAGTGAGCCTCTAAGAATAGACATCATGCTGCATGCCTGTAACACCAGCACTCCAGAGGCAGAGGCAGGTGAATCTCTGTGAGTTGGAGGTCACCCTGGTCTACAGAGTGAGACCCTGTCTCAAAAAAAAAAAAAAGAAAGAAAGAAAGGAAAGAAAGGAAAGGACATCACGATGGTGAAGAGAAAGAACCTGGGCTATCAACTCAATCTACCAGGTGGGCTGAATCCCTAGGGGAGACCTTGCCTTGGAGGTGGTGGGAATGGGGGAGTGAACTGGGGGGGGGGGAGGCGGGGGGAGGGAGGAAGGAAGATAGGGGAATCTGTGGCTGATATGTAAAATTAAATTAATTATAAAATAAAAATATTTATTAAAAAAAAAAAAGTAACCGTAAATATAAGAAAAATGAATTCTTTGTCATAAAACTTGGGTGTATGACTTTTAATCTTGACTATATAACATGTAAGTATTATTTTCCATAAAATTAATTGAAACAATACTTAAAACTATTATTATCTATATGCAATGTAATATAATTAAAAACACCCCTAAGTAAGATTGTTAAAACCACTTTATATGTTTTCAACAACAACAACAACAAAGCACCTGGGCTATTGTCCAGATGTTACTGTTTCACAAGCCAAGTGCGGTGACAAGAGCATAGAGAACCACAGGAGAAGAATGCAGGGACTTTCTCCCCCACCTCCCTTTTCTATGACAACCACTACCACCTTCCTTTCTTGGATAAGAGGCATAATACTAGAATGTGCTCCTCAAGAGATGCAAAAACCTGAATCAAGACCTCCCACAAACAGGCTTCAAGCAACATGAGAAATATTTAGCAGTCATGGGAACTGACCGCATCTTAAAAAGCTTGCCACAAGTGAGTAGGAATTAGAGGTTAGCAAGCCAAATAAAAACTACTATCGAAAAGGGCTCTTCTCTGTAAACTAGACTTAGGCTCCTTTAGTCCGCCAAGTAAACCAGTGTGAAGAATAAACCAGTCTCTCAGAATAAAACACTATATATTTTTTCTAAAGAGTAACTTCAAGAGGTAACAGCCATCACATAGATCTGTACCTAGTCCACTCCTCATATCGAGTATCTTTTCTACTAAAGATGAGAAGGGAAGGGCACTGGGTAATGCAGTTTATGTGGCCAGGATTGAATAGTGTCATCTCTAATACACTTGTCCTCATGTGATCTAGTCCACATTGCAGCGGGAGTCCTTTTTATCTGAAGAGATGGAGATGAGCTGCTGATGTGGCAAAGGCTTTAACATTCTGCCAAGATCTAGGAGGTAAAAGCCTAGACCCCTCCAAAGACAACGAGGGGGACTATCAGAGTACATCACCTTTAGCCAGTGCTTTTAGTTGTTGTTGTCTGTTTTTGCAAACAGCAAGTAATTCTTAAGGCAAAAACCAAAACCAGCAAGAGCTCCAAACTCCAAACTTGGCCTTAAAAAAAGGAATTGGGACCTGTGAGACAAGCTCAGTGGATAAAAGTACTTGCTGCCAAGACTGATGAACAGAGTTCAAGTGCCAGGACCCACACAGTGGGAGAAAACTGATTTTCAGAAGTTGTCTTCTGACTTCCACATGTGACACACACACACACACATATCACACAAGTAAACGTAAGGAAATTAGTAAGAGGGGCATTTTTGAGGATATTTCGCACTGGCTGATGTACGAGCAACAGACCCTTGAGATCCAGCGACCTCAGCACTGTCGGTGAACTGGGAAGTGTGCTAAGAAGGATGGTACCTGTGCCCTCCTCCCTTTTAAGAGGGGCCTCACGAGGTAGCCTGCGCTGGCCTGGAACCCTGGAACTTGCTCTCAGGGTTGGGATTACAGCTGTGTGCTTCCTCACCTGCCCAAGCCCACTACTGATTTATACACCCCAGCACCTCAACACAGCTCCACAGAGAGGTAATCTTGGCCAGTCCTGCCAGAAAGGCCTGGGATTCGAGCTACTGGGAGGCTGAGGCAGCACTTAGAGTTCAAAGTCAGCTGGGGTGCAGCATGAGTTCAAGGCTAGTCAAGTAAATTTAGTAAGACCCTGTTTCAAAATAAAATTTTTTAAAAAAGGCTGAGGGTGTACTGAGCTCCAATGTGCTTGTCTAATGCTTCTGTGGGGCTCTCCCAAAGTGGGGAAACCTTAAATTCAGGAAAAGACTAATCTTCATGGGCAGGAAGCCAAAGAAAACACCTTTTCCTACAAGCTGTGGAAGGCACTAAGAAGCAAGATTACCCATCAAACATTTTGTTTGTTTGTTTTGTTTTTTGAGACAGGGTTTCTCTGTATAGTTTTGGTGCCTGTCCTGGATCTCACTGTAGACCAGGCTGGCCTCAAACTCACAGCTCTGCCTCCCAGGTGCTGGGATTAAAGGTGTGCACCACCACCGCCTGGCCCCCATCAAATATTTTTATCTGAAGCACTCAAAACACTTGCCAGTATTAACACCCAGCTGCTGCTTCTGCATCCCATCTCCCTCACAGATTGGGAGGGGGAGTAAATTTGGTAGCAGGAAAGATACTCTACTGCATCTCAGTGTCTCTCTGGTCACAACTTGAGGAGAACAGCTCCCCAGAGATGGGTGTGGGTGGGACCCAACCTCCTCCAAGCTTGCTGGCAAAGGCCTCATTCTATCACTTCAAAGGCAGTTCGGCAGTTTCCCTGTGACAGCCTAGGACACTAAGGTTTCATGGGGCCTGGGCAGGAATGCAGGAGGAAAAGCACCAAGTCCCCCTTTCAGACACAAGGAGACAGAGAGCAGACCCACGGAGTCCACAGGCGGTCTTGTCCTGGCTCTGTGCTCATTTAGCAGCTGTGTGGGAAGGTAAGCACTAAAGCAGATGACTTGCTCAAAGTTACACAGCTGGTCACAGAACCCAGGGCTTCCCGCAAACAGGGACGGACTCAGGTTATCAGAGCACTGGGAGAGGTTTCAGATGTAGAAACCATTTTTCTTCTTGCTGTTTTTTCAGGACTGGGGATTGAACTCAGGGCCTTGCAAATGCTAGGTAAGCTCTCTACCACTATACTACCATTGCTTAATTAGAAAAAAGGAGGGCTGGGGGCGTGGCTCAGCTGGTAGAGTGCCTGCCTGGTATGCATAAAGCCCTGGATTTGATTCCCAGCCTCTGGTAAACTGGGTGTGATGGTGCATGCCTGTAATTCCAGCATTCAGGAGGTGGCGGCTGCAGGATCAGGAAGTTCTAGGTAATTATCAACTACATAGTGAGTTTGAGGATAGTGTGGGCTGTCTGAAACTTTGTCAGAGAAGTGGCTGGGTAGAAAAAGACCTAGTAGTCCAAAGGCTTATCGCAATACTGTGGTCTAACCTCAGAAGAACAGACATCAAAAACAAACACCTATAACAGTTACATAGAAAACAACTTTATAATTAGAAGTTTAAGGAACAGGCAGTACTTTTTGTTCCACAGTTGTGCATAAACACAATTCGGTGTTGCCATGTTGTATTACTGATCTACAAAGGAGACAGTGAAGCATATCATACTGTAAAAAGCTTAAGGAATATTGTTTAAGATTGTAGTAGGAATCTTAGAGAGACTTATTAATAAAATCAAACCCCGGGCCAGTTATTGGGGTGAACACTGGAAGGTCAGAGAGACAGAACAAGCCACAGCTAACCTCACCTGGCCAACTTCTCAACTGGTCTTGTTTCCTCAGACTGGAAGCTTCTGTGTCCTCATATCCGAATGGTTCTCAGCTGAACTGTGCTGCTAGAAGCCTGAAAGCTTAACCAGCCAAATGCTTAACCAGCCAAATGCTTCTAGTTTCTGGTCCTCACGCCTTATATACCTTTCTGCTTTCTACCACCACTCCCTGGGATTAAAGGCTCCTTTCTGGGATTAAAGGCGAGTGTCACCATGTCTGGCATTTTCCAATGTGACCTTGAACTCACAGAGATCCAGAGGGATTTCTGTCTCTGGAATGCTAGGATTAAAGGTGTGAGTGCCACCATTTTCTAGCCTTTGTATCTAGTGGCTGTTCTGTCTCTGACCCCAGATAAGTTTATTAGGGTGCACAATATTTTGGGGAACACAATGTCACCACATAAGATGAACAAAACAGGGCTGGAAAGATGGTTTAGTGCTTATGAGTGCTTGCTGCCCAATCATGAGGACCAGAGTTCGTATTTCACAAATGCTCTAACTCCAGTTCTGAGGAATCCAGCACCTTCTTCTATCCTCTGTCTGTGTGCATTATATTACACACACAGACAAGCATATGCTTATCCAGACCCATATACACATAAATGAATAAACAAACAAACAAATAATCTAAAAAGTAAACAAAACAGACAATTCCTTTGCTCTTCATTCCAAGTGACAGATGCTTTCCAGGGCCTCTCCAAGATCAAAACAAGAGACTTTCTCCCTGGAGTAGCATGCTGGGCCCTGTAGATTACTTGGACAAGATCTTTATAATAAGGCCAGGCATGCCTTTTAGCACTCTGGAGGTTGAGGCAGGTAGATCTCTATGAGTTCGAGGCCAGCCTGGTCTATATGGTGGGTTCTAGGCCACCCAGGGTTACATAATGAGACCCTCTCTCCCTATGAAGAGCTATAAGCAATTAATGACTGCCAAGATAGGGAGAACCAGTCTTCCCCAGGCAGGGATGGGCTCCTAATTAGTTAGCTAATATCAAGCAGTCAGTCCTAAAAACATACACACAAGCAACACTAAATGGACTCAGCATGTTGTATTTATATATTTATATGTAATAATAAGAAGAAAACAATAGAGTTAATGAATGAAATGGAAGTAGGAGGGCTTGGAGGCAGAGGAAGAGTGTGCCATGATATGATAGTAGAGAACTGAAGATGATCAAAGTATATTATACACATGTATAAAGTATTAGAATAAAACCCGTTATTTTGTACAATTAATACATGCTAAATGGAATAAAAGAATCTTTATGACCCCATAGAATCAAAGTTTATAAACAATACAATTTTCTGTTGCTTGAGAAAAATCAGTAGGTGTGAATGTGACTTCTCAAGGCACCGAATTCTTGTTTGCTTTCCTTCACCTAGATCTGTGCCTCCTGGCCAGAAAACGGACTTTCCTTAAAAACCAACCACTGTTCACTTCTGTGAGTTACCTAGAAAAGGTGAATTCAGATTCAAGTAGGACAGATGCTCCATGGGCTGGAGGCAAGGGAGAATGAGACACCTTAATTTAGTGGGTACAGAGTTTCAATCTGGGGTGATGCTCAGGTTCTGGGAATGAGTGGTGATGGCAATCACAAATGCACTTAATACTACTGAATTTTACGCTTAAAATTTTCTACATATATTTTACCATAGTGAAAATGATGCCTTTTTCAGCAATCCAGAAAAGGGATTCCTCTCTCCACAGTCCATTTTGCTGTAGAAGCAGCCCTGGGATTATGGGTGCCGCCTGCTGCACTCAGCTTTATGTGGGTTCTGGCGATCTGGACTCAGGTCCTCATATTTGCATGGCAAGACTTTCCCCACAGAGCTGTCGCCCCGGCTCTTGTTTTCAAGACAAGGTCTCTCACTGAGCCTGGAGCTTATCCACTCTGCCTTCTCAGAGCTGGGATTACAGGTGTTCATTGCTGTGCTCAGCTTTTACCTGAGTGCTGAGGATCAGACTCAGACCCTCCTGCTTGTGTGCGGGTAAGTAATTTACCCACCGAGCCACTGCAGTCCCAATAATACTTTTCCTTGAGCAACCTTTTCAGCAGGATATTTTGTCAACTCTGTCTGCCTGCCTGCCTGCCTGCCTCTCCTCTCTTTCTCTGTCTGCCTGCTTTTCTATCATCTATCTATCCATCCATCTATCCATCTATCTATCTATCTATCTATCTATCTATCTATCTATCTATCTATCTATCTATCCATCCATCCATCCATCCATCCATCCATCCATCCATCCATCCATCTATCTATCTATCTATCTATCTATCTATCTATCTATCTATCTTCCATCTATCTGTGGTGCTGAGGATCAGACAAGAAAGCACTCTACCTTAGCTATACCCCTAGCCTCTTAACTCAATTTTTATTTACACATTATATATATATATAATATAATATCTATAATATAATTATATATATATATTCCCATTTGATTTGTAAAATGAGCCTTTTGCTCAAGGCTGGAACATGTTATAATGCAGAGGTAAGAGCTGAACACAAATGACAGAGTAAATGTCAGTCTCCACCGGAGTCAGCCTCCTGGTGCATGACTTTTCATGACACTTTTTAGATAAATGCCAAAGTTTGTTTCCGTATTAAATCTGTTGTTTTTGAGACAAGGTCTTCTAGACAGCTCAGGCTGGCCTCCCAACATGTTTAGGATCTCTAAATTGTATCAGAAATGTTCTTAGCTTATTAAAAAAGATTGATTATGAGCATAAATTAGCTTTTGCTTATCACCTTGGGTTCTCCATTATAAATTAGTGTCTAGGACCGTACAGATATTACACACAAGGACTTACAAAGCCACTTATTTGTTCCTGTTTTTATTTATTTACTTATTTTTTAATTGAATTGTGTGTTTATGTTTGAACAAATGAGCATGTGTGTGTGTGTGTGTGTGTGTGTGTGTGTGTGTCTGTTTGTGTGTGTACATGTGACTATGCCAGATCCCCTTGGAGCTAAAGTACAGGTGCCTGTAACTCACGATGTAAGTGTTGGGAATTGAACTTGGGTCTTCTGCAAAAGCAGTAAGTACTTTTAAATGCTGAGCCATCTTTTCAGTTCCTTGTTCCTGTTTTTAATATGCATTCCCTTTTTACCAGTTGGGTCTTTATTTTTATTTATTTTTTTCTTTTTCTTTCTTTTTTTGTTTTTTGAGACAGGGTTTTTTTTTGTGTAACAATACTTGCTATCTTGGAACTCACTGTGTAGACCAGACTGAGCTCAGACTCACAGAGATCTGCCTGCCTCTGCCTCTGCCTCTGAAGTGCTGGGATTAAAGGCATGCACTACCACTGTCCAGCTCAGTTGGATCTTTACTAGCTCCCTTTTCTACTAACATTTATCATAATAGTTGGTATATGGCTAAGGCTAGTGATGCTGATACTTGCCATCATTATTTATTCATTCATTCATTCATTCACTCAGTGAATACCACCAGGTTCTGCTAGAAGGGATGAAATGGGCAGCCCAAAGTCCACTAACCTATCTAAGGGAACAGATGTGGAAACAGGGCCCAGATGAATCAATCGCCTTCAGCTTTCCTGGAGCACCTCATGGATGCCTATTGGTCATGCACTCCTACAGACCCAGAGGACCTGGCAAATCTCAAGTTGATTAACCTGGCCTTTGTTACTCAGTCTGCCCCTGACACACATAGAAAGATACAAAAGATGGATGAGTTTGCAGGAAAGACCAGGTCAGAACTATCAGAAATAGCCCAGAAAGTGTTTGATGGCAGAGACAGCAAAGATCTGATAAAGAAGATGGGGCATGCTACCGTGGAAACACTAAATGCCCCAGCCACTTTCAACGCTGCCCATGCACACCATGATAAAAGGAGGAACCTTTATGAAAGGACCAATGTGCCTACTGCAAAGAAATGGGTCACTGGAAAAATGAATGTCCTTGCTGGAAACAGGTAGGGCCCCAAGACCACGCCAGTCCTAGCCATCGAGGATTAGTGAGGCTGAGGTTCCTTCAAACTAGGCCCCCAGGAGCCTATGGTATCCTTCACTGTAGGAGGCCAACCTGAAAAGTTTCTGGTGGACGCAGGGGCTACTCATTCGGTATTACAGGAGCTCCTAGGACCCGTTACCAACCAAACAATGGAAGTACAGGGGGCAACAGGGGATGTCAAAGAACACAAACGGACCACTGTCCTGACTATTATAACTGACTAGGACAACGAACTGTGACTCATTCTTGTATTGTTGTTCCGAATGTCCCTACCCTTCACTGGGCCAGGCCCTCTTGAACAAGCTCCAGGCAACAAGATCGTTCTCGGGAGACTCTCCTAGGTTGCAACTGGGAGGCTGTGCTAAGGCTTTAACTATAACCTGACCAATAAGTGAGGACTAGAAAAAATTGTTGATCCAGGAAATTCCCACAGTTTGGGCAGAGGACAATCCTCCTGGCTTGGCAAAACCTGTGCTACCCATCATAGCGCAACTAACATCTGGGGCAATGCCCATTCAAGTCAAGCAGTATCCCATCAGTTCAGAAGCCAGGAAAGGGATTAAGATCGAAGCAGGCATGCATATTCCTTGCCAATCATTCTGGAATACCCCCTTGTTGCCTGTCCAAAAGGCTAGAGCTTGAGACCAGTACAGGACTTGAGGGAGTGAATGAGAGGGTAGAATCCATTTACCCAAAGCAAAGGCTCAGTTCACCACCATAAGAGCATAATTTTTTTTTTTTTAGTTGTTGTTTTTTGTTTTTGTTTTTTGTTTTTTTTTTTTGAGACAGGGTTTCTCTGTGTAGCTTTGCGCCTTTCCTGGATCTCGTACTGTAGACCAGGCTGGCCTCGAACTCACAAAAATCCACCTGGCTTTGCCTCCCAAGTGCTGGGATTAAAGGCATGTGCCACCACCGCCCGGCAAGAGCATAAAGTTTACATTGTATTGGACTTTAAAAAAATGCATTCCTCTCCATCCCTCTGTCAAAATTAAGTCAGCCCATCTTTACATTTGAATGGGCTGGCCCTGAACTGGGGATATCAGGACAGCTAACCTGGACCAGACTGCCTCAAGGGTTCAGCAACTCTCCCACTGTCTTCGATGAGGCACTCACCCAGGACTGACGTCTCTTCTGTAGTAAGTATCCTGAGGTAACCTCACTTAACATGTGAGTGATTTACTATTGGCTGCTAAAGATGAGGAGGACTGTCTGAGAGCTACCAGAGGCCTTTTGGCAACTCTACCCTGGTTAGGCTAGAGTTTCCAAAAAGAAAGCCCACACTTGCTCTCTCCAGGTTACCTACTTGAGATATGAACTGAGAGAAGGGAAAAGACTATTGTTCCAGGACCGCATAGCAGCCATACTGCAAATCCCAACTCCAACCACCAGGACACAAGCCAGAGAATTTCTGGGAGCTGTTGGATATTGCTGTCTTTGGATACCTGGGTTTGCTCAACTTGCAAACCCTTGTACTCTGCTATGGCTGTGGGCAACACCCCTCTGGAACGGACTGAGGAACATGAACAGGCCTTTAAGAACTTAAAAGAGGCCCTGGTACAAGCCCCGGCATTAACTCTCCCTGATATCTCCATCCCTTTTATCTTTACGTCCATGAAAGAAAGGACATTGCCAAGGGAGTCCTGACTCAGACCCTGGGTCCCTGGAAAAGGCCCACGGCTTACATCTCAAAGAGATTGGACCCCGTAGCCTCTGGGTGCCCCCTTGTTTAAGAGCCATCAAAGCCACTGCAATTCTTGTAAAAGAAGCTGACAAGCTCACACTGGACAGATCCTAACTGTAACAGCTCACAGGCTGTGGAAGCCCTGCTGAGATTCCACTAACCAGTGGATATCTAACGCCTGTCTGACTCAGTACCAAGCCCTTCTTTTAGATAAGAACAGACTGACTTTTGATAAATCCTTGGTCATTAATCCCACCACCCTGCTGCCAGTTGATGACCCCGAGGAGCCCATCCATGACTGTCTGGAGATGCTGGATGTCATCCAAGGTATGTGACCTGACCCAACAGATGTTCCTCTCACTGCCAGAGATGCAGATCTCTACACAGATAGCAGCAGCTTCATTCAAGAAGGAACCAGGTATGTGGGGACAATGGTGGTCACAGGCCAGAAGAAGGTCATTTGGGCACAAGCCTTGTCCAGGAACACATCTGCCCAGAGAGCAGAAATAATTGCTCTGACACAAGTTTTAGGATGGGCTGAAGAAAAAAGGTGAACATCTACACAGACAGCCAATATGCTTTTGCCATGGCTCATGTCCATGAACAGATATATAAACAGAGGGGCTTACTCACCTGAGAGGGGAAGACTAATAAAAATAAATATGAAATTGTCTAGTTGCTAGAGGCCATCTGGCTACCAACTGAACTGGCCATTATTCACTGGCCAGGAAGCCAAAAAGACAAAAGTCCCCAAACTCAAGGCAACAACCAGGCAGATAAAGTTGCCAAAGAGACTGCTCTTGGGGAACCTAAAGCCCAGACTGTCCTGGAACTATCTGCTGTCTCTGAGCTCCTACTGTGCCTGAGTGAAGATGTTTCTGCGTACAATCCAGAAGAGATCAAGTCATATTCTGACTTGGGGGCTCAGGAGAGCCGCAATGGATGATGGATCTTGCCTGATGGAAGAATCTGCATGCCAAAGGTACTGGGCCCAAACTAGCTGTCTTGCATCACATCATACACCTGTTATCTAAAAAGATCTCAGAACTCATCTCCCCTCAAGTCTGGCTACCTGAACACTGAGAAAAACTTCAGAACCCTTCAGACTGCCTGACCTGTGCCCAGGTAAATGCAAAAAAGTATAGTGATATTTTATTTGTACTAAAATGTAATTTGTATGTTAATAAAGTTGCCCGGGGGTCAGAGCTATTAGAGCCATAGCAAAAGCTGGGCGGTGGTAGTGCACACCTTTAATCCCAGCACTTGGTAGGTAGAGCTAGGTAGATTTCTGTGTGTTCAAGGATACAGCCAGCATTGGAAACACACGCCTTTAATCTCAATACCAACCATAGAAGACCTGGAGGTCTGTACAGACAGGCAGTGATGAGGCAGTCATGTGGTTGGGTTTACAGCCAATGAGAAGGCAGAACAGAAAGTCTATATAAAGACAAAAACACAGGAAGTAAGTCTCTTGGCTGAAGAGGCTAGCTGCAGCAGACGGGTAAGGCTCTTCTTAGCTCTGATCTCTTGGCTTTCTTCTTTGCATTGGTTCTGTGTTTCTTATTTAATAAGACAGTTGGTTACATCTACAAAGAAGGACATGCTTGCCCCAGGGAAACAGAGTCAAGGTACAGTACCCGGTGAATTTTGGGAAATGGACTTCACTGAAGTCAAGTCAAGACTGTTTGGCTACAAATATCTGATGGTCTTTGTTGATACTGTCACAGACTGGGTAGAGGCCTTTCCATCCCAAATGGAAATGGCCCAAGTGATAGCTAAGAAATTAATAATGGAAATTATACCCAGATTTGGCCTCCCCATATCTCTGGGGTCCAACAATGGCCCAGCCTTCATGGCTAAGTTATCTCAATTGTTCTCTAAGGCTCTTAAATTGGAAACTCCATTGTATGTATCATCCTCAGAGCTCAGGAAAGGTAGTGAGAATGAAGAGAACCTTAAAGGGGATTTTAACTAAATATACTCTTGAAACTGGTGGTAATTGGGTTGACCTCTTGCCTTATGTCCTTCTCAGAGTCCTATGTACCCCCTACCAAGAAAAGTTCACCCCATATGAAACAGTCTATGGGCCACCACCTCCCATGATCGCTCCAGTCCAGTACAGGCTGGACTGTTATCAGATTGCTCTATTCCAATCTCTGAGTCCTTACAAGGATTGCAATTAACATTGGATAAGATTCTCCTATAGGTCCAGGCTGCTCAACTTGTTGGGTACTGCCCATGTGATCACCCATTTCAGCCCAGAGATACTGTTTTAGTCTGCTGCTTCAAAACCGACAGGCTTGAATCTAGATGGAAAAGACCTTACATTGTGATTCTTTGGACTCCTACTACTGTTAAAGTCACTGGTATTCCTGCCTGGATTCATCACTGACACCTCAAGAAGGCACCTGAGAAATCCACTGAAGAGGAGCCCAACCCCCAGAGGTGGAAAGTGACTGAAAAAGGACCATTAAAAATCAAACTTTTTAAGGTTTGACTGTCTAACATAACTTTGTGTTCCTGTTGTTGAAATTGGCATCATGATTGTCCTGGCTAACAGTTTTGTTGTTTTGTTTTCAACCTACGGAAACAGAACCTAAATGCATCTTGACGGGAAATAAAAGGCTCCCCTACCATAGGAAACACCCCGATATTGTCTTGCCATGCAAAAGATTGCCTTTATCTACCAGGGCCCATAGTTTGAACAAAAGAAGGGGAACAAATAGTCTTTAGCCAGATGGATACAGGATACTTGGGATGGACTAATCTAACTGACCAATCCCAATGTAATAACTCTGACTTCAGCATTATCAAATACTCTTTAAAGGGTTCTGGTAATGGAAATTACAGGTGTGCTAAAATAAGAAGGGGAAGGGAAGATTCATTAGTCACTTCAATTGAATTTAACTTACAGAGTAACCTGTCTGTAACTAATAATGTGGAATATAATCTCTGGGTCCATTTAGCACTAAAAGGCTAAGGAGAAAACTCCTTCTATGTCAGAGATCCCTCTATTCTCGGGCTCATCAAAAGAAATTTATATGGAATAGGGGTTTCTTATGAAAATTATACAAGGATAATGGGGGACAAAATGGAACATGCCCCTACTAATGTTTTAAAAGCTGTGGCTGATGTTCCCATTGATAATGTCTTTTTCCTCCATTGTCTATGTTTTGATTGCACAAATGTCCCTTCTTATTGTAATTCTACTTCTTCTCCCCGCCCCCCCCAGTACTTCTTGTCACACCTTCCCCTTTGGTAAACAATTGCTCTTAGGATGTACTTTTTCTGCAAAAACAATACTTATTCTGTACTCCTAGCAGGATATAAGGTTTATGTGGGATAAGACATGTAATGGGATGCAGGTAAAGCCACAGAATACGTGGTGATACATAGATTAATAGAAATGGGTTAATTTAAGAAGAAAGAGCTAGCTAGCAAGAAGCTTGCCATAATCATACAGTTGGTAATTAGTATAAGCCTCTGAGTGATTATTTTATAAGCAGCTATGGGACCTCAGGGCTGGGCGGGACACAGGCAAACTTCCAGCTACAAGGATGTGTTGTACCTACTTTACTCAGCAAATCTTTACAATCTGTTAACAGAACTACAATAGCTCCTCCTGATAATGATTCCTCACATCTATTAGATCTCACTACAGTGGCTGCCACCACAGCCTTTCTGTCACCTGTCCCCAGACTTGTTGTTGGACACAAAGAGGTTTATACAATAGCCTGTCTAACTTAAAAAACTACTAGTATTACAGCAAAAATGTTAGCAGAAATTACAAAAGAGAGAATGGAGAACAACTGTTTTTCAAAATAGAGCTACTATAGGTTACCTCTTACTTAAACATACTCTTGGTTGTCAGCAATTTACTAGAATGTGGTGTTTTAATATCTCTGATTTCTCTCACACTATTGATAATCAACTTGATGATCTATGTAAAGAAAGAGGCAGAGTCTCTCAAACAAATTTAGACTGGCCAATATGGATAAAATGATTCTCCCCTTCATTGGCCTTCTAATATTATTTCTACTAGTTATAATTGGACCCTGTACCCTCCAAAGTGTCACTAACTTGATCACCTGTCAGATAGACAATTATTAAGACAACATCATTAAGACATCCCCCATCAGGCGCTCACCAACCTAAGACAGAGCGCCTGTGTGGCCTGGGCAGGCGTCTCCATGATGGGTAAGATGACCTGCTGACATCCCACGAAACTTAAGTCAGAAGCTCATTTTTTAGTAAAAGGGGGACATGTAGGGCCCCCGGCCCCGTTTTGGGTAACTGTTGCCTTGCTTGCTGACCTTGACCTTGATATCCTCCCTATGCTAATTCCCTGCCGGGTTCCACCCTCCTGAATGCTTAAGGGAAGTTCCTTGTCTGTGTATCCTGCATAATGGGCATTAACAGCTTAGATGCAAGATTGTAAAACATCAGTAGCGAACTTCTTCTCTCTGGGGTTCTCCCATTATGCTGTAAGCCTGTATTTAAGACGTCCTCCCTCCTTCAATAAACAGCATTCGACATTAAAAAAAAAAAAAAAAAAAAAAAAAAAAAAGACATCCCCCATCAATGATTTGACAGGGAAACAAAAGTAAAGGGGGAATGAGGAACCTGCCTGACTCCATTTTGAAGGCAGGAGCCATTGTGCCATATTGTTAATAAGTTTCTATTTACTGAGTTGCTCTCAGTTTCCTGGAACCTGACCTTCCCCAATCCATGACCATGACTTGTTTTGAGGAATACCCTTACCCTCCCTGACTCTCTCTGATCCCTCCCTAATCACATGGTGACCACATGATTTTTTTAAAGATTTTTTAAAAAAATTTCTCATTGCCCCATTGTCTCTCTACTCGTGATTTTACTCTTTAAAAGGGGCCCAAGAAAAGGATTCTGGGCTGCTCTCTTTAACTCGACTCAGGAGGCAGTTGCTGGTCAGCTCTTGGGTACACCCCAATAAAAAATCAAGTTTGCTTCAAATTTGGCTCAAATTGTGGAAGCAGTCTTATTCTTGCCATTGGGATTAACAAAGCCTCACCTGTTTGGCTGGAACCTCCAGCTCACTCCTGTTTGATCTGGAAAGCCCCATTCCTGTCTGTCTGTCTGTCTCTCTCTCTCTAAACCTTGCCCTCTCAGAGAATTTCCTAACAAAGGGAAGGCACCAAAAAGTCCAGTTTCAAACTCTTGGTGGCTACCTGCATCTCCTCCCCTGAAGTTAGTAGCCCAGTCCCTGCCTAAAGTATTCAGGTTTTGACCATACTTGGGCATAAACTCAGCTTGTGGCAGACACATCATCACCCATCCCCTACAAGCTATATAATCTCTCTGCCTTACTTCAGGCATGCAGTTTCTCTGGCCTCAATCTCTGGGAGTTGCTTTGTTCAAATAAACTTGTTCTCTTTCCATTCGACTTGATCTGGTTTACTGTGTTGGTAGAGAAACCCATTATTGGGGGACAGAAAACCTATTATCAACTACTTCTAGTTTGCTCTTTCTTGGTGTGGACTGTGTGTCAATCATTGCTGCTTGACAAAGTTCTAGCATTCTGACTTTGCAGATCACAGTTTTCTAGGACCCTTTTACTTTTATTTTTAATGATTCTCACTATGTGTTATGGAAGTTCCCTTATGCCCTTTTCTTTGGGAAATGTTGTGAGGGCTTTGAAAGATGAAAATGTATAAAATGGCAGCCTCTTTAAACAAAATAATTTGGGAGCTGGAGAGATGGCTTAACGGTTAAGAGCACTGGCTGCTTTTTCAGAGGTCCTGGATTCAATTCTCAGCAACTACATGGTGGTTCCCAATCATTTATAATAGGATCTGATGCCCTCTTCTGTCATGCAGAATAGAGCACTCATATGCAAATAGAGCACTCATTTGCATAAATAAATAAATCTTTAAAAAATAATTATTTGGAAAAAAATCCCCACCACCATGGAACATTATAATGTAATAACTCTGCTTACTCCCACACAAGTTAATACCAAACTACTAGAAAATTTAGATAAGTAATGTTAATATCCTGACCCTCACCTTGAAATCCCACCTGGCCAGTATTTAATTAAAGCTTGTTCAAATTTGGATTTAAACTGTGGCAGTGGTCTTCTTCTCAATTGGAGGGATTAACAGACAGTAGGCCGAGGAGTAGTTACATAGAGCTAGGAGTTAGTAGGTGGGGAGAAGAGCGTGTTACTGAAATATACACGAGTTTTGTTCCCTGTAGGGACAGTTTCAAATAAATCACTAAACTGAGGGCTGAGAAGATGGCTGAGTTGGCAAATGTTTGCTGTGTAAGCATAAAGACCTGAGTGGATCCCTTCCACCCACATAAAGAGCCGACACAGCTCTCTGTGCCTGTAATCCCAGCACTGGGGAGGTCAAGAAAGGAGGGTCCCTGGGAGATCACTGCCAGCCCATAGCTCTATCAGTGAGCTCCAGGTCCAGTGAGGACCCTGTCTGAAAACATAAGGATGATCGAGAAAGACACCTGATATTGACCTCTGGTGACGCGCGCGCGCGCGCGCGTGCACACACACACACACACACACACACACACACACACACACCCTAAGTTCAAATTCAGACTCCACTTACTAGCAATGTGAGCTTGAGAAAGTTAATTCAAGTGGGCTGTTGTGAGGATTAAATGATTAAATAAATGTAATTAGAATGGTGACTTGGGCCTAGCAATTACTTAGTACAATTATTATGGCCTTATAATAGATAATAATATAATATAATAATATAACATAATATACAAGGATCTCCCAGGGCATTTCCAGTTATTCTAGTTTACCTGGTTTTCCAGTAAACTCTTTGTCTCAGCAAAATAAGCCATCAAATCAAATATAAAGTCTTGACATTTTCCACTTTCAACCTGTCAGTGTCAACTTCCGACCGGATGAAGGAACTCTGACGATTGTGAAGCCTCCTTCTGCAGGGCCACAGCATCCCTCCCACATGCCCAGGCTGTCTTCAGAGTCCTCAGGAGTTTGGACTCTCTTCACTTCCCACTTGGAGGTCCTTGTGGCTTTATCCCTAGCCATTTGTCTTCTTATGTCTTTGGAGGTGGGGTCTTGGTGTGTGACCCAGGCCAGGCTTTCCCTTCGGAGCCAGCCTTGCCAACAGCTGGGATCAGAGGCATGTGCTGCTGTGCCCAGCTTTTTTACCCACTTTTGCTACTGAAAACAAGGTCTTCTCTTGTTTGTTGATATGAATACTCTTTTTAAAAACAACAACAACAACAATGTGTTGATTTTAGTATACTTTGACCACCTACCTTGCTGAATTTGAATACTTATACTAGCTTTCAGTTTGATTCTCTTAGCTTTACAGATGATTTATCAATCACATCATCTTCAGTTATGTAATTTCCTCTTTCCCTTTCAAATTTTTTATGCCTCATTTATTTCTCCTGCCTAATCATTATTACATTTTAAAAAATGCAAGCAATGGCAGCAAAATAGGAAACCCTGGAATTGTTTTTATAAGTACTTTGAGATATCCATCTCACTTCTCCTGCCTGAAAGAAGAACATAACATGAAGGCTAAAGATTTAAGTTTTAAAACGAATTTATGATATATATTAATGTATTTTTGATACGTAAGAAAAAATACACGAAAAAGGTCTTCTACATTAAAAAACAGGTTCTCCAAAATGTGTATTCCGAGGCTGGGAAGATGGCTTAATGGATAAACTGCCTGCTATGAAAACATAAAGAAAACATAAAGATTTTGAATCCCCAGAACCCGTGTAAAGCTGGATATGGCAGCTCACGTGTCCGGTAACTCTAGTGTGGCTATACAGAGATGGGAGGCAGAAACAGGAGAATCCCCAGAAGCCTGCAGCTGGCATACACAGCAATGAACAGCTGACCCTGTATTAACCAAGGTGGTAGGTGACCACCACCCAAGATTGTTCTCTGACTTCACATTCATGCTGTGACTCATGCACACACCCACCTGCAAACACACACACACACACACATACACACACACACACACACACACACACACACACACAAAGATAAAAATGTGTATTCAGCACACTCTCTGGTGTGCAGAGAACAGTAAGTGGAAAACCCTGGCCACAGTGAGCAGGCGCTTGCATGGAAGGCAGGAGGTGACGTGGCAGGGGTGCCGGTCGGTGCTGCTTGTCTACAGTGAGCAGGTGTTACTTTGATGATCAGAAAAACATACACAAGTAGAAGGAAAGGAATGAATGAAGGACATGATGTTAACCTTGGGTCTCGGTGCTTGAAGTCCCTATGGCCATGCTTTCCCGACTCAAGCTGGCTTTGTGACCTACTTTATGCTTTATCTGTGTCTTCCATCTGGCTGCACAGCCTCCAGTGTACTCAAGAATGACGTCATTTCCCTTCTGCTCCTCTTTTCTCTGAATCCAGATGTTCTGCAGCATGCACCTACCCTCAGATCTATGTCTCGATATCTAGACAGCCATGGATCTTTTTGATCCCAAACTGCTTTGCTTCTCCCAAGTCTCTTAATTATATGTCTTTTTTCCTGGCCTAGAATTCTCCCACAAGTCCCTGGATTGACTTGGACTACAGTGCACCATGAGAAAAATTGCTTTCTAGTACTCCTGAGCACCAACTTTTCTTGAGCAAACACTTCCTAGAGTTTGTGGCTGCTGGACTGTCTCTCAAAGATCTCCAAGGAAATGTTGTTCCTGCCAGGACAGTGGTGAGTGTGCATTCTGGAGACATGGCATTCAGTCATGAAGCAAGTCCCCAAATCACACTAACCAGCTTGGTCACACCTGGTACTCCCTAACCTCTGCTGGAGGCTCTAGGCCACTGGGTATCCTGGCCATTCCCTCATCCTGTCCAGACTTTGTGCCATTCTCCTTACGGAAGCTGCTCAGGCACTTCCTAGTCTTAGATCTCTACCCTAACCCTGTGCTCCAAACCCCAACTCTTAGCAGACACTCTGATTTTGTGGGGAGATTAAAGCCATCTAAATTTTTTTAAAAGGTTGTGTGTGTGTGTGTGTGTGTGTGTGTGTGTGTGTGTGTGTGTGTGTGTACAAGTGCACACAGGTGCCTTTGGAATCCAGAAGAGGGCGTTGGATTCCCTGGAGCTGGAATTATAGGTAGCTATAAGCTGCCCAATGCTGGGAACTGAACCCCAGTCCTCTGCAAGGGCAGCAAGCACTCTTAACCACTGAGCCACCTCTCCAGTCTCTTAAGTCACCTCCGTCAGTCCTTCGCCATCTGTTGCCCACCTTCTACAATCTACTTAACATCATTTCCTCTCTTGCTTTCTTTTCCTTTTGCCTTTATATCCATTTTCCTCCTTTGTAATAAATTTATTGTGGTTACAGGTAGAGCAAGCAAACACGTCTTTCTTTTTTTACTTTTACCAATGGCCTGTAATTATTTACATGGTGCTTTCTTTTCAATTAGACTGTGAACTCTTTGTAAACAGAATTATATTCTCCATATCCTTTTTTATATCAGCACCTAGAGCAAGATCTGGCCCAGACGATGCTCTACAGCCCTGCTGAATGAATGAACAAATAACGAATGGGTTCTGTGCATGCCTTTCATTCAGCACAGTGCTTTGAACATGAAAGAACTTAATAACTACACAGACTTAAAACCAAAAGCTTTATGACTTTCAAACATATGCTTCTCCATAGGACTTGTTTGCCCAACAGTTTACTTGAGTGCAGTAAGGGTGTGTACTATAATTGTACTAGGAGAAGTGAAGCCTGAGTCCATTGCTTGAAAAGTCGAAATTTTAATGTATGTTTTTAGTTATCATTTAGTTTTGAGACAGGGTCTCGCTATGTAGCCCTAGCTGGCCTCAAACACATAGGGATCCATCTAAGTCCTGGGATTAAGGGTCTGTGTTACCACACCCAGCCTTAATGCATTTTTAAAATAAGAATTTTGCCCCTCCTTGCTCTCCTGCCCTGCTTTTGATTGTTCTAATAGGCATAAAGCATAGTGAGATATTAACCACAAGTCAGAAACTATTAAACAAAACAAAAACCACTGGCTGACTTGAGATGGCAGATATGACAGCTCATGGGCAAAGGCTTCCATCCTCAATGTACTAAATAATGACATGTTAATAACAACCATAGTTTTTACATCACCTCAGAGTCACTATGCAGAAAGTTTTTGAAGAATATCAAACTAAAGGTATCTTATGTCAACCTGGTGACAGAGCAAGTTTCTCCACCACAAACCACATTTGCTTATTATTGTAAGGGAGCCCACTTCCTCTGCCTCAAACACAGCCCAACTTCAGTGTCCACGCCGCCTCTCCTAGGTAAGTCCTGCCCATCTTCCACGGTCTAACCTGAGCTTCCTCTCTCTTTACTGGTACACAGTAATACTACAAAACAATGGGCTTCCCTGGGATGTCTTCCCTCCTGTATGTCACACCTTGACTGCAGCGACCCCCATTACTCTTCTTACCTCCCCCGCCCCCACTTCCTTCCTTCCTCTTCCCAAATAGTCCTTTCTACTTCCACATCTTCTGTAAACATCTAGAGTCCACATATGAAAGAAAGCATTTAACACTTGTTATCCTGACTCTGGCTTGTTTACTTAACCCCATGGACTCCAGCTTTATCATTTTCCTGCAAATGAAGTAACATGCTCCTTTCTTTCCAGCTAAGTACTACTCCACTGTGGACGCATACCAGTTTTCTTTACTGACTCGAAAGCTGGCACCCCCTACCCTGCCTCTCCCCCTTGGCCATTGTGAATGGGCAGGGATAGCTGGTATGTCTCGCCTTTCATCTCCTCCCTGTGTACTACATGTGTACCTGCAGATGGAACAGATGACAGTTCTATTTCAGGGCTTGTTTTGTTTTGAAACGGAGCCTTATGTAGTCCAGGCTAGACTCGAATTCTTTAGAGAGTGTGTGTGCAGGATCTTTCCTCTTCCTGGTGTCTTGCTGGCTGGTCTCTCAGCCACACAGCATGGCACTAGCTTACATTACACTGTGCCATGTCCTGGCTATCTTCTCAACAGGGCTGTAAGAATCTTGGACACTAGACTTTTCTCTTTTTCTTTCTTTCTTCCCTTTTCCTTTCTCTTATGGTCTCCTGACACAGGGTCTCACTGCCTGAGCTAGCCTTTTACTCACTCTGTAGGCCAGGCTATCCCTGAACTTGTGATCTTCTCGCCTTTACTTCCTAAGTGCTGGGATTATAGGCATGGACCTCTGTCTTGGTTAGGGTTTTTATTGCTGTGAGGAGACACATGACCACAGCAACTCTTACAAAGAAAACATTTCATTAGGGTAGCTCGCTTACAGTTCAGAGGTTCGGTTTATTACCATCATGGTGGGGAGCATGGTGGCCTGCATGTAGACATGCTGGAGCTGATAGTCATTCATCTTGACTCAGAGGCAATAGGAATTCGACTGTCACACTGAGGGAGGCTTGAGAAAGAGACCTCAAAGCCCACCCCCACAGTGACACACTTCCTCCAACAAGGCCACACCCCCTAACAGTGCCACCCCCTTTGGGGCGCCTTTCAATCCACCACAACCACCATGTGCAGTTACACTGTCTTCTCTTCCTGTACTTTACAATTCAACGTATCACGTGGGGGTAGATAGCAGATACCCGAATTTTTCTTTTTTTGAACTGGGGATATGGCTCACTTAGTAGAGCACTTGCCTAGAATGTATGAAGTCCTGAGTTCAATCCCCAGCACCACATAAACAGGGCATGGTGGTGCAT
The DNA here is from genome assembly GCF_004664715.2 of Peromyscus leucopus. Lineage (NCBI taxonomy): Eukaryota > Metazoa > Chordata > Mammalia > Rodentia > Cricetidae > Peromyscus > Peromyscus leucopus. The sequence continues at coordinate 67,084,485 of NC_051066.1, forward strand.
ACCTGTGATTCTAGCTCTGACAAGGCAGAAACAGAAGAGTCTGGAGTTCAGGATGTCTCAAAAACATTCTTGCTCTCAGAATAAATATAGCTTTACTTTATAATGATTATCAAAATGTAGCTTCATTACAACCAGGAAAGAAACCTAATGTCTGTCAACTGAAGTCATTAAACCATTAACATTTGGTAAACCTTGTTACAAATACTTGTGTGTGTGTGTGTTTATATATCATGTAGTTGCCTTCTCCCATTGTACATTTCCTAAACTTGGGTTTATTTTAAAAGTAAAGCCAGGTGTGCTGATACATGTCTGTAATCTTAGTACGTGGGAGGCTGATCTGAGTTCAAGGTGAGCCTAGGCTGCACAGTGAGTTAAGGCAGGCTAGGCTGCAGAGTGAGACTCTGTCTTCATGTAGAAGGAAGAAGAAGAAAAAGGGAAGAAAGGGAGGCGAGAAGGAGGAAGGGAAGAAGGAAGGAAGGAGGAGACAGAACAAAGAAGTTGAGATGTCTGGTGGAGGTGTGGGTGAGCCACCCCAGTGTGGTGAGCATGACCATGGGAGGGCTGTCTCCGCCATCACTCATCTGTCGGGGTGGCATGAGCAGGGGGTGGGGAGATGCCTCCCACCTGAGGCAGGTGGAGGGCTGGCCCTGAGGTTGTAAGAGCAGGACAAGCTGTCCCTGCCCCTCACCAGCTGCAGCACTAGGGAGTGTGGCCCCTGCACCTCGCCTGGGCAACACAGCAGAGCTGCCCTGAAGGTGTAGGTGAGAGAGAGCCGACCCTGGGGTGGGTGTGAAGGCAGGAGAACAGCCCCGCCCCTTGCCCATCACAGCAAGGGGTGAACTAGCCAGGGCAATGCTGAAGAGCTCACCCTGGTGGTGAGGGCAGGGGAGAGCTGGCGGGCTGACCAATCCTTCAACTACCAGACCTAGAACTGACGGGAGCCATAAGCCTAAGCGACCCTTGGCACACATGCTGCCATATTTGGGTTTCTCTCCTCTTTGCTTAGATCTAGCCTAAGTCTCCATAGCACCAGAACCTCTTCCCACACCTCTTCTCAGATAGCAGGTGAATGAGCTGCAGTCAAGCAGTTAGGCAGTTAGACAAGGGTAGATAGATAACCTTCAGAGCAACATTTCCTGCTGGCCGAACAGCCCATAATTAAGTCCCTTCCTGCTTGCAACCCCCATTACTAAGTCCCTTCCTGCTTGCAACCCCCATAATTAAGTCCCTTCCTGCTTGCAACCCCCTTTGCCTACCTATGTGTGCCTTGAGAGAAAAATAAAATTTTGGAGCTTGATCAGACATCCTGTCTTGTTCTCATTCTTCGTGTCTCTTGTCCCTCTCATTCACTGGCCCTCCCTTTAGGCCCCCGTTGAAGACCCCGCTGGCCGGGACATAGAGCCAGGGTTATGTGTTGGTGCATCCCAGTATCTACGCCATCTGTGATCTGCTGGAGCATGGGGTAAGGGTGTGTTGTCCTGTGGTCCCACAGCTGCAGGATCTCCATGACACAGGGCAGCAGCAGGATGTCCAGGAAGAGCCCCAGTGAAGGCCCAGTGTCGATGGTGTAGCAGAGAGAGACCAGGGGCCTTGAAGCAGACCAATGATTCTTTGTGTGTAAAATGGATGGATAAAGGGGTTTACTGCGTGACTCACTGTGTCATGCTGCAGCTTACATGATGAGATTTTCCCCTTCCTTCTTTTTTCCTTTTTTCTCTTATATTTTATTTTGTTTTATTTGGTTGGGGGGAGATGGGGGAGATCAGGAGGCATGATGTAAAAGACACAAAGAATAAATAAAAAGAAAGTTAAAGAAAAAGGTAAAGATGTATTTCTGAGGAATCATTAACCAATTAGCCTGGCAAATGAGTTTGTAAAAATTGGAATTATTTACTTTTTAGACTACTAATTCTGTAACTACCAAATTATTATAATTACAACATGCTTAAGTGCATTTGTTCATCCATATTTGAAAAGATAGTCACCTGGTAGTGTTTCTGTTTGTTGTTGAGGTGCACAGTCAGGGTTAGCCCTCTGCCACTGAGCTACCCCTCCCCAGCCAGTCACCGGGAAAGCGCTAACCCACCCAGGGCTCTTGGACATTCTGTACATTTCCCTGAGCATTCCGTCCGCTAGTCCACCCTTAGCTCCTCCTGCGAGAGACAAAGCAAGTCGGAGCTTCCCAGGGACAGTTCCACTCACTCCAACAGCCTCTTACTTAAATGCCAGTGGTGATGGCAGAGCCTTCTTTGTGTAATTTATTCACATAAAATCATCATATCGGGTGGTTTTTTTTTTTTTTTTTTTTTTTTTTTTTTTTTTGAGAAATGGTAAATAATCTGAGGCCTTGAAAGTCCTGGTTCCTGTAAATCTAGAAAAGTAGCTTGTAACCCACCAACTTCTTTCACTCATCCTCTCTCCTCCCTTCTTCCCTTCCCTTCTCTTCCTTTTCTACCACACATGAACGTTTCCATAAGTGTTTTTAAAATCAGGGCACGGGGGAAGAACAGGGCAGGAATCCTTGGCTTCAACAGCCGGCTTCAAAGAATTCAGTGTGCTGGGAACGGCAGCCAGCTGGGTGCGTCTCCAGGCACCCTTGCTCCAAAGCCAGAGACCAAAGATGAAGGCGAGGAAATGCAGGAGATTCTTCAAGTGACTTCCCAGGAGGAATCTCAGACCAGCCACACCCAGTCCCTTCATCTTGGTAAATAACTCAGCAAAACTCCAAATGGGCTTAGCTGAGTCCCCGCAGGAACCTCTCCCAAGAAGCAGGGGATTTCTCCCAGGCTGCTGCTACATGCAACTCCCCAACCCCAGCCTGCCTGCAGGGGAGTGCGTGCTTTCCCCAAGCCCGGGCATGTTTATCACAGGAACAAACAAACAGCAAACAGCTCATGAGGCTGTAGCCATTTCCTGGCAGAAGAGGAGCGTCACTGTCTTCTGGTTAGACTGGGGGATCTGGCCACTTAAAGATAGTAACTGTTTCTGTTAGGAACCTCGCTTTCTGTCTATATTTGATGGTAAAGTTAAATTTGAACTGCTCCTCCTAAGACAAACTGAACTAATTGGAAATGGACTATAAATAAATATGCACAGCAGGCATTCATTAATTAACACACCCAGCATTTATTGAGCACATACACTATGCAAGGCACAGAATGGGGGACTCAGAAATAAAATGTGCAGTCTCAGAGCTCAAGGGAGCTAACAGTGATAATCACCACAAGGACAAAAGCAACAGAACCTGACGGAGGAGTACCGTGTGCTGGGATTACTAAGCACGTTAGTCCATTGTCCAAATAAACCTTCCCAATGCTGAAGTAGTACATTCTCTATTTTACAGACAGGAACCCAAGGTTGGCCACACAAACTGCTGTATCTAATGAAAAGACACTCGAATATAAGGCCATTCGCCTCTCCAGCCCTCTCTAGTGCCCCCACAGGTCCAGTGGGGTGCAACTTGATGTTACAGAGCTATGGTCTGGGGCCCGTGACAGGCACTAACCGGGGGAAGGCCCTTTCTGCCGGCCTGAGGACCTGAGGTTAACTCCTGAGATCTCATGGCAGAAGGAGAGGACTCCCTTCTCCAAGTTGTCCTTTGACCTCCACATGCATGCTGTCCACTCATCCCATATCACATACACAAAGTCTGAAAAAAATGTAATAAAACAGTTTGTAAAACAAACAACGAAAAATCCAATGTATAGTCTAGATGGGGATATAGGAAAGATATCACAACGTTTTTATCTTTAACCCTATATTTTAGGTCAGAGATATTTGTGTGCCAGTCATTAAATGTAACGTATGGTAGAAGGAGTACCAGAAGAGGGGTCACTTTTAATGGGCTGGTGTGAGGCCCTGCAGGGAACTGAGATGCTAAAGAACTTTCTAAAGGCACTCTCGAGCTCAAACTGCTCAAATACGAGCAGGAGTATGGCAGAAGAGGGGCAAAGTTTCACCTAGAGGGGACAGGATGTTAAAAGGCGGGCAAGGGGACAACCACAGAAGTGTGTGAAGAAGAGTCCGTGCTCTCACGAGGTTGGAAAGGGTGGCAGGATTTTGAGAGGCCACAGAGGTAGCTACAGGATACCCATCTCTTCAGCAGGCAGTGCATAACTACTGATGTTCTGGAGTGGCAAGGGAGAGCTGTGCTTGAGGGAACTGCACTTACAAGAGGGGTCTTGTGCAGTTCAGGTGCAATGATGCACACCCACAGTCTCAGCACACAGGAGGTGCGATGATGCACACCCACAGTCTCAGCACACAGGAGGTGCGATGATGCACACCAACAGTCTCAGCACACAGGAGGTGCGATGATGCACACCAAGTCTCAGCACACAGGAGGTGCGATGATGCACACCCACAGTCTCAGCACACAGGAGGTGCAATGATGCACACCAAGTCTCAGCACACAGGAGGTGCGATGATGCACACCAACAATCTCAGCACACAGGAGGTGCGATGATGCACACCAAGTCTCAGCACACAGGAGGTGCGATGATGCACACCCACAGTCTCAGCACACAGGAGGTGCGATGATGCACACCCACAGTCTCAGCACACAGGAGGTACGATGATGCACACCAACAGTCTCAGCACACAGGAGGTGCGATGATGCACACCAACAGTCTCAGCACACAGGAGGTGCGATGATGCACACCCACAGTCTCAGCACACAGGAGGTGCGATGATGCACACCCACAGTCTCAGCACACAGGAGGTGCGATGATGCACACCAACAGTCTCAGCACACAGGAGGTGCGATGAAGCACACCAACAGTCTCAGCACACAGGAGGTGCGATGATGCACACCAACAGTCTCAGCACACAGGCAACAGAGGGAGGCCGGGAGACCACCAGCTCAACGCCAGTCTGGACTAAAAAGCAGGACTCTGTCTAAAAAAGGCAAAAATAAGGCCAGGCATAGTGGCACACACCTTTAATCCCAGCACTGGGGAGGCAAAGACAGGAGGATCCTGAGTCGAGGCCAGCCTGGGCTACATAGCGAGCTCCAGGACAGCCAGGGCCACATAGAGAGACCCTGTCTCAAACAAAAACAGAAAAAAACAGCTGTTTTTGTTGCGTGGTATGATGGCACATGTCTATAATCCCAGCTCTCAGGAGATAGAGGCAAGTGGACTTTGAGTTTGAGACCAGTCTGGGATATAGAGTGAGTCCCTGTCTAAAAAAAATAAATAAATTAAAAAAAAAAAAACATCAGCAATAACAAAAATTTTAAATGAAACGAAAACAGTCTTTCAGTAGTTCTCAAGCTCTTAACATTTTTTAAGGATTCATTTATTTACTATGTGTAGGAGCTTTTTGACTGCATGTACGTATGTGTACCATGCCTGTGCCTGGTACCTGCGGAGTTCATAAGAGGGTCTCTCAGATCCCCTGGAACTAAGCCGCTGTGTGGGTGCTGGAAACCGTACTCCAGTCCTCTGCAAGGGCAGCAAGCTGAGCCATCTCTCCACCCAGTTCTCCAACTTCAGTGAGCTTCACAGTTGCAGCAGAGTGTTGAAAATGCCTGGGCCAGCTTTAACTTGGTGTGGGGTGGGGCCTGGGTGTCAAGATTCTAAAACACTCTCTAAGTGAGCTAAGGTCGAAAACACTTCTGTGTTAGCACTGGAGCAAAGAAAACAAGGTCTCCATGTCCCCAACCTCAGTGACGCTGACCACCACCTGAAGGGCTTGTTAAATGATGAAACCCCAGACTCATTGAGATGGGATCAAGGAATCTGTCTTTTTAACAACCCAAGATGTGTAATTAGAGTTCTAAAGAAGGGCTGTAAATCAGGGTCAGGTGGTGGCAGCGGGCATGAAGAACGTGTTTCAATGCCAAGTAAAATAAAACTGGAAGAGATTAAATTTTCAACACTATTTATATTTGCTTTTATATACTTCCAGCTTAAAACCCACCAAAACAATCAAATTTGAGTATGGTTTATTAAATTGACAACTTTAACCTAAGTTGGTTTATTTTGATTCATAGTGGATAAACTCAATTTAGTCATTTACTTTTCTTTCTAACAGAACCATGAGAGAGAACAACAGACTTCAAAGGCCTAAGAGGGACCACTTAACTTCTGGGAGATCTACTGTAGAGGTGGGCTAAACAGCACAGTACGGGAAAATGACAGCTCACTCTAATGTTTGAAAAACTCTTGGTTGCATGTACTTTAACTTTCAGGATCTGCATCCTACATCCTTCAACACAAAATGTAACAGGGAAGCAAGTACTGTACTCCCTTCTACACTAAGAATCAACATTCAAAAGGAAAGGGAGCAATGATTTGTTTTTTCTCTTGAAGACAGGGAAAATGGAACTCAAAATAAAGAACTAAGGTAAAGGCAGAAGGATCAGGGGGTCAAGGCTAGCCTCAGCTACATAGCAAGTCTGAGTCTAGCACAGGATATCTGAGACTCTGTCTTTAAAAATAATCTGTAAACTCTATAGTAGCTAAATTTGCTCTTCCTTTGTCTGCATAAATGGCAGACAGACCATCAGAAGCAATGAAATGTATTCTTATGCCTTAATTCCTGTGATTACATGTTGGGCTAGAAAATGATACAGTCATCTCAGAGACTAAAAGGCACAACATGTATTGAAGTCCATCTAGCAGCGGCATGATACTTACTGATAAGGGCACTGGGCTGTGAGTCAGAAAAGCCAAATTTAGACTTGAGTCTACTGTTAGCTAACGGGGAGAACTTGGCCTCAATTTTTAACATCTATACTTAGGGTTGAAGTAGATTTGTTTTCATACTATATTCTTTCTACAGGTCCTGCAGTTTTTCAGAGGCGCCTTTAAGGTTGTATACAGATTTAATTTCAATTCTTATTAAAAACACACTTTTCTTAGCCAGGTTTGATGGTGTACGCCTTTAATCCTAGCACTTCTGAAGCAGAGGCAGAGGCAGGAGAATCTCTGTGAGCTTGAGGCCAGCTGTGTCTACACAGTGAGTCCCAGAAGAGCCAGGACTATGTAGAGAGACCCTGCCTCAAACAAACAAACAAACGACCACAACTTTCTTTAAAATCTATAAGATTTACATGGCTGGAAATACGGCTCAGTGGGAGAGCACTTGTCTACGTGTGTGTAGCACCGATGAGTAAGTAAGTCTTGCTTTAGCTTGGTGGAGTGTGGTAGAAAGTACAGTCCGAGTGACTCAAGAAGTGCAATGCACACTCAGCAGACTGCACAGTAAATCTGAATCTCTGACACTGCCAGCCAGCGTTCATGGGGCAACTGGTTATGGAGCTTCTTCTGAGCTACAAATATACATATTTGAAGTTGTAAGTATGTCTCAGATTTGCATGTTTTTAACTGCTCTATGTTTTGTTTGTTTGTTTTGCTCTATGTTTGTGATGCTAGAATCAAATCTAGGACCTCCCAAATCTAGGCAAGTGCTCTACCACTGAGTCACATCCCAAGCTCTTTCTTTTCATCCAGGGCTAGACACTTGATCTTAGCCAAAAGGCCGAGAAGCGATCACCCAGGGCTATAATGGCATAAAGGATATACAAAATCTTCGTACCTAACTATGTCTTGTTTTTGAATGATCCAGTTATGGAAGCAAACAAAGGAGATATATTATTTGTATAAAATGCTTGGAAATTACAAAATAGAACTTTCTAAATGTCAAGATACTAACAACTAGTAAAAATATAGTCACTGTGACTATATTTTCATACAAATATGAAAATATATTTGTGACTGTAAATGCAATAGTTAAAAAAACTAAATAGAGTATTAAACACAAAACTTACAAAGTCAAGTGAATCAGCACGAACAGTTAATTCTGCACAAGGATTTTCCCAGTACTATCAGACGATGTTACCGTAATTGATAGAGACTGTCCACTCTAGTGTAATCCTTTAAGCTACAGACCTTCCACAATCATCTGCAGCAGATTTATATCAGTAACTGCATTAGAACTAACTTCTTTCCTCCCTTCCTATTGAGACAAGAGTCCATTACGTAGCCTTGGTTGGCCTGAATATGCAGCCCACACTGGCCTTCAATTTGCAGTGCATCCTCCTGTCTCTGCCTCTTGAGAGCTGGGATGACAGGCACAAGTCACCGTGACCAGCTAGAATTCCTCCTTGGAAGAAGTTTTTGTTTGGTTGGTTTTTCTTCCCCACCCACACTCCCAACCTAGGTTCTTGTTCTGGGCAAGCACTAAGACACTGAGCTAAATCCTCAGCTCCCAGAATTCATTCTGCTTTTACTGAAGTTTTCTGACTGATATAAGGTAGGGGTGAGAATAAGAATCAAATCAAATAAGAAGTTACTATTATTTCTGTCTTTCTTTTGTTTTTTTTTTTCTTTTTTTTTTTAGACAGAGTTTCTCTCTATTGCCCTGGGTGACCCAGAAGTTGCTATGTAGACCAGGCTGGCTATGAACTCACAGAGTTTCTTCCTTTGTCTCTCATACGCTGGGATTACAGGCCATGTATCACCGTGCCTGGCTATATTTCGATCTTAAAGCAAACCCATAAAATATAGGCTTACCATGTACAATTTGATAAGGCAGAGACACATGTTATCATACTAACAACTTTGAATAAAATGTTGGTGATGTATCAAAACAGGTTTTGGACTCTATATGAGAAACAAAATTACTTTCTGAAACTATGAGGAAAAGTATGTGTCATGCTGATTAGTGGGCACTACTTACCATAAGAATCCCAGAGATTGGAGGCTTAAGACTGGCAATACATTTTCTTCATGTTCTATGTGGACTAGAAATCTAAGATCCAAGTGCCAGCAGAGCTGATGTCTTATAAAGCATCCCTCCCTGGCTTGTAGACTTTTCTGTCCTCACACAGCAGAGAGAAGGAGAGGAGGAGTGGGCAGGAGCTGATAACGACACTGACCCTAGCAGATTAGACCTACAGTCATGACCTCAGCTAGCTGCCTGCTATTAGGCTATAACTAAATACAAAGAGCTTGGACTTCACATCAGGAGGTTTTTCTTAAGGGGACACAACTCAGTCCACAGGAGCCTGCAGCTCATACATGGCCCTCTATGATCCTTTGACTTTTTGGCTGGAGGTGTGTGTAGCTCAGTGTGAAATCATTTGCCTGGCATGTGAAAGGTCCTGAGTTCAATTCCGAATGCCACCCAGGGATGACAATGGAGGAGGAGAGAAAAATAGACAGTGATACCTTTATTTTTCTTTAAAACGTTAAGTGTTTGTATGTGTATGTATCTAAGTGTGTACAGACGCATGTACATGTATGTATGCATGTGTGTGTAGGCCAGAGGTCAACCTTAGGAACCCTTCACCTTGATTTCTGAGACAGGCTCTCTCACTGGGGCTGGAGTTCCCTGACTCAGTCAGGCTGCCTGGCCAGTGAGCCCCAGGGATCCCCTGGTCTCTGCCTCCCCAGCACAGGGATTACAAATGTGTACCACTTCCAGGGTTTTACATTGGTGCGGGGATTGAACTCAGACACAGCAGGCCTTTTACAGAATGAGCCATCTCCCCAGTCCCCAAACAATCAAGTTCTTTAGCTAGCTGAAAAATCATTCATTGTTTTACCCAAAGTGATCATTCTTCTTCACTGAGGAATGCGAACAATTCAGCTTTGACACAAAAAATAAATGTATTACCACTTTTTAAACATCTGGATTACCAAGTAATTATACAAAAAGGTTAGAATGGAAACCAGAATGTTAAACACAAATCTACCGGTGTTTGAGGCTGCTTGTACACATGAGCTACAGTTTCCTTGATGTGCTTTTATCCTACAAGCAGATCCTGGAAAGCTTTTCCTCTAAGGTTAGGGATAGGGCAGGATGCTTGCCTTTGCCATTTTTACTCAGCATATAGATGACGTTCCAGATCAATGAGGTACAACACACGTGCAAGTAAGACATTGGTCCAAACAGAATAAAATAAATGCATCAAGAACAGCAATTGACCTCTGGCCTCTACCTATGTATACATATGTGAACACCCCCCCAATCCCCCCACCCCCACACACATCACACTTACAAACAGAACAGAAAATAATCATTAGTAAGGATATAAACAAACTGGAGACTCTTGCATTGCTGGTGAGGATGTAAAATAGTGCAGCCTTTACAGGAACCAGTAAAGCAGCTACTCAAAGTAATTACTATTACCAAAATTCAGCAGTAATCTAGTAATATGTGCCCAGAAGAACAGAAAGCAAGGACTCAAACAAGGTATCTGTGTACCTGTGCTTAGTATTACCCACAAAGGTGAAAATGCAGAAGTAATCTAAGTGTTTGTTAACTGAAACCACAGATAAACAAAATATGGTGCTTGTCCACAGTGGAGTACTATTCAGCCATCATAATAGTTAAATTTTAAAACACATTAAAACATAAGTGAGGCCAGGCGGTGGTGGTACACGCCTTTAATCCCAGCACTCTGGGAGGCAGAGGCAGGCAGATCTCTGTGAGTTCAAGGCCAGCCTGGTCTACAGCGCGAGATCCAGGACAGGTTCCAAAGCTACACAGAGAAATCCTGTCTCGAAAAACCAAACCAAACCAAACCAAACAAAACCAAACAAAACAAAAAACCAAAACCAAAACCAAAACAAACCATAAGTGAGTTTGGAACCATAGGCTAAATGAAAAAAAAAAACCCCAAACATCCCAGCCATAAAAGGGCAGCTGTACAATACTAGGACAGTCCAATGGGTTAGGACTAAGTATGAAGGTGGGTGCCAGGGACTGGGAGGGGAAACGAGTCACTGTTTAAGGAGTGCAGTTTCAGTTTCTCAGATGGAAAGAGTTCTGGAGCTGGGTGATGGTGACGGAAGAGTGAGAATATGCTCAATGCCACAGAGCTAGGCACAAAACCGTAGTTCAAGTGACAAATAGTATTCATGTTTTGCCACAGTGGAAATAAAAACATGCACCTGGAGAGATGGTTCAGTGGTTAAGAGCACTGGCTGCTCTTCCACAAGACCCAAGTCCGGGCAGTACCCATGTCAGGAAGCTCGCAACCTCTTATAAGGCCAGCCCTAGAGGACCTGGTGTCCTCTTTAGGGCCCACAGGCACTCACACCCATGTAGCAGACAGACACTCACTCATAAATAAAACAAAAATAAGTCTTAAAAAGAAGAAAAATAAGGGTTGGGGTGGCTCAGTGGGTAAGTACTTGCTTTACAAGTGTGAGGATCCGAGTCTGAATCCCCAGAACCCACATTAAAAAACAAAGCAAACAAACAAACAAAACCCCAGGTACATGGCATGCACTTGCAACCTAAGCAAGCTGAGAGGAGGTGGAGCCAGTGCGTCCTGGTGCTCACTGGCCGGCAAGCTTGGTGAATTTCCAGACCAATGTCTGAAACAAAAGGTGCCTGAGCAACAACAGTTGAGGTTTGTCCTCTGACTTCCACACACGTACACACAAGCACACACACCTCCTCACACACATGCACACTCTCTTTCAATGTTTAAAAAGTACTTAGCCCTAGACTCAACACAGTTATTCCTAAGATCTCTTTTAATGACAATGCTTTATAAGACCCCATAATAACAAGAAGAAAAAGAGATGAGATTCTAGTGGAGAAATAACTCCTGACTCCCCATCTTCAGAATTGAGAGTGTAACTCTGCCTTTTAGTGATTATGCAGGGGCCAAAAAGCTTTAGCAACAGTAGCAAACTCCGAGGGGAGGGGCCAGGCAGGAAGCTGAGCAGGTGAAGCAGGGCAGCTGGGGCGTGGTGAGTCTGAGGCCACACGCCAGCCCTGTCTAACCGGAGCAGCTGCAGCCCCACCCTGATGATCTGTCCCCCTGAAGGAATGTGGGCATGGTGTTAGGAGGGGTTGCCATTCTTCAAGTGAAGTTGTACTTGAGATTTTTATGTGTAATGCTGGCATCTAATTTTTTAAAAGCATTTTAACACTGCGAGCCAAGGGAAGGTATCTGCAGGCCAAGGCATGCACAGTTGGACAGCCACGAGTTTGTGATGTCTTTCAGAATACAAATGAAGAAGGGTGTGGGGGCACATGCTTTTAGTCCCAACACTCAGAAGGCAGAGGCAGGAGGATCTCTGTGTATTGGAGGCCAGCCTGGTCTATATAGGTAGAGTTCCACGACTACCAAGGCCATAAAGAGAGATCCTGTCGAAGGAAAAAAAAGAAAAGAAAAAAAGAGTTTCTTTGCACTAATTTTTTAAGGTTTGCATACAGTTAAGGAACTAAATCATTCAAACCATTTGGAATGTACCAGCAGGTACTGAAAACTACTTTAATTAAGTAGTACTTAACTATAGTTACAGTACAACTCAAAGGTACTTAAGTACAGTACTAGTTGTTAGTGAGCTCTTAGAACATGAACTTCAATGTCTCCATGAGGTTGGTACATAAGTAGTAACCACGGTTACATTCTTTTATTCTGAGACAGGGTCTCACTATCTTGCCTCAACTGGCCTTGAACTCCTGGAGTCAAAAGATCCTCTTACCTTAGTCTAAGTACTTGGGAGTATAGTTTCACATCACCATGCTAGTCAAGGATACATAGTAAGACCCTGTCTTTAAAAAATAAAAAATAAAAAAAAAAAAAAAAAATAAAAAGCAAAAAGCTCCTATATGATAAAGGAAAAACAAATTTCTGTAGCCAATCTACAAAGCAAGTTCCAGGACAGCTGTCACACAGAGAAACCCTGTCTTGAAACCCACCCACCAATCCCGCAAAAGAAAAGAAAAGAAAAGAAAAGGAAAGAGAGAAAGAAATAAGAAAGAAAGAAAGAAAGAAAGAAAGAAAGAAAGAAAGAAAGAAAGAAAGAAAGAAAGAAAGAAAGAAAGAAAAGAAAGGGAGGGAAGGAAGGAAGGAAGGAAGGAAGGAAGGAAGAAAGAAAGAAAGAAAGAAAGAAAGAAAGAAAGAAAGAAAGAAAAAGGGAAGGAAGGAAGGAAGGAAGGAAGGAAGAAAGAAAGAAAGAAAGAAAGAAAGAAAGAAAGAAAGAAAGAAAGAAAGAAAGAAAGAAATCACTTACCTACATTAGGAGGTATGGCTATAATTACTGGCAAAATGAATAAGGGTCTTGCCCTCATAAATCTTATAATCTAATAAGGGAGATGGACATTAAACAGTGTCATTCAAATAAATACATTTTCAGGAATCATAGAAAATGATGAGATTATGAGAAAAAATACATGTGGGGAGGCTGGAGAGATGGCTCAGAGCTTAAGAGTTTGGTTCTAGAGGACATGAGTTTGGTTCCTACCACCCACGTGGGTGGCTCATAACTGCCTTAAGTCCAGCCCAATGACCTGAGTTTAATCCCTAGAATCCATATGCGATTTCCATACATGTACTATGGCATGCACGAGTATGATATGTACATCTATATGCACACACACACACACACACACACACATACACACACACACCATAAACATATAAACAAATAAATAAATCTAGAAAAATTTAAAAAATATAGAAAGGCCAGGTGTGGTGATTCATGTCTTTAATCTCAGCAGAGGTGGGCAGACCTCCAAATTCAAGGATAGCCTAGTCTTCTACAGAGAGTCCAGGACAGCTAGGGCTACACAGAGAACCCTGTCTTGAGAAACCCTATGTCTTAGTTAGGAGTTTACTATTGCTGTGAAGAGACGCATGACCATGGGCAACTCTTATAAAGAAAACATTGAATTGGGGTGGCTCACTTACAGTTTCAGAGGTTCAGTCCATTATGATCACGGCAGGGAGCATGGTGGCCTGCAGGCGGATGTGGTGCTGGAGCTGAGAGCGCTGCATCTTGACTCAGAGGCAACAGGAAGTTGACTGACTGTCACACTGAGGGAAGCTTGAGAAAAGAGACTTCCAAGCTTCCCCCACAATGACAAGCGTCCTCCAAAAAGGCCACACCTCCAACAGCACCACTCCCTTTGGGGGCCATTTTCTTTCAAACCACCACCCGTGTATTTATGTACACACACACACACACACACGTATGAAAAGGAATCGTGGAGGATACTCATTTAGAGGAGGAGGGTTGGCACAGGGAAGGCCCTTCAAGGAGCTGACTTAAAGCCAGACCTGAAAGGATAAGGAGGTTAGCAACCCCAGGGTCTTGTGAGCTGAGGGAGTTGAGCAGGAGGAGAGCTGGGATGACAAAGCATTCCAGGAATGTTTGTGTGACATGTGGGACAGACCCAAATAACTGAAACGGGAGCATTAAACAGGGAAGGCTGAGCTACTGGAGGCAGGAGGTGAAAATTTGAGGGGACAGACATTGTCAATGTTTTTCCTAGAGAAAAATTTCTGAAGAAATCAAAGTGAAAAAGGAAACTTGGGAAGTAAAGAAAGGGGAACTAGTGAGCAGGAGCTCAGGAAGTTGTTTGCCTCTGCATCTGTTGTCTCCTCTCATTCTGGGGAACCAAGGGGAGGGCCGCCAGGGAAGAGCAGTTAAGCAGGGAAGTCAGGCCAGAGCTCTGGCTGAGTCTATCCAGCTACATTTCCCTCCAAGTCACCCAACATGATGGCGGGTATTTTAGAAAACTCAGCAGATTTTTAAAAACCATGTAATGAGATATTGAAAATTCTCTGATTCGCCGGGCAGTGGTGGCACACGCCTTTAATCCCAGCACTTGGGAGGCAGAGGCAGGTGGATCTCTGTGAGTTCAAGACCAGCCTGGTCTACAGAGCGAGTTCCAGGAAAGGCGCAAAGCTACACAGAGAAACCCTGTCTCGAGAAAACAAAAACAAAAAAACAAAGACAGAAAATTCTGATTCCTAGAGTTTAAAGTCTAAAAGTGGGATTTTTGATAGGTCTCTGATTACAAGACCACAGACTCCACGAGAATAAGAATTTCTGCCTAAACAGTGTGATAAACAAATGTTACAGATTGAATCCACCAAGACCATGAAGACAAAGACACAGTGAGCTCAGGATGAAGTGACAGTGAGGGTGGCGAAAAGGAAGGAAGGGAGGGAGGGAGGGAGGGAGGAAGGAAGGATGGAAATTGGAGATATAGAGAGAGCCTTGAACTTCTTGGCAATATTTTAGATCCTGGCATTCATTCATTTTCTTTTTTTTTTTTTTTTTTTTTTTGGTTTTTCGAGACAGGGTTTCTCTGTGTAGCTTTGCGCCTTTCCTGGAGCTCACTTGGTAGCCCAGGCTGGCCTCGAACTCACAGAGATCTGCCTGGCTCTGCCTCCCGAGTGCTGGGATTAAAGGCGTGCGCCACCAACGCCCAGCTCATTCATTTTCTTAAAAGACATATTTTTATGTATGTGTGTCTGTGTGTGAGTTTGTACATGTGAGTGCATTGCCTGTGGAGGCTGGAGGAGGGTGTCAGGTCCTCTGGAGCTGGAGTCACATTGGTTGTGAGCAGCCACCTGATATGGCTGCTAGGAGCTGAACCCAGGTCCTCTGGAAGGGCAGCAGTGCTCTTAACCACTGAGCCATCTCTCCAGGCCCTGGGATTCATTCTTACCTCTTTCTCACACACAATCACTCAGCATATCTTATCAAAACGTCTTCTTAAATAGCTCTCCAGATCCACAGTCATTCTGTCTCCTACCTGGTTTCTGCCTTCAGCCTTAGTTAACTGCCTAGCACTCTTTCCCACACTTGTCGGTGACAGGTTTCCATTAACTTCAGGAGAAAGCATGCATTTCTTTTTAGGACGCATGAAGCCCTCATAACTGGGTCACATGCATTCAGGAAGTCCAGCAGAGTGTTACAAACATGGCCTTTGTGAATATGAGCTGTGCTGCTTGGAAAGCTTTGTGGCCAGCCAGCAAGACGGTGCAGTGGCACTTGCCTGAAATGGAGCCCTGGAGTCTACACAAACGGGTACGAGACAACTGACTGACTCCACAAAGTTTTCTTTTGATCTCCACCCAGCACACACACACACACACACACACACGCACGCACGCACGCACGCACGCACGCACGCACGCACGCACGCACGCACGCACACACGAGTACTACTACTACTGATGATTAGTTAAGTCTTAAAACCTTTGAGACATGTGCTTTTAATTCTCTGGCTTTTAGTTTCTTAACGTGAAAAGGGGTAGGAATCGTCCTGACTCATGTTTGCTTTGACGATTAACTGAATATATGTAAACAGTTTTCTCTGGCTGACACACAATAAGCATTCAGCACTATTTCCTTTGAATCTTCAATGAAGATTTTTCTCTCACAGGTTAAGCCCCAGTTAGGACGAACTTTCTATCATTTTCCAAAGGAATCATTTCCTGTCCTCACATTTTCAAAATTCTTATTTGCCAGGGCATCACCTAAGGAACTGTACAGAGAATCACACAGTGTTTGTCCTTTCGTGACCTGCTTAGTTCAGCAAGTCTAATCCTCAGGGTTTCCAGGGCTGAGGATGTAGCTCAAGTTGGCAGAGTACTTGCCTAGCAGGCACAAGACCGTAGGTTTCATCCTCAGCACTGCTTAAAAACATGCATGGTGGTGCATGCCTGGATCCCATCACTCAGGAGCCAGTGGCTGAAGGATCATAAAGTCAAGGTCATCCTCAGCTACCTACTGAGTTCAAGGCCAAATGACCTATAACAGACCTTTCTCAAAAAACAGCCAACAAAACCCAGGTTGAATGGTGACCCTAACTGAAAGAAAGAGATTAAAGGTGGGTTAACACTAGTCTCCGCCATTTTTTTAAAGATACCTTTTTACTTTAATGTGTATATATGTGTGTGGTAGGGCTATGTGCACATAGGGCAAGGTGCCTTTGGAGGCCAGAAGCTTTGGATTGCAGTGGAGCTGGAGTTACAGGCAGCTGTAAGCTGCCTGACATGGGTGCTGAGAACTGAACTCAGATCCTCTTCTAGAGTAACACTTGCTGTGCTCTTAACCACTGAGCCACCTCTCAAGCAGCCCCTCAAAATAGCTTCTACTGATAGCATACCACTTTCACAGCATGGTAAAGTCAAAAGATCACCAAGTCCAACCATTACAAGCTAAGGATACAGTTAAGTTACTTAAAAGTCAGATTAATGCTTTGCTGGTTTTAGGTTTTCAGAGCTGGAATTGAACCCAGGGCCTTGTATAGGCCAGGCAAGTACTAGACCACTGAGCTACACCCCACCCCTTAATATTTTGCTTTTAAGCTGCTGAGATTCTTACACAGTCAACACCAGGTATATTTTGAGGTCTTTCCATCTGACTGGAATGTATGGCCTGCTGTTTCCTGGTAGTTCTTTAAACTCATAAAATGTACAAAGTTTGTAGCTAGAGAATCACATATCCCTGAACAACCTTTCTCAATGTTATTCTAGTTTACAAAGTCTGGCCACCTTGGTCTCCCTAAGGCCCTGTACCTGTGTAACTCCAGAACACTGTCATGCTCTTTGCCTATCTCTCTCCTTACACTGTTACCAACTCTGTAATCCCAGCACTTGGGAGGTGGAGGCAGGAGGATTGGATGGAGTTCATGGTCATGTTTGGCTACATAGAAACTCTGAAGCTAGCCTGGGGTACTTGAGACCTCATCTCAACAAACAACAAAGGCTACTATGCTGTGGATATCGTTCTGTATAAATAAAACACTGATTGGCCCGTGGCTAGGCAGGAAGTATAGGTGGGACGAACAGAGAGGAAAAAAGAAAGAACAGGAAGGCAGAAGTAGTCACTGCCAGCCGCCACCAGGACAAGCAGCATGTGAAGATGCCGGTAAACCACGAGCCACGTGGCAAGGTGTAGATTTATGGAAATGGATTAATTTAAGATGTAAGAACAGTTAGCAAGAAGCCTGCCATGGCCATACAGTTTGTAAGCAATATAAGTCTCTGTGTTTACTTGGTTGGGTCTGAGCGGCTGTGGGACTGGCGGGTGACAAAGATTTGTCCTGACTGTGGGCCAGGCAGGAAAACTCTAGCTATACTACTATCAATCACTCTGTCTCTAATTAATTAATTAATTAATTAATTAATTAAAAGAGAAATAAAGAAGAGGAAAGGAAATGCCGAGCGGTGATGGTGCAGGCCTTTAAGGATTTCTATGAGTTCAAGTCAGCCTGGTCATCTGTTTCTTGGGTCTCATAGTCACCACTGCCTGGTAAACAGTGTATGACAATAGTTGTTTCAGGTATTATTGTGTCATGATGACAATTCTCTTGATAGATACTTCTTCACAGTAGATGTACCTACCGTTATTTTATCAACTGAAAATATATCAAATATGTATTTCTGCTGGTAAAGAACAAAGCTCTTAGCAACACTCTTATTGAAAGAAACTGAACAAAAAGCTCTTTGGGGTTGATACTCCCAAACAGAAGCAAAGATTAACTTCAAATGAATTTCAGTCTTTTCCAGGCTCAGAAAATTCAGATTAATCTCTCCACACTGAAAGAAATACCAAAGCAAGGAGATGAATTTTAAAGGTCTTTTACATTTGAATAGATCTTTCTGCTTCCAAAAGTCTAAAGTTGCCCAGATAGCAAGAGGCTTACTGTAGTGTTCATGAGATTATCTGAAACTCAGACACAGGAAAATTAGCATCATTCAGAACTCAGTCGTGCAGAAATGACATTGAATCTCTGTACTCGCTAAAAACTGGAAGAAAATGTTTCTTGCTGGAGGGGTCAACTCCCTAAGTTTCTACAGGTGGCTTCGTTTTAGAAATGCTGAGTTGAACTCCAGCCTCCTTCACTACCTCCCAGAAGGTTAGCCTCTTCCTGCTAATGTTAAAATATGAACATGACGCTTTAAGGAAATTATCTGCAGAAGAACAGCATAGTGCAGCTTGGCTGCATCGGGGCCGGCATCCAACTGGGGTAGGGGTTAATAAATCTTTTCCTTCCGAGCTCTGCCTCCAAGAGCTTTCCCTCATTCCGGATTAAAACCAGGAACTGACACACTCTGGAAGGTGTTCCAAAGTTTCCTGGAAGGAGCTGAGACAGAATTAAAAGTGTTTAAGCAAAGATTTTAGGCTCATCTAGACACAAACTTTGCAGTTGGTCTTCAAGAAATAGGAAGCTGCATAACTGAAATGCCTAGAAGCGAGTGTCCAGCATGAAATTTAGGTCTTGTTTATGGCCCGAGAGGATCAGAGAGAATTTGGGAGGTGCTTTCCTCAGCAGCTGGATGCATCACTGGCAGCTGCGATTAGAAAGATAAAGAAATCCACATCTGCTTAGAGTTCAAATGCTATATGAATCCCTTGTGAAAGTAAATAAATTCCTGAAGAGGCCCCTACTTCTAAATCAGGAAAAAATAGGGTATTTGGACTGTTTTCCATAGTTATCTCCATATGCCATATCACCAAAGCCAATCCAAGGTTCTTCAGCATAACAGATCTTCAATGACCAAGAAAGGCTTGGCAAGGACAGGGTCCGCTGGAGTACAGGCTTCACTTACACACAGAGTGTGGACGCTTATAGAGAGAGACCAGAGGGCTAGTTCACTTAAGGTTGAGTCCATCTTTCATTCTGTAAAGGGAAGGATGCTATTACGAGTATTCTAGATGCTTCTTATATGGCAGGAGAACAGATGTGAGCAATCTCTAGGGGTTACATGTCAACGACACAGCGATCAAAGCTGAAGTAGTGGAAAAGCGCTGTGTGAGCACATCAAGTGAATGAATCCAGGTCCACTGCAGCTTGACAGAGGGCCACGTGTGCAACCCTCCTCCAAGTGACACAATTTCATCAGTTACCAAGTGGGCAAAACAATACCCATATTATCTGTTTGTTAGGACAGGTGAAATGATCTAATAAGTACTGGATCACTTTTTTAAATGGCCATACATAAAGAAGCACAGAACTGCTCAGAAGAGCAGGTGGGGGCCTATAAACTCAAGGAAAACACCCACTTACTCTAACATGGTGAGCCACTGTGTGGGTGCTGGGCACTGAACTTGGGTCTTCTGCAAGAGCAACAAGTGCTCTTAGCCACTGAGTTAATTCTCGGCTTCCCCTCCCCCTCCTTTCCCCCATGTGTGTTTTGATAGCATAGGCTATCCCTGAACTCACAATCTTTCTACATCAACCTCCTAAGGACTGGGATTACAAGTGTGAGCTGCCATGGCCACCTCAACAGTTTTTCTCCCTATCATTTGAGTAGCATCCCAAAAACATTGTCTTCAAGGTGTTTCCTTTACACTCACAATTGGCTGGTTGATAGAAGACACCTTGTTTTGGCTTCTCTCGGGTGTTGACATGCCTTCCTCCCTAAAATTAAGCATTTCTAGGTTCTGATTTCAAGTGATATAACTCAATTTTTCCCCTTGCATTTAGAGGCCACTATAGGGTTAGTAATTGCCTAATCTCAATGTTCTGTTTTGGAGAACAGAGGGGCCCAAGGAGAGGGAGAGAGATGGGATATGGCTCACTGAACATTCAGAATATGTACAACACTTAAAGTATGAAGTCCAGTGTCTTACATAGGCATCAGTCATGGCCCCCAAACAAAACCACAGTGAGATCAAAGATCACTGAGCAAAACCACTTCAAAATATGAAGTGATGATGAAAGAGTTAGACATACTGAGGGAATCACCAGAGAGAGAGAGAGAACACCACACTATTGTAGAAATGGTGCCTATATCCCTGCATGATAGGAACCTGCCACAGAGCTTGAAACTGTAAAGAACACAATGCTGTAAAATGCAGTAAGTGAAATGCTGCAAAATGCAATCTCTCTGTATTTACTTTCTTCTTTTTATTTATTACACAGCATCTAATATTGCCCAGAGCAAGAGCTTTGGAGTCAGGCTGCGAGGGTATTAATCTTGGCCTGTCATTTACTATGTAAATCTTCCACATTGCTTAGCCCTCTAGTTCTGTTTCATAATTTGGAAGATGCAGAGTAGAGTAGCCAGTAGAGAGGGTTGCTGTGAAGGTTAAGGAAGTTATTACACCTCATGTGTTCAGAACTATATTTGGTTCTTAATGGGCATCATTGTGATGATGGCTAATAAAATTTCTGACACAGCAATAGTCATCTCCTCAAAATAAAGTATTCCAAAGCCTGCAGTTAAACCATATTTATAGGACCATAATCAAGACATATGTGGGCTGACAAGATGGATCAGAAGGTAAAAAGGCACTTGCTACCAGGCCTGATGACCTGAGTTCAATCCCCAGAACCCACAAGGTAGAAGGAGAGAACCGACTCCTCAGAGTTATCTTCCGCCCTCCAAACGTACTGTTACCTCCAGATATGCATTCCAAAGACATTAAATCGGTCACTTTGGCAACCTGCACACACACATAAGCACATACCCAATACATAAATCTTATTTTTCAAAAGGGAAAATGTTTGGAAATGGTAGAAAAGGGGAGGGTGGAAATGGGGGAGATGGAGTTAAGAAGACTTACCACCGTTTTTGCCTACAGTTCGGAAGCATCTCCAGAAGGCCCGTAGAAATGATGCTCTATTGTGAGGTGTGGCTTGGATAAAGCTGAATTCCCGAAAGAGAATGTGGGTTCCTTGGCATACACTGTTAAAACTGGAAAGAGAAAAATGAAGAATTCATCATTAGATGAGCTTCAGAAAGCTGGAATCAGAAGGAAAAGTGTAACACCAGGTAGAACCACTGATTAACAGGGCAGGGGGCTATGTTTTCCACTAGCAAAATGCTCAACTACTGATCAAGTCCTTCTCTAAAGAAACCTTGTACAACTATGCCCCTCTGGAAGGTCACGTCCACCTCTTCCGTGCGCCTCCCAGGAAGTTTTAAGGTTACTAGAGCATCCTTGTCCTTACCAGGAGGAAAGGGCTACTTGTTTCTTCTGGAGGAAGACTTCTCCTTCACTCCACCGGCACTGCAAAGGCCTTCAGCAGGCCTTGCTTCCCTAAGGCATCCTTCCGTATGAGCCCGACCTGTCCTGGCTGCTACAAGGAGGACATGGCTGAAGACAGACCTGGATTACCTGTCTGTTTTAGGGTAGTACTGTACTGTGTCCACCCCAACAAGAACCACAGTCACATCCCATGTGACAAAGGAGAGAAAGGTTCCAGAGGAACACTAGACACAACTAGAAAAGGAAGAAGTGGCCCCTCAACGAGAATGTGAAGCAAAGCCCCAGGGCCCGTGTGAGTCATTGTTTAAACTGGGCCAGGGACAGGAGGAAAAATGTACTCTGTTGCTTTTGGGTTTTCCTGCCAAAGAAAGAGAGGCTGTAGAGCCCAGTGTATTCTAAAAATGGAAATTGCATAGGAGAATAGGCAATTATCCAGTAATCACCACCAGCAAGGGCAGCCTGCAGACTCCAGGAACTCCTAAATTCCCTAACAGGAAAATGACGAGTGTCCCACATGTTCAGTTTTGTGGCCAGAGACCCTGACCCAAAGGTGGCAAGCAGTAAGGGGACATTAGTAATTCCAAACTCCAGTTTTCATCCGATGGCCATCTCAAAGGAGGCTATGGATCACTGAACTGAACAAGAAAACATTTCAAGAGCCATCTAGTCCATTTCCCTTCTCACAGACAGGCTCCCCTCAGGGGAGACTGTCTACCGTCTTTAACAGAACATGTTATCATTTAGGATAAAATCAGCCTTTCTAATATTAACAGTGCTGTGATGAAAAGCCAGATTAAATACTCTTCTCATGGAAAACTACCACAGAAATCAACTTTTAACACACCACAAGTCAGCAGAGAGCATCCAGCAAGACATGGTACAGAAGAGAGGCCTTTAAAGTTATGAAAGGGTTAATCTACCCATGAAGTTCACAGCAATGCCACTGTCACCTTACAGAAGAAAATTAGATCTACAGCAAATGAGCCAGGAGAGCTGACAGACTGCATTTCCAGAACATGGAGTCTACAATGATAACGTTGTATCCTAAATGTATGATGCTATCAAGCAAAGAATAGCTTCCCAAAGTCCCAAAACATGTTTTATACTCAGGGAAGAAAGCTGGTGTCTAGGTCATGATCTAAACTGCAAAGGAACTAAGGATGATGAAATCACATCCTTAGTACAGTTTTTTTTTTTAATTTTAAGTGTGTGTGTGTGTGTGTGTGTGTGTGTGTGTGTGTGTATACACACATAAGAATGCAGGTGCCCACAAAGGCCAAGAGTTTTCAATCCTTTTGGAGCTGCTGTTCCAGACAGGTGTGAGTCACCTAATGTAAATGCTAGGGATTAAACTTGGGCCCTCTGCAAGTACATGCTCTTAACCACTGAGCCATCTCTCCAGGCCCTCCATGCAGTTTTAAATACTATCTTAGATGCAGCATTCTCACATGCAACAGGCGTCTTGTGATTCTATCCCTGATGCAACGCAGGCCCATCATATTTCACTTATGAGTCTCTAGTGATACAATATGCTTAATGTAAATGATTTATTATTTATTTACTTATTCATTGATTTGGGATGGCAGGAGATGTGAGAGGCAAGGCATATATGTGGAGGTCAGAGGATAACTTGTGGGAGTCAGTTCTTCCCACCATGTGAATTCCAGGAATGAATTCAGGTCATACAATGCAATGTGAAGCTCTTCAGCTTCAGATTGGCTGCTCTCACTGTATGTCATTCACTGAATGGGCAGACTTTGGTTCTGGTTAATTTCACTGCACAATTATCTTTTACTTGTAGGTTCTTTGTAATAAAGATTTTTTTTGTTTTTTCTGTTTTTAATTTTTATTTTATGTACATTGGTGTTTTGTTTGCATGTATGTCTGTGAAATGTATGTCTGTGAAGGTGTCAGATCTCCTGGAACTGGAGTTACAGACAGTTGTGAGCTACCATGTGGGTGCTAGGAATTGAACTGGGGTCCTCTGGGAGGGCAGTAGCAGTCAGTGCTCTAACTGCTGAGCCATCTCTCCAGCCCTATTTTTGTTTTTCAAGACAGGGTTTCTCTGTGTAGCTCTGGCTGTCCTGGAACTCACTCTGTAGACCAGGCTGGCCTCAAACTCACAGAGATCTGTCTGCCTCTGCCTCCCAAGTGCAGCGATTAAAAGCGCACAGTCAGGCACAATACAGTTTTAATAAAATAAAATGGAAAGATCAACATTAAAAATATCACTAATCAGCCAGGTGGTGGTGGTGGTGGACTTGAAGAAACTGTGGCTGGGGCCCTCACACATTGTTGAGAAAATGCATGGTTGCCTTTCTGTAAAACAATGTTATGGTTTCTCAGTAATTTCAGTATTGCTTACATATCCCCAATGGGGAGTAGAGAAACTCTACTCTTATTTGTACATTAGAGTTGTAGCCACACCTCTGCCATCCCAGTGCTCCTGGGGGGGGGGGGCACGGACGGACAGGGGGGAGGGGGGGCACGGCAGAGGATGGGTGTTCGGAGACAGGAGAATGGCCAAATATTGTTGGCTACACAGCCCAATTGTGCCGTAGACAACCAAACAAGAGACTCTGTCTCAAACAAGGTGGGAGGTGAGGACCAACACCCAAGGCCGTCTTCTGACTTCCACACGCACTCTGTTGCACACACGTGCCCACGTTCACACACACACACAAATGCACACACACAAACACAGGAGAAGAAAATTCTCAAAACAAGGCTGTGCCTAGAAACAGTGTAAGAGTCCCCACTTTAAAAATACACTTGCTTTTGTTTAATTTTGTGGTTTTACTTCCCAATTTTTGTTGTCTTCAGATCATTACTAATGCTTTCTTTGTCTCATGGAGGACCCTGGCCATGCTTACTATCTTGCGTACATCAGTTCTCCTTGAGTAGACCGGAATTTCAGTGCACAGGCATGTCTTGAGTGGGAGGTTTCTCCCTCTCACCAAGGAACAAACTCTAGCCTAGATCAGCTCATACACTGGATGACTTTACACGCCATCTTGACATCATGATGATGTCACAGACACTGTCACTGAATTCCTGTGTAGCATAAACGCCTGAGTATTCAAATTTCACTATGAAAATTCTTTCATTCTTTCAATTGCTGGGGTTTTTCTGAAAGACTGGAGTTTTGTTCTTCCAAAAGTTGGCACACTCCAAAGCTACGTTCCTCTGTACAAATTGGTCCCTGATGTAACAATCCCTGGATTTGTTCTTTCCTTCCTTGTAAAGCTGAGATAAGGCCTAAAGCTCTTAAATGTTGTCTTTGCATTGCCTATCTGCTGCAGACTTTGGCAATGGTAACTTGGTGAGAGAAGTCAGTGGAGCATGACCGCTCGGCCTGGGTTGCAGAACTCTGAAGTGGTTTACAGCACACTTGAGCAGAAGTTGCCTTTACCCATTGTCTTCTACAGAGCTACAAAGACCTTTCTAGACATGAATTCCGCCAGTGTTTCTAACACCTACTTCACTGCCCTGTCACTATCTGTGTTCTGTTAGTCTACTGTGCAGTGTGCCCACTGCGGGTAGGGAGTGATGATCCTGTGTGCAGGAGGATTTTGACAAAGGTGGTCTTCAGATGTAGTGCATGTGGAATGAGCTTCTGTACGCAGATATGAATCAGGAAAACTGTTGGGTTTATTGATTGTACATTCTCTGAAGCAATAAAGAAGTGAGTCCAACTGGAATAAAACACAGAGACCAGGCCAGCTGGATGGTTCAGTAGGTAATGGCATCTGCCATCAAGACTGTCGTTGACCTGAGTTCTATCCCTGGGACCCACGTGGTATATAGAGAGAACTGACTCTAGCTTGTTTTCCTCTGGTCTCCAAGTGCACTCCATGGCACTTGTATACACACACACACACACACACACACACACACACACACACACACACACACAGGCGGATACATGCATGCTCATACTCTAACTCAATCAGTAATGTGATTTAGAAAAAAACAACCCAAACACAGAGCCTGCCACACTGCAGGTGACAACTGAGAACCTTTGTCTTCTCATTGCCAACAATGGCTTAGTTACAAGCAGAATATCCAAGACCTCTGAATTCTAAAATAACCCCAAACTGGGCTAGAGAGCTGGGTCAGCAGGTAAGAGCATTTGCCAGATGACCTGAAGTTGTCCTCCAGGCCAGGTATGGTAGTGCACATCACCCTCCCTCCCCCTCCCCTCCTCACACCCCACCCCCGCCCTCTTCCTTGCATGACAGGGTTTCTCTGTGTATCTCTAGCTGTCCTGGAACTCACTCTGTAGACCAGGCTGGCCTTGAACTCACAGAGATCCACCTGCCTCTGCCTCCTGAGTGCTGGGATTAAAGGCGTGGGCCACCACCACAGTAGTGCGTGTCTTTAATCTCAGTACTTGGGAGGCACAGGCAGGCGGATCTTTGTGAGTTTGAGGCAAGCCTGGTCTATATAGTGAAGTCAAAGCTAGTCAGGGATATATAGATCTTGTCTCAAAAACAAAAAAGGAAAAAGAAAAAGTTAAAAAAAAAAAAAGTGGTCTTTCTGACCCCCATGTATTGTCATTACAAATAAGTAATACGTAATGTAAAACAAAAAAAATTAGTCCCAAACTTTGGAAGAATTCAATAGGGACTAATCAATCCTCAATCACTATGCAGGTGGACCAGCCTGGAAACAGAGCCGTCACTGTGACAGATGTGATTGACAGCTTCTGGAACAGTGACAGACCCAGGCAGCCTCCCCGTCACTCTAGCCCTAGCTTAACACACTGGCATTTCAAAGTGAGATCTGTCTTCTGCCGAAGTAACTATCTCAGCAGAGTTCATTTTCAGACTGCAGTATTAGTGATACATTTTCCTGCATTAGGAAGAGAAAAACTTATCCCACAGGCCTTAAGAGCTATGAAAAGTCTCTGCAGGGGAAAGAAGAAGTGCTAGTTTCTTTCCTTGGTCACTTCAAATGCAGCCACCAGATCCCAAAAAGAATCTCCCTAAAATAGAAGTGGAATAGAGCACTTGTCCCAAATAGGCCTGTTGCTAAGGCTGGAGAGTCTGTTTCCATACAGGTCAACTCCCCAGAAAGGCTAGGCCAAGGGGCTTAGTTCTCACATGCTGCTTTCTCTGGGAGTCAGCTCTCCCTGCAGGACCTTGGCTTACTAGTATTTTTATGTCGATTATTTTGTATGTGTGTGGGTGTGTGCATGTCACTGTGTCCCTTGAGAACAACCTGTAAGAGTGGATTCTCTCCTACCATGTGGGTCTCAGACTATCAGGCGTGGCAGCAGACACCTGTATCCACTGAGCCATCTCACCTGTCCAGGATCTTTGTTTATAATAGTCAAATTCCTGCCAGAGCTTACTTTCTTTTTTCTCTTTTCTTTTTCATTATGTGTATGTGTGTGGGGGGGGTGTGAACATGAACGCAGGTGCCTTAGGCAGGAGGGCAGGCCTTGGATCCAGTGGGGTTAGAGTTATAGGTAGTCGTGAACTGCTCAATGTGGGTGCTGGGAGCCAAAGCCAGATCCTCTGCAAGAGCAATGTGTGCTCTTAAGTGTTAAGCCATCTTTCCAGCCTCCCTTTTCTTTTTAAAGATAGAGTCTCACTACACAGGCCAGAATGTTCTCTCTCTCTCTCTCTCTCTCTCTCTTCTCTCCATTTTTATTTATTTTTATTATGTGTGCTGGAACATGTGTGTATGATGTGTGTTTGAGTGTGAACGCATGAGTGCCATGGCACACATTTGGAGATCAGAAGGCAACTTTCAGGAGTTGGGTTCTCTCCTTCCACCTTGCCAAAGAAGGGTCTCTTTTGTTATTTCTATTATGCTGAATATTCCAGGCTGGCTGGCCCACAAACCTCGGGGCAATTATCCTGTCTTAATGTTGGCTCTGAGGCTGAACTCAGATCAGAAGACTGCACACACACTAACCCACCAAACCATCTTGCTGGCCCCATATGTTCTTGAATTCACAATGCTCCTGCCTCAATCTTCTAAGTGCTGGGATTACAAGTGTGTACCACACACCCACCTGCCAGAGTTTCAAACTCTTGAAGTCTTCAGACTTCCCAACACATTTCTCAAAGCTTCTATGACTCACTGCTGAACTACTGATTCAGCTCCTTTCCTGCTGAGCATCAGCAGAGAAGCAAGATGACTCCACTGGGGAGGCAGAGGCAGGTCGATCTCTGAGTTCAAGGCCAGCCTGGTCTAATAGGGCAAGTGCCAGAAGAGCCAGGGTAAGCCCTGTCTCAAAAAACAAAAAATAAAAACAAGCAGACATAAAAATGCTTTTCACAAGCTATATTTTACAATCAGGTTGCCATAAATGTCCTCTGTCTTCTTACAAGGTCTTTGATCCTTTAACCCAAGGCCTCTGAAAGAGCTCTTGGTAACAGTGCTTCCAAGACTTTGCCTAATTTCACTTGAAATCCAAAGTAATTATGTTTTGTACTTTCCCTGGGGAAACACCGCCTGGCTGTGCTGAAGGGCCCGGACAAAGGCTGTTTCTCCTTGGCACGTTCTCCAGGACCCTGCTGCCGCTGCATCACGCTCTCTACTGTGCGGGTCTTGTGTCTGTCCTTCAGCCCTGCCATCTCTTCTCTTCACTGTCCTCACACACACATCTCTTTTGTCACCCAGCTCTCCTTGTCCACGGTTAGTGCTGCAGGTGAGAAGCTCCTCCTCAGACCCCTGCAGAGCCTTCCCCTCTGATGGGGTTCTCAGCCAGACTCATTTCTTTTTTCTCCTCTCTCTCTCCTCTCTCTCTCTCTCTCTCTCTCTCTCTCTCTCTCTCTCTCTCTCTCTCCCTCCCTCTCTCTCTCTTCTCTCTCTCTCTCTCTCCCTCTCTCTCTCTCTCTCTCTCTCTCAGCTTTTTCAAATCAGGACTAACATCATTTCTTGGTTTTGCCCTCAAACTCCACATTTGGCTATTTGGTCTCTGTCTTGCACCAAAACCCTTTTCTTCTCTTGGATGTGCTCGAGGTCAAGCAGAGCATTGCACAGGCCAGAGAAGCACTCTACCACTAAGCTGCCTATCTGCCCCAAAAACAACTGTTCTGAGACAGGATCTTGCTACAACAACCCAGGCAGACCCGAAACCTGAGATTCTATTGCTTCAGTTTCCTGAGAGCTGGGATTATTACAGTGCACCACCACACTTCCTAAGTATTTAAGGTAAATTTCATCCTATTTCTTTTGTGTCTGTAGCTATAACTTTTAGGTCTTTTAGGTTATTTTGTTGTTGTTGTTCTTACTAGAATTCCCCAAAAGGTTTCCATTATTTCCATTACCATCATCTAAAAATTTCACTGAAAATCCAATACTATATTGATGTGCGTGTGTGTGTGTGTGTGTGTGTGTGTGTGTGTGTGTGTGTGTTCATGGCACAGACCACTTGTGAAAGTCAGAGGACAATTTGTTGGAGTCGGTTCTCTACATTTTCTATGTTGGTTCCAGGGCTTGAACTCAGCTCCTCAGGCTTGGCAGCAGGCACCCTTACCCACTGAGCCATCTCACGGGCCCTCCAATACCGTTTATCTGAGTTTCTTAGGGACTATAAAACCCCTTCCTCAGCAACACCCTGTTTAAAAACTGGAAGTATTAAACTGTCAGTTCTCTTGGTTCAAAGTCTGCTCATTCTAAACCATCATCTTTTGTTCTTATTCAAGATTACATGACTTTGTGTGGAAATAAATCCTCAAACGAGTGTATTGGTAATAGACCGAATCTTGTTAGATATGATCCATCATTCACAATGGTGATAAAACTGAAGAGTGGGCTGCTGCTGATTCCATTCTCTTCTTCCCGGGGACATCGGAACCTGTATGACTTTGCTATTGCCAATGCTGCAGTCATCTTCTTCCTGGTACTTTATGCTTACTGACTCCAGAGTTGGTGTCACACAGGTTCTTTCGGGGCCACGTGTAGCTTGCAAGCACCCATTTTGGTTAAAGCTTCTTTGTGCATGTTGTTTTACCTTTCCGAGATCAAGTCACTGCGTTCATTCAGTAAGAGTGCAATAATACAATTCTATAGTATTTGTCCTTCCTTTTTGAATGTAAAAACATTTTATGTACAACTACAGGAGAAATAATACACAGATAACTTGAACATAAAAGCAGGTTATAATTGAAAAGTACAGGGTTATCTTAAACAGTAAAATATTTTCTGTGTAGAAAATAGTAAAAATAATAACATTTCCCAATAAGCCCTTTTAAGCCAAATGATAGCTGAATTATACATATAAATATTCATTAGATTCTGGAATATAAAAGAAACCTATCTTCATCTGTTCAGAGAGCTATGTTTTACTTAAGTTGTGTAAATGAGGTTCCTATTCATCTTCCCCTTCACTGTTTGATTTACAGCAGACATTTTTCTATATGCTAATCCATAATCTAAAAAGATTTTAGCCTCCCATCCTGAAAGTATAGCCAGCATTTTCTTTCATCAGCTTGATACAGTACAAATTCTAACCCTAATACAATAATACAATAAGAGCGGTATAGGCCCATGATTAAGTAGTTTATCTCAATGATTCAGTGTTGTACTATGAAAACAATCAGTTTCTTTTGAATACCTTAAAAAAAACCTTCAACTTTTTTTCTTACTAAATTTTCTTTTCTTTTCTTTTTTCTTTTTCTTTTCTTTTCTTTCTTAAAGACAGGGTTTCACTATGTAGCTCTGGAACTCATGTAGACCAGGCTTTCCTCCAATTCACAGAGATCTGTCTGCCACTGTCTCCCAAGTGTTAGGATTAAAGGCACATGCCCCCATTTCAATCTCACTTGCTTGTGCATTCTCTCTTTCTTTCTAACATTTATTTATTTATTTGTTTGTTTATTTGTTTGTTTGTTTGTGATTGTCTCTGTGAGTATACAGGTGTGGGTGCCCGTGCATGTGTGTGCAAGTCTATTCTCTCTCCCACCACTCAGATTCTGGGGATTGAACTCAGACTATCATGCTTGGAGGCAGATGCCTTTATCCACTGAGCCATAGTGCCAGCCTAGACAATTCTCAGTCCTGTGCTATAAGGAGTCTCACTTACACAACTTAAGTAAAAACTACAGTGTTCAGGGAGTGCATGTAGAAGAAGGATGAGGCATGAAGTCATTCTTAGCTATTTAAGAAGCTCAAGACCAGCCTGGGCTTGAGACCCTGTTTCAATGACAACACCAACACCAATGAACATATGGACAATAAACCTCAGGAAAAGCCATATTGACATCTACTTTTCAGCACTGGGAATGAATTAACAGCTCAGTGGTAGAGCACTTACCTAGCATATACAACAACCATAGTTTAGTTCACAGCACAGAAAAGCAAAAGAAAACCATTTTCCTGCCAACCTTTCATTAAAAAAAATTACTTAAATAAAGAGTTAAAAGATGGGCTGGAGAGATGGTTCAGTGGTTAAGAGCACTGGCTGCTCTTCCAGAGGTCCTGAGTTCAATTCCCAGCACCCACATGGTGGCTCACAACCATCTGTAATGAGATCTGGCACCCTCTTCTGTATAATAAATAAATAAATAAATAAATAAGCCTTAAAAAAAAAAAAGATGGGCTGGAGAGATGGTTCAGTGGTTAAGAGCACTGGCTGCTCTTCCAGAGGACCAGGTTTCAATTCCCAGCAACCACATGGTAGCTCACAACCACCTGTAATGAGATCTGATGCCCTCTTCTGGCATGCAGGGACACATGCAGGTAGAACACTGTGTACATAATAAATAAGTAAATCTTAAAAAAAATTAAAAGTGGCAAGAGAGACATGTAAATAGTAATAAATATAAATGTGTCTTAGAAAGCAAAATATTATAGAATTATTGTGTATGTTAGCAGTTCCACTTGTGAGTACACAGTCAAAAGAAATGAAGTCAGAGACACAGGCCATATTTGTACATCCATGCTCAGAGCAGTATAATACACAACAGTCCAAAAGCAGATGCAACCCCAGAATTCCCTGGCGGGAAATGGAAAAGCAAAATGTGAAACGTCCTTAAGCGGGCGAGAGACACCCAGTCTCTTCTCTTGCTGCATCCAGGCCACAGTGAGCGCCTCCCTCCACTGCTCTGCTACCTCGTGCTGCCTGGCCACCTCCCAAAGGGGCCACCGAAACACGGACTGAAACTTCCAAACACTGAGCCCTCGAGAATCCTTCACTCTTTATGTATTGTACAGCCACAGAAAATAAAATATTTACAATACGGACAACCTGAAGACATTGTTCTAAATGAAATAAGTTGGTCACAAGGAGATAAATATTAATGAGTCAGCACTTAATGGGTGCTGAGTTCCTCCAGAAGATGAAAAGTTCTAGTGATGATACTCACAGGACACTCTGAATGCATATGATGACACAGAATTGTACACTTAAAAGTGGTAAATTTTTGGCCATTTAAACAATTTTGGCTTTTGAGGCAGGGTTTCTCTGTGTGACCCTGACTATATTGGAACTCACTCTGTAGACTAGGCTGGTCTCGAACTCACAGAGATCCGCCTGCCTCTGCCTCCCGAGTGCTGGGATTAAAGGTGTGCACTACCACTGCCTGACCAGGTCATGTATTTTTACCACAATGAAAAAGAAGGGTAAGATACTGATGTCAAATACGTAGTATGCATAGTTGTAGAGTTGCCTGATAAAATGAGATATGGAAGTTATAACTAAAACATATTTGTATGTGTATGCTTAGTGCATGCATGTTCATGTATGTTCAGGTACAAGTGCACATGTATGCTTGTAAAGGTCAAAGTTTGGTGTTGGGTGTCTTGCTTTATCATTCTCCACCTTTATTTTTTGAGACAGGGTCTCTGACTGAACCTTTAGCTCCATGATTCGGCTAGACTGGCAGG
The DNA here is from genome assembly GCF_004664715.2 of Peromyscus leucopus. Lineage (NCBI taxonomy): Eukaryota > Metazoa > Chordata > Mammalia > Rodentia > Cricetidae > Peromyscus > Peromyscus leucopus. The sequence continues at coordinate 67,117,043 of NC_051066.1, forward strand.
CCAGAGAGCCCCACAAGCTTCCTGCTTCCTGCCTTCCCAGGGCTGGGGATCAGGTGTGCACCACGATGACTTATTTCTTTTTTCATTTTAAAGCACAGTGCAAGTCCTCATACTCACAGAGCGGGCACTGTACCAGCCGGGCCACCTCCTTAGCACCCACCAGAGTCTAGTTTGGAGTAGACTTGGGATAAGACGACTCTGTCAGGCTGCGGATGTGGCTAGTTGGTAGAGCGCTTGCTTAGCACGCACAAATCTCCAGCACCACATGAGACAGAGAATGGTGGTTCTCGGCTCTAACTCAGCGCTCTGCATTCTTGAGGTGGAGGTGGAGGGTCAGATGCTCACATTCACATGTCGGAGAGCAAAAGCCTGCGTCAAGTCTTACCACTTCCTAGTCTGTATGACGTTAGGCCAGATATGTGGTTTTGTGCTCATTACTATTTCATCATTGTTTAACAAATCTTTTTCATAAAGTATATTTTGATCATACTTCTAGGCCCTCCTCAACTTCCCCTCAGCCTACTTCACTCTTTCTCTCTTTAAACCTGGAGGCGCACACCTTCAATCCCAGCACTCTGGAGGCAGAGCCGGGTGGATCTCTGTGAGTTCAAGGCCAGCCTGGTCTACAGAGTGAGATCCAGGACAGGCACCAAAACTACACAGAGAAACCCTGTCTCGGCAAAAAAAAAAAAAAAAAAAAAAAAAAAAAAAAAAAAAAAAGCAAGCAAACAAATTGAAAACAAACACACAAACACCCCCCCCACACCAAAACCATGGAGTCTATTTGGTTTGGGCCACGGCCTTCTGAGCAGGGGCCTGCCCTGGAGTGTCCTGATGTCGCAGTGTCACTCCACTGTAGAAAACTCGTCCGCCCTCTCCCTGCAGGAGTCAACCGGTTCTTGGTTCTGGGTAAAACTTTGTACCCACTTCTTCGCCTCCATGCTGGGCTCCACTATTTTTTAATGAGTAAAATTGCATGTTATTAGTTTGCTGTGCATCAACTCTATGAAAGGTTGACTTTTCTAAAAATATTAGTCTTAGGAAAGGAATATGTTCCAGAGGATCTGCATGGTATCTGGCTTTAGAGATAACTCTAAGAATGGATATATGAGATAATAGGTTGGCAAGGTATGAAGAAATGGAAGTACTTTTCTTCAGAAGACCCAGTATAGAGTAAGATGGAGATGTCCAATTCATCACAATGGGGTATTTTTTTCTTGTTGGAGTATGGAAGAGCTGCCACCCGGACACCTAGGCAGCCACCTGGGTCCCGCCCCGAGGCCCCAGAGAGTGGAGGCCACACAATGAACAAATATGTGATGCAGAGATGGGAAAGACAGAGAAAAGGCATGGTGGACAGATGGGAGAGAAGGAGAAGCGAGCAGTCCCTGGGCTGTGGAGAGAGGTGGGACTGGAGATGTGACGGCAGTGAAGAACAGGCCAGTATGTGAGGCCATGGTAACGCCTGGGCCTGGGCTGCCACTGCAGGCCATGTCTTGGTCTGAGGTCCTACTGCAGCAAGCATCTGCGGTGATGCCTGTGGCCCGTGTTAACATCAAAGGCTATGTGGATATCCATGAAGCCATGGATATGTGGATACCCCCTGAAGCCATGTTGATGCCTGAGGGCCATGCTGCCACCAGGGCCATACTGATCTAAGTGGCCTGTGCTGCCATCTGAGACCATGGTGACATCTGGGCCTGTGCTGCTGCCAGGGTCACGCCTGGGTCCATGGTCCTATCCAAGCTGGTGTCTGTGTTGATGTCCGAGGCCCATGTTACCACCACAGGTCATGCGGATGTCCCTGGTCTGGGCTGCTGCCTGAAGCCATGTTGATGACCCAGGGCTGATGAGCTGGCCCCAGCCTTCACCGTCCTGGGAGAGCTGGAGAGTGAGATAGGTGGTCCTGCCCCTCATGGAGGGGGCACCTTCAGAGGCCCAGGCTCAGCAACTCAGCTACCATCCAGGGCCCCAATATCTACCCATCTATGAATTGCTGGAGTTGGGTGGGGGGAGGGCTGCTCCTGGAGAATCACGGCCACAGGCTCTCTATGGCTCTGCAATAGCAGGATATCCGGGAGGAGTTGTAATGAGTGTCCAGTACCGATGATGTAGCAGACCAACAACTCATTGCAATGAACACTTGCAAATAAAGTTGTTTGAGCAAAAGGGTCTACTGTGTGACACACCACAGCTTCCCAGCCAGGACGATCAACTATGTGATGGAGAGGCGGGAAAGATGGAGGAGATCTGTGGTACAGGCAGACACGGCAGTTGTGACTGGTGTGAGAGAAGGCCACGCTCCACAGAGGAGCAGGTCGGTGCCCAGAGTGGTCAGCAAGATGGTTTTTTGTTTTTTACTTTTACTTTTTGTTTTTATTTTCTTTTGTGGGGAGGTTACTAGGGTGAAGGGCAGATATGGAAGGACTGGGAAATGAGTGGGGTTGGAATGCATGATATGAAATTCCTAAAGAATCAATAAAAAATTACATTAAAAAAGTGTGGGAGAACTGTCACTTACAAAGTAATATAAGTATTAATTATAAAATATGAAATGTATTTTTATTTTTTATTTTTGAGGCAGGGTCATATGGTGTTCCCCAGGCTGGCCTTGAACTCATAGTAATTCCTCTGCCTCTGCCGTCTATATGCAGAGATTACAGCTATGACCTGTAGCACCTTGCTTTTGAAGTAGCTTGTAATGAGATGATAAAATATTCTTAAAATATTTTGTGGGGGAGGGCTGTTGAGACAGCTCTGTAAGTAAAGGACTTGCTTGTCACCAAGCCCGATGACTGAGTTTGATTCCCAAGATCCACACTGGAGAGAGAACTGACTCCTGAAAGTTGTCTTCTGACCTCCACACGTATGTATATGCCCCCATTCAAATAAATACATGTAATAAAAACATAAATATTTGGGAGACTAAATAGTGTATTTTTCATATCTTTCAAATCTCTTCAAGGTATACTATTGTTCATCTGGAATGGTGTAAACGTTTTTTTTGTTTTTGTTTTTTTTTTTTTTTTTGGTTTTTCGAGACAGGGTTTCTCTGTCTAGCTTTGCGCCTTTCCTGGAACTCACTTGGTAGCCCAGGCTGGCCTCGAACTCACAGAGATCCACCTGGCTCTGCCTCCCGAGTGCTGGGATTAAAGGCGTGCGCCACCACCGCCCGGCTTGGTGTAAACGTTTTAACAACAGCTGACTTGTTGGCTAAGGGAGTTTGGACGCACCCCAACAGTTACATTGACATTTAGTTACCATACAACACCATAAAGAGGTGGACAGTCGAGGAGATAATTAGGTCACCAGGGCTCTGCTCTCATGAATAGATTCAAGCATTCACCGAAGTGAGCTGGTAAAAAAAGAGCAAGTTCACCTTTTCCTCTTGGCTTGTCTCTGAAACTCTCAAGTTCTCAACAGTGTGGAGTCTCCCTCGTTATGATGCAGCAAAACGCCCCCAGTGTATACGGCCCTAAATCCTGGACTTACCAGCCTCTAGAACAGTGGTTCTCAACCTTGGGTCATGACCCCTTTTAGGGTCAAATGACCTTTTCACAGGGGTTGCCTAAAACCATAGGAAAACACAGATATTTACACTGCAATTCATAACAGTAGCAAAATTCCAGTTATGAAGTAGCAATGAAAACAATGTTATGGTTGGGGTCACAGCATGAGGAGCTGTATTAAAGGGTCGCAGCATCAGGAAGGCTGAGAACCTCTGCTCTAGAACCAGAAGCCAAATAAACTCCTACTGTTTAGCTCTCATTTCCCCAGTCACCAGGATTCTGGTGGGGCAGCAGAAACAGGACAGAAGCCAAGGCAGGAGAAAAGGACTTACTGACGCCATGGAGTGGCCAGAAAGGACAGAGGCACCTATGAGCGGCCTTCACCTACGCAGCTCATGAGCTCAGAAGATGTCACTGAGCTCCTAACCTAGTTTCTCTGGCAGGAGATCTTTCCTCATCCCAGAAAAGACTTGTGGAGACAGAGAGGATTAAAAAAAATAATATTGTTAAGAAGTGAGGTTGCTGGGCTTGCAAGTTTTCTAGCTGGGATCCCTTTATCTTTCCTGAGAGCCCCCCAGATCTCTTTTATTCTAGGTCAGTAATTTAACACTCGGCTCTCAATTCAAAGCCTGTAATGACCTTGCTGTGCTGAATTATTAGTCCAGGATATAGAAAAAGAAAGAGAGAGAGGGGAAAAAAACCTCTAAAAACAACAGAGGCCTTTTGATCAGAGTACCAAACTGCAGCTCGCTGTAACTCAAGCTGTCCATTCTTATATGGCAGGAATTAAGGACTCCCCCTGCCAGGCAGGACCCTATTAAAAGACAATAGCTGTTTGAAAAGGGTAAGCAAGTTGATATGGATATAATAGGCCACATATGGGGGCCCCTTTCTACTCTGAAATAAAGCTCCTTCTTACAGTTGGGAGCTGGGAAATCCAGGATTCAGTAAACAGGAGGAGGTAAAACAGAAGAGGGTGGGCAGCCGTGCAGAAATGCTTGAAGGTGCTTCAGAAAAAGAAAGAAACAAAGCAAAGAACAAAGAAAGAAAGAACCCAGAAGAGTTCTTTGGACGAGATGAGCATCCATCCATCACTGACGATGGAGGCTTTCAGAACAGCCAGGTGCTCTTGGTTCACAAGAGCCTTTAGGACCAATGATGACAAGAATTGGCCAGAATCAATATAGCAGTTAGTTTCTCTAATTGGTCAACAACAAAAACCCCACCAACAAAGCAGTAATCTCTTAGCAGAAATGATGCGGCCTCCCAAGAGCAATCCTTACCTCTGGCTAACCTAATGTGGCACCATACTGCATTACCACCTAAGGCCGCTTGCTATTTCTTGGATGACATTTTTCATAGAAAGCCTGCAAAACAAAGACAGCAACCCCACAGAGCTGCCTGTAAATCACACCCCTCCTAAGAGAGAGAGAGAGAGTGGTAACCACAGGACACAGAATGCCACACTCTGTTAGCTAGCCCATGTTTGCCTGTCTATTGCCCCAAATACTCATCCCATTAGTGAGTGAAGCTTTTCAAGGATCTTTAATAGACATCAGAATTTCCCAACCACTGTTTTAGTTATTTCTAAAATATTGTAAGCATGATACAAAACAAGAAATGATTTAAGAGTGATTGAAGGCATTTAAACACATTAATCTGGTTATTTATAACTAAAGCCTGAATCCTCAAATTCCTCCATGAAAATATCAGAGGGATATTTTTTCTTTCCTCCACTATATTTTGTGACATGCCAAATAAATGGTCTTCCAGTTCCCATCCATGGAATTAATGGGTTAGCTTGATGGGATTATAACTAAAGACAAACGCAGGATCTCCAGTGTTTGGTGATCGAATGTCCAAGAAAATACAAAGCTTATCTTTAGCAAATAAAGGTTTTGTCCATCAAAGAGAGGATCTGGATTTTTTGTTTGCTTGTTTGTTTTTGTTTTATTGAGACACAGTTTCTCTGTGTAATTTGGTGCCTGTCCTAGATCTCTCTGTAGACCAGGCTGGCCTTGAACTCACAGAGTTCTACTTGGTTCTGCCTCCCGAGTACTGGGATTAAAGGTGTGTACCACCACTGCCCGGCAAGGATCTGGATTTCTAATGGGACTAAATGTGTCTGTCCTAGACCCAGAATAACAGGAGCTAAGCATCCTTTGTACTCTGAGTGTAGCAGCTTGGGTATACAGAAAGGGAAAGCAGCCTAGAACACTGGCTGCTGTATCGTGAAATACAATCTGCCACAGCTGCCCTCTGACCACGATTTCCATTGCTCCTCAAGCAAAGTAGAACTCCATCTCTTAATCTGACTGCATTCTGCATCAACCCCAACTCAGTGATCTTGTCAGGAACATCAAGCCCAGAACTGTGTTGGGAGAGGAAAGATGTGAAGGGATGTGGCAGAGGGAACACGGGAAGAGGGGAAAATAGGAGGGGGAAAAGATAAATATCACGTGTTCTCTTTCATATGGGGAGCCTAGATATGTGTGTGTGTGTGTGTGTGTGTGTGTGTGTGTGTGTGTGTGTGTGTGTGTGTAACATGAAACTAAAAAGAAAAGGATTTGGGAGAAGAAAAGGGAGAAATGGACCAGAGGAGCAATATGAGCATAAGACAATATGCTATGAAAATGCTGTAAAGAAAGCTGTTATTTTGTATATTTACTTTAAAAAAACTAATAAAAAATAAAGTCCTGGTTTAGATGAAGTTCCTCTGTTGTAGTTTCTTGGTTTAGCTCCTCATTATGGTTCATATCATTATTCCATTGCAAATAATGGCGAAATAAAAGAGAGAAGCTGCTGGCCACCGTATCTAACACATATGATACTGGGAAAGGATAACTACAAAAGATTTCCATTAAAAAAAGGGAAAGGCTCAGGATGTAGCTTGGTGGTAGAGCATCTGTCTAGCATTTCGCATGTCTGCGGGTGTGTGGTGTGTGCGCACTACACACGCACGCACACATATTTAAAGTCAAGTGTGTTGGCACAATCCTGGTATCTGATCTCAGCAGCTGGGAGGTGGGCAGGAGAATCAGTAGTTTAGGTTGTCTTAAACATGTAGTAAGTTTAAGGCCAACCTGGGTTACATTCGATCCTGTTTCAAAAAATGGAAACAAACAAACAAATAAAAAAAAAATCAAAGTAGTAACAACAAAAAAAACATGTTACCCAGAATTTAGGTATACTAAATCGAATACTGATTATAAAATAATCAAAGGTGGCCATGAAGGACAGGCCAGTCTGGTCAGCAGCGGAGTCCTTTCTCCTGGTCACTAACTGGTTGGACTTTGTGTATGTGACACAAGACAGCCCAATAAGGCCAACAGGCCGCTGTTGTTAGAGCTGGGAAGAAAGTCTCTTTTTCCATTATCATCCTATACTCAGAACGTAAGCCCCAAATTGCTAGTGGCCACCTGGAGGATAAAACAGGAAAATGGGAGGGAAGCAGATGCAGATTGAGAGGGATGCCACTTTATTGAGTTAGCTGAACTGAGCCTGTTGGGGTCAAGGCGGGGTCTACCATGGGCTGTTTATCTTATCCCTTCTGCCTGAAATCAACTTATTTCCCTTGATGCTCAAAACAGCATGGGCAATTAAAAAAAAATCAACATTTCTGTCAGGCATGGTAGCTCAAGTCTTTAATCCCAGCACTTGGGAGCCAGAAGCAGAGGGATCTCTGTAAGTTCAAGGCCAGCCTGGTCTACATTGCAAGTTCCAGGGCAGCCAGGGCTGCAAAGAGAAATCCTGTCTCAAAAGACCAAAAAAAAAAAAAAAAAAAAAGAAAAGAAAAGAAATCCCCATTTCTAAATGCCCTCTTCTGGTCTAAAGATTTACATTCCTGTCTTCCCTCCATCCATCTTTCTATCTGCCACTGACCTCTTCTCTGCAATTCTTACCATCTGGTACAGTTCTCAGATTCATAAGAAAAATGCAATGAAATATTTGAGAGACTTACAGAAATAGTTATTTTGGGAAAAATTGTGGCTAATAAATGATTCAAATTTCTAAAACAAGCTTCTGCTACCACTCAAGAATCAGTTTTATTATGTTCACTTTTCCTTTGCTGCAAATATCTCAGTATTACATTATGGAGCATTGGGGGTTGTATTTTTACCAGCACTCTAGCAACCATTAAGCTGATAGAATCCCATCCAGGGAAACTGATTAGATGCCATTTCCTGAAAACTTCTGATACGTAATAGTGTATCATTTTTGTTGGCAATTCTCAAAACTTTCCTAGGAATCACATGAAGCTTGAGAGAAGAAAGATTTTACCAGGGAAGGCATTAGCCAGCAATCAAATTCCAAGCATTTTATGTATATAAGAGTAACACTTCGTGGTAGTTTGAATGTACTTGGCCCCCATAAGCGCATAGGGAATGGTACTATTGGGAGGTGTGGCTTTGTTGGAGTGGGTTTGGCTTTGGAGGAAGTGTGTCACTGTGGACACAGGTTTTGAAGTCTCATGTATGTTCAAACCACACCCAGTATCTCAGACCACTTCCTGTTGCCTGCAGATCAAGATGTATTAACTCTCAGCTCCTTCTCCAGCACCATGTCTGCTTGACACCACCATGTCCCACCATGATGATAATGGACTAAACTCTGAAACTGTAAGCCACTCCATTGAATGTCTTCCTTCATGAGTTTGCTGTGGAATGTTCTGTATGCTGTGAATATGTATTGCTCTGATTGGTTGATAAATAAAATGCTGCCTGGCCAGTAGCCAGGCGGGAAGTACAGGCGGGATAAAAGACAAGAACTGGGGGAAGAGGAAGGCTGAGCAGGAGATACCAGCCTGACATCCAGGGAGCAGCATGAATGGCAAACAGGTAAAGCTACGTGGTAACATATAGAGTGCTGGTAACAATACAACCCCAATGCTGGCTTTGAAATCACTATCCTCCTGCCTCAGATTCCTGAGTGGTAGAATTACAAACACGAGGTACCAGCCTAAGAGGAAATGATTGAACTGAAGAACTTAATACAGAATTAAGCTTGCAAGGGGGGCTGAAGAGCATTTAGATACAAATGAGGACAGAATTAATGAACTAGGAAATAAACTATGCAAAATAGAACCTAAAAGACAAAATTAAGGAAAATGCAGAAAAATACATGAGAGACAGAGGACATCATGAAGAGTTCTAGCATTTGGGTAATTTGAATCCCCGAAGAAGCAGGATAGAGAGAAAAGGAAGTAAATTCAAATAGCTCCTATTTGAAGATTCACCAATACTAAACAATCAAACTTTGCCAACAAGAGGACTTAGGAAGGAGCAAAGGCACTTGCTGCCAGGCCTGATGCCGGAGCTCAGTCCAGGAACTCCCACTGTGAAGGGAGAGAATGACTCCCTCAAGTTGTCTTCTGACCTCTGCACGTGCGTAGTGGAACTCATGACTGTGTGGGCATGCACACACATACACACAAAATAAATAAGTGAAAAAAAATAAAGTAAGACATCAAACTATAGGGTTAAGAAGCACTAAACACCAAATAGTTTAAATATATTTTTAAAAAGCAATCCTATTCAGAGTATATCAAAAGTGCCCAAACCCAAAGACAAAGAGGAAATATCCAAAACATAGCCAGAGATAAAGAAAAGGTCACACTCTAAGGAGCAAAATATCCCTCACCAGGATAGTGAAAAACAAGACAATGATTGTTGGTACAAATCCTGCCAACCTTTATTTTATCATAGGAAGAAACTGCCCTCCAAGCACGAAGGTGAAAATCCCATGAGAACTACAGTTAGTGGTCAGCCTTGTGGTGCTGGTGATCCAAGACAGGGCAGAGCTCACCCTAGGAAAGTGCACCACCCTGGATACAGCCAGAGCCTGAGCTTGCTGTTCGTATTGTTACTGATGCTGACAGTTTCGTCCTGCTTACAGAAGATATATAATGACAGCAGAACCGAGGGAGGGGCTCCATATTAGCTCTGCAAGGTTTTATGATTCCAGCACTATTATACACACACGAAAAGGGACAGGGTCAGAGCCATTTTCAGGGGCTAGAGATGGCTTAGTGGTTAAGAGCACTTGCTGCTCTTTCGAGGATGCAGGACCTGTTCCCAGCACCAACTTGGAGGCTCACAAGCATCCCTAACTCCAGTTCAGGGTTCCAATGCCCTCTTCTGACTCCTCAGGCACCAGGTATGTACATGGTTCACATACATGTATGCAGGCAAAGCACGTATACATAAAATAAACCTAAAAAATTTAAAACAACAATTTCGGAATAGAATTTCCATGAAGGTTGGGATTTCTCATCTGTTTTATCCACTGCTATATCCTCTGTCTCTAGAACACTGATGAAGGCACAGGCACCCAGTCAATACTTGAGAATGTGTGTACTGACAGTAACTGGCTCCAGCTCATCCACCACCCACTACATCTCAGGCAGAGCACCAAGCACTTCACATTCATTACCTCATTTAATCCTTCCTTCTAACAATTTGGTAACAAACTTATTTTTATGTATGAATCTCATTATTTTATACCCAAAGATAAGCAACCTGCCCCAAGTCACACTGACAGGCCCTCAAACATTAAAGTCTTATACTCTTTTTTTTTTTTTTTTGGTTTTTTGAGACAAGGTTTTTCTCTGTAGCTTTTCTGGCACTCACTTGGTAGCCCAGGCTGGTCTTGAACTCACAAAGATCCACCTGCCTCTGCCTCCCGAGTGCTGGGATTAAAGGCGTGCGCCACTACCGCCTGGCTTAGTCTTATACTCTTAACCACTACGCTACCTTGACTTCATGCCAAACTAAAAGTTCCCTTTTTTCCCTATCCAAATTCTATTTGTCTTTCCCAATAAAGAAAGCGAGACAGTCGTTTAGCTTGAACTGTTTAGGGGGCCCCCAGGCAGAGGGATCGGGACCTGTCCCTAATGCATGAGCCGGCTTTTTGGAGCCTAGTGCCTATGGTAGGACACTTTGCGTAGCCTTGGTGCAGGGAGGAGAGGCTTGGACCTGCCTAAGCTGAATGTACCATGCTGACTCCCCATGGGAGACCTTGCCTTGGAGGAGGTGGAAATGGGGGGTGGGTTGTGGGGGAGGGCTAGGGGGTGGGAGGAGGGACAACAGGGGAATTTGTGGTTGGTATGTAAAATGAATAGAAATCTCTTAATAAAAAAAAGGAGGAAAAACTAAAAAAGAAAGGCTCCTCTACAGTGCCCTATTTAACTAAGACCCATTCTTTCTCCTTGTTTTCAGTTCTTAGCACACTAGCCCGCACAGTTTAATGCTACTGCAGAAGATCTGATGTGTGCTGCAGTTGTCTGCCCCTCTGTAAGCATTATCCTGTGCCAGAGTTCAGCTCTCTACAGGCCCATTCCCACTGATGCAGAGCACACACGATGCTCTGTCACAGTACAGGAATGAAGAAAACGGTTAGTCAGAGAAATGTGCAAGAAACAGTGTTTGGGGATCAGACCTGTATGGTTTACAATTCTAAACATCACACTGGACTAAGAAAAACACTCTTAACAAGGTGGTTTTGACATCAAATTTCCCATAGTTTCCCTTTATATCAAGTTAGCAGATGGATGTGCAGGGCAATCTGGACATAGTAGTACTTAGTTAAACCCGCTTGACAGGGCATGTGTATTACATATTAGGTGAAGTATGAGAGTGTGCAGATAAACAATTACTCACACACATGTAAACTGCAGCTTGTATGGTGTAAATAGATTCCCCCTGTGTGGAACTGCCTGTAGAATGCTCTTTCTGGGCTCTGTGGTTTCTCGATACGTTCCAACTGCTCAGAGGCTCGAGTGTGGCTGCCAGCATGAGAAGCAACGGCCTCAGTGGAGAAGGTCTGCTTTTCATTACCTCAACACATCCCAGCTAGAGGAAAGAGGAGAAACCATACAAGCTGGGACTCAGGTCTCCCAGTACACCTTGACACTTCTTAATCTTAAGAGGGAGAGGAAACTGGATGTAGACAGTGAAGATAAGTGAAGAACGAGGAGAAAGAGAAGGAGGGAAGGAGGGAGAAAGGGAGGGAGGGAGGGAGAGAAGAAGGGAAGGAGGGAAGGGTGTTGGGAGGGAGCAAAGAAGGGAAGGAGGGAAGGAGGGAGGAAGGGAGGGAGGGAAGAAGGGAAGGAGGGAGGGAGGGAGGGAAGAACAGACAGAGAAAAGAGAGAGAGGGGAGAGAGAGAAAGCAATCAAGCAAGCAAGAAGGGGCTGGAGAGATGGCTCAGTGGCTAAGAGCACTGGCTGTTCTTCCTGAGGACCCAGGTTCAATTCCCAGCACCCACATGGCAGCTACAACTGTCTGTGATTCCAGTTCTAGGGGATCTGACACCTTCACACAGACACAACAACAATGCACAAGAAAAGTAAAATTAAGTAAATCATTTAAAGAGAGAGAAAAAGAAAAGCTTTGTTAGGCAATTATCTGAATGAACCATCAAATGGGTAGCACTAAGTGGAAAGTAGTCACATGGTAAATCATCAGCTGTTTGGATATCCCCAAAGCTACACAAATGCAGGGGGAGGAAGAAGAAGCATTATAAAAACAGGAGATAACGGAGTCCTCAATCTTGAGATCAATTCAGTTTTGATGCCATTTAAAGAGTGAGAAGAGGAAGATTATGACTTTCCAAGAAATAACAAAGCAGAAGAAGCAAATTGCAGCTAGGCCAGAAGGCACACACCAAAAGCTAGCTGGATATGGCTAGATACTTCATGTGTTATTTGATTTGGCTATATCCCATGAGACAGGTATTATCATTCCTGGTGATAATCTAGACCTGGAAAATCACACCAGAGACATTAACCAAGATATTTACTCTTGGTGGCACTTAATGACAAGGCAATGGAGCCAGGCATGATCATGAGGCACACCTGTAATCCCAGCACTTGGGAGGCAAAGGCAGGAAGCTTGCTGCAGTTCCAGGGTAGCCTGGTCTACATAGCAAGGTCCAGGTTAGCCAGGGCTACATAGTGAAACCCTACCTCAGCAGGGAAAAAAAAAAGACTAAGGGAGGAAATCAAAGTTGTTTCTGTAACTTCTATAATCATGCAGGAAACCATGTTTTACCCAGACTGCTATCATCTCTGTCAGCCCCAGAACTCAGCAATCTTGGAATCTACTCTCATAAAATAAACTCACAGCTTTTTCTGATAAGACAGCATCCGCATCTGATGTTCAAAGAAAGGAATCACAGCTCTGGCTGTGATTCAGGGAGGAATAGGTGGACTCTGACGTTGACAGATCCTGAGAAACAATTTGTTTGTGGTAGGTTCTTGGCTCAAGAGGCACCTGCTGTGGGCTGGGAGCTGAGAAATGAGCAAACGCTCCGGTAACTAGGGCAGCACAGGGAGGCTTCACTGCCTTTCATTTCCTTTTCTCAGGGAAAACATCCTAACTGCTCTTCCTTCTCCTCTGTCTCTGCCACCCCATCCCAGTTATTAAAGAGCTGCTTACAGGGTCAGACTGTCATTCTTTCCCTGTTCTTCTGCCAAGGCTGCCCCCCCCCCTCGCCCACCAGAGAGCTTTGAGAGTTCTGGGGAAATTATGGAGACAATTAAAAGCCCAGAAGAATTTAAATTGCTCTGTTGATAAGTCACATTTGTTAACTTCTGATGGGCTATTTTATGTTATTAATAGTACAGCAGATTTGTTGGCTCATATTTGTGTGTGTCTACTTGATTACCAGAGGGTACTCTGGGAATCAGCAGAGTTGTGGTGGACAGGGAGTATGAGGGCTTGGACTAAGTGGGTCCTTTAAATTATTTATAGATTGCAAAAAAATCAAGTTATTTCTCTAAGGAGGAATATTTGAGTGTGAAGAATTATACCTAGGTTTTACAGCAGCTATTTGCAAGAGCAGCTCCATGAAAATAACCATTATTAGTGGGTCTTAGGAGAACCTCATTTCCTCTTACTGGTTTCCTAGCAGTTGAGTTCCTCTTACCCTGGGAAAGGCAGAGGTGAGGAGGTAGCAGGGTCTTTCTTGACAGGAAAAATGGGACCAGTTACTACTTCTGTAACCTTTGACTCTGACCTCTCAGTGGTTAGGGGACCAGTGAGCTGTGAAATCGCTCCCTCAGTTAGCAGGTCAAGTGCTGCTTGCCCATGGCTTTCTGGAGCACTTGCTTGCTCTTCTTCTTCTTCTTTTTTTTTTTTTTTTTTTTTTTTTTTTTTTTTTTTTTGGTTTTTTCGAGACAGGGTTTCTCTTCGTAGTTTTGCACCTTTCCTGGGACTCACTTGGTAGCCCAGGCTGGCCTCGAACTCACAGAGATTCGCCTGGCTCTGACTCCCAAGCACTGGGATTAAAGGCGTGCACCACTGCCGCCCAGCGCCCATGGCTTTCTGTACTGGTGACAAGAAGGGCTGAAGAAGGAGGGTGGGCTTCCCACAGTCGGCAGTCCCTGTATCCTCCATGACTCTGGATCTTCCCACAGTCCCTGTATCCTCCATGACTCTGGATCTTCCCACAGTCCCTGGATCCTCCATGACTCTGGATCTTTCCACAGTCCCTGAATCCTCCATGACTCTGGATCTTTCCACAGTCCCTGAATCCTCCATGACTCTGCATCTTCCCACAGTCCCTGGATCCTCCATGACTCTGGATCTTTCCACAGTCCCTGTATCCCCCATGACTCTGCATCTTCCCACAGTCCCTGTATCCTCCATGACTCTGCATCTTCCCACAGTCCCTGAATCCTCCATGACTCTGGATCTTTCCACAGTCCCTGAATCCTCCATGACTCTGGATCTTTCCACAGTCCCTGAATCCTCCATGACTCTGCATCTTCCCACAGTTCCTGGATCCTCCATGACTCTGGATCTTTCCACAGTCCCTGTATCCCCCATGACTCTGCATCTTCCCACAGTCCCTGTATCCTCCATGATTCTGCATCTTCCCACAGTCCCTGAATCCTCCATGACTCTGGATCTTTCCACAGTCCCTGAATCCTCCATGACTCTGGATCTTTCCACAGTCCCTGTATCCTCCATGACTCTGGATCTTTCCACAGTCCCTGTATCCCCCATGACTCTGGATCTTTCCGTGGCAAACAGAAACTTGTGACACGTAACTCAATGGAGTGTTTCTGCTACAGCACACCTCTGCTAATCTAGAAAAGAACCAGAAGCCCCTGGAGTTCACAAATGGCACTTTAACAGAAGTGACTGGGCCAGTAACAGGACAGTATAGCTTTAACTGAAGACAAAATCTATTCCTAGCAATTCTGAGTCTCTGAGAATCCAGCTGCTGACAATGAGAAATGGGTAATTTTCAGTTACAATGTGTCAACTCTAGCTAAGAACTGAACTACGGAAAAAAGGCAGGAGGGGCTGGCTCTTGGAAGAAGCACTACCTCTTTTGAAGAAGCCTATAATAGGATTAGTCACCATTACTTCACTACACCACATTTTGACTTAATTTAACAACAATAAGTGGAGAAATCATGGGGCATAAATGGCCCAGAGACGTCTGAAATCCATCCTGATTCAAAGCCATGAGCTGCAAGTCTCAGATGTGTTTCTTGTTGCCCGGTCCTCTGCGCCTCTGCTTCCATGAGCACAGGACAAATCAAAACAGCATCACTTACCTGGGAGATGCTGGGTAAGTCTGAAAAATCTGACAATTTTAGAAATGTAAGTTTTTGCCCTGATTGTTCTAGGCTGTTCACAGGCCTTGGAGTACTTGTCTTATAAAAGAAGAATAATCCGTGTTTATGACGTCATGTGTATATGGTGCCTGGCAGCGAGGCCCAAAGGAGTTAGGTCCCATTGGACTGCTGTTACAGACAGTTGTGAGCTGCTATGTGGTGGCTGGGAACTGGGCCCAGACCCGCTGCAAGAGCAGGAAGTGCTCTCCAGCCCCTGCATTCTGCACTTCCAACCATGGATTGTTTTTATTACAATGATATATTCAGGGATTTATGAATATGTACTACTGGGATTTTTTCCCTCTATGAGTGAGTGAATTAATAAGATTCACATTTCATGGATTTATTCTAATCAGGACAATAAAGAAGGAATTTGATGCTGCAACTTTTATGACAGTAATCCAAAAAAGCATTCAACTTCCCAGTTGAATTCTGGTGCTTACGATATCTTAGAATGAAACTGTTGTGTCTTAAAACCTGATAAAGAAAATCTCCCATTTCCACATTTATACTACATGAAAGATAACACAAATAATTTCTCTGACTGCTTTAGGACTGATCAAATGTGAGTAAGGCACGAGGGAGGCCACCACCCTTTGTTAAGACGGCCAGTCCAATAGAGCATGGGCCTTGGCTTGTTCCCTGAAACAGCCATTGCCACGATCACAGAAGCGCAAAAGCTAAAATAAAATGATCTTTCCTGGCACAGGCAGAGCAGGTAATCAAGGCAGACAAAGAGAAGGGGAGTTACCCTGTGAAATATGTTACTGACTCTTAGGAGATAGTTCTCAGTGTCTTCTCTTCCAAGAGTCTTCAAGGCATCCTATAAACCATACTACCCTGGTTACTTTCCTGGTATTTATCTCATTAGAGTTGTCAGCTGTATATCCTTCAGAATGTCACTTCTATGTATCTGAATTTCCAGATGTGTGAATGAGAACAATAGTGATACCCTCCCTCATAAGTACGTGGAAATGAAATGACAGTGTGTGAGCACACTGCTTAGCACACAGCATTCACCGATTACAGCTCTTACCATCACCAGTTAAAGCACGGTGTCCATAAAGTATGCACCTTATCTTTTTCCTAATATAGGCTATGGTAGTTTGAATGTAATTTCCCCCATAATCTCATAGGGAGATTAGGGGGAAATTAGGAGGCACGTCTTTGTTGGAGTGGGTATGACCTTGTTGGAGAAGTATGTCACTATGGAGGCGGGCTTTGAGGTCTCTTTTGCTCCAGCTTCGTTCAGTGTGACAGACAGTTTGACTTCCTGTTGCCTGCAAGATGTAAGACTTTCAGCTACTCCAGTATGTCAGCACTGTGTCTGCCTGCACGCTGCCATGCTCCCTGTCATGATGATAATGGACTGAACCTCTGAAACAGTAAGGGAGTCACCTCAATTAATTATTTTCTTTGTAAGAGTTGCTGTGGTCATGGTGTATTTTCACAGCAATAGAAACCCCAACTAAGACAGAAGTTGGTACCAGGGACTGGAGTATTGCTGTGGTAGGTCTGGCCTTGCGACTGTTTGGAGGAATTTAGACTTTGGTACTTGGGGTTGGGAAAGCAGTGGAATGCTTTAAGCACTGCTTAATGGCCCTACTAGTAGAAGCATGGAAGACAGAGGTGCTGAGAGTGATTTGAACTATGGGGTGACTCACTCAAGATGTTACAGAGGAGAAGAATTTTAGTATGTTGCCTAGAGATCATTCTTGTGATATTTTGGTAAAGAACATGGCTGCCTTTTGCCCTTGTTCAAAGAGTCTGCATGAGGCTAAAATGAAGAATTTTGGATTAATTCTGTTGACAGAAGAAGTCTCAAAGCAGCCTAGTATAGACTCTGTCTTGTGGTTTTTAGTGGTAACTCTAATGAAGATTTATAATGAGAAGAGCAAGCTGAGCAGAGTAAACTACAAAATTAAAATTTTGAGGAGAAAAAGAACACCAGAAAGTAGAATGTAGCTAAATTCAGTGTTCAAGGAGATCAACAGATTAAGAGCCGGGTGGTGGTGGCACACGACTTTAATCCCAGCACTCGGAAGGCAGAGGCAGGCAGATCTCTGTGAGTTCGAGGCCAGCCTGGTCTACAGCCAAGCTTAAGCAGTAAAGGACAGAAAGCTGGTGAAGATGTAATAAAACAAGGCGCCATGTTCCAGCCCCAGCAAGCAGCAGAACTTGGCGGCTTTAGCCACATGGTTCTTACTTTAGAGTAAGGACAGAAGGAAGGAGCTGTGGAACAAAGCCACCAAGGCCAGGCGTGTGTCAGGGATGTCCCTGAATGGAGGCCTAGTAGAGAGGACACTGTGTGAAGCTGTGAAGTTGAAGATTGGATTGCCTTGGAGAACCCAAGATGTTGGAGATGCCAGAGTTGTGGGCTACCTGCCAAGGAGAGCTGCTAGCAGGGAGTGGAACCAGCCCAAGAGAAAGAAATGTGTTGCAGCCAACAACGTTAAATGGAGTAGAGATATGGAGAGCGTTTTGACATCAGACATGGAGAAGCAGAGTTTGGAGTTTGCCTAGCTGGTTTTGGGGGGAAAAATGAAATAAAATGGGTATTTAAGTAAATGCTGGCTTGTGATTTTATCTTTAAGATAAACCTCTCTGAGGGCTGAAGAGCATTTGATGCCCTACAGTGGACCTGGGTTCTTCCAGCAGCAGCTCCCACAATGTGGCTCACAATCATCCACAGTTCCTGTTCTAGGGGATCCAGTGTCCTCCTATGATCTCTGCAGGCCCCAGGCACACACACAGTATATACATACAAGCAGACAAAACACTCATACATTTAAAAATAAATAAATAAATCTAAAAAATTAACAGATTGTCAATGAAGGCAGTCTATGTACTTCTTGCCCTTGCACCCAAACCAATCCCCATCTAAACTTGATAAAAACTGAAAATGGCCACAATAACAAACAAAGCACAGTGAAACAAAAAGACCTTCTGGCCCAATGACCAAGACCATAGAGTGTTGCTCTTCTCTATATTAGGATGTGGAGGTCAGACTTTCTGATGCCGCAGAGCTGTAACTATCAATTAACCGTGGAGGAATGGTCCCTAATCCTGATAGCAATTCTCAAATTTCAGTCTGGTTTTTTCTCTCCTCATTATTTTCCAATGTCTTAAAAAGTGACGGTTTTCATTTTATCCTTACCACAAGAACCTGGTCACATTCTGCTGCGGTCTCTAAGTCACAGCTACCTCACCTCATTTCCTTGGACACATGTCTTCAGAGAGCCTGACCCAGGGCTGACCTGGCCTATTCTTAGAGAAGCACCTCAATGTGAATTCCTTTCGCCCTTCCTGTTTGGAGGACAACATCCAGAGGTAGACATTACATACATA
Source organism: Peromyscus leucopus (assembly GCF_004664715.2). Classification (NCBI taxonomy): domain Eukaryota; kingdom Metazoa; phylum Chordata; class Mammalia; order Rodentia; family Cricetidae; genus Peromyscus; species Peromyscus leucopus. The sequence continues at coordinate 67,135,527 of NC_051066.1, forward strand.
CAGCACAGAAGAAGACCCTCTGGGATGTGCCTCCCTGCTTCCAAGCTCTCGAGGGCTCAGCACAAACGGTGCTGGGCAGCCACTATTTTACAGTTTATTAAGATTTGCTGGGATACCCACCCTAAGAATGCAATTTTACAATCAGCTGCTGTTCAGGCCACAGTACACTCAGCAGCCTTCCCTTCCACAGATTCCCACGGGGCACCCTCCGTCAATGTCCTCTGGGTCCCTAAAAGACTCCAGGTGCCAAAATCTCACACCTGGGGAACTGAGTTTACATCAAAAGGAGGATTGGTTGTTACACATTCTGTTCCCCATCCATTTCCCTGCATCCTGCATGGGCATCAGAGAACCAGGCTACAGGCTTGTGCTGTAAAGCCAACCATCTTCAGAAAGGTGAAAGAACAGACTCCCACTTCTGCCATGTGGGCCCTGACCACCTCTCCTCAGAGCCCCAGCAGCACTCTCTGTCTCTGATGGAGGAGTCTGGACTCTCCTCAGAGCCCAGCAAGGCTCTCTGTCTGTCTCTAATGGAGGAGTCTGGACTCTCCTCAGAGCCCCAACATCGCTCTCTGTCTGTCTCTGATGGAGGAGTCTGGACTCTCCTCAGAGCCCAGCAACACTCTCTGTCTGTCTCTGATGGAGGAGTCTGGACTCTCCTCAGAGCCCCAACATCGCTCTCTGTCTGTCTATGGAGTTAACTCTTTTGATAAACTCCATGTCCCCAACAATCTACCTCGATGTCCCTCTTGAACCCCTCATTCAAGACCTTTCACTATGGACTTGTTTGAAACCATGAACTCTCAAGAGTGACATCACAGGCGAGAGGACAAACCAGCGGAAAGGCCTCTGAGAAACACCTGTCACTCACCGTGTGAAAACACACAGACTTGAGATGGAGTGTACAGTTCACATGCTGTTTAGAAAGTCGGCAAAAGTTAACCAGACAATGGTGGCGCATGTGTTTAATCCCAGCACTTGGGAGACAAAAGCAGTCAGATGTCTGTGAGTTTGAGGCCAACCTGGTCTACAGAGTAAGTTCCAGGCCAGCCAGGGCTATACAGAGAAAGCCTGTCCTGAAAAACAGTAACAAAAAGTCATACTTACTGTTATTTAAAGACAGCTGTAATTGATCTCCTTGAATAACAATGCTAGATACTTGAATTTCAAAGAAATGAGGTTACCAGAAAAGCTACAGGATAACCTTGGATGATGTAGTTCCCAGGGAGAATTCAGGAGTTGTACAGACAATAAGAGACTTAAAAAACACTAATGATGAAGACTTCCTGTAACATTAGGCAGGAAAGTAGCTTCGAGGCAGTAGAGAACAGTAGACTTGGGAATACTGCAGACAATGCTGATTTCTTAACTCTATGACGGGTATTAGCTTTTCAACTTGAAGCTTTTTTACCTTTAAATTGAGGAGCCCCCCATCAATAAAATAGGGGTAACAATCACATCTAGTTCAAAGACTTGTAACAGAGAAGGCACAGTGTAAGTTTAAGAACTGCCCACAAGGTCATCATTATTAGTGGTAGTTAGTATGTAAAGCTTTGTTAACTCATCTCGAATGAGTCTATTTCAGCCGAGTGTCCAGAAATCTGCTTAGGTCAGCCAACAGAGAACAGCTTCTTGAGAGAGTGGTGCTCTGTTCTCATGAATCACTGAAGGAGAACATTTTCTCTAGGTAAGTCACTTCACATAGTAAAGCCAGAAGCTTCCACCATTTGGGTCCACTTCCCATTCTGCCAGAGCTTTAAGTCCTTTTTTTCTCTTAAATGTCTTCATGACTTTGATGCTAGTTCACTTTTGACATATCAAAATGACTTACCTTGAGCCAGAGCTGTAGAAGTGTCAGGTATGTGCTGTACACAACCTGACAGAAATTGTAGTTTTCTGAGAACGAGAAAAAGCTCACTTGGCAACTAGATTTCTCTCAGTATTATGAAAAAATCTTGATTTTTTTTCAACAGTGTATTAGTAGATTAAATTTAAAAAAAAAAAAAAAAAAAAAACGCCTCAAAACCTATCAAGAATCAACAGCATTCTGGCGCTCTAGAGCTCAGGATCACTTACACAGGCCAGTGCAGTTTGCTTTCGAAGGACTAGACACACTGTGTATTTCTTGAAGGGAAGAATATAGAGCTTTACTCTCCGAAAAATAGTATAAGAGGATCAAGAATAAGAGTAGTAGACAAGTATGCCATAGCTAAGAATGTAGTTACCGACGCAAGGCATGTTTACTAACACTTTCACCAACATCCTTACATGCTAGTGCACGCGACACCATGCTGGGAAGACAGAGGTGGGAAGAAATGATGCCCATCCACAAGAAGCCGGCAAAGCAGTGGGAAGACTCACAAAGGAGATGGGGCAGGTGGATGGAAGAAGGCTGGGAAGAGCATCCCCAGAAGAGTCGAATTTCACTCGGCAAAGAGCTGCCGAAGAGCTGATACAGATTAAATGGCCTAGAAACCCGACCCTTCTCAGCTCGGTGAAGGCAACCGTGGCTATGCAGTCTCAGGCTTTATTCTCTGCCCACCTTGCTCTCATCAGTCCACAGCAGGAGAACAAGCAAGTCCCCTGTCTCTACTTCGTCCTCTGTGGAAGACTGAGTGAAGAGACTAGCTCTCTTCCCAAGACACTTACTTGTTTATCCCCCGAAACTTAAAAATCCCAATGGAAGCCGGGCGGTGGTGGCGCACGCCTTTAATCCCAGCACTCGGAAGGCAGAGCCAGGCGGATCTCTGTGAGTTCAAGGCCAGCCTGGGCTACCAAGTGAGTCCCAGAAAAGGCGCAAAGCTACACAGAGAAACCCTGTCTCGAAAAACCAAAAAAAATCCCAATGGATAAAAACATCTAGATTTTAAGGCTGGGAAAGTGGTTCATTGGTAACATGCTTACTTAACATAAGTAAGACACCAGGTTCTATCCACAGTACCATACACAGAGAAAGAAAAGAAGGAAGGGAGGGAAGGGAGGGAGAGAGGGAGGGAGGGAGAGAGGGAGGGAGGGAGAGAGAGGGGAGGAAAGAAGGGAGGAAGGACAAATGAAGAAGAAAAAGAAATCTACATTCCACCAATTTTATTTCTGAGAACTCTATCACAGCAGAAGAGCTAGGGAGAGTCAAATATTCCTTTAATTACAACCCATGATGGTCAGGCTGTTAGGACAGCTGTCTGGTGTCCAAAGAGCCTCTGGAGAGCTGAGAGTGGAAAAAGACACTTTTGTATTCAAGGAAGATGGGACTTCAGTTCTGAATTGCCTTAAAAGGAAGCTGGCAGAGATCAACTCCCCCATTCTTGGAATGTTCCAAAAACACAGAAAAATTATATACAATAGTAAAGGTATATTTGTAATAATACTAGTAAACATAAAATAACCAGTAAAAATAATACTGTTTTGTGTTTCTTTAGCATAACCTTTCATAAAGATTAAAATGTTTTAAAGTGATTAGCTTAAAAACCATTTGATAATAGTCTCAAAATAGTAATCATGTTGACTTTCAAACACTCAATATACTTTACAGTGAAGTATGACTTTCAAAAATATATAACCATTATGCAATTAGTGCAACATCCTGTGAAAAGAAAATGCACAGGCACACCATCCAAAGCAAGTCCACTACAAAGAACAGCTACGACAATGGTCACCAAATACACGAAATCAGAGGGAGTGTTGTGACGAACAGGGCAAGTGAAAATCATCAGAGGGATGGGACTGGAAAGTGGATGGCTCAGTGACTAAGAGCACAGGCCACCACTGCAAAGGCCAGTTGACTAGCACCTACATGGTGATTCACAACCGTCTGTAATTCCAGTTCCAGGGAGTCAGACGCCTTCTTCTGGACTCCATGGGCACCAGGCATGCACATGGTACACAGATATACATGCAGACAAAATACTCATACACATAAAATTTAAAAATAAATTAATCTTAAAAGGGAAAACCGAGCTGGGCGGTGGTGGCGCATGCCTTTAATCCCAGCACTCAGGATGCAGAGGCAGGCAGATCTTTGTGAGTTCGAGGCCAGCCTGGTCTACAGAGCAAGATCCAGGAAAGGTGCAAAGCTACACAGAGAAACTCTGTCTCGAAAAAACCAAAAAAAAAAAAAAAAAAAAAAAAAAAAAGGGGAAAACCGACAAACAAAAGTCCCAAGGAACCTAAAGAAACACACCTAACGGATCAAGAAATCACTACAGTCCTGACCATTCACTAGACACATCATCAAACAAAGTAGCTGCGCCAAAGCTGTTCTTGTGCCTACACACACTGGGCAGCCTTCAGCCTGCCTACCCAGCCAAGAATCACTGCTACTACGTCATCACCACTGGCCTACATACCATCACTGGTTCATGCATCCTGCCTGCTTCCAAGTACCTCCTTTGGGCCTACCCAGTTAGCAAAGCACCATGTACTCACTATTCAGTGAAGAAGCGGGCAATGCCATACTGGCTAATGTCCTCCCTGTTCTCCAGAAGCTGGCACACTGCATCCTCCATGTAGGTGAGGACATGTCGCTGAGCTGCAATCAGAAAAAAGAAAGGAAAATGGGAGAGATTAAAAAAACAGAGTTCTCCCAATCCCAAGGAGAGGGCATGTAAGTCAAGGCGTTATCTCTGTCCTGGGGGAGTGGAATAGAAGAGAGAAGCAGCTTGCTGGCCATAACTGAGCTATGATCCCAAAGAGTGAAAGACATGACCAGCTGTCAGCACCAGCCCCCATTCTTGTTTTCAATAACCAAGAGTGTCAGCCCCTCTTTCCTGCAGGCTCCTTCCTTCATCCTCTCCCATCTGTGCATGAACAAAAATATATTCCAGGAAATGGATGGTCTGATCCTAAAGAAAATTCAGATCTCTAATTTTAAAAAGTCACTGGAAAAGGTTAAGGAACATGAAAATGTCAGTGCTGTTATAGATGTACATCATTTAACCTTGGGAAACAGCAAGAACTTATTAGGTATACTTATTATTAGATATACACAATCGGTGTTTGTTGTTACTAGGAAATGTGTGAACTAATCACAAACTTGTCAATATAAGTTTGACATAGAAAGACAAGTATCGAAGGGGTTGTTAGGGACTGAGGAAAGGATCAAAGGGGAGTGGGACACAGAGAGCAGAGAAGGGAGCGTGGATATGATCAATGCATGAGGTCATATGTATCTGGAAAGGTCACAGTAAAACCAATTAATTTGTATAATAGTAACAATAATTGCCAGTGGTGGCTCACTCCTTTAATACCAGCACTCCGGAGGCAGAGCCAGGTGGATTTCCGTGAGTTTGAGGCCAGACCAAAGCGAGATCCAGGAGAGGCACCACAACTACACAGAGAAACCCTGTCTGGAAAAACCAAAAACCAAACCAAAACAAAACAACAAAAAAACCCCACAAAAACCAATAATGTACAATAATGTTAACAATTAAAATCTGTTTTTGTCAAAAACACAGTCTTGTAAAGATAGACATAGGTAGACAGAGAGATAGAGAGGTAAAGAGATAAGATTTATTTGTTTATTTTTTTGAGATATGATCTCAGTATATAGCCTTGGCTGGTTTGGAATCACCATGCAGACTAGGCTGGCCTTGAACTCACAGAGATCTGCCTCCCTCTCAAGTGTTGGAATAAGGGCTTATGCTTCTGTGCCCAGTGTAATAGTATATTAAATTTAGAACGACCTGGGTTTGAGTGACTGCCTTTTGTAGCTTAATTTTGAATAGTTACTTAATTTACATTTGTTTGGGGCTTTATCAAGTGTACAAAGCTATGTAACTTAATTCTATAGTAAAGACAAACAGAAAAAGGAATAAAAAAGAAGGAAAGATGCTTGTAAGTCAGTCTTGAGAATAAAGCCACAAAATAATACATGTCAAATTCTAGCACTGTTCTCAAAATTTTAATCATCATAATCAAGTATATTAAAGTGAGAAGAAAACCATAGCCAGACTAATATTAAACCACAGCCACGGTTTCACTGCTGCACGCCTCCTTTCTGCGACCCACTTAACACTGATCTTACAAACCCGTCCTTCCTTCCTTGGGCTCTCTTACCTGCACTGAAGGCTAGTACAAGAATTCAGAATGCCCTCCCCCTTTTGATAGTAGAAATGAAAGAACTTCTACTTAGAAGCAAATCCTGCTGCTTCTCCTCCCTAGCTCCAGGGACTAAAAGTCAGTGGGAGTGTTTTTATTGTAGTTAGAATCAAAGTATTTTCATCCTGGGGCAAAAAAGGAGATTTTTTTTTTTAAATAGACTGGAGAGGGTGGGGTTGTACCTGTGTAACATTTATCATCCAGTCAGACACTTAGTTTACTATATTATAAATAACACCTACCTTTTTGAGCTTCTACCCAATTTACTGAACAATGTGCCAGATTATGTACTAACTGTTCTAATGCATTATTTTATTTAATACCGGCAACAATCTTATGATAAATATTAGTGTTCTTCTATCTTACAGTTGGAATAGCTGAGCTTAAAGAATTAAAACACCTTGCTCAAGATCACACAGCCAGTAGGAAGAGAAGCTGGGATTCAGATCAAGGTTTGTTTTGTCCCAGCATCCATGCTCTTCACAAACTGCCTCATCATGAACACTTTACCATCAGCCCCGGAAGTGAAAGTTATCTCCATGTTACCCAGAACATAGGACACGAGGGAAGCAAAATCATCTGAGGGGTGTGACCCAGCCCTGTCCATGTGAACTGGGGGCACGCATGCACGCACATGAGTGTCACGTGTGTGAGCAGCTTTCTGTCCTGTCTCTGCCTGCACACCGACCAGCACCTGTGTGGAGTCAGGACTTGTCTCCAAATTTCCAAGAACCACTCACTCTACTACAAAGTATTCACCCCACCCCTTCGCAGGTCACAAAGTGGAACTAGAAAGCGCTGGTGTTTTCTTTAATCTGAGCTAAGGGTAGGAGTTAAAAAGAGCCACAGAGACAGGAGGGAAAGGCTCCTCTGTGGGAATTCCGACCAGCCTAGCGAGAGCAAGCATGAAGCTCTCTCTAATTGCTCTTCCTATTTTCCTCACCTGCCGCTCTTATCAGTCTAGTGCTCTCTGTGGTTAGGTGTACCACCCAGCCCTGAAAATCCTTACAGTTGATCAAACTTCAATGAGACTTAGTAAGTCCAAGGCTCCTGCTGGGCAATAAACGTGGAGAGGGCTGCTTTGTAAATGCAAAGGAATAGCTTTAATTTATGTGAGTGATTAAAGAATTCAAACAGAACACCTGCAGCCCCGGAGGGGAAAGATATCTGGGCACCTGAGCTGCCTTTCTGGAGAAGGAAAAGCACTTCAGACTGTCTTTTCCTCTTCTGCTTTGCTGTGATTTCCACAACACGATCAGGATTAAGTCTTCTAACACGTACCAATACACTTCACTGTCCTGAAATCCCCATTAATGCCTAGTTGCAAAAGTCATGATCAGATAGCGTTGTCTGAGGTAGACATTTATACCTTCATCATGCTCAAATGGAAAAACCAAGTAAAATGAAGTGTAAGTAAACACTGCCTGATCCTTATGTGAACCAAGGGAGTGATGGAAACTGTGGATCAGAAACTGCGTGGTTCTGTTGACTTGGACTATGCTGATCACTCTACCTCTTTATACCGAAGTGGCTCCTGCTTTAACGTGATTGGGACTAAAAATGTGTCTGATAAAAACCTACTTTAATACAGCACTCGGAAGAGGCAGGTGGATCTCTGTGAGTTCAAGGCCAGCCTGATCTACATTGTGAGTTCCAGGACAACCAGGACTATGTAGAGAGGCTCTGTCTCAAAAAACAAACAACAAAAGGGTTTTATATCTATAATAATTTACATAATCATATACCCATTTTAGCGATGGCTTTTAAACTTGTGGGAAGCATTCACTTAACTGCTAATTACTCAGAAGGCCCTAATTTACATGGGGAAAGTCCAAAATGGTTTCCTTTTACTCTCTTCCCAAACATAAATACCATCAAAGTGCTAGCTGTTTATTTCACAATTAAATGATAAGGGAGCCCATTTGGAAATTCTTGCTTGAGGGGGTCTAGAATTTCCACCTACAACATTAGTTACACCATTTTCATTTTTAAATTATCATTTAAAACAGTCTCAACACTTGAATAAACAAGTCTTACCAGGAATATATTAATGAGTTACTAAACATGCTATCAACAAATACCAGGGTCTAGCAGTGTAGGAAGAAGCAGAGTGTGTGTGCACATATATTCTATCTTAAACCTGACTGCTCCTCTCGTTCAGAACTTTTTTGAAGCACACGTCATTCCTTGTGCTCTCAAGACTCAAACGCTGGGTAAGCACAAATAAATGTCCGTTAAACTAAACTCAAATTGTTCTTTAGGATGAAGAAACTAAGTCTGCTTAGCCACCAGCCTGTCATGTAAACTGCTTATATGTCTCAAGTTCAGTATCACTTATAAATTACTAACATCATCCTATATATGACCATGTGAAGTACAAACACATAGCTAAATGGATTTACAAGCTACAGACTTCTAAGTTTATTATTTTCATCTTCCATCTTTCTTGGTATTATCTGGGTCCTAGAAAACAGTGTGTTCTGCTAAAACATTTTATCATCTGCAGGATCATCTTTGATCTTAGCCCACACTAAACCAACTGCCCTTGACCAAAGGAGATGAGGAAATGAGAAAACGATCACATTTAATTCCCATACAGCTCAGTGAAGCAGGCAACAGTTTCGTTTGCAGCAGAGAGAGGTCAGGGAGCCATCGGAAGTCCATGTGACTGGCAGAGCTAGGATTCACACCTAGGTTTGACCCCAAAGCGGAAGTTCTCCCACTCGACTTCACTGCCTCTCAAAAGCACAGAGCAAGTTGGTTTACTCCTGTAATTCCAGCACTCTGGAGGCTGAGGCAAGAGTATTGTTAGAAGTTCAAGACTAACCAGGGCTACACAGCAAGACTCTGTCTCAATGAAACAAGTGGGGAGGAAATAAGACCCCAAATCTTCTATGTGTCCCTTCTAACATGTACATTAGCTTTTCACTGTTAACACTAGGAAAGGTGCTTATAGGGTAAATTAGACAGTGAAGTTATAAACTTTAATAAACACCTCTAGGCTTTTGTCTGTCACCTTTCAAATTCTACACTCTAATTTGTTTACGGGCTCAGATGACACAGAGGAGATACAGACCAGTCAGTGGGTGGCTGGTCTCCTCGGTTTAAGACACAAACTTTCTTCATTGCTTTTCTGGTTTCCTTTGCTTCTTGAGACAGGGTCTCATGGAGTCCAGGTAGGCTTTTTTTTTTTTTTTTTAATGTATTTAATATATTAAAAAGGAACATAGTATAAATGCTGTGGTATAAAGAGGAGCCACATTGTTCACAGAATAAAGTCTTAAAAATTATTTGCAGTGAAGGAGCATCAGGATCTTGAAACATGAAAGTTTTGTTAAACAAAATTTCAAAATTATAATCCTTGCAGTGAAACATTTTGCCATTTTTATCTATGTATTAACATTGTTGTTCCTCTAAAAAGAATTTCATCAACACTGTCTTTTTATGTAAAAATTTATATGTAGATATTTAACCTCCTGAGTGACTAGTCATACATCAGATATAATTTAATGAAAGAATTTTAAAGTTCTTAGAATGAACTAGTATAGATTTATAATGTGTGTTCAATTGTGATAAAAATTCAAGAGCATACCACAGAATTTGTACTTAAATTCTGAGTTAGAAAATATGATTTATGCCCAAATAAAACCAATAAACTGTTTTAAATAAACAGTTAATAAAATGGATTACTGAGAAGTCCTATTTTCTCATTTATTAATAAAATGCAGATAGACTACCAACTTGGATGTTTCCTACTATATATACCAAAATGATTTCATTACCAAGAAATTACCTGCAACACAAAAGGGTGAGATAATTAAAATGTTTGCTTTATAATGAACCAACCTATACAGTTCCTCTTTCCTAGGCTGAAATGACTGGAATGGTGGCCCCATTCTCTTGTGTAAAATCCTTCCTCTTCTGAAACCCCGAGGGAAGGTAACTGGAGTAACAAATGTGGAGCCATGGTCCCAGTTCTCTATGAAACTGCTGCCGGGTTCAAAAAATTTCTTTCAAACACAGGTGGAAAATTGTGGGGCTACTCCGTACAGTTTTTAGAAATACTTTCAGAACAACTTAATTGAAAGGGCCTAAAATGGCCCTGTAAACAATGTCCTTGGAATGCTTGTTAGTGTCAAGATGAGGGCCATTTCCCACCTCTACTACTGTCCCTTCTGTTATCACAGTCATGGCTCCAGCCATTAGGATTCCTGTCGTCAGAGCAGAAATCCTCTCGGCCTCCTCTGTAAAGACAGTCAGACCCATGATCAGAGTAACGCTGCTCACGGCTATAGTGTCTATCTCCTGGTTAGGGGTGAGAATCCTGTCTTTTACGCTGTAATGACAGTGCTTCTTGGCACCACTGGGAGCTGGAAGACTGGTTAAAGCTATGAGTGTGTGATTGACCTGATGGCGAAAATTCTGACTGACCTGCATGTGGGGAACCAAATTTCCCAACACATGACTGAAAACATTGTTCATCACTGCTTGCTGCTGATAATCTTCTGGAGAAGAGAAGGACCTCTGGACCATCTGTGCTGACGGAGTTATGTTACCCACCATCCTTTCATAGCTGTTAGGAGATGTGGAGGTGGGGCTTGAATTTCCAACATGATGCTGGGATATGACACAGTGGCATCCGGAGAGGCGTGACTACTTCCTGATCTAAACTGAATTTTGATAGGCCTCCCGAAAAGTTTGATTCCATTGAGAAGATCCATGTCGTAAGGAACAGACGCTTCGTGCTTGAAATTCACAAATGCAAACTGTTTCAGTTTGCCATCTTTATCTTTTGGGATTTTCACCTTTATTACTGGTCCAGCCTGGTGGAACAGCTCGAAGAGGAGCTCCTCCGTCACCTTGGTCTCCAGGTTGCCCACAAACAGAGTGCAGTCGGCCTCTGTGGCCGCATCACTGCCAGTCTCCAGCTTAGTCTGACTGCTCAGGCAGGCCGACAGACCGGCCGACACTACTGCGCCCAGGCAGGCTTTGAACTCATGATGTAGGATGACCTTGGACTTCTGATCCTCCTGCCTCCACCTCCCAAGTGCTGGGCCTGAACATACATACCATCGCAATCAGTTTTGTAGAACCCCGAACTTTGGACATATGAGGCAAGCATTCTACTAACTGAGCTGCATTCCCATCCTAAAAAGAGTGCTTTAAAAAAATATAGAAATATGGGCTAGCAAGATGGCTCAGAGGTAGGTATACTTGCCACGGAGCGTGACCTTTTGAGTATAATCCTCAAGACCCACGTGGTGGAAGGAAAAACTGACTTCTAAAAGTTGTCTTCTGACCTCTAAACATGTACCATGTGGCATGTTCACACCTCTGCCCATATACACACAAAACAAACAAATGAACGAATGAATGAATAAAATTTTAAAAGCTTTCATGTCTCTTTGTTTTGTTTTTTAGAGACTTTTAGAGAGTCTCTCTGTGTAGCCCTGGCTATTCAGAAACTAGCTCTGTAGACCAAGCTGGCCTCAAACTCAGAGATCTGCCACCTTTGCCTCCTAAGTGCTAGGATTAAAGGTGTATGCCACCACCGCCTGGCCTTAATAAAATATTTTTAAAATACCTAGAAATATACATTCTGGTTTTTATATAAATGACAAAAATATGAAAAATATGTTTCTACTTAATGTCTGGTTAATTTTCATAAAACAATACAAAATCGGGCTGGAGAGATGGCTCAGAGGTTAAAAGCACTGGCTGTTCTTCCAGAGGTCCTGAGTTCAATTCCCAGCAACCACATGATGGCTCACAACCATCTATAATGAGATCTGGTGCCCTCTTCTGTCATGCAGGTATACATGCAGGCAGAATACTATACACATAATAATAAATAATTTTAAAAAATACAAAATCAATTGACCCTTTGGGTATTTCCTAAAGGTACATAGTTCCCTACTGATATATATTTAAGTTGTCTTCATGTTTTTTGGTTTTTTTTTTCGTAACAAACTGCACTGTGTTCAACCCTTCCCACTCCCACTTAAAAGTGGGGATCAAAACCAGTGCTTTGTGCATGGTAGGCACAAACTGACTTAAATCCCCAGCCCCACTGAACATTCTTGCATATTTCCCTGCACACATGTACAAGTAGTCCTCTCAAAATAAAACTGCATTTTACAGGACGCCAGTTCTCACACATGCTATCTTCACATTTACAGACACAAACAACAAAGTGGCTAGTCCAGGCTGGGGGTGGTGGTGCGTGCCTATAACCTCAGTATTCCGGGGGGTAGGACAAGAGGGTCAGGAGGACAAGAGGGTCGGAGCGCAAGGCAAGCATCAGTTGCATAGTAAGCCGGAGGCCATGCCACAGCTGCCTGAGACCCCTCTCAAAAATCCAAAACAAACAACAAAAAAGTGGCGATTCCAATTTACACTCTTCCTGGCCTTAGCAGGATTTACTTTTACTATCCTTCACCTAAAATTTACTAATTTTGCTAATTTAACAACACAAAATACCTTTTATTACTTTTAGTTTTCTGATTTGTTTGCTTTGAAACAGGGGTCTCACTATGCAGCCTTGGCTGGCCTGAAACTTCCTACGTAGACCAGGCTGGCTTAAACTCACAGAGATCCTCCTGCCTCTGCCTCCCCAGTTCAGGAGCTAAAAGCACACACCACCACTCTCTGCAGCCTTTTAGTTTCATTGATTCCAACTAATGCTGTCACACTTCAATGGGAAGTTTGTTTTGTATTTCTTCATTAACATCCTGGTCGTATTTTTACTAACTGTAACAGAAAACATTAAAAGGCTACTCAGTTATGAAGACAGACTGTAAACTCAGGCCTTTGGTCTGGAATGCACAACACAGCCACCCTTAAAGAGCTACCCTAGTGCAATTGTGGGGGTACCCGCTCACAATCCCAGCTACTGGAAAGGCTGAGGTAGAAGTTCCCTAGCCGCCACTCCCCAAAAAAGCAATATTATATATACCAAATGGAGTATTCTGAGAACAAATTTACAAATTAAGAAACAATCCTTTACTTTAATAGTTGATTATCAAACAGACAAAACTCATGCATTGCCTCTGTGTAGCCAAAGCCCCGGAAGGCATGCCGGAAGCAGGCAAAGCATAACACCCAAGCTAACATCACCTGTGACAACGAGAAAGCAAGAGTGACTGAAGATTTCTGGGTAAAATAGAGGATAGAAAGCCAAACTACTTCACTCAGCCCACAGAGGCATTGTACCAGTTAACAGATGTCCAGAACGGAGAGTCTCACTGGTCAAACAGTCTCTGGTCAACCGTTAATCCTCCCCTCTCCCTTCTCCCTCCCTAAAACTGGTGACATATTTTGGGGATGCCAATTAAGGCTAAGTGCTTACATTCCATTGCCATAGCATTTCCAGACTAAATCTCATAACACAGAATTAGTAGGTTGGAGTCCAGCAATTCCAAATACCAGAAACTACAGAATCTCTTTTTAAGGAGGCTTCCATGCAGATTCAGGCTTGGAGTGCTCAGTTAGCTGATCATACGAGAATGTACTTCCTGAACACCAGAGGACTCTAACGTGGTATTTACACTTCCCAGTGACAACTAAGGAACCCCAGAAGAACCAAGTAATGCCTGTTGTGACAAAAACTTTGCAAAGACAGTGAGTGACCCGCAGAGGAATGCAGTTATCAAGTCAACTTGCGTAAATCTATTTTCCAGAGAGCATGATAGGTTTTAGGTTTCAAATCCCAACCTAACCCTGTAAATTGTCAATCTTGGGGTCAGGGACATGCCACTTAAAATGTTACATCAGGCAATGAATAGTAAAGCCACAGGGTGAAAATGAACTGTCCTATGTAGTTACCCAGGACTGTAGTTCTTGGAGGGCAATTTACAAACCATGATAAAATTCTCAGAATTTCTTACACTGGCAATCTGAGATTTAATTCAGGTAATGATAACAGCCATAAGATACTAACGTAAAACTTTATAATTTACCTGGTATTTTCTCTTTAAAGTATTGGTTGTTTTTTAAATAGCTGGCACTGTGATAACAGTAACAGCTTCTCACTTCCCCCACTTGGCAACTAGACAAGTCTCATCTAAGTTGACTAACACTCATGGGCTTAGAACTCCTGCCCTTCTGCCTTGTGTGGAGAAGGCCTCTGTTAAAGATGGAGACGGTTTTCAAAATGTCAGGCTCACCTGTCAAATCCCCACTGAGAGCTGTCCACAGCCTGCTCGTGGATATGACTCTAACAATGCTTGGTAAGCCTGGTCATTTCTATTTCTGTTACAAAAGCAAAGAAAGCCATTGCAGATATTTATAGATGCCCCAGAGGCCCAGCCCAAAGTGCACAAAACCCACACGGGATGAATGACTGAACAGAACAGGCTAGATAGGGAGGTCCCAGGTTACTTTACTCACAAGACTCATGCTAACGTTTAGCATATCATCTATATTAATGGTATAAAGCACTACAAAACACCTATGAAAATATACTTTGGGTCATTTTACCAAACCGATAATCTTTGACTTGTTACTTTTAGCAAGGTTGTACTAGCCCACCAGGCCCAGTTCAAATCCATCCATCATCTTTGGGAAGTGTTCCCAAATTCTCTTCCAGCTACAACCAACCTTCTCATTTTCTGAACCCCCTAACGCCTATCCTGGATATATATGTGTCCCTGGCACCTTCTCCTGGACACAGGCTATTCCTGCCACCCATGTGCAAAATGTTCTGTCAGACATCTTGTTCTTAAAAATGGACAGGTATCATGACTCATTTATCTTTTATCCTCCTTAACATTGAGGGTCATTCAGCATCTTCCATACAACAGTCATTCGAGTGTTTACTGACTGACTACATAAACTGTGCACACTATTTGCAAACGGTGGTGCTAGTTTTTATTCAATGCAGGCACCGCAGGCCTGTGCTTCCCAGGTGGGAAACACCCAAGACCAAAACACACTCTACTACAACATTAGGGTTCTTACAGGAAGCTACTTTTGTCCTCCTCTCAACTACTCTTCATGTTGCCTTTTTCTGCCTTCTCTCTATTCCAATGAGAAAGCACTTGTTCCTTCTATTATTACTAAGAGCCCCATTATGTTCAAGGTAAAGTGAAAAACTGCATTCGATGCAATCACCAGTCGCTCACAAATTTGGGGGCTACTTGTCATTTGGACATCCAGGACTTGAATAAAAGAAAGTCTAAATTCTTTTCACTCCGAAAAACCATTTTCTTTTCCGAGAGAATGGAAGTCCACAGCACAGGAAGCAGTGCTCAGTAAGCCACCGTTCATAAACAGCTTTGCCGAAAGCAAGCGTAACAAAGGTTCTGTTGTGCTCTTGCATGGCATGGCCAGTGAGCAGCAGGAGCAGATGAACTCTTTAAGAAGCAAGGGTTCTGTCTTCATGCAAATGTTTGCATTAATAAAAAATGAAGAAAAAGATATAGAAAACGCAGGCTAGCTGGATATAATAGGTCACTAAACGGGAGGTTTCTCACATTTTCCAGGCCGAGTCAGCAGGTCTTTTAAAAACTTTGTCATTCTGAACATTTCACAGACATCACAAGAAAGACATGCAAATACCAGAAGCAAATCAAAGGACGTCCCGCTGCTCTGCTGGCGCCTCCCTCATCCATGCTGGTTTGTCATTTTCTGTTAACCCTAGTGCTGGCTGCTGCTTTGTTGAGGAATGGAGTCCCTAGCCCAAGTGGCAGTCCGCATCCAGCCAGCTGGCCCCAGCACTGATGACATTACAATGCAAGCCATGTCCTACCACTCAGGGACACGTGCTGCCAGGCAACAAGTGCAGCGTGTGATTTTTACACACTTGGTTTGCAAATCTGCATGGGAAAGAGCCTCTAACAAGCCACTTCAGAAGATGTAGTCTCCTTGAGTGTGCACATCACTAAGTAGTTCTCTGAAGGATTTGTGAGGCTCAGTCCTTCAAAGTGAAGTAGACAGTCAGGACTATTAAAAACCCAACCCTATGGGGAGGGTTAGCTACTGTGTGCCAAGCCACGCACTCTGTGCTTAGCCTGCGTTGTCTCATTTAATTTTCACAACCACAAATTAAGGTAGATATCCATCCCATCTTATAGCTGGGGAAACTGAGGCTTAAGGAGGTTATATAATTGTCCAAGGACACTTAGATCATAATGAAAGCCAAGGCTCAAAGTCATATGCTGGCAAATCTCCCACCACTCATATGTTTTATTACACACACTTACTTTTTTGAGTGGATGGGGAATGGAGCAGAGCCTGCTGTACGATAAGCAAGGGCCGTGAGGCTGAGCTACACTCCCAGCCCGTGGATGCTATTGGGGAACCACCGGCATGGTCTTCCTTCTCCTCTTAATCATCTGGAGAACTTAGTGTCCATTTCTAAGAGTCAGTGCCTTTAGAGCTGGGTACAGTGGCTTGTACTCATAATCCCAGGATTCAGGAGCTGAGGCAGGAGAATCACCAAGAGCTTAGGCCAACCTGGGCTACATAGTAAGCTCCAGGACAGTCAGCTACTGAGACTCTGTTCTCAAACACTACCCACCTCCCCCCCAAAAAAAGATGTTTAATCCATACACAGCATCCAAGAATATCCTAAAAGTCACTTATAGATCTTTGGGGGTTCACTACCTACATGAAAAAGAAAAGACGGAAACAATGGCATAGAGAGCACACACGGCTTTCCCTAGATACAGATGGTCTGTTTCCTTTTTACCTTTTTTCCTACCACTCTCCTCAAGTTCGGCAACAACATAATGACGGGCCACTAAAACCCCCAACCTGCAAATTCCCTGTCCCCCAACACTGCTCCTTTACCAGGAAATCAATTAAGCCTCGCCACAGACTCTGTCCCATTGGCCTCTGGGTTGCACAGCACTCCTTCCATTCCCACAGTTTGGCTTCCCATGGCCTCAGTCACTGCAGTCAGGAATATGGTAAGTACAGGGTTCGGGGCTACATGAGGTCTGCAGAAGAAGGAGAGCTGGACGCCACAGTCAGACACTCCATTACTGCTCGGAGTTCACGCTGTTCAGCTCCCACCATTAGACTCGTAAATAAGCCAGGGTCCTACTTTCTGCCCCTCTTGATTCAGGATGCAGAATTCTTGGGCTTACTTAAATGTGAGTTTGAAGTTTTCTGCATTTCCATGTGAAATCATAATGCTGAAGTTTTTCTTTGAACAAAGTAAACAAATCATGAAAAAAACTGAGCACTGTGATTCCTTGGAGACGAAAAAAGCTAAAGAACAAGGAACTAAGAACACAAGCACACAGAGGGTTCAAACTGAGCCCAACTATTTACTTCTCCATTTTCTATGATTTTTTTCCTTTTTCATTTTTCTGCCTTTTAAAACTTTACTTGGTACTATATTTCTCATAATTAATATTCTCTTATGAGATAATAAATATTTCTTTTCATAAATATTGATTGCCAGGTGGTGGTGGCACACGTCTTTAATCCCAGCACTTGGAAGGCATAGACAGGTGGACCTCTGTGAGTTCAAGGCCAGCCTGGTCTACAGAGCTAGTTACAGGACAGCCAGGACTACACAGAGAAACCTTGTCTCAAAAAACAACAACAAAAAAAAAAAAAAAAAAAAAAAAAAAAAACAAATAAATAAATATTGATTTTGTTTTCTGCTAGAAACCTTAAATTTTTATTTTGATCGAAATAATTTAATATTTCTCTATGGATATATATTCTCTTTTATTTCATCTCTTGTTCCTTAAATCCCCAGATACAAATTGGAATATGTATCTAAGGTTAAAGAAATTGCTAGAGTTTTCAAATATCAGGCTCTACCACAGATTATGTAAATTTACAAATATTTTTCTTATTTTATTATTATTATTGATGACAGGGTTTTATTGTCCTGCTAGCCTGGAATTTGCTATGTTGACCAGGCTGGCCTCTGCCTCCCAAGTGCACATAAAGACATGTGCCATCATGCTTGGTAATATTTTCTTTTCTAAATCATTCTCCCTTCACAACACACACACACACACACACACACACACACACACACACACACGCACACGCACACGCACACACACAGACACGCACACACAAATTCATGTAAAGATCACATTTCTCAGCTTCTCTTGTAGCTGCTTTGGTCATATGATTAAATTATAAAATATAAGCAAAATCTTTTGAGTCTTCTAGAAAGTACTTAAATAAACTAAGTATAATGAGTGATGTCCCTTATTTACCTGAAGAGATAAAAGTTTCTTCAGTCCCCATGGATTCTGAGAAAAGGGACCAAATCCATAGCTAGGATAGACAGGATACTAGAAGCCCAAACCCTTTCTGGCAGTTTGGAATATACCACCCCACTCTGTCTAGCCTCAAAAGAAAAATAACTTCCTTTCTGGCATTTATTTAAGGTGTTTTTCTTTCTTTCTTTTTTTTTTTTTTTGTTTTTGTTTGTTTGTTTGTGTTTTTGTTTTTTGAGACAAGGTTTCTCTGTGTAGTTTTGCACCTTTCCTGGAACTCACGCTGTAGCCCAGGCTGGCCTTGAACTAACAGAGATCCGCCTGCCTCTGCCTCTCAAGTGCTGGGATTAAAGGCATGCACCATCACCGCCCGGCTTAAGGTGTTTTTCTGAGATTTACTGTATTTTATGTATCTGTGTATGAATGCCTGAGTGTATCTGAGTTCACTCCATGTGTGTTCAGGGGCCAAGGAGAGCAGAAGAAGTTGTAATACCCCCTGGAACTGGAGTTACGGGTGAACTATGATGTGGGTTCCAAACCCAGAACCTGGGTCCTCTGAAAAAGCGATAAACTTTCTTATCCCATTTTACATTTTGACAGCATCTTAGTCTCTTCTACAAGCTGCTCTAGAACTTATTCTGGAGTTTGTGGCAATCCTCCTGCCTCACTTCTTGAGTGCTTGGATTATAGATGTGAGCCACCATACACCGCTTCCTACTTTGTTTAAACCATATAATTTTTCTAGAAAGTATAAATGAAGGGATCAGATTAATCAGGCTAACAAGTATTCAACCAGAAAACCCATTAGCCTGTTGCTGTGTGTAGAAATGGAGGATACAATGGCACGAGTCCAGAAGACATGCATGTCACACACCATCCAGAAGACATGCATGTCACACACCATCCAGAAGACATGCATGTCACACACCATCCAGAAGACATGGCATGTCACACACCATCCAGAAGACATGGCATGTCACACACCATCCAGAAGACATGGCATGTCACACACCACCCCCACACCATCCAGAAGACATGTGACAATGTGCATGTCACACACCATCCAGAAGACATGGCATGTCACACACCATCCAGAAGACATGGCATGTCACACACCATCCAGAAGACAATGGCATGTCACACACCATCCAGAAGACATGGCATGTCACACACCATCCAGAAGACATGGCATGTCACACACCATCCAGAAGACATGCATGTCACACACCATCCAGAAGACACGACATCACAGATACCATCTAAAAGACACACACTCCTGTCCTCAAGGCTCACAGTCTAGTGAACAGGCTAACAACATTTACAACTTAAACAGTAACATTTTAATTGCTCCTGAAAGGTTACTACCAAATACTCTCACATACATTATCTCTTTGAACCTCCTCACAATCAACCTAGGAGTCAGATTATCTCCATCTTATAAATGACACAGTTTGTCCCGTAGGACAAAAACTCAACTTCACAGTATAACTATTTCCACTGAAGTATAGCATTAGGATAATTCACAAAGAAAGCTTAAGATGGTCATAACTAACACTAATTAATTGATAAAAACTTGACTATAACATAGAAGACCATAAATCAATGTCTTAGAATTTCACAGAACTTACATTAAGATGTTTTTAACTCGTCTTCCATCGACTGACCGGGAAACACTAACTTTAGGAATGATGGTGGCTCTATTTCCTTCCCAGATGCTGCGTTCTGAACTATAGCAGGAAATGAGCAAAGGGAGCAGCACATGAGCTGTGGGACAGCTAAAGCAAGCAGCTGCTCTCCAGCCCATGGCCAGTGCTATCCAGAATAAAACGTCTGCAAACTTCCAGAAATCTCTGTTCAGAAAACTGACTTTGCTTAAGTAGCCTACCTCATCTAGGACAGGTAAATTTACCTTCAGTCCAAATTTTCAACAGTTCTACTTGCCATCCCACATCCAGGCAGCCAGACTCAGCATCCATAGCAAGGAAGCCCCATTGTTTTACACCTAGTTCCTACCTCAAACTACATATGAAAATTAACCCAAAACGGACCACAGGCCTAAATGTAAAGCCAGTACCATAAAACTCTCAGAATAAAAAAAAAAATTATAAATCTCTATGAACTTGGTTTAGGCAATAGTTTCATAATGTTCAAAAAGTAAAAATAATCCAAATTACCCATCCACTGACAAACAAGTACTCAAAATGTGTTAGACCATACAGTCAAATATTATTCAGCCATAACAGTGAATGAAGTCCTGAAAACATTCCACAACATGCATGAACTTGAAAACATGCTCAGACTGCAAAAGAAATATCCAAAATAGATAGAAAGTTAGATTAGTGGTCACCAGGAGTTGGTTGGGGGTAAAACTTAGTATGAGGTTTTTCGGAGGGATGATAAAAGTTCTGGAATTAGGGACAGGAGGAAGATGGCTCAGTCAATAAAAAGCTCTTTGTGCAAAAAGGAGAACACAAGTTTAGATTTCCTGCACCCACATAAAAGCCAAGAGTGGTCATGAACACCTGTAACCATGGCACTGAGGTGTATGGAGAGACAGTGACGGGCATACACCCAGAGCTCACCTGCCAGACAGCTTAGCAAACTGGTGGGCTCTGGATTCAGGAAGAGACTCTGTCTCAAAAGATAAGGTAGATAAGGTAGTAATTGTTGTGGGATATTAGCTTAACATGTGTTACATTCATGTTTATTCTGTGGAATATTTGTTTAATGGTGCAAAAATGTGTTGCATTCTTTTATGCTGCATTTGTTTAACTCTGTAAAGCTGTGTTACTGTGCCGGTCTAAAACATCTGATTGGTCAAATAAAGAGATGAATGTCCAATAGCTAGGAGGAGAAAGGGATAGGCAGGGCTGGCAGGCAGAGAAATCTAGAGAAGAACTAGGAGCGAGAAAAGTAGAAGGAGAGGATGCCAGGGGCTAGCCACACAGCCACACAGCCACACAGCTAGCCAAGGAGTAAGAAAGAAAGATACATAGAATAAAGAAAGGTAAAAAGCCCAGAGGCAAAATGTAGTTAAAGATAAATGGGATAATTTAAGTTAGAAAAGCTGGCTAGAAACAAGCCAAGCTAAGGCTGGGCATTCATTAAGTAAGAATAAAAAACATTGAATTTGCTGGGCGGTGGTGGCGCACGCCTTTAATCCCAGAACTCGGGAGGCAGACCCAGGCGGATCTCTGTGAGTTCGAGGCCAGCCTGGTCTACAAAGTGAGTTCCAGGAAAGGCGCAAAGCTACACAGAGAAACCCTGTCTCAAAAAACAAAATAAATAAATAAATAAAAATAAATAAATAAATAAATGAATGAATGAATAAATAAATAAAAACATTGAATTCTACACAAAGCACTACTGTCTTCCAGGATTCCAAGTAAAACAATAAAATAAGATAAACAACACCATTGGTTCCTCACAGCAACATTACACTCTCTTTCTGGCCCTAACTTCAGTAATAGTTATTTTTTTGTTGCTGTGATAGAATACCATGACCAAAAGCAACTTGCAGAACAAAGTTTATTTTGGCTTTTAAGGTTCCAGAGGCATAGCAGCATGGCAGCAGCTGGCCAGAGCAGGAAGCTGAGAAATCACATCTTCAACTGCAAATGTAGAGAGTGAGCTGGAAGGAGAGCAAGGCTATAAACTCTCAAAGTCCATCATCCCTCAGTGATGTGCATCTTCAAGCAAGGATCCACCTCTTAAAGGTTCCAAAACCTCCCAAACACTGCCACCAAATACATGAGCCCATGGAGGACATTTCTCACTCCAGCCACCACACATATAAATAAAGGTGGAAGGAGAAAATCAATCCCACAAAGTTGTCCAACCTTCACACATGTATGATAGCATATGTGTGTATGTACATGCGCACACACATACACACACACAATAAAACATCGTTTTCAGCATACCAAAAGCTGAGTTATATTCTTATGTATTTTACCAAAAAATCTAGGAAATATACAACATATTCTATAAAAAATAAATTGAAATTCTATACTTAAATCTTTTCTTTTAGATTATAACATAATTACATTTCCCCCTTCGCTTTCCTCCATCCAAATTCTCCCATACACTCCTCCCTGTTCTCCTTCAAATTCATGGCCTTGTTTTCCATTAGTTGTTATTATATGCATATATGTACACACACACACACACACACACACACACACATATATATATACACACCTAAATATCACTTACTCAGTCTGATGACACTTAAATCTTTACTGGCAAAAAAAAAACCTTACTGAACTGAACAGAAAAAAACTAAGTAGGAAAAAGCCTTTAGAAATAACAGAACTTGGGCTGGAGAGATGGCTCAGAGGTTAAGAGCACCGACTGCTCTTCCAGAGGTCCTGAGTTCAATTCCCAGCACCCACATGGTGGCTCACAGCCATCTATAATGAGATCTGGTACCCTCTTCTGTATACATAATAAATAAATCTATCTTAAAAAATATTTAAAAAAGCTGGGTGTTGGTGGCGCATGCCTTTAATCCCAGCACTCGGGAGGCAGAGCCAGGCGGATCTCTGTGAGTTTGAGGCCAGCCTGGACTACCAAGTGAGTCCCAGGAAAGGTGCAAAGCTACACAGAGAAACCCTGTCTCGAAAAACCAAAAAAAAAAAAAAAATTAAAAAAAAAGATTTATAAAAAAAATAAAAAGAAATAACAGAAATTGAAAGAAATCTAAGCACCTACCAATACTACTTTGGAGTCAGATAAATTTCTTTCTTTCTTTTTTCCTATGTTTATTTACTTATTTGCTTGTTTGTTTATTCAAGACGGGGTTTCTCTGTATAGCTTGGCTGTCTAAGAACTCTCTGTAGACCAGGATGACCTCGAACTCAGGGATCTGCCTGCCTCTGCCTCCCGAGTGTTGGAGTCAGATACATTTCATTCAAACTTCAGCTCCACACATATTTCACTCAATGACCTTGGACATGTCCTGAATCTATTTCTACAAGGAAAAGTAAGATGAGCCTGCTGTGAAGACAGAATGGCGCTGCCACCATCTCCTCTGTTTCCGATATCAGTCCCTCCAGTCAGCAAGGGCGCCTATTTGGACCCCTTTTCACTTACCACAGTTGGGGCCGCTGTACTGCTGAACCACCGTGCCTGCCTTCGAGTCTGTGTTTAAAAGAAGAAAAGAAGCCAAAGAAGTGGTTCGGTGCTTAGGAGCACCTGATGCTCTTACAGAGGACCTGGGTTCAGTTCCTCGCGCCCACATGGTGGCTCCCACCATCTATAACTCCAGTTCCAGGGTCCCAATGCCCTCTCCTTGCCTCCGTGGGTACCACATATAGACACACCACACACACATAAATGCAGGCAAAACACACACTAAAATAAAAATAATTTTAAAATAAGATGCTGCTTCTTTAAAAATAAATAAATAATTAAAAGGCATGAATCTTGCCTCAGATTTAGAATTTAAATGAAATAGCCTTTCCCCTTACTATGTCATCTAAAGAAAATAAGACCTCAGAAACGAAGTACCCAATACTACTAACTATGATTGGGAATAAAAGATGAAATCTTGCAAAGGACCCTTAGGAGTCTTCTCGGGGGTTGCTGGCCAAAATATTATGAAAATAACTACAAAAGTGGAAGGAGATATTTCAGTAATAATTCTGTCATTTAAAAATATAAATTGGGGACTGAGAGATGGGTTAAGAGAGCTTCCTGCTTTTGCAAAGGTTCTGAGTTCAGTTCTCAGCACCCACATCAGATGTATCACAAGTGTCTGTAACTCTAGAGCCATTAATCTGACGCCCCCTTCTGGCCTCAAATTGGTACTACACTAATGTGCACAAACCCACACACAGAAATACATGTCATTTAAAAAATAAAATCAACAAGAAAAACAAATATAGACTGTTTCCTGGTAAACCTCCTTATGTAAAACAAAAGCTGCTGTTATTAATTGGCTGAGCCTAAGAACTTTCAAGGTGGCAAGCCTGTTGTTAAATCTCTCAACCACAGTGATCACTAAGAGAAAGAAAAATTTCACAATGTAAGACCAATCAACTACTTCTTCTTGTAATTTGTTGCTGCTTTAGAAATATGAGATTAAAAAAAAATAAATATCTATTAAAGAGCACAAGCCAAAACCTCCCAATGTCCAGACAAGGAAAAGATGAACAAGACTCCAGAGAATATTTGTAGTATAACTTTGAAGGAAAAAAAGCAGAGCCCCTCTCCCTGAAGGTCTAGCTCATTTTCATTGACCTTTGTGATCACCATCCCCTGCATAAGGGTCAAGTCTTCGCCACATCTGTGAGATTTTACAAAGCAATCATGTGTCTAAACAGCAGGTCTGATGGTTTATAGACTATCCAGAAAGACAATTTAGGTCTCATTCAATTGTTCACTTTCAAGATTCCTGGCTTATATTAATTTATCTTCTCTGCCCTTATGAGGCAGCTCTTATCAACTCTATTTGTTGGGGGAAATTTGATCAACAAAAACAAAAGCAGAATTTTATATTTACAAAACACCATCCCTATAAACTCCCCATGATTATCTTCTCAATCTCCCCACATTATTGTGAGGTAGGTGGCAACATTTCTTTTGGCATTTTTATCTTCACAGGTAAAATCCTATAGCTCAAAGAGCATAATTTATTCACCCAGTAAACCCATATTTTCTACCTAAGCTGAACATACTGCTTGGGATTACGAGACCACAAACTCAAGTCTGAACTGTATGTAATTCAAGGACACTGAACTAACTTTCAATGTTTGCTATGGCCAGCTTTCACATTTCCATCACATTCCCAGAAGACTAAGGTTGTGCATGTTGGTTAAGCGCATGTGTTCACTGTTTAAAGAGTACTATTAACACTTTTCTAAATTCATCTCTTTAAGTTCGTCTGGACACTTAAAAGCTGAATTGTTTGGGCACTGTCTGCGCACCAGCATTGTAAATGACGTCACCAGGAATATTCAAAACTCGAAGACATAGCTGCGGGACTAATAAAAGCAGTTCACTTGGGGGAGAGTGCATTTCTTCTTTCCTTTTTTCTTTTTTCTTTTAAGTAGCCAACACACAAAGATGACTCATTAAGCCCCAAAGAGGTGACTATGGCATGTAAAGGCTTCTCATGCAGCCTTCCACAAAGAGACCTGAGTGGCAGCGCACGGCCTCCTCTTCTCTGCATTTTCCTCCAGGCAGAATGTGCATTTGTGTGGCTACATACACAATTATAATCTCCTCTGAAAGGCAGTTCCTTCCATATGACAGGCTGAACAGTGGCCTGAGTGCTAGCCTCATGTTGTCCGTGCGGTGAACATGCTGAAATACCAGACGCATTTAATCTCTCCTTTTTGGAAATCTAAGATGAGACAGAAGGGGCAGAGCTGGGAAGAACTCCACAGAGAGAAAAAGGAGGGCAGCCCAAGTGCCCAGACTCCCTTTCTCATGGGCTGCACTTCTTTGTGCTGTCTGCTTATCTGTCAACTGCAGGACTTTGGGGCATGAGAACCATGGAGCCCAGTGGTTCTGGCTGCCGCCTGTCCATTTGACAAACAAAATCAAAGACATGTGGCCTTTGGTACATTTCACATTCAAAAATGTTATTGTTTCAAACATGCCTATTTTAAAATACATAATTTTCCATTTAGAGCACATTGTACATAAGTTGTCCACAGGAGGCATTCTGCCACAAGATTTTTTTCCCCTAAGGCAATGGGGAATGTTGCACCCCAGCATTTGGGATATGGAGATAGAAGGGATCAGGAAGGAGTTAACAGCCATCCTCAACTATGTCTCCAATTCAAGGCCAACCTGGGCTACATAAGACACTTTTCAAAAACTAAACAAACAACAACAACAACAAATGTGCACAGCCCGTCTCTGCAGATGTCTGTGCCTGTTTACTGGAGCTTAGAGAGTCATCCCAGGTGAGGGAAGCCTGAATTTAACAGACACCTGGTGACATCCTGAGGCACAAGCAGATTTCTGTCTGCGATTACAGAAGCTGAATCTGAATTATCAGGATCACCTGTAATCTCGGGCCAGATAATAGTATTAACAAGACCCTGAGCTACACAAAAGGACAGCCAGGAAAAAGGCTCCTACTCTCTCCAAAGAAGTGAGGTTTTAAAAGCTAATTCAGTGAGGAAAAAGAATGCGCCCCAGAAAGTGCCTTTTTAAACAATACTTACTTTTAGTGGTCTTCTGCTAATCAAACAAAACTTATTCAAAAAGCTTGTTATGAAAAAATATATTTGATGACTTCAGCAGTGATTGCTTCATTTAAGAAGACCACACTTAATGGGACCAGTAATTTGGTAAATTCAGATGTGTTTGGGAAAATCCCTCCTCTCTTTGATAAATCATTAAAATTCTGATCAGATAAACATGTTTTGACTTGAAATTCCAATCATAGAATGAGCTATTTCCTACAGCTGCTAGGGAAGTGGTACAAGGGGGACCTGAGCCAGAAGAGGACTGGATGACTTGACAAGCTAATTCTCCTCTCAGTCAGAGCACAGCACTCTCACAGCTGAAGGACGGGATCTCCAGAAGATGCCCCCAAAACTGTTCAACACGTCTTTCCTTCTTAAAACATCAGCTTTAAAACACTCATTAAATCTTATGGTTGGGTAACCAAGGTGTAGAAACTGTTATCAACCAAGAAATTACGCTTAGGTATACTCAGAGTTTAAAGCCAAAAGCATCCAGGGCAGATTTTAATCACTCAGCCTTTTTTTTTTTTTTAATCCATCAAAAAGGGTGGGAACATAGTGTCTCTTCATATGGTAGGATTCAGTAACTGTTTGCTAAACTAGATTCCTTCCTCCCATTTATTTTTAAATGTATTCTGCTGCTTGAAGCAAACCATTCATTCAACAACTGAGCACTTCACTTGGGCCAACCACTACACTAACGTTAGGGATACTGAGAAAAACCTGCCCCCATGGCTTACATTCTAATAAGAAACAGATGTTAACCAAGGATCCAAGAGGGAAACTGAGGTAACTGATGAGAACAGGAAGAGAGGCTCATGAATGTCTCTTCTGAACTGTAAGTACCTTTGAAAACGCCAGTTTCTTACTCAGCTTCCCTAGGCAAATATCATACGTATGCAAGAGAAAAAGAAAAAGAAAAATGGTTGCCAACTTTTGGACAGAGCTTGAAAGACTTTATTATTACTTGAATATATAAATGATACACAGGGTCAGAAATTTTTAAAGAACTCTTTCTTGAATAACAATGAAATCACTCTGCAACTTTTTTTTTTTTTTTTTTTTTTTTTTTGAGAAATGGAAGTGACCAAGGGTCAGAAACCACAAGCTTTGGAATTCATCTGCTCCTCCCACTCCCCCTAACAATGAGCTACAGAGTCCTCAGGAAAGGTAGAAAAGAGGGCGTGGGCTGAATATTCAGGAACCACTTCCAAAGGGCACATTCCTGAACTAGTCCACCAAGGCAACTGCCTGCTGCCCCTGTCATGACTGAGAAGCTGCTGACCAAATCGGGAAAAAGCCAAGAGAGCTGCTGGCTCCAGAACCATCCAGTGCGCTCCACCATGGTGTCACTGTGTTCTGGTCATTTAAGAGTGTGTTCCATCTGCCATGTATGCCAGGAGATAGATACTTTACACTTGGACTGGCTTTAGATTACTCAGGAAGGGAAGGAGTGGACGGAAAGGGGAGGTGGTTAGGAACAGCTCTGGAGCTAAAGTGACTTGTTTTATATCAATCTGGTTCCCAAAGATTTACAATCAGTGTAACACCTATATTTTATTCCACTTCATTTCTGAAACAACCTAAACACATAGTGTAGTATTGGGTTTGAAGTCTCACTAGTTAACATGTGGAACAAAAATAAATTTATCAGGATTCCTTTAAAAGCAAAAACTAACATGTTAGGCAGCCAGACAAATAAATTTCATGTTATGGTATCAACAAATACAAAAAAAAAAAAAAAAAAAATAGAAACACTTAAAAGTCTTCCAAGTTGAATGAACTCCACGTCAGAACCTTTGCCAAGACTTAGAGAAACTGCATCAACTTTATGGCTGGAAAGAGCTGTATTAATGACTGTGATACTGTCTTAATTCAGGTACTCTGAGGAGCAGCTACCAAAATGGGAGCAAACATGAAGAGAAAGATGTTCTGGAGGAAACACTTGGACTGAAAATGAGAGGAGGACAGGGGAACCTGGAAGGGCTTCGCAACCACAAAGCAAGCCTGTCATGAATAAAGGAGAGAGGCAGGGAGGCTGACCAGTCAAGTAGGAGTCCTCAACCAAAGTCACCCCCCAGAGAGACCCCTCCCATCCAAGTGGGTCTGTCTGGCCCAGTCAATGACTGAAGGGAACACACAGGGAGTATGACCACCATGTGAGCAAGTGTAATTGGAGTTTTCTCCAGTCCTGCTCAGGCTCGCAGCTGCTCAGACCCAAGTAAACACACAGAGACTTATATTACTTATAAGCTGTATGGCTGTGGCAGGTTTCTTGCTATCTAGTTCTTATATCTTAAATTAACCCACTTCTATTAATCTATAAGTTGCCATGTGGCTTGTGGCTTACCGGTACTTTACATCTTGCTTCTCATGGTGGCAGCGGCTAGCAGCATCTCCTGACTCAGCCTTCCACTTCCCAGAATTCTCCTTTCTCCTTATCCCACCTATACTTTACTTCCTGCTTGGCTACTGGCCAATCAGTGTTTTATTTATCAATCAATCAGAGCAACACATTCACAGCATGCAGAAAGACATCCCCAATTAGCAAGGTGTTGGATTGAGAACTAAGGTAGGATGGGAATTAATCCTCCCCTCCCCACAGTAGGAAATCTGAAGGGCTCGTTTTCATGGTTGCCATGGACATGGGCTCTATTTGTATAACACTGTAGTGAGAAAATCTGTTACTCTGAACCTACCCAGGTGCTCTGAAAGGATACGTTTCTCTTCTCCATATACACTCTTCTCACAATGTAGACACAAATGTGGAACTAAATGTTTGCATGCCCCAGGCTGAGTTTTCTAGTAGCCCTGGCTGGCCTCTGGCTGTAGTGCAGGCTACCCTCAAACGCCCACTCCTGCCTGTCCATGCAGAGTGCTGAGATCATAGGCATGCCCTACCACAACCAGCTCTACTATCCACATTTCGCAGATGAAGAAAACCAGGACATAGAGAGTGTGGGTAAAGTCTTCACAGTCACACCAACTACCTCAAAGCACAATGATCCCTATTGGAAGAAAGGAATTCCTTCAAATGGTTAGAAGTTGCCTTCTTCACTGCCTGTCCCCAAGAATGAGTCCAGTGATAAGAGAGACTTGGAATATTGGCATTTCTTGATCCATTCTGATTCCTAGGAAGCCCCCTCATGGGCATAAATATTAAATGAAGCCTTTGGAGTCAACTGACTTCACACCGAGGATCCTTGTATGCGCCTCTGCAATAGTTGAGGACTCTACTTTTGATGGAGTCCCTAAATGTATTTATATTCAAAAATGAACTAAATTGCTCAAATATAATCCTATTTCCACCACTTACTAACTAGCCACTTGGCATCAGCATGTGTGCGTGCGTGCGTGCGTGCGTGCGTGCGTGTTCACATGCACCCACATAGGTGCATGCATGTCCAGGACCCACATGGTGAAATGAGCAAACTGACTCCTATAAGCTGGCCTCTGACCCTACATGTGCACACTGGCACACCTACCCACACCCATATACCCACCTTCTTTACATACACACTAAAAAAAGTAACAAAAATTTTAAATGACAGATTAAAGAAAAAATTCTGTCATTCGTTGTAACTCTTCTAACTACATAGACCTCAAAGGAGGAGTGTGACCTCTGACTTCTGATTTCCTAGAGATAGCTATTATGTCACGCATTACAACCAGCTCTACAGAAGCAGAAGAGCCAGTGTGAAGCACAAGGGAAAGCAAGCACTTCCACAATTAGGTGGAGTAAGACAGGAGCCCCACACCCTCATCCTCACTCTCAGGTCAGCACTTAGGTGGCTGTGTTAAGTCTGGGTCCAGAAGAGGCTCCTTCAGCTCTGGAGTTCTCCACACCCAACAGATATACAGACACACCTCAGCAGCTGGCATAGGCCTCCAACAAGTAGCTTTCATATGGCTAGGAATCTCTCAAGTCTACACAGAAGATTCTGTCCTTCTTCATCTCCTTACTGGCCCAGATGTCAACACAATTTCCATTGCTACACTGATTGCCAGTGTGAAGACCTTTCCAGATGACCTTAGGACCCTAAGCCAGGCCAGGATTATAGGTTCCAAATCCACCAAGTCAATATGGGAAAGAATCAGTTTACCCAACACGAGGAAAAGTTGTTTTCTTCAGAAATAGTCAAAAACTCAAATACAGTCCCTACTAACAGGTGGAGAGGATGCCAGAGGCATTTGCTGGCAGATGTCACTGTACCCCATACCATAATCCTAAAGAGAGGTTCTCATGTACCTCCCGGGAACTCAGCTCTAGTTCTTTATTTTTGTTTTTATTTTAGTGAACACCACAGACTCTCTTCTCTATAATATTTTGTTCTCTATGTGTATTTTCTTTTCTAAGCCTATACATGCAAGTGAATTTATAAATTGTAAAAGTCAGTCAAAAATGAATTTAAAAAAACAAGTTTCAAAATCTTAAATCAGGAAGTATGGTCTAAACTATAAAGAATAGCTTTTAAATTTTATTTATTCATTCATTGTAATAATCTTTGAGACAAGGATTCACTATGTAGCCCAGACTGGCCTCAAATTCAGAATCCTCGGGCCCCAGCAGCCCCAGTGCTGGAATTATGGGCATGTCCCACCATGCCCAGCTTCTAGGGAGTGGCTTTTAATGGTCATCATGTTGAGAGTGGATGCTTCAAAACAGCATGTCTCTAGGAGAGACCAGTTGTAATCAGCAGAGCTAGTTCTTAGGTAAAAATATATGTGTTTCAGCAGTTACCCAACTTGCTGAACCATAAGGAAGTCATGAGTAACAAGACTTTGCTCAAGGAAGTATGAATGTCCTGATGCAAAATTGGACCTTTTTTTTGGTTTTTCGAGACAGGGTTTCTCTGTGTAGCTTTGCACCTTTTCCTGGAACTCACTCTGTAGTCCAGGCTGGCCTCGAAATCACAGAGATCCACCTGGCTCTGCCTCCCAAGTGCTGAGATTAAAGGCGTGTGCCACCACCGCCGGGCCACAAAATTGGACTTTTAACTACACAACAGAGCCAAAGGAACATTTGTCCAGGATTCAACGACAGTAGGTTGTTAAATTCCATGAACACTGAAACTTTTCAAGTGCCCTAAGGCAATGAATCTGCTCACCACTGTCAACACGGTCACTAAATCGGTCTTCCACATGTATCACTTACAAAGAGACCAACTTCTGTTCCCAAAGCAGCAGTCTACCAATATGCCTCGCCTCTGTGATAAGTACTTTAAATAGCAAAAATCCAAGGAACTGACAGGGTACTATGATGATCAAATATTTCACACCTCATGGAGAAGTGGGTAAATGAGCAAAATACATAAAACCTTTAGCAAAAATATATCTGTTAATATTGTTATGTGTTAGGTATAAAATTATCTGTGCTATAATTCTGCTGAATAGTTTTATGTCAATTTGACACTAGCTAAAATCATCTGAGGCGGGAACCTCAATTGAGAAAATGCCTCCATAAGCAGCTGTAGGCTATAGGTAAGCCTGCAGGGCATGTTCTTAATTAGTGATTGATGAAGGAAGGCCCAGCCCCATTGTGGGTGGTGCCATCCCTGGGCTGGTGGCCCTGGGCTCTGTAGGAAAGCAGGCTGAGCAATCCAGGAGAAGCAAGCCAGTTAGCAGCGCCCCTCCATGGCCTCTGCATCAGCTCCTGCCTCCAGGTTCCTGCCCTGCCTGACTGCTTTTGTTCCTGACTGACTGTTCCTGTTCCTGTCCTCACTGTTTTTGATGATGAACTCTTATATGGAACTGTGAGCCAAATAAACCCTTTCCTCCCCAAATTGCTTTTCGTCATGGCATTTCATCACAGCAATAGTGACCCTAACTAAGACAATAACTATAACATTTTGGCTGATAAATAAACATGTTTGTTTGTTTGTTTGTTTTTTGTGGGGCAGGGTCTCACTATGCAACCCTGGCTGGCCTGGAATTCTCTATGTAGAACAGACTGGCTTCAGACTCCCTGCCTCTGACTCCCGAGTGTAGGATTAAAGGTATGTGCCACCATGCTCAGCTCTATATTGTTTCCATAATCAAAATTTATGTTCTTGGCCTTTCCTTCTTACCAAGGACAGGGTCAAAGAGACACACTGCTACTTTAACAGACTAAAGGGCTCTAGGAATGGCCTTTTTGACCAAATCCAGCAACCAGATCCTCATATCTTTCTCAATAAAGTTGAGCAGCTGTCACTGAGTAAAAAGCCATGATCTAGTCACTCTTGATCACCTGGACCCCGACACACTTCCTGCTAGGATTCGGTTGTTTGGCTTTAATCCCAATTTCATCCAGCACAACTCCTTCCGCAGTCAGTGGTCACTGTGTGCATCAGTATCAATTTTAATGTGAAGCTGCTTTATCAATTTTTTATTTTGTATGAACACAACTTCATATATGGGGGATGTAGTGTGTGTGTGTGTGTGTGTGTGTGTGTGTGTGTGTGTGATTGTGTGTGTAGTCCAGAGGGTCAACCTCTGGAGTCATTCCTCAGGAGCCATCCATCTTGTTGTTGTTTTTCATGATTTAGTTATTCGGTTTTTACCCCCAGCCCTGCCTCCTCATGTGTGTGTGTGTCCCTGTGTATCAGTGTTTTTGTATAAGAGTGCACACTGACACAGCATACATGTAGAGGTCAAAGAACAACTCATGGCAGTCAGTTCTCCCTTTCCACCACATGGGTCCCGAGGACCAAGCTCAGGGTGGCAGACTTGGCAGCAAGCACATTTACCCACAGAGCTTGATTTCTTAAGATTTTATATTTTTATTTGAGAGAGAGAGTGTGTGTGTGTGTGTGCACACACACACACATACCCATGTGAGCAGGTGCCTGCGAAGGCCAGAAGATGGCATCCAATGTCCTAGAGCTGGAGTGACAAGCAGTTGTGAGCCACCTGACGAGGATTCACCTCTGACAGAACAGCAAGTGTCTCAACCCGAGCCATTTCTCCGGGCATTCCACCCCCGGCATCTTGTGGTTTTTCCGGGTTCGGGGCTGGCTGATTAGACTAAACTGGCTGGCCAGGCAGCCCCAGAGAACTTCCTCAGTCTCCTCCCTAGCTCAGGGATTATAAGCATGAGCCACTATGCCCAGCTTCTCTATGTCGGCCCCAGGTATTGACTTCAGGTCTTCATTTTTACATGGTAAGTAAGCACTTTACCAACTAAGTCTCTCCTTAGCCCCAACATCAAGTTCTTTTAAATATTATTCTATTAAGTAGTAAATATGAAACTGACAAACTCACAAAACAATCATGTAATGGGAAAACGCATTTCTGCCTAAAACAACAGAAAATTCTTATCACTCAATTATTTCTCTATTGTGTTTGTTAAACACCATGATATCATTTAACCTTAGAAAGAAAAACAGACGACACTTTAGGAAGCTAAATAAAATACATTTATAGCTGTCAGAATCATCATCATTTCTGATCCTCCTGCCCCCATTTCCCAAGTGCCAGAATTGGAAGTGTGTAACACCATACCCAGTTTCACGTGGTTCTGGTGACTAGACCCAGAGCACTGTGCATCTTGGCAAACAGTCTACCAACTGAGCTAGATGCCCAGTCTCTGAGTGTTCGTTCTTTGTTATTCCACACAAACGTGTGTGTGTGTGTGTGTGTGTGTGTGTGTGTGTGTGTGTGTAGGGGTGCATGCTTCCATGCCACAGCACATGTGAGGAGGTCAGAGGGCAACTGTGCTGGGTTGCTTCTCTCCTTCTAACACTGGTCACAGGGATCAAACTTAAGTTGCCAGGTTTTCTTTTCCCCGATAATTTAATAGAGGCACAAGGACAACATTAACTTTCATTCTCCTTGACTACCAGGGGGTCTAAATTTTTTTTTTGTTCTTCCATTTTATTTGTGCGTATGTGTACTCAGGAGTGCATAAGACACATGTGGAAATTAACTTTCAAGAGCTGGGTCTTTGCTTCCACCATGTGGGTTGAACCCAGGTCATCAGCTTAGAGGCAAGTGGCTTTATGTTATGAGCCATCTTGGCAGCCCACTGAGGAATTGTCTATGTTCCTATCTCCTACATCTATGACCACTGTTGAGTTTTCCAATGATATCATTTGTAACATTAAGTGTCCTGTTGCTGGTCTTCTAAATAGTTTATGGGTTACAGGAAAGGCACAAAGCTACACAGAGAAACCCTGTCTCGGAAAAAACAAAACAAAACTAAATAGTTTATGGGGCTGGAGAGACGGCAGAGGGTCCACATCAGGAAGCTCTCAAGCACCTGTAACTCTAGTTCCAGGGGAATTGGACACCTCTGGCCTGCACACATGTGTACAGACCCACATGTGTGTACATAATTAAAAAGAAAGTATCTTTTGAAAGTTTATGTACCATGTCTCATTTTAAATTCAAACTCTTCCAAGGACATGTAATCTCTTTCAAATTATCTTCTTCCCAAGTCATCTTTCTATATAAGTGTGTATGTGTGTGTGTGTGTGTGTGTGTGTGTGTGTGTGTATACATCTTTCACCAAGTAGTCCTTAAGCTTGATGAAAAGATATTTGACAATTAAAAATGCAAATTAAATATACTCTAAGACTGTTGCTTAACTTAATGAAAAAATTCAAAAATGTGGTCTATTTTGCTAGCAAGATTTGCAGAAGCAGGCATTTTCTTATATTGCTAATGTCAGGCTTAAGTGACAAAAACCCTTGTGAAGGACTGTTTGGCATATCTATTAATGTTTCAAACACATATATCCTTGACATACCAATTCCACTTTGTGGAATTTATCCCTGTAAACATAAATACAAAAAAAAAAAATTGCAGGTTACTCACTGAGGCATATTTAGTAATCATAAAAAGTTTAAAATAATTCACTGTCTATCAACAAAAGCATTGGTTAAATAAATTATCTAAATACCACGTGGCTAAAAAGAAGGTTAAAAAGAAATACAGTTTAGAGATTGCGGTGCACACCTGCCATCCCACAACCTGAGAGGTCTCCACCCCTGAGAGGTTTCTACCTGGGACCAAAGCAAGCAAGAGGACCGGGAGTTCCCGATCAGCTTCGGTTACACAGTGTATTTGAGGCCAGCATGGACCGAGTATATGACACTCTGTCTGAAAAACAAACAAGGAATCAAAAAGCAAGTGAAAATAAAAAGACAAAGCTCTTTAGTGACATAGACGTTATTATTGAGAAATAACATTAAGTGGGAAAAAACGTTCAATATAGATACAATATATTTTTTTGAGACAGGGTTTCTCTGTATAGCCCTGGCTGTCTTGGAACTCACTCTGTAGACCAGGCTGGCCTCAAACTCACAGAGTTCTGCCTGCCTCTGCCTCCCCAGGGCTGGTATTAGAGGCATGCACCACCACACCTTGGCTTCTATTTAGCTTCTATTATTAATATCTTGTGTTAGCATGATACATTTCTTGCAGTTGAATATTAGCTCAGTGTGATTACCAAAAGCCTATGGTTTACATTGGGGTTCATCCTTTGGGTTGTACAGTTTTCCGGATTTTGACAAATTCATAGTATCATCTAGTCACTATTAAGGTACAAAACAGAATCATTTCACTGTGCTAAAAATCCTCTATGCTTCACCTAGTCATCCGTCTCCCTGCCCCCATCTCTTTCCACCACCGATCTTATGTATGTAGTCCAGGCTGGCCTTGAACTCAGAGAAATCCACCTGCCTCTGCCTCCCTAGTGTTGGAATCAAAGGCATGAATCACCACATTTGGCAGATGATTAAAGTTTCTTATTCATATGAAAAGTTGCTTCAAAATCATTTTTTATATATAAAGACATTTATTTTGGGGGATGGAGAGATAGCTTGTCAGTTAAGAGCATGTGATACTTTCCAGAGGACCTGAGTTTGGATCCCAGCACCCACAGCATGCAGCTTATAGTACCTGTAACTCCAGCTCCAGGGGATCTAGGGGCCTCTTCTGACCTCTGCAGGCACACACTCACACACAGCAGATACATACATACAAACGGAAATTTAAAAAGAAGAAATTTATAGTAAAAAGACACACAAACCCTTCCCCCCAAGTCCGGCATGTTCTGTAGAGGAAACTGCTGTTACTGGCTCTGTGTGCATCTTTCTGCAGATTATTCTGTACATAAAAGGACATAGAGCACGCCTGTAGTCTCAGCATTCAGGAGGCAGAAGTGGGCAGGTCTCTGAGTTCAAGGCCAGCCTGGTCTACAGAGTGAGTTCCAGGACAGCCAGGGCTACACAGAGAAACCCTGTCTCAAAAACCAAAATTAAAAAAAATTAATTTTTTTTTTAAAAAAAAGGAGAATAAGAAGCTAAATAGAATATATAGAGGATAAAAAGAACTCTCTACTATCGGCCCAAATTTCTATAAGCTTAAAATTCCTCTAAATATTTAAGTCTGACTTTTTAAGTGGGTATGTGTGCATATAAGCAAACACTTTTACACATTCACTGCAAGTGCTTAACAAAGTACAGTACTTACTACCACACAGCCTTAGCTCAAAAGCAAGGTCAAGAGTCAAGTTCTGCAGCAGGCCAATATGATCCTACCGCTATCTAACTGTGTGGTCTTATGCAAGTTGTCTCTTTAGCCTTAGTTTCTCCATCTGTAAAGTAGAACACAGCAACCCCTTCTAAGTCTGTTCATACGATTCACACAAAGAATGCTGTATGCAAAATGCTTACCACAGTGCCTAACGAAAGAGAAAAGCTCGAAACAACAGCGCACTAGGAAGGCAAAATTATTATTCACACAATGACTGGTGCCGCTTCAGGTGCCAAGTCTGCTCCAATACCAACCTGTCAGTAACAGCCCTGTTTGGGGCCTCTGATTTTTAATTGTGCTACTTCGAACGCAATTCTCATTGCCTGAGTGCTAGTCCATATAGTTCAGACATTCTTCGCTCCATAAATGTCATTTCATCCTTGTTTGGCCCTACATTACAGGGTCAGGCCCTGGAGCCCCTTCTTTCTGTCCCTCCCCATTCCAACCAGACGCGCTACCACTCAGGCTCCGCCCCTGTCTCCTCCCCACTCCTTCGCCTAACTCGTCACTTCTTTCCTTTCCCGAAGCTGAAAGAAGCCCCCTACCCAGATACTCGTAGTCCGGGAGAGCTAGGCGCTCAGGACTCAGCATCCTTTGACCGGGTAGTTTCCACGCTCCAGCTGTCTGGCTTCCGGAATCCAGGTTACAGCCTGTCTCCGTTGCCATGGCACCCATGCGGCCAGAGGAGAAATAGAAGGCGGAGAGGGTGTCACGTAAATGGTCTCCGGCTGGCAACTTGGAGCCCACTACACAAGTTCCGGGAGCAGTCACTTCGAGGGTTTTTTTGTTTTTTTTAACTCCCATTTTTAGGACCTGGTTTTAAAGCTCTGAAGTGAATCCTCCGAATGTGTCTTATTTCGTGATGCGGAAGAATTACTGTCAGGGGCTCATATCCACAATTTCTGAATTTCATAATTTCTGTTTATCCTGATGATAATTATTATGTATGACCTCGCACAACACTGAAATCTCATTACCTATTATTAACCACTTTTAGTATTTACTTTCTTAAGTTGCTACAAAGTGCTCATTGTCTCTTGTCAGCTTCTTGGGGTCAAGGATGTGCCTTATAGGCCCTAACAGGGTTAGACACAAGAGGTACTCATTGAGGGCCGGTGAAATGGCTCAACACCTTTATTCACTGAGTACAATCCAAGGTACTCAGTATGGTGAAAAAAGTATACCAACTCCTGCAAGTTGTTCTCTGGCCTCCACGTGTCCCCTGCCGTGTGTGTGTGTGTGTGTGTGTGTGTGTGTGTGTGTGTGTGTGTGTGTGTGTGTAGAGGTTTTTTAGGATAAGCTCGGGTATTACTTATTACTCAGGAGGCACTATCCCATGATTCTTGCCCGTTTTCCGAGTTTGGTCCGTCATCTACATCTAGATATTGTGAATTCTCTTGCAGGAATCCAGGTGATTTCTTTTTGCCTGAAAGATCAGATTTAGTTTCTATTGCTTGCAACTAAGAATCCTGACTGTTACCATCATTATTAGTTGTTGTAGTAGTGGAATTTGTTGTTTTAGACTGAATCTCACTGAGTAGCCCTTGACTGGCTTGGAACTCATGGAGATCCACCTGCCTCTGCTTTCAAAGGGATTAAAGGTGTGCACCACCATGTCTGTCACGTTCATGACCCATATTGTCAGCAGCAGTAAGTTTGCTGCCTTAATTTTAAATACCCTTTTTTGTCCTGTCCCAGTTAAGTTGTTTGTGTGAAAAATGTGCAGTTGGGTTCCGGAGGGTGCTGGGGATCAGTTCCCCTGTGGTTTTTCCTGTTTGGAAAACAGTGTTCGGCTTGCCTCCAGATACAGAGTAACCATTCCTTGACCCCTGCTGTTAGAGGGGTATATAAGCCCATGCTGGTACGAATAAAGAGAGCTGCTTCCCTGACAAACTGAAAACTGGGTGTCTAGAGTGCTGTTTAACCTCGGCGTCCCTTGCCAGATTTCGTGCTCCAGCTGGGCGGGTCGCACCACCATATATATTTCATTTGGGTTGATTTTTCTCCCAGTCCCCCTCCTAAACTCACTGCTGCACTCTCCCAACTGTACCCTTCATCCATGACTCCTTTTAAAGAGTTTATTAGTTAACACATGAAACTGAATTCTCTTAAATGTTACATAGGAACGACTTTCATTTTGTTTTGAAAAAGGAAAAAGGATGATTGAATTGTGTCTTGGTTAGTGTTTTTATTGCTGTGAAGAAATACCATGACCACAACTCACAACTCTTGTTGTATACAGAGAGAGAGAGAAGAGAGAGAGAGAGAGAGAGAGAGAGAGAGAGAGAGAGAGAGAGAGAGAGAGAGAGAGAGACTCGTTGTATAGCCCTGGCTGGCTTGGAACTTGATTTAGAGCAGAATGGCCTTGAACTTACAGAGATCTTCCTGCCTCTGCCTCCCACAGGGCTGTTTTAAAAAGGTGTGTGCCACTCCACCCAGTAAAATGTAATTTTTAAAACTACTCAGTAAGTCCTCTGCAAGTTAATTGCCATTTCCTCTCAAATTCCTTTTCATCATTAAACTCTACTTCACTCTTATCCCTTATTATTGAATATCTTTTTCCTACAAAGACACTTCACAAAGGAAATGGATCCAAAACTAGAACATTTATTAGATGCTCCCCCTTGCCCAATTGTACCCTTTTAAAAGAAGAAAGACAGCCGGGCAGTGGTGGCGCACACCTTTAATCCCAGCACTTGGCAGGCAGAGGCAGGTGGGTCTCTGAGTTTGAGGCCAGCCTGGTCTACAGAGAGAGTTCCAGGACAGCCAGGGCTGTTACACAGAGAAACTCTGTCTCAAAAAAAAAAAAAAAAAAAAAAAAAAAAAAGACTATTCACTGGTTTTTAAAAAACCAAAGATTTCTTTTTGTCCCTCCCTCTGCACAACAGGAGAAAGGTCTGTAGGAGTTGTCACAGTCCGACAGCAGCAGGAAACGATACTTGGTCCTCACTTTTTCTTTTTTTTAGCAAATGCCCTCCCCCTTCAACAAGGGGAGGTTTTGCAAGAGGAGAGGTTTTGTGACAAAGAAAGAAAACAAAATTTTTGCCATCAAAGGAGTGACTGGGAATTCTGCAGACCACCTACGCTGGGAGAAATAATGAGAAGGATCTTCTCTCATGTTCTGAGTGGTCTATTCTTAGCTTTCTCCAACAAGGAGCCTCTCAGACCTTGTAATTCTCCCTTTTCCTTAAATGTGTGTATGTCTCAATTCTAGGCTCCTGTGAGTCATTCTGAATTTGGATGTGGTAAGGAGAAAGGACAGAACCAAACTAGGAACACTGTTTAGTGTTCTGAGGTAATGAATTCGATAGGTTGGTATTTGATATGAAGTCTTACAAATTGATTAAAAATAATTGTCTTCTCCTTCCTCCACCATACCTCTATGCAGGTTGAGGGTATGGAAACGTAAATGAATTTTATACTTGGGCTTATTACTAAAATATAAAGTAATAATAAATTTTTAAAAATTGAGTCTTACATATCTCAGGCTTGCCTGTAACTCACTAGGTAGCCAAAGAAGACCTTGAACTTCTGATCACCCTGCCTCCATCTCTGGAGTGCTCTGTTTTATTTGGAGCTGGGATGGAGCACAGGGTCTTTCTTCTTCCATGTTAGAGAAGCAATCAACTGAGCTACAACACCAATACTAGGATGGCAATTATTACAGATGATGGTTTTATCTTACTCCCAAGCAACCTGAAGTCATTTGCAGATACTTTCATGTTTTGCTTCATGAAATTGTCTCATGAAAACTAAGACAATTCCCTTTTTATAAGTAGGAAAACTGAGGCATGGGTCACAAAAGTGACTTGTCTGCTATCTATCTACTCAGTGGGAGGGCTAGAAGTGGATTTCAACTATATCAACATCCAGGCAAGTGGGTTGACCACTAAACCACACAATCTCTTTTTTTAGGGATTGTTGGGTTGGTGTTTATTTATTTACTTTTCTTTTTGTTCTGTCTTGCTAGCAACTGGGAGCCCCCAGATGAAAGCAGAAAGTTTTGAATCCAGGCTAGACCCTTGACATCCTCTTATTTGTGAAACATCATCCTGGGACTTGGAGGGTGCTGCTATCGGGGTCTGTGTGGTGAGGCTGGTAACCAACCCCAAGAATATAGCTTTGTTTGGGCATTAACCCATTTGCGGTTATAATAATGATAAGTTTCAGCACCAGTGGCGCCCGACTGTTAATGACTCAAAGAAAGCTAAATAAGAACAAGATGTCATCTCTGGAGCAATTTGTAGGCTTTCCCCACAGTTCCATTTCTTCTATTAAAGTCCCAAGGATCCTTATGCTTTTTGGTTTGTTTTGTTTTTGTTTTTTAGAAGATTGGTTTTTTTTTTTTAAGATTTATTTATTCAAGTATTTTATGTATATGAGTGACCTATTTGCATGTGTGCCTGCATGGCAGGAGAAGGTATCAGAGAGAAGAGGGTACCAGATTCCATTACAGATGGTTGTGAGCCACCATGTGGTTGCTGGGAATTGAACTCAGGACCTTTGGAAGAGCAGCCAGTGCTCTTAACAACTGAGCCATCTCTCCAGCCCTTGTTTGTTTGTTTGCTCGTTTGAGACAGGATTTCTCTGTGTAGCCCTGGCTGTCCTGGAACTTGCTCTGTAGATCAGGGTGGCCTCAAGCTCACAGAGGTCTGCCTGCCTCTGTTTCCTGAGTGCTGGGATTAAGTGTGAGCCACCACTGCCCAGGAGTCTTTATGCTTAAAACTAGTCTTCCACTCTGAGTATTCCAGAGTATTGGTGAGGAAACCTAGAAAGGGCAGGAAGCTGCTAGTCTAGAGCCTCAAATATTGAGGGTTTCATAGAAATAATATTGGCCCTTCCTGGTGGTGGAATTTCTAACTATGTTTCCTTTCTTTATGTTTTTTCTATATTCTTCAAATTATTCATGTATTATGAGCTGAAAACCAACAATGGTAAGTGTGATGACCTTCTAGATAATGTTTGTTTTTCCAAGAAGCCACAGCTTTTTGGATTTCTCTTTGGTCACAAATTACATAATAGATTTTGGCAACACTTACATGATGGATGAAATTTTTCAGTGAAATATACACATTATTCTTGAGTACAGAAATGAGAGTGGGAGAAGTAGTTCAGCGGTTAAGAGTATGTACTGCTCTTGCAGAGGACCTGAGTTCAGTTCCCAGCACCCACATCAGGAGGCTCACAACCTCCTAAAACTCCACCTCCACCTCCAAGGGACCCAGCACCCTCTTCTGGACTCTAAGGCATCTGTGCTCATGTATATAAACACACACACACACACAAATAATAATAATAATAATAATAATAATATATTTAAATTTTTTAAAGAATAAATATATAAGAATTCTAGCAGTATGTATTTTTGTGATCCTACTGAACGTTAGTGAAAAAAATTATCAGCCCTCAATTTAAATGGATTTTCTGATTCCTATATTATCACAGCATAGTTCTAAAAATTTACCCGAACAAATAATCACTTAGACCATTGGTTCTCAACCTTCCTAATGCTGTGACCCTTTAACACAGTTCCTCATGTATTGTGATCCCCAAGCACAAAATTATTTTCATTGCCACTTCGTCCTAATTTTGCAATCGTTAATGTAAATACCTGTGTTTTCTGATGGTCTTAGGCGATCCCTATGAAAAGGTCATTTGACCCCCTAAAGGGGTCATGACCCACCGGTTGAGAACCACTAACTTAGACAAACCAGTCAACCAAAAGATAACTCTACACTCCTGAAAAAATACAAGTGACCGGGCTGGGGAAAAATCGGCTCAGTAAGCTATTGCTGAGAAAGAATAAGGACCTGAGTTCAGATCCCAGGCATCTGTGTAAAAAATTAAAATAAAAAAAGAAAAGAAAAGGGGAGGGGGCATGGCTTCACATTCTTGTAATCCCAGCACTGGGTAGGTAGAAGTGGAGATAATAGGATCACTAGGACTTACTGACCACTAGCATAGATGAAGAACATTTATGCTTTTCAAGCTCCATGTTCAGTGAGAGATTCTGTCAGGGAACAGGCCGCAGGGCGACAGAGGAGAAAACTTGATGTCCTCCTCTGGCCTCCAGAAACAGGGACTTTCACACGCAACACACATAGAGAAGAAGCTAGTGGTTTGAGTGGACCAAACATAAAACAAATTGGAAGGTGCTGGGCAGGCTGCCTGGGAAGAAAGGACATCAATGGTCTTACCCAGTGGCGAACCCTGAAAGCTGCAATACCAACCTACCAGGCAGGATGTGTCCATTGCTGCAAAAGAAGCATGAAGAGTATGGGAACAACCAACCACTCACTGCCTGGATTTGAGACCTGTTCCATGGGAGAGAATTCATGTCCCATACGATGGCTTGGGAGGTCATAACCTAGGAGCTGACCCTCCTGCTCTTCTGCTAAATGGACATGTTACCAGACTGCTTTCTAAAGAGGGAACAGAGAGGATGCACGCCAGAGGATGGAGAAGAATGCAGTGAAATAAGGCCTCCTAGACAGGACATGGCTGTGGTGCTCAGGCCCTCACCGCAGCTACGGTTCCCTGCTCAGGGCCTATCAGCCAACACTCCAGCCAGCAACGTTAGTGAGACTCAGTAGTGAAAGAAGCCGTGAAGGTCGGAAGAGGACATACTGGGGATGTCTGAGGGGAGAATCCAGAGTGCAAGGAATCATGATGCAATGCATACGTGTATGAAAAAATAAAAAGAGGCACACAATAGAATAGTCCTTCCTGTGGGATGGAATGAAGATAGCAAGCTAAGGGAGACACATCCATGTCACCACATGCTGGTTTGTCAACTTACTTACCGCACACGATTTCTGACTGCGTAAAGAGAAAATGAACAGGCATATTTGGTTCCTGAAATGACCTAGCAAAGTACTAACAAGGAAGAAGAGTGAAGACTGCAAAAAGGTGAGCCATCTCTCCAGCCCCACGTTATTAATTCTGTTTGTTTGTTTGTTTTTCGAGACAGGTTTCTCTGTGTAGTTTTGGTGCCTGTCCTGAAACTTGCTCTGTAGACCAGGCTGGCCTCAAACTCACAGAGATTTGCCTGCCTCTGCCTCCCGAGTGCTGGGATTAAAGGCGTGCGCCACCGCCATCCGGCACTAATTCTTAAATACCTAAGGATTTGAGAACATTTCTTTCTTTTTCCCTTGTTTGTTTTGAGACAGAGTCTCACTATGTAGCTCAGGCTGGCCTTGAACTCACAGTGATCTGCCTGCCTCTGCCTTTCGAGTACTGGTATTAAAGGCATGTGCTACTACTCCTGGCTTGAACATTTATTTTCATTTGAAAATTCCCCAGAACTCTGGTCTGTTGATTGGTGTGGCAATTCAAAATGATTAGATAGCATTTTAATGTAACATGTTCGTCTCAGGCAGTGGCATCATGCTTAGCCCTGACTTTCCTTTGTGCAAGCTGTCCTTTAAGAGGAACCCAGTGGCTCAGCATGCATTTCATGACCTGCATTTCTCAATAGCTCTTTTGCTGTTAGCATCTTTCTGCCTGATGAGCCGATAAAGAGCGCATCCTAGTTTCTTGAACCTGTTTGGCACAATAATTCAACTTTCATTTCTTCTCTTCTTGTTGTTATGTATTTTCAAAGGCTGCAAAAAAATTGATTAGTTATATGGTCAAATCTCTTGAAAGGGGGAGGAATTTCAGATTCGCCTCTTTTTCTTCCTCCACCTTTTAGACAGAGCTTCATTGTGTAGCCCAGGCTGGCCTTGAACTCAGATTGTCTTAGCTTCAGTCCCAGTGCTGGAA
The DNA here is from genome assembly GCF_004664715.2 of Peromyscus leucopus. Classification (NCBI taxonomy): domain Eukaryota; kingdom Metazoa; phylum Chordata; class Mammalia; order Rodentia; family Cricetidae; genus Peromyscus; species Peromyscus leucopus. Next base: position 67,180,297 of record NC_051066.1, read on the forward strand.
TTACAGGTACAGGCACCTCACCTTTAAAGTTATTGTTGTCATTCTTTAAAGTCTTCTGCTAGAATGTGCATCATTTAAAGGTCACACTGCTTTATTTAATCTCTAAAAGTCCAGGTCTGTGCACAGTGTCTGCCAGGAGGCAGGTGTACAACAAATTCCTGTTAAATGCATTAGCTTTCCTATAGATTATAAGTCTGAAAAACCAAAGGTCATTCAATCTGTTGAGTTATGGTTGCCTCACAGCAAACAGTTCTTAAAACAAATTGATTTTAAAAAAAATGCCCCCCCCCAAAAAAAAAAAAAAAAAAAAACGAAAGATACTGTGGTGGCACATGCCTATAGTCCCAGCTACTTAGAAGCCTGAGGCCAGAGTAACTGTTGAGACCAACAGTTCAAAACCAACCTGGGTAACATAGTGAAATTCCATCTCTAAATAAACAGTAAAATTAAAAATGGAAAGCATCAGCCGGGCGTTGGTGGCGCACGCCTTTAATCCCAGCACTCGGGAGGCAGAGCCAGGCGGATCTCTGTGAGTTCGAGGCCAGCCTGGGCTACCAAGTGAGTTCCAGGAAAGGTGCAAAGCTACACAGAGAAACCCTGTCTCGAAAAACCAAAAAAAAAAAAAAAAAAAAGGAAAGCATCAAAACCAAAACAGGGAGCTGGGGATGTAGTCAAATGACAGAGTGCTTTGCCTAGTATGTTCAGTGCCCTGGGTTCAATCCTCAGTACTTCACAAACCAGTGTGACAGGAAAGTGCATGCCTGTATATCCAATACTAGAAGATGGAGGCAGGGGGATCAGAAGTAACAAATAGAAACGATGCTGTATGTAGACATATTAAGAGAATTAGTTCAGGAAAAGGAGAGAACATTCTAAATCATATTAAAGCAGATGTTGGGTAGGAACTGAAGGCTTCCAGCTTCCAAATCATCAGACAAAAATCTGAACTCTCTATTTATTTTGTCCCTCAAGCTTAGCCTTTGCATTGTCATAAAAGTTACTGTTCCAAAATTCAAACGTGTCCCCCTTACTTCTGTGCTTCAAAAGTCTTTTTTGAGGGCTGGAGAGATGGCTCAGAGGTTAAGAACACTGGCTGTCCTTCCAAAGGTCCAGAGTTCAATTCCCAGCAACCACATGGTGGCTCACAACCACCTGTAATGAGTTCTGGTGCCCTCTACTGGCTTGCAGGGATATATACAGGCAGAACATTTATCTATTAATAAACGAATAAATAAATATTTTTTAAGTGTATTTTGAGTCCACCAAGATGACTCAGTGGATAAAACATGTTTGCTGCCGAGTCTGACATCCTGAGTGCAATCCCTGGAATCCACACGATGGAAGGAGAGAACCATTTCCAAAACTTCTCTGACCTCCACATGTACACCATGGCCACACACACACACACACACACACACACACACACACACACTAAATAAGTGGGAATAAATTTTAAGCGCTGCCCATTGACCATTACTAGGATGAAGCAAAACTCCTCAACATGCAGACATACAGGTCCCTCCATAGTCTGGTACCAATCTTCTTTACAGACACTTCTTTTGCTAGTCACTCTTCACTGCATATTTAATAAACTAGTCATACTTCCCATTCAATACTCCTAAACATGCATAGCTCCTTCAGACCTCCTGCTCCGTCATAAACTCCCTACTCAGAATGTACCTCCCTCTGTTGCGCTCTCTCAAACATCAAGACTCCAACCTAAGGCTTATGAATGCTAGCCAGGTACTGAGTTACATCCCCACCTCTCCTCCATGTTTCCTGGCTGTTAACTACACATTCTATTAGATCTAGGCTAACTGTCGCCACTGCCAGATTCCTAGAAGTCAGTTACCACCTAAATTTCAGCACTTAACGTAGTCTCTAGGTCCCTCTCCTTGTAGACTGAATTAAGGGCAGCAAACGTATTTTATTTACTATTAAAACTGTCCCCTGCCCAGAAAGACAAAGCAGATAAAATGAATAAATTAAATTTGAAATTTGTAAATGTAAGACAAATTTAGTTAAAAAAAATTGCCTTGCTCGGTGGTAAAGCACTTGTTAGCATGCACAAGGCCCTAGATTCTATTCCCCAGGCTCCAGCCCCCAAATACATACACATGGATTGAGGAAGAGACAGAAAAATAGAAAGACTGACAGAGAGACAGAGATAGACAGACACATAGAGAGATAGCCACGCATGGTGGATATCCATGCAATCCCAACACCAGGGGAGGAAAAGCAGAAGGATCAGGGGTTCAAGGTCATCCTGGAGTCTGGCCAAGAGTACTTTCTTAAAATAATTTAGATTAGCTTATTAAGATTTTCATGGAGGGAGGCTGAAGAGATGGCTCAGCGGTTAAGATCGCTACCTGCTCTTTCAGAGGATCTGTGTTCAATTCCCAGCAACCACATGGCAGCTAACAACTGTCTGTAACTCCAAGATCTGACACCCTCACACAAACATACATGCAGGCAAAACACTGATACACATGAAATAAAAAATAAAATACAAGGTTTTCATAGAGGAATAAAATTTTAGATGTCAGTTAAAGAATGTCTATTGTTAATCCACTACCTAGCTCTTCCCTGGGAAAATATCCTTTCTCGTTGTGTAGAATCAGAGGTATAAAAAAATAAAAGGGAAGCTGAGTGTGTACTCCCAGCACGTGTGGGTGGGTGGGTGAGGGGAGTTCAAGCAGAAGGATCACAAGTTCTAGGCCAACCTGGGCTGTATAGCAAGACTATTTCAAAAATGAATTTCAAAAATAAGAATTTTGACCCGGAACAGATGGCTAGGGGTTAAGTGCAAGGGGTGCAGAGGACCAGAGTTTGATTCCAAGAATCCACATACCCATATGGCTGCTCTTAAACATCTGTAACTGCAGTTTCAGGGACCTGATGCCCTCTCCTCCGACATTGCATGCCTGTGTCATCCAGACATTCATGCAGCTAAGACACCAATACACATTTTATATCTTAAAAAAGAAGAAGAAGACTTTCACTTTTTATTTTGCAAGAACTTCATAAATGTTCATTAAGCAAACAGGTAAAAATATGTAGGAGATATTTAATTCAGGAAAAATTTTTAGCAATAGCTGATTAAGATCTCAGCTTTGGTTTTCCTATCCACAAAAGACTATCAATCATTCTTTGAACATGACAGCCACTTTGGATTCGTTATGACTTTGTTTATGATGTCTCTCCCATCTGAATTACATCTCTTTCACCATCATCTCCTTTCTGTACCCAGCAGAAACATCCCCCATATTCAGTGTCCAGCTGCCTCACACTCACAGATCACCATCTCTCTGTTTTTACAGCCTTGTGTACATACTTTCACTACAAGACAACTGATTTGCAAGTCTTCCTCTCCATCAGGTTCTGAGCATATTTGAAGTTAGGAATCCTATCTTACTCATCTCTGTCTTTTCCCATACTTGGCAGACTGTCTGGTTTTCATTCTTTTTTTTGTTTTGTTTTGTTTTGTTTTGTTTTTTTGTTTTTCGAGACAGGGTTTCTCTGTGTAGCTTTGCTCCTTTCCTGAATCTCATTTTGTAGCCCAGGCTGGCCTCAAACTCACAGAGATCCACCTGCCTCTGCCTCCCAAGTGCTGGGGACTAAAGGCATTTGCCACCACCACCCAGCTGGTTTCCATTCATTTAACCAGAAAGAAATATTGAGCCATATGTGGCAGGCCCAATTTTAAGGTATTGGAGAATAAAATAAATAAGACCCCACACCATTGACGCTTATTATTCAGTGGCTTAGAAGGAGACAACAAACATGAAATAACAAACAAGCTTTATTTCAAAGAATGGTGAGTGCTGCAGAGGAGAGAGAGCAGGGTAAGGGCGGTGCGTGAGTCCAAGACACGGCAGTGGCCACATGAGGCATCTCTGAGGTTGTGATGCTGAACTAAGACCAGCCAGAGGATGCAGATAGGGAAACAGCATTTGAAGTGGAAGACACAGCAAAGGTTCTAAGAGAGCAATGATGGCCTGCTTCAGAGATGAAGGAACGGCACTGTGGCCAGAACAGAATGAGGGAGAGGAAAGTACTGAAGCAGGCAGAGCTGGGAACCTCAAGGGCATGTGAAAAGTAAGGATTTTAGGACGTGGCATGATGGGAGTTATCTTTTTAAAGACAACACTTTGGTTACTTCATGGAGCACAAATTCTCAAGGCCCACACATGAAAACAAAGACCATTTACGTGGGTTTTGATTTGGTTTTGCTATTAAACAAGCGCTTGCTTATCAGTCTAGTTGTCCACCACTCTAAATTTATCTTTGTCACTACAATACGCAAGCTCTTTTCTGCAAAGGCTCTATTTATCTGTGTCAGGTGTGTGAATATCAAGCTTGCAGGAGATAAAAATGTTCTGCAAAGCCCCACCTCGCAGGGTGTGCCCCAAGTTAGGCCAGGGCATAAAATCAGCCATATGCCCCAGGTCCTGGCTCAAGTTTCACTGCTGAGCTAGGGGGAAAAAAATGCGGGCACTGGAAATGGTGCCAGAAAGCACAGAAGCCGAAATCGGACATGGTGGCACATGCCTGTAATCCCAGCACTCTTGGGAGGTGGAGGCAGGAGAGTCAGGTGTTCAAAGTCATCTTCAGTCCCATGATGAATTCAACTAGCAGGGGCTACCTGAGACCTCTGTCCCCCCAAAACAAACTAACAAGTGGAGGCTTGCAGAAACACTGTCCTCTGGGAAGGTCCACTGTTCCCAGACTCTAGTAACTGCCTCTGTTTACTTCCTGTTGCTGAAATAAAACTCTAACCAAAACCTATTTGGGGACGAAAGAGTTTCTTTGGCTTACAGGTGACAGCCAGTTGTTGAGGAAAGCCACAGCGGGAACTTGGGGTGGACTCTAAAGCAGAGACCACGGAAGAAGAGAACACTGGAGAACTCAGTGTGCTTTCTCGTGTAACTCAGAACCACCTGTCCAGGGTGTCACTGCCCATAGAGGACCTCCTCATCAATCATTAGTTAAAAAAAAAAAAAATTCTCTCTTCCCAGGTGACTTTAGTTTGTGTCAAAAAAAAAAAAAGACTAACATCTCCCACAAACCTTGATAAAAGCTTACACCCATTACTGTTTATGATGCTTTTCAATTTTTTTTTCAAAAAGTATTTTATTTTATGTGTATGAGTGTTTTGCCTGTGTCTGGGCATCAAGTGTATGCCTGGTGCACACAGAAGCCAGGAAGGGCATTGGGTCCCCTAGGACTGGAGCTGTAGATGGTTATGAGCTGCGGTCTAGGTCCTGGGACTCGAACCTAGGTCCTTTAGAAGAGCAGCCAGTGTTCTGAACCACTGAGCCATTTCTGAAGCCTGTGATACTTTCCCATAAAGTCTATGGATTCTTCCCTGGCGCTGGGCCTTTGCACATACCATTCCCTCGCCCTGGTAGACCATCCTGGCTACTCTTAGCCTGATGACTTTTTCTATTGCCTTTTTCTCCATGTTGTGATCTAACCCAGTGCCCCACGCATGGTAGGCAAGTGCTCTACCACTGAGCTATATACTTGGCCTGTCTGATAACTCTTCAAGTGTCAATGCTTCTAACAGGCCTTCCTTAAACTTCCAATCTAAACCAGGTCTCTCCTGTCAGAGAGCCCCACGATTTCCTTCCATCCTTCTATTATTTAACTTTAAACTCATTTACAGGATCATTCTTTTATTGCAAGCGTGCAGCCCCCAGGGCCATTAGATTATAAATTCCAGAGACCCCGATATATCTGTACACAACTGTCTAACCAGTACCTGGCACAAATCACCCTTAATAGATTACTAAGTGAATGAATACTAGAAATAGGCTTAAGGTAGTTAGTTTTAGGACCAGCCTGTTAGATCTTTTAATTGTGTCTTTTTTTTTTTTCCTTGTTTTCTCTTGCAATTACTTTTTTCCTTTATCTTTCTGGGTTTTTTTTGTTTGTTTGTTGTTGGTGGTGGTTTGTTTGTTTTTTGAGTCAAGGTCTCTCTGTGTAGACTGGAACTCGCTCTGTAGACCAAACTCACTCTGACTCTGAATGCTAGGATTAAAGGCATGTGCCACCACTGCCTGGCTTTTTTCTTTCTTTCTTTCTTCTTTCTTTCTTTCTTTCTTTCTTTCTTTCTTTCTTTCTTTCTTTCTTTCTTTCTTCCTTCCTTCCTTCCTTCCTTCCTTCTTTCTTCCTTTCTTTCTTTTTTTTTTTGTATCTTTTTTTTGAGACAGGATTTTACACTACAGTCCAGACCTTGGAATTCACTATGGAACTCAGATCGCCCATGAATTTACTTTGGTCCTCTTGGATCAGCTCCCCACGTGCTGGGATTACAGCATAAGGCATCGTATCTAGTGTCCTTGGGAAACTGGAGGAATTTCTCTCCGTTTGCATTGCTCTCAACAAGTTAGTGGGTTCACGGAGAGGATGGGGGCTCATTTACACACTCGTGTCCCCAATCTTTTAAAGTGGTTTCTTGGGGCCGGAGAGATGGCTCAGAAGTTAAGAGCATGGCTGCCCTTCCAGAGGACCTGTGTTCAATTCCCAGCACCCACATGGCAGCTCACAACTGTCTATAACTCCAGTTCCAGGGGATCTGACACCCTCACAAAGAAAAAACACCAATGCGCGCGCGCGCACACACACACACACACACACACACAACATTAAATAAGGTAGTTTCTTAAGCTCAGCACCACTTACTAGCTGGGCTGGTAATACTTTCCTGTTGAGGAGTGTCCTGTTTATTACAGGATGTTCACCAACAAACTTGGCTTCCCATCACCCACTATAAATCAATGGTGTCCACTTTCAAAAGGCCTCCAGATACTACCCTATGCCTACAAAGTCACTCCTGATCAAGTGTCTTAAAATGTGAAGCTTCAGGCCTTTATCACTTTAAAAAGAATTGTGCTTAGAAATTAAATTGCTGAGTGATGCCCGAGTTACAAGAATTCTGCCACCACAGTTGGATCAAAATCGTGCCCATTTCTTGCTTGTTTCTGTAGTACCCCTCCCCCATGTTTCCTTTGAAAAGGTCATTAGTGATGGTGTGATGCAAAGCAATATTGTGATCTTGGAAATTCAGCTCCCCGGATTGTCCTAGAAAGATGAAGGAAAGGGGATGGCGTTTCTGAGGAAACCAGCGCCTCTGAGACCCCTCGGGAATTGGCAGTTCCCTACAAATTTTCTAGGGGCATGTCCCGCGGGACAATAAAAGGGAGACAAACAGCCCATTCTGGCACGCTTTTCAGGATCTCTCACTCCAAACAAGAAAGTCTGAGAGGCCTGGTAAAAATAAATATGGCTTACTCCTCCTGGCATACGAACAGTTTCTGACAGCCAAGACTTAGCTCACCCTAGGGGGTGACCCAGGCAAGGACTTTGCACGAAGTTAGTTTTTACCCATTGATATTCCCAGTGTCTCATAGCGGCCAGGGACGGCTCTGCACACTAGTAGTATGCTGAAGCATGGTGAAGGACTTGGGATGCACACTGAAAATGCAGTCTCACTCTCTGAGTGAGACAGGGACAGCCCAGTGCCCCTGCTTCCTCTCCAATCCCAGAAAACAACACAAATCATTCCTTTGGGAAGCGACCTGTCCTTTGCACACAGAGTAGAAACTGTTTATACATTCTTAATCCCCTGACATTGAAAGTATGGGGAACGTCTGTTCTGGATTCTTTTGGGACAAATGTATTCATTATACCACATGTCCCTAGTTGTCATTTGGAACAAAATATGGTCTCCTGAATGACAAGGTCTTTCTCATCAGGTTTAAAAAGTGAGTTTTTCTAAGCAGCGTGTATTGAAATCCTGAGAATAACCAAGAACTGAATTAGGAAGGTAGGGGCAGGCTGAGGAATCAGCCTTCCATTTTCTTTCATTGACATCAGGCTAAAATGACAGATGGACGGTAAGTAAGCCCAACAGATCCAGGGTCTTTCCCAAGCACTAAAACCACATGAACCTTATCTGATTCTACTGCCCCCTTCAGTCTCCAAGAAGAATTACACAGCCAAAAAAAAAAAAAAAAAAAAAAAAAAAAAAAAACCTAGACATTGGTTACCATGGTGATGTTAAGTTCAACCAAATTGAATCTAGGCAAAAATTTCAGGGGTGGGTGGTGTGAGACACAGCATAAAGTGCGGACTAAGAAGGAGTTAACATCACATTTTTCTGTTATTGTAGCTTTCACAAAGTATGCTTAATGTTAGCTTTGGTCAAAGATGGCAATTTAAAGTGAAAGCCTTGGAAAATGGAAAACAAGGATGAAATGTCAACCTACCCATTTGGAGAAAATGCCTAATATCCACTTTGCACTATACCAAATTACTTCCCTCTCAGCTAAATTCAGGCTAAGATGATTGAAAACCAGACGACGTTGGCATATCGGCTTGGAGGGGAAAGGGATACCTCAGGCCCTAGGAAAGTTGGGGGTGTAGGCATAAAGCAACAAAACCTGGGACCAGGAGAGGCAGCAAAGTTCACGAATGCCTACCAGTATACACGAGGGAACGGGACAGGCCACAGAGATAACATCGGAAATAGTTTACAAATGTATGCAGTAATCCAAAGGTTTCATATTGCTGGAAGGCCCTGCAAACGGAAGCTGAAGCAAGGCCGAGGTCTTGGGGGAGTGCAACTCCTAGCACGGATTGATTTCCTTACCCCCACCCCCACCCCTTCCTGGCCAGGATCAGAAAGTCAAAGATGGTGAAGAGGCTAACAGCGCTGATTTACAGACAGTGAGGAGGAACTGAGTCTGTCTGGGCCAAATCTGGACGTCTGAACCGGGGCGACAGGACCCAGACAACCTTACCTCAGGAAATGAGTAAATGAAAAGGGGAGGTCGCCGAACTATTTAGCCCTAGAACAACACTGCCTAGACCGGGGGAGGGGCCGGGGTGCAAGAAGAGAAACTTCAGAATAGGAATTTTGACAGTGAGAACACTAGTTTAGACCAAGCACTGCAGGCCCCCTGATGTCCCTTGTTTGATGTCAATAAAGGCCGAGAGAATTATGCACTCGCAAGCCTTGCATATTTCTGAGACATTACAATAAAGTCTGGAGTTTGGGCTGGTAGGGGGGCCGGGGTCACGCCCAGGCGACTTGGGTCAGCACGGGTGCTCCCCCTGGTGTAGAACTAGAATTAACACGGGCTGAAAGTTGCCACTAGCATAATTTTCTTTTTAAGTTGGGGACATTTGAGTAGCAGTAATGGAGACAGATAAGGGGCTCTCTCCGGAAGGCTAGGAATGTTGGGGCGGCCTGAGTAGGAGCCAGGGCTAGTGAAGGAGGCACTGGCGGGTGGGGTCCTGGGACTGGGGGGCGAGGGCAGAGGGCGGGAAGGGGCCGGGCCAGAGCCGGGGGCGGGACCAGGCGCGGTGGTGGTGGCGGGGGCTGAAGCGCGGGGGGCGGGGCGGCCGGGCTCGGGACACCCCCTCCCGGTCCCCTGGCGGGGCGGCTTCGGCTCCGGCAGCACTGGAGGCGGCAGCAGCCCGGAGGGCGACTTGCAGGGCGCGCCAGCCGCGCGGGACCCGGGACGCTTTCCACCCCAGGGGGACCCTCCGCTGGTTCTCTCAGCCCCGGCGTCCCGTAGGAGCCCGCGGGACCCCCGGGCCGGCAGGGAGCGCCGGCGGCGGCCGCAGCACCATGAGGCGATGGTGGGGCGCGCTGCTGCTTGGCGCCCTGCTCTGCGCACACGGTAAGCTGCGTCGCAGCGCCCGCGCCGACCGGGCCACCGGGAAAGTTTGTCCCTGAGTCTGGCCGCTGCAGGACTCGCCTCCCGGGAGCCGGACGGCGCAGGCTGGGGCCTGAGATCCCAACCTCGAGCTCCCTTCAAGCAGTAACCCTGGCAAAGGGTGCGGAGGAAAGCAAGAGGAGCTCCCGCAGCTCTTCAAGCCCGAGAGGGGACAGTGGTGGAGGAACTCGTCCCCGCTGTGGTCTGGGCCGAGTAGCATACGATCCGATCCGAGACGCTCGCTCGGCTTCCATCGTTGCTCTTTAAAGAGCTAGGGGCTAGTTCCCTTTCAGGTTAAGGCAGGGCTTCTGTGTCCCTGGTGCGTGTGAATGAATGTGTGCAAAGAAAGGCGGGCGGGGAGGACGGTCGCTAAACCCATAAATTGTAAATAGTCCTCTTTCCAGGATCGGTGGGATCCCGGGTGGATTGCGGAGAGGGGCCCAGCAGAATCTGAGTTACTTGAACACCCGGGATTCATGGACTTGTGGAGCAATTCCTCGAACTCCACACCCGGTTATCTCCTAGGGTCTTTGGTCATATTTGCTTGCAACATCTCCCCTAAGTGGAGTTTTGGGTTCCCTCTCCTGGCTGCGGCCAATCAGCTTTCTGCCCCGGATCCTCCCCAAGGGAGGGGTGGGGAACAGCGATGGAAAAGAGGTTGGGGAGGAAATTTGGGAAGAAACTGCTGGAAGGCTCCGGCAGATCCGTCCTGGCCGGGGTAGAGGGCAGGGGGACGCGTTCTTAGGGAACTTCCAAAGGCAGCCTCCCGGCCCATGCGATGGGGCCTTGGCCTCGGGGGAGCTGGGCGGATGGCAGCGGCACTGCTGCTTCATCTGCTCCTTATTAATAACGTGTTCGGTGCCCGGACGCAACTGTTGTGTCTACTTAGGACTCCAGCGGAATCTGCCTCTCTGCAGCCGCTTGGGAACATGGGTGTACCCTGTGATTTAGCAGCTGCCTCTGAGTTTGTGCCCAAAGATCAAAGATCGATCTTGGAACTCCAACCATATTCACCCGCCGGCTTTTCCACGTGGGGGAGATCCAGTTCTTCCGATTCTCCGGGCTGCTGGACGAGGGGGTGGGGTTCAGAAAGAGCGGTCTGCAGACCCTGGCGGTGCACGGGTTCTTTCTTTCCCTTGGAGGAGCTCGTGTGGAAAGTGCAGATTTCGGAACTTGCCTGGCAGGGTGTGGAGCTGTCTGGGCACTTGTTTTAAAGATTGTTTTAGCTCCCGAATCCAAAACAGAGTTCTGGTGTCTGTTATTTAAACTACGCGTGGGCTTTCTATGCCCTTTTCCATGTGGGATCTAGCGCCGATGGAGTCCTTTCTCTCCGAGGAGTGGTAGCCTGGCTGACCCACGTTCCTCTTCGCGCCTCGCTCTCCTCCTCCCGGGCTCTCTCCTCGAAGGTTATTTGTAGCCTCTTTGGCGTGTTGGGACAGCAGCCCTACTGGGGTAGGAATGTAACTGTTCTTCCCACCACATGGGCCCCTTAAAGGGACAGCTATGCTTTTGGGGGGTTTTCCCCCTTCGGGCTGCAAGGGAAGGGGATGGAACTTTCCTCTCGGCCCCCTGGAGGAAGTTTTGAAAAAGATCAAGGGAAATAGCTAGGCACTAGGAAAAGGGGGGTGGGGTGGGGGCTAAAACGGATACCAACAAAGCCAAAGAGGAGATTGTCGCCTTCTGCCCCAGGGAAGGGGGAGCTGGAAGGTTCCGGACTGAGACTGGCCAAGAGGAATTCACTGCTCCAGAGCTGCTGTCAAAACTACATACATTACATTACATCTGCATGGAGGATGGGGGTGAGAACAGGGGCAGAGAGCCGCAGATTAGTAATGCTTTACAGAAAAAGCATCAGAGGGGTCTTGGTGACTTGTTTAGGTTCATTTTTAGAGGAAAAGGTTTAATAGAAATTTCTAATTTAGGAGACTTCCTGTGCACACGGAGTAGGCAGAGGTAGGAAAATTTGCACTTTGCGGGCTTAATACTGAGCTGTCCTTGGAGACCCATAGAAGGCAGATTTGCTGTGAGACCGAGCAGTGGCAGAGTCTGTAGCGCCACCCCACCCCCACCCCCAAATCCCACTAGGATCCCTAGCATTAAGTCCAGGCCCGGAAGAGGTGCTTCCGAAAAGCTTTGCCCTGCACTGCTTACATAGACAACCTCAGCTAGGAGTGAATTCAACACTAGACCAAGATGCTTTGTTTATATTCTATTAGTCCTTGCAGGTGTTTTCCTAGAGCCTTGCTGTTTGGTGTTGGCCTAGATCACAATCGGTTCTTCAACATATAGAAGGATGTGGCTGGAGAGATGCCTCCGAGGTTAAGAGCACTGGATGCTCTTCCAGAGGACCCGGGGTTCATTCCCACCACCTACTTCAGCTTACAACTGTCTTTAACTTCAGTTCCAGGGAACCTGACACCCTCTTCTGGCCTCTTCGAGTACTTCACACATGTGGTGCACAGACATATATGTGCAAGGCAAAACCCTACCCACACACATAAAAATAAAAAACAATAAAACTTTTGAAAAAGGAGGAAAAACTAGGCATGGTGGCTTTATCTCTGATGCTAGCACTTGGGAGACTGAGGCTAGAGGACGGAAGCAAGGGCGAGGCCAGTCTGGGCCACACAGTTTGAGGTCATCCCAGACTGTAGAGCAAGACCCTTTCCTCACAAGACAAAAAGCCTGTCTCGGTGCCCAGTACTTGGTAGGTGGAAGCAAGAGGATTGGGAGTTCAAGGTCATCCTCAGCTACCTTGAGAGTTCAAGGCTAGCTTGGGCTTCATAAGACTCTGTCTCAAAACTAAAGCTAACAACAATAAATGCTCTTGTTTTAAAATTTTAAGATTTTTGAAAGGAAACTTAACGGCTAGTAGTAGCCATGGGTATTTTCATCCTCTGAGTAACACCTGCAGTGTGTGTAAGCCACCTTGGAAGTCTTTTCGAGGGGAGTGAACACTGACAGTTCTGCCAGAAGTGCTTAGGTAAATTTAAAAAAAAAAAAAGAAGTTTCTGAAGATGAGTTCAAAATAGTTGAGCTTGAGGCTAGTCTTATTTACACGTGGTTGTTGTCATGGCTATGGTTGTCATGGTGCTCAAGTGACCTTGCCCTTGGTCCCCTAGACTTGTGCAAGATGCTTGGCTTGTCGCCTGTTCTGGATTTCCTCTTCTGTCCCCTGTTGGATATCAGATGACATCTTTGCAACTGGCACCTCGTATTAAGAATAACAGGTGCAAGGGAACGAAGTCAGGCCATGTCTGACACAAAGCACGTTGGGCATGCTCATCCTCTGGGCCAGCAAAGAACACAGGGGCTCACAGAGGACAGGATGCTTTGTAGTTCTTTGCATAAGCTTTCTACAGACTAACTACTAGTCTTGATCCCTAAGATGAAGAGTGATGGGATGTTGCTGCTTCTTAAATAAATAATCAATATGGGGGGCGGTGTTCTTGAATGAGAACAGAGTAATTTCAGAAACTAAAAAAATGTATCTTGTCTTATTACTGAACATATCTCCAATCATAGGAAAGGTTCATGTCTCTGGTCAGCTGGGTCTGTTAGCCTGTTACCAGCTACCATCTCTACATCCTTTGGTATAGTATAGCCAAATTTTGTCACAGATGCATCGTTGGAGGGCATGTGAGTCCCAGGCTGTATCCTGGTGGCCATCTTCTCTCCAACAGTGAATGTCTTTCTCTCCTTAGCCTAGTGAGATTCAGTATCCCAAGAAAGACTAGGTGCTGAGGTTTAGTTGGCAGAGCCTGAGTTTGGCCCTAAAAATAGCACTGATGATTACCTACGCTTGTTGCTGTTCCTGAAGCCTAGAGCTGGTGTGGTCAGGCTCATTCTCCCCAGTACACCCAGGAGCACTGCCCAAGCTGAGCATTGCACTCAGGCATTTGTTCATCCAGTCAGCAGACATGCCTGTCAAACTCTGTGAGAAAGCACAGGCAGACTTGGCTTTGACACCTGGCTCTTCCTGAACTTTGGGGCTCTTATCTGCATATGAGGACAGAGTGGGGGAGGGGAGTGGTAATACATTTCCACCCGTGAAAATTTCATGCTGTAAAAATTAAGAGATGATAGAATGTTCAAATTATCCAGCCTGGAGTCGAACAACTGCTGTGTAGCTACAGGCCTGGATAAATGTCAACTGTTTGTTAGTAATTGTGCCTAAATGGATCAGAGATGATTCTGGGGTTTGGAATGTGGGAGCCAGATAAGTTACACTACAGTGTCTCATATGGTAAAGGAGGCTTGGCCCTTCATTCATTTCAACTGGTTTCCCCCAGCCGACCTCTTTCTTCTCTCTATGAAACAACTTGTCCTTTCCTTCTTTCTTTTTTCTTTCTTTCTTTTTTTTTCTTTTTTTCTTTCTTTCTTTCTTTCTTTCTTTCTTTCTTTCTTTCTTTCTTTCTTTCTTTTCTTTTTAAAACAACTTGTCCTTTCTTTTTCCTTCTTGAAAACCTGGTGAAACCTAAGAGTAGTTCGCTCCTGTACACACTTCCAGAAAAGAGGTTTATTACGCTATGAAGGGAGGTTTGGGGAGCCTGCTCCAGAGAGAGAGGAACTCCCTTGGGAACATCCGTGTTGAGAGGTCAGAAGTGAGCCCTACCACTTCCCACCCTAAGGTTGCTGTGACCCAGGGTGAGAGAGGTTGCCCGAGGTCTCTTGTAGCTGGAACAGTTTAGAATTCCAGCCTGTCCCTCCCACTGACCTGCGGAAGGAGTCAGGACCCAGAGCTCTAGAGGTTGTAATTGCCTCACTTTGGGGGCTGGGCTCTTGAGAGCATGCTTCTTTCACGGCCACAGTCTAGCAGTCAGGAGTCCTATCAGTCCTGAGATAACTGATGTGGGTCTGCAGCCCCAGACTCAACCCCCGCCCGACCCCCAGCCCCTCCACCCCAAAGTTTAACCGCGTTGTCTCTTTGTTTCTTCCTTTTAAGCTGGTGCCAGTGTTATGATGCTTCTGGGAACGGCAGAAAGTTGTCCGTAACCCGGAGCAGCCGTTAAGAAAAGCTGATTCTTTTAGCTTCCTGGCCGTCTCTTTTCTGTTGTGCCTTTGATTTAGCAAGAAGCAAACATCCCAGGTGCCCCTGGGCACCTCTTCCGCCCAACCGTGCAGCCTTCTTTCTTCCAGTGCACGGAGGCATTCCCATCTGGGTTCCGCAGATGAGTGGATGGACTGTCAGCTATTTCTGATGCCGCTCCCCCCCCCCCCCCATTCAGGTGAGCCTGAGGAGGGAGGGGCGCTGCCTGAGCCCCAGCTGGAGAAAGCCTGGCTAGGACTCACAGCAAGCCCTGACTTGGCCTTTGGGAGCTCCCCCTCACCTCTGTGCAGAGCTAGGGATCTGAGCTTCGAGCCAAGCCGGAAACAAAAGACTGGGGGCAAACCTCCCATCTGGCTGAGAGGCAGCCACACAAAGGTGCTGCTGCGTAATTTATCACCGGAGATTTTCTGCAGCCACGGAGCTCCAGGCTACAGGCAGTGCCTTTGGGGGACCGGGAGGGATCCTCTCCCCCTTTCTGTGTGTAAGGCCAGGCAGGTAGAAAGTAAGGTATTAAGAGTAACACCTGATTAGCACGTGGAGTAAAGCTGCTTCTGAGGTTGTCAGTGTCTCTGGGGATCACAGCCCTGCAGCTCCACTTCCTGTGAGGCCTGCGGAGGGCGCAGCGGGGAGTGAGTGTGTGTGTGTGTGTGTGTGTGTGTGTGTGTGTGTGTGTGTACCAGAGCATGGGTGGAAGCAATGAGACAACTTGAGGAAGTTGGTTTTCTCTTTCCACCATGTGTGTCCTCGGGATCAAACTCCATCTGTCCTCTTAGCCCTTACAAGTGCATAACCCCGTACCTGGCTTTTACGTGGGTGCTAGGGTCCAAACTCATGCTTGGGTAGCAAGTGTTTAACCCATTTGTCATCTCCCTATCCCCAGCCTGGCCCCTGCATCCTGGACTCAAGGGATCTTGTAGCCTCTGTTTCCTGAGTAGCTGTAGTTATGGGGGCACGCCACTGCACCTGGCTTGTTTTGATTCTTTATTTATGTGGGGACTAGGGATTAAACCCAGGGCCTTGAGTGTGCTAAGTGTTCACTCTATCACTCACTCTGACTATGTACTCAGCCGCCAGATCTATCATTTATTGACACTTAGCTTGTACCAGAGTGTGGTGGTGTACACCTATAATCCTAGCATTTGGGAGGCTGAGGCAGGAGGACCACAAATTTAAGACCTTGTCTTAAAGACAAAAATAAAAAGATGAATAATATGTAGTAGGCATTATGCCAAGTACCTCTCAGAAATGAAGTATTTTTTAAAAACATCTCTGTGTGGTAGGCGTTCTTTTGTTCTGTTTTTCCTGAGGAAAACCTAAGATAAAAGATAAAAAAGAAGAACTGCTCAGGAACCAGAAGGAACAGGATTGTACTCTGGGAAGTATTGTTCCCAGGGTCTTAACATTGTACATTTCTGCCTCATAACTTTGGGTACTGAATATTAAAATTGTATTTTCTGGGCCTGAAGACATGACTCAGAGATTAAGAGCAGAGACCTAGGTTGGATTCCCAGCACCCATATGGCAGCTCACAACAGTTAGGAACTCTAGTTCCAAAAGATCTAATGCCCTCTTCTGGCCTTCTAGGTGTACATGCAGGATTCTGTTGCAGGTGGTACATTGGTGTTGTCTGTGTGAACAGATCCCTGCTGGAGTTACAGACAGTTGTGAGCTGCCATGTGGGTGCTGGGAATCGAACCTGGTCCTTTGGAAGAGCAGCCAGTGCTCTCAACCGCTGAGCCTTCTCCTCAGCCCCAATAAATAAATATTTTAAATAAGAATTTATTTTCTATTTTTAAAAGTAGAAGGGGAAAAAAAGATGCCCGAACTTTCTGAAACCTGTAATCACATATCTAGTGTATCTTTTGAGAGGGTCACCAAGGAATCAGCCAGGTCAGGCTGGCCGTAAGACAGAAATGGGTTTAGTTACGATACGTCAGTGTCACAGCCTGAGAAGACGGTGGGAAAGGAGCTCCCGAGGGAGAGAACTTCACCTGAACAGAACCAGGAAGCTGCCTGTGGAGAGAGAAGCTTAGTCTCCTGAGTGCCGGTTAGAGAGGAATTGGCTATCCTGAGTGCCGGTTAGAGAGGAATTGGCTATTCTCCTGAGTGCCGGTTAGAGAGGAATTGGCTATTCTCCTGAGTGCCGGTTAGAGAGGAATTGGCTATTCTCCTGAGTACCGGTTAGAGAGGAATTGGCTACTTTTGGGTTGACCATTCAGGGCCCCTCTCCTGCTTTGACTCCTCCTCTCACAAGACTCAAGCATGCATTGCTCATGCATTTAACAAACTCCTACTGCTCATCCGATACATCCAGCACCGAACATGCGCTGTGCATGTGAGTAAGAGCTGTCTGGCACACAATTTCAACAGCCAAGAAGCTTAGGTCTAGTAAGTGGGCAACACAAAGGGACACAGGGCGGGGACTTCCAGCTCAGCATGGGCCAAATAGGTCCAAGCAGGGCAGTGTTAGAAAAGCTACTGTCAACTGCCTACTGCTTAGCTCTGTGATGGTGATGATGATGATGATGATGGTGATGATGGTGATAATGGTGATGGTGGTGGTGGTGGTGGTGATAATGATGGTGATGATGATGATGATGGTGGTGGTGATGGTGATGATGGTGGTGGTGGTGGTGGTGGTGGTGGTGATAATGACTGCTACTACTGCTACTATTGATGTTTGCTAGGCAAGCTATACTCTCCTAACAAACTCTGGTAGATGGGGTTTATGGGTCCATTTCCATGTGGCTCCTTGTTGTCATCCCTTTCAATGGAGACTGTTTGGTTTGCTACATGGATGTCCCTTGCAGTATGCTGCCTCAGGAGCTGATTCAGGTTGCCCCTCAGTCTGGATGTGATTATAGACTCTCAGATAACTCATTCTCACTAAATAAGGTTTGTAGCTCATCGTGAAACAGGAAAAGAAGCTTTGACATCTTCCAGAATGAGCAGGCCTAAGAGCTGTACTCAGCAGTAGAGTATATATTTAGCATGTTGGAAGCCTTGGGTTCATTCCCTGCCACTCCATCACTCCAAAAAAAAAAAAAAAAAAAAAAAAGGAAAGAAAAGGAGGGCACGAGGGGCCGGGGACGCAGTTCAGTTGGTAGACTGCCTGCTAACATGCATGAAGCCCTGGGTTCAATCTCTAGTACCTCATACATCACACATAGTGGTGTACATCTGTAATCCCAGCACTTGGGAAGTAGAGGCAGGAGGACCATTTCCAGACTCCTTGGTATAGAATTGCTTTCATCCCCATTTTATGGATAAGCAAACAGAGACTTTTGATTAACTAACTTCTCAAAAATGTGGAATCTCTTGCTGTCTAGGATGTTATAGAGGGTCTGACTGGTACCCCTGGTGAGCATTGCCTTCTCCCTTTCCAAAGAAAGCACTGGTAAATATGGCTGAGATAGCTGGATTGAGGGAACTGAGATGTAAATGGTGAGATTTTGGTTAACCTATCAAAAGATTCTCTGAAGCCAGATGTGGAGGCACACGCCTTTAATACCAGCACTTGTGAGGCAGAGGCAGGCAGATCTCTGAGTTCGAGGCCAGCTGGTCCACACAGCGAATTCCAAGTCAATCAAAGCTGTCTCAAAAAAAAAAAAAAAAAAAAAAAAAAAAAAAAAAAAAAAAAAAAAAAAGAAGCAGCTTCTATAAGCGTCTTAGCACGGGTCCCAAGAATGATGGCTTTATGAGCGATCATGAACACCTGAGGCAGAAGTGCATAAGGTGGAAGGGCTATTGCCTGACCCCTGGGGGCCAGGAGAGCTGCAGTCTCCACCCTCCGCCATTTGCTTCCTTTCTTTGCTCTCCATTCTTTTATGCAAAAAGGGTTAAAAGCTGCCCTTTATGATCATGGCCAAGACTTGAGTGAAAAGACAGAATTCCATCCCTGGGGATTCCAGAGGGGAAGCAGTCGTCCAGAAGCCTGCCTTTTGGAGTATAATGTGTCTGCTTCCTGTATGAATGCCCAAGTCAAAAGTTTGTCTGACTGGTGGCTGCCTGAACGTCGCCACAGCTCTGACTCTGACGTGCAGGAAGTTGTGTGTCTTTAGCTACCTGCAACTCGGTGGCCGACTGATGGAAGACTGTGTTCATGTACAAGGATGTCAGAACTCACGCTGTCCTTCAGCCAAATGCGGAGGCTGGGGAAAAGGCTGGTGAATTCTCTTTGCTTTCTGTACTCTCTTTTTAAAAAATATTTATTTTCATTTTATGTGTATGAATATTTTGCCTGTCTGTGCACCCTGTGTGCAGTGCCCAAGAAGGTCAGGAGAGGCACCGGATCCCCTGGAACTGGGCTACATACAGGTGTGAGCCACGTGGGTGCTGGGAATCGAACCCAGACTTCTGGAAGAGCAGCCGGCGTTTTTAACTGCTGAACCATCTCTGTACTTGTTTCCCTTGCATGGTTGCCAGGAAACTGCTCATCTTGCTCTCCCATCCCTGGTATTCAGCAATTCCCCAATCAAGGCCTTTTGGGGAAATGTGGTCCCCATCTGCATACCTCCAATCTCCCCGTATCTGCTTAGTGATCATTTTCAATGTGCCATGGCTAAAACTTCGTCTATTCCACATGTATTTTTATGTCTAATTCTGGCTTTTATTTTATCTTTCTCTCTTCTGTACCATATTAAGACATGAGGCTAAGCCTGGCAGTGCAGCCTGTTAATCCCAGCTACTTGAGATGCCCAAGCAGAAGGCTTTCAAGTTTAAGGCCTGCCTGGCCTACAGAATAAATTCCAGGCCAGCAACTTAATGAAACCCTGAACCTTGTATCAAAATAAAAAGTAAAAAGAGGTCTGGGATGTGGCTTAGCGGGTTTGATCCCAGTCCTGCTCAAGAGGAGGGGGAGGGGGAATTGCGCAATGTTATGCACCTGATTGGTGGATTCCAAGGTTTGCTTGTCTGTTCCAAATCTAACATTTTTCCCATTTTGTGTCCCATTTTGTCCCTTCTTCCTCTTTGTCCTTCTTCCTGGATCTCCCTCCAGGTCTGTCTCTGTTACTGTATGACTCTACAGCGTTTCTCCACCTCTATTGACTTGTGGGCCAGCTAGTGGGGACAGGGAGCATCCTGTGCACTGCTGGGATGCTTAACTGCATCCCTGGCTTCTACTGCATCCCCAGCTGCCTGGAGGACCACTAGTCTACTGAAGGGCAAATCGACTCCTCTACTCCTGTTGACACCTACTAGTGAAGCCTTATGTTCTTCCTGCAGCTTCTCCACGAAGGGGAGTTGTGTGCCAGGGATATCCTTGCATGGAATATTCCATGCTGCCCAATCTAGCCAGGGTTCCCTAAAGGAGGGCTCGTACTGTGCTGAGAGTCACTATTCCTGAGGCTCTGTTGCCTAAGGTCTTAGTGAGCGATGCCCTCACTCCTTAGTTCTCTAGGAATGGAAAGGAGCAGGCTAGAGCCCTGGGCAATTGGATCTTTGAGTTTCTCTGGGGAAGAACCCTCTGGACTGGGGTGTTGGGCTTGAAGTGAGGCCTTCTCATGAGGTATGCAAAGCTGTTACCCGTCCTGAAAGGACCCCGCTTGTCTTCTGCAGGGAATTCTGCATCTTCCCTGGGGTAGTTAGATCCCTTACAGTAGACAGTCGAGGGAAGGCCAGGCCTCAGTGGAGAGCCTGCTAGGAGTCTGAGGTCCCTCACTCCGGAAATATACATTTTGCCTATAGCTCGGAGGCTCACAGATGCCAAAGGCCAATTGGCCATCCATGTGTTCATCCATCCATTGCAGGTTAGGAAGCTCGGCCTCAGCCTCAGGCCTTCAGGAGAGAAGTGGGAAGACTTGGGGCAGAGCGGTGAAGAGTACAGGAACAGGGTGGGGATGGGAAGCTGACTCCTTCCCTGGTCCAGCCCAGCCCGAAGGCTGGACCCAGCTAATGGGAGGAAGAGAAGAGAGCTAGAAAAGGGATGAGCAAGAAGGCCGGCCCCTTCCTTCCAGCTGCAGCAGCCCAGCGGCTTAGATGAATAATCTGAGGGGGGAGAGTGACCCTGGAAGAACCCTTTGTTCCAGCTGAGACTGGAGCAGGGGCACTGAGCCATTCACACGCCATCCCAGGGCATCCTGCTGGGTACTCTGGGGAGGGGGCACAGCAGCCAGTCATGGGACTTGGCCAGGCAGATAGCTTGATGCTCAATAGGGAAGCCCAGCTGCATGCTGCTGAGGCTGGGGGAGGGGCTGCGTCCGACCGCCTTCCTCCAGGCTGTGGTCTGTCTCACAGACAGGAAGGCACTGACGGGGCCCAGTTGGCTCTGTCCTGAGGTGGCTTGATCTTGTCACCCTCCTCAAAAGCAAAATCTGACGGTAGGGCTCACAAACTTCTTCTTACCTCCCCATGTAGATTCCTTGACGTTAAGAGGCTCCAGGGTTCTGGTGTCGTTATTATCACTTGCCCTCAGTGCTTGGGGTTCAAGATGGGGGCAGATGTATCCATTTCAGAAGGAAGCCTACTGTGGAGGCATCTTAGTAGCAGGTCATCTGTCCCCTGCTCCCCTTCTAAGCACAGCATCCCTTGGTGGCTTTGTCTCCTGGCCTTCAGAGATGTTATATAAAGAACCGGGCTGTCTATGAACCCAAGTCTCGAGGTATCTTTGGGACCATGTCTGCCCTGGCAGAAAGCACAATTACATTTTCCTCACATCTCCCTTACACTGTCCCTGTGGCTCTATGCGTGACAATGCCCACCGACTAGGCTCCTCTCCTCCCCACCCCTATAGGCATTGGGAGGACAGGAGTCGAGGCCCTCTACTTCCTCTTCTTTCTGCCCAGGCCTAGCCAGCAACCTGGAGTGTGCCTGTGGTCGGAGCCACTTCACGTGTGCAGTGAGTGCCCTCGGCGAGTGTACCTGCATCCCCGCCCAGTGGCAGTGTGACGGAGACAATGACTGCGGGGACCACAGCGACGAGGACGGGTGTAGTAAGTAGCAGCCAGGGCTAGTGGAGGCGGAGAAAGACGGACCAAGGAGTGCTCTGTGCCCACCGGTGTCCAACTTAAGGTTGGGGTCTTGCAAGTGTGACAGATGTGGAGAGAGACATGGCCCCTTCACATGCACACCTTTAACCGTCTGTTTTTCTATTGGGTGGTTCATGCCTACAATCCCAGTAAAATACACTTTGAAAAATTGGTAAATGGATAAAGGATGTGCACTGTGGTTTATGCCTTTAATCCTAGTACTTGGGAGGCAGAGGCAGGCAAATCTCTGAGTTTGAGGTCATCTTGGTCTACAAAGTGAGTTTTTGGACAGCCAGGGCTATACATAGAAACCCTATCTCAAAGAAAGAAAGAGACAGAGAGAGAGAAAGAAAGAAAGAAAGAAGAGAGAGAAGAGAGAGAAAGAGAAGAGAGAAAGAAAGGGAAAAAAGTTGGAAAAGGTATAAAAGAAAATATTCTTGAAGCCACAAAGAGTCTTTAAATAACTCTTCTTGTATTTGTGAATTCTGTATGTATGCTGCATGCATACATTTAAATTTTATATGGAATACATAGATGCAGATTATTTTCTTTTTTCTTATTTCAGTGTTCTGTATAATCACAAATGTTAAATAAGATAAGCCTTATAAGAAACTTTATCGTTGGGAGTAGTGGTGAGATCACTTAGCAGGTAAGGGTGCTTGCCACCGAGCCGAGGACTTGGTTTGGTTTCTAGGACTCACATGGTAGACAGAGAAAACCAACTCTAGAAAATTATTCTCTGATCTCTCGTGAGCACTGTGGCTCCTGAGCCCTCTCCCGCAATAATAATAAATCTTCAAAAATAGGGTAGAAAGCTATTGAAGAAGACCCCTGATGTTGACCCACATGCATATATCTGCCTGAATGAGTATATATGGACCACACGCACATAAGTGACTGGCTGAGGCTGTGGACCAACAGCAGGGCTACCTGCCTTGCATGCATGAGGTTCTAGATTCAACCCTCTCCCCACACTGGGGAAGAGAAAGCCTTGCATTCTATTTAAATTTGCCGTTCTTCCAGCATAGTCACGGACAGACAATGGGCCAGGATGTCCTGTCTTGGATATATATAAATCTCACTGTTAAGCCAGTTGTCTGGGTTTAGGGGTACATGTCTGGCCTGTAGCATCTATGTCTGATGGTGACTAATTAGTCTAATGGGAACGAAGCTACAACCTGGACCTCATTAACCCTAACCAGCTCAGCTAATTGTGATAATGATAAATGCTTCCCTTTCATGTATCACTTTCATATACATTATCTCAAAAGACCTCTGTGAGTTGAGTGCAATTATCCCCTTGTATAGTCAGAGGAACCACTGTTCAGAGAATGCGGTGGCTTACTCATCATAATGACTTCTAGAAGTGGGACCCAGATGTGTCAATCATCCTCTAGTGAGAGGGAAGGAGGGGAAAGTGCCCTGCCTGGCAGGGTCTCATGTAGTTCAGGCTGGCCTCACACTTGATATGTAGCTGAGGACCTTGAGCTTCTGATCCTCCTGCCTCTACCTCCCAAGTGTTGGAATTGCATGCGTTCGCCTCCACCCCTAGCTTTATGAGGGGCTGATGATCAAACCCAGGGCTTCGTGCATGCTAGGCTGCACTCTACCGACTGTTAGAACCACACCCTGCTTTTCTCTCTTGCCCGAGTTTTTCACACTGCTTACGTGTCTTAGCAGAGAGGTTTTCTTAGTTGCCGTTTCGTAGGGCCTTTATCTGCTGGGGGGCAGGGGTAGGAGGGGAGACAGGGGAGTCAGGCTGCTGGGCAAGGATTTCCGGCTGGTGTAGCCTGCCTGCCTGGCTCACTTTTGTCATCTCTTGGACCCAGTGCTGCCTACCTGTTCCCCTCTGGACTTCCACTGTGACAACGGCAAGTGTATCCGCCGCTCCTGGGTGTGCGACGGAGACAATGACTGTGAAGATGACTCTGACGAGCAGGACTGTCGTGAGTGTTGGAGGGCTCTGTGGGGAAAGGATTTTCTGTCAGAAAACGATGCCCCCGGCCCACATGAGCCCTCGGGTCTTCAACTTTTATTCTGACCTTCTCCCGCCTCTCTTGGTCAGCTAAGCCCACACGACATGGTCACCTCCCCTGGGGGCAGCACCGGGGCTGTTGACGGCCCCAGAAGGCTTCACTGAGGGGCTGGCAGGCACTGTGCTCTCTGTCCACAGCAGCCTGATTCATCTGTGTCCACAGCCCCCCGGGAGTGTGAGGAGGATGAGTTCCCCTGCCAGAACGGCTACTGCATCCGGAGTCTGTGGCACTGTGATGGAGACAACGACTGTGGTGACAACAGTGACGAGCAGTGTGGTGAGTGGCGTGGCGCTCTGGGAGCAGGACGACGGGGGTCCAGCGTGGGAGTGGCTACGGGCTCACCTGAAACTGCTCCAGGGGTTTGGTGCCGCCGCCCCGAAGAAGGCGGCAGGAGGGCAGAGCGGTCTCTACTGTCAGGAATATGGACCGCTCCTAACCACCAAAGGCAAGAGAAGAGTCTAGGGGACTCCTGTCTCATTGCATCCCTAGACATGCGCAAGTGCTCAGACAAGGAATTCCGCTGCAGTGATGGGAGCTGCATTGCTGAACATTGGTACTGCGACGGAGACACGGACTGCAAGGACGGCTCCGACGAGGAGAGCTGCCGTGAGTGGTCCTCCCCTGGAGGTTGCTGGGCTGGGACGATGAGTGAGGGCCCGTCTCCTGGGTAAGGGCTGGCTGAGAGGGTTGTGTGCAGCAGGTAAGGGAGTGAGCATGTGTCCTACAGGAGCATGCTGGGGTGTTGGGGGTGTGGCTTACACAGGTACTTGCTTAGCATGCGTGAAGCCCTGGGTTCTGTCCTCAGCACTGTGCAAACCAGGAAGGCATAGTATTATACGTAATCCTAACAGGCAGGAGGCCAAGGCAGAAGGATCAAGATGTCAAGGTTGTATTTGTTTGGGACCAGACTGAGATCCATGAGCCCTGAGCGAGGGTAGCAGCAGTTATGGAGGGTTGGCTTTCTCTGGTCCACCAGCATGTGAACGTCTGTGGGACCATCCCAAATGGAACCCACCCACTTGCCAAGTATTTAAGACAGACACCTTGCCCGTGCCGCTTGTCCCTGTGAAAAGTCAGGCCCCTGTCCCCAGTCACCGGGGCCTGAGGGCTGCTCTCCCTTCCAGCCTCAGCAGTTCCCTCTCCTCCTTGCAATCTGGAGGAGTTCCAGTGTGCCTATGGCCGCTGCATCCTCGACATCTACCACTGCGACGGAGATGATGACTGCGGAGACTGGTCGGACGAGTCTGACTGCTGTGAGTGCTCTGGCCAGCCGGGAGGAGGGGCAGCCAGCCTGGAGGAGCTCCTCCGATGGCAGGGCACAGGTGCCAGCTGGGGCAGGCGCTTCGGGGAGTCGTGTCTGGATTCCAAGGTCTCTCTGGGGAGGAGCTGGAGTGTTGGGAGGGGCAGGAGATGGGACTTTCTGCTCTACCATGAGGCACTGTGTGCACAGGCTGCTTAGAGACAGAAGATCTTTGTTCCCCCAGCTTCCCACCAGCCCTGCCGCGCTGGGGAATTCATGTGTGACAGTGGCCTGTGCATCAACGCAGGCTGGCGCTGTGATGGTGACGCAGACTGCGATGACCAGTCTGATGAACGCAACTGCAGTGAGTCGAGGGTAGCATCCAAGGCGGTGGGGAACTGAGGAGAAGGGTTTGGGGGCCAGCGGAGCATGAGGACGTATTAAACAGCTGGACAGCTGTGTAGATGGTACACTGCACAGAGGCAATCTCTTCAAAGGGGTACCAGGCGCCTTGTAGTCTGTGGATTTATAGACACATCGTGGCAGTTTTCCAGCAGGTGACAGGAAGGCGCTCTGAGCAAGGGCCACCTGATTCATAAGAATATAGCCTGTGAGCCGGGCGGTGGTGGCGCACGCCTTTAGTCCCAGCACTTGGGAGGCAGAGGCAGGCGGATCTCTGTGAGTTCGAGGCCAGCCTGGTCTACAGAGCGAGATCCAGGAAAGGCGCAAAGCTACACAGAGAAACCCTGTCTCGAGAAACCAAAACAAAGATTATAACCTGTGACACCACTCTCAGGAAGGGGGGCTGTGTGCTTAGGGTGGCAGAGCAGCGTGTCAGCCTGAGGTGGGGGGCCAGCCCTTCATCAGGCTTTTGCTTTGTCCAGCCACCTCCATGTGCACAGCCGAACAGTTTCGCTGTCGGTCAGGCCGCTGTGTCCGTCTGTCCTGGCGCTGTGATGGGGAGGATGACTGTGCGGACAACAGTGATGAAGAAAACTGTGAGAACACAGGTAGAGTCTCCCAGGGGTGCCCCAGGCCCCTCTCCCCACGTCGGGAGTGGGAGGCCGAGGGAAAAGAGAGCATGGCCACCGCTTCTCAGCTGGCCAGAAATCGTGTTTCATTCCTTCTCCAAGGCCTGGACGTTCCCGGCCGTGCCCCGGGAGCAGGCTCAGATGCAGGGGCAGGGGAGGCAGCTCAGGGAGTAAGAGCACTTGCTGGGCAAGCACGAGAACCCAAGTTCAAATCCTCAGTACCCACGTGAAAAGTTGGCCGTGGCTGTGAGTGCCTGTGACACCAATACTGGGAGACAGAGAGAGTCAGATTCTGGAAGCTCACTAGCCAGCCAGCCGAGCCGAAGTGACCAGCTTCTGATTCACCGAGAAACCTTGTCTCAAGGCAGTAAGGTGGAAGTTATCAGGTGTCTTCCTCTGGCCTCTGCTTGCACCTACGTGGGCACGCATGCACCGTAAACACATGCATACACATGCACCACAACCAGACACGCACACACAGCACATCGCACACGTGCACACACATGCACACACACGCACACGTACAGCCCAGGTGCACTGTTGACCTGTGCCCACGTCCTGAAACACAAAGTCAGGGCTGTGAGTCTTAGCAGCTGCTCGGGTCCTCCCTTTCCCGCCGCCCTTGGGAGGAAGGGCTGCTCTCCAGCCAGCGGCCCTTGCGTCTGCTCCCCCTCTGCGGGAAGGCCTGGCAGGCAGTCTCTGTGTCTACGCCCTCAGCCCACTACACCTGGTTCTGCGTATGAAGGTACGCTCTCTCCCTCTGTCCCTGTCACTCACCCACTGTGGAATCTCAGGGAGAAAACAAACTCTCGGACGACACTCAAGCAGCCTTGTCTGAGCTGTTTCCTGCCTTGGACCCCACCCCTCCCACCTGCCTCTCATCTGACCCCTGTTTACCCTGGGAAACCACAGGCTCCCGTCCCTGGTGGACTCAGGCCGTGCCCTCCTGTGACCCGACGCTCCCGTCCTCCCTCTCTTTCTAGGAAGCCCCCAGTGTGCCTCTGACCAGTTCCTGTGTTGGAACGGGCGCTGTATTGGGCAGAGAAAGCTGTGCAATGGGGTCAATGACTGCGGGGACAGCAGTGACGAAGGCCCGCAGCAGAACTGCCGTGAGTGTCTCTAGTGTACGGGCCGGGCCCGTGGTTTGCGGCCGCACCCCACCCGTAGGGTTCAAAGGGAGGCCTCCCTTGTGACTCGCACAGTTTTCGGGAGCTGTTCTTCGTGGTCCAGGTGGCATGCCAAATTGGCTGGACGGGGGGGTGGATTCTGGGCTCAACTCCCAACTCTGGCTTGGCTGGCACAGGGCCCCGGACGGGTGAGGAGAACTGCAATGTTAACAACGGTGGCTGTGCCCAGAAGTGCCAGATGGTGCGAGGGGCAGTGCAGTGTACCTGCCACACGGGCTACCGGCTCACAGAGGACGGGAGAACGTGCCAGGGTGAGCTGAGGCCTGCGCCGCTGGGGGAGAGTCAGGATGCTGAGCGGGAGCAACCTATAGGAAGCTGTGTGACCTAGCCGCTGTGACATCATTCCTTCACTGCACTAACTCAGGAAAGTGGGGATCGTTTCTCCCATTCTGCAGATGGGGGAAACTGAAGGGCAGAGAGTGTGAGTAACTGACCCAAGGCCACGCAGCTAGTAAGCAGCAGAAGTGGGATGTGGAGTCAGGTCTGCCTGACCTCAAAGCCCCGAACTGCTTGTTACACAGCTTCCCACCAGGCTGAGGCAGTAGATGGGGATATGGGGATGTGACTGAGGAGTGAATCGGAGCGGGAGGATGGCCGGAGGCAGGCCCCCTGACCCTGCCTGGTATCCACAGATGTGAATGAATGTGCTGAGGAAGGCTACTGCAGCCAGGGCTGTACCAACAGTGAGGGAGCTTTCCAGTGCTGGTGTGAAGCCGGTTATGAGCTACGGCCTGACCGGCGCAGCTGCAAGGCTCTGGGTAAGGAGAGTCGGCACTTGGCTGGGTGGGCTGAGGACTAAAGAGAGGAATGCCAGGTGCTCTGGAGCTGAGGGATTTCCTAAGAAGTACAGAGATTTATGTCGGCCAGTTGCAATCCGGGCCCCAAGCAAAAGGCGATTGGGTTGGGATTGGAGAGGATTCTGCTTTTCTAGTTCAGATGCCCACAGCTTGAGACATACTCCAGAGGGCAAAGCGCCCCTGCTGCCAGCTGAGGGCCTGAGGGTGCATGCTGTTGGGTATCTGGTAGCTTGAAGCCCAGTGGGCTTTTGTTTCTATGCTGTGTCCAGGGCCAGAACCCGTGCTACTGTTTGCCAATCGTATCGACATCCGGCAGGTGCTCCCGCACCGCTCTGAATACACACTGCTACTCAACAACCTGGAGAACGCCATTGCCCTTGACTTTCATCACCGGCGGGAGCTGGTCTTCTGGTCTGATGTCACCCTGGATCGCATCCTCCGTGCCAACCTTAATGGCAGCAATGTGGAGGAGGTTGTGTCTACTGGGCTAGAGAGCCCAGGTAGGAAAACAAGGCCCTGAGTGGAGAGCCAGGGAGACGATGTGTGAAGAAGCAGTGGAGCCGGGTGGTGGTGGCGCATGCCTTTAGTCCCAGCACTTGGGAGGCAGAGCCAGGCGGATCTCTGTGAGTTCGAGGCCAGCCTGGGCTACAGAGGGAGATCCAGGACAGGCACCAAAACTACATAGAGAAACCCTGTCTCGGAAAAAAAAAAACCAAAAAAACAAAAATCAGTGGAAAGGAAGGAACAGGCTCATGTTACAAATTGCATGGTGCAGAATGTCTCTCCCAGTGTAATCTGGGTGGAACCCTGACACAGAAAACAACTGTAGAGCTGAAGATGTTGTTTAGTTGATGGAGTGCTTGCCTAGCATGAATACATAAGGCCCTGGGTTTGATCCCCCAGCACTGCATAAACCAGACCTGCTGATGCCTGTGATCCTAACACTGAAGAGGTAGAAACAGAAAGATCAGAAGTCTAAGGTCATTCCTAACTATGTGTCCAGTTTGAGGAGAGGCTAGGATACATGAAACCCTGCCCCCCATCTCAACAAACAAAAGGCAACAGCTAATCTGGTGACCTCAGACCTACAAGCAGGTTAAGTGACTTAGAAGTTGGTATGCAGGGCTGGAGTTAAGAAAGGCACTGAATTCTGTCCCCAGCACCAGCCCCAATAAGGGAGGGGGGAAAGGAGGCAGAGAGGGAGGATGGATCAGGTACCTAGGATCTGTTATCCAACCAGGCTGTGATGGCGCACTCCTGAGGTAAAGGCAGGGGTATCAGGAGTTCAAGGTCATCCTCAGACCATGGCCAGTTGCTTGAGTCCATTTCCATTTCATGGAGATTGTAGTACCCAGCTCACACACCTGTGATGGTTAAATGAACTGACGCATGTAAAATAGTTACCACAAGGTCCGGGCCCCAGAAATGGCTTCTTGGAAGAGTTTGCTCTTGTCTCTAGGACCCAGAACTGCCTAGGGTGAATCCCTGACGCTTTCCCACTGGCTCTTCTCCCTAGGGGGCCTGGCTGTGGATTGGGTCCACGACAAGCTCTACTGGACTGACTCTGGGACATCGAGGATTGAGGTAGCTAACCTGGATGGGGCCCACCGGAAGGTGCTGCTGTGGCAGAACCTGGAGAAGCCCAGGGCCATTGCCCTGCACCCCATGGAGGGGTGAGTAGGTGTCTCGAGTTTCCAAGTCCCTCCAGCAACAGTAGGGATTGCTGTCAGGCCTCCCGGGCCAGATTTTGTGGGTCATCCTCAGGGATGCTGATGACTGGGTGCTGTCCCCAGATGCCTCTATGTCACGGCTCTGTAGTAAGTGGCTGTGTAGCCTCGGGTGAGTCAATCTCTTCATGCTCCCTTCCTTGATTTCTTAATCAGCACATATAAAACAAGCTCTATAAATATATGTGTTTGGGAAGTGACAGCAGAAGGATCAGGAATTCAAGGTCACCTTCAGCTACACAGCTGGAGATCAGCCTGGGCTATGTGAAACTCTGATCTAAATAAATAAACAAACGTAACTGCTTTTATAGATGTTCTAAGGCTAAATAGTGGAGCACTGTAAATGGAATAAAATATACAAATTAGGTCAGTTTGAACTGTTTAGGGTTTTTTATTAGCCCATAGAGTGGAGCTAATTAAAAATTATTATTAATTTAAAGCAGTTAGTAGTTGGGCTAATTAATATCATTAGTTTGAAATAGTTTTAAGAATTAATAGACAAGTCTCCTGCATTGAAGTCTCTTGCAATGGAAATTCTTAGCCTCTGGCTTGTATACATTCCATGCCACCAATTGAAGGGATGACTTGTAAGATCCTGCAATTATATGTCAATTGTTTGAGAAATAAGGTGTGTGGGGGAGGGGGCATAAAATATACAAGGCAGCGAAAAAAGTGCGAGAACGAAGAGCATGCCTGTCTTCACTTAGACGTGGCACTCTAGGGTCGATTTCACAAGCCCTGGGATTGTCATCTGTTTTATTGACTGCTCTGTTTCTAGTGCCCACTGTGCCCTCTCCATAACAGACACTCAAAAAAAAAAAAATGTCTGATGAATAAACACCCTGTCTCAAGACATTTAAATCCAGATATTTAAAAAATTGTTCTGTGGAGCTGGTGATAGAGCTCGGTGGTAGGACAGGTTGCCTAGCATTCGGCGCTAGGTTTCATTCTCTGGGTCCAGTCTTCAAACGGGGGTGGGGGGGGAGTGAGAGGAAATCATTTTAAATAGATGGATACATAGACAGACAGACAGACAGATAGACAAAAGCACCTTTCAAAGCTGAGCACGGTGGCACACGCCTTTAATCCCAGGACTCAGTGAAGCAGGTGGATCTCTGAATTCGAGGCCAGCTTGGTCTCTACAGTGAGTGTCAGGCCAGCCAAAGCAGCACAGTGAGACCTTGTCTCAAAAATAAGTCAACAAACAAATAAGTAAAATGCCTTTCAGGCAGACCGGTGGAACCCAGTGTGTGAAACTCTCTGGTTATCAGCCTAGTTAATGCTCATCTGTTCTCTACTGCCCACCTCTTAATTTCCTTTCTTCCTAGAACCATTTACTGGACAGATTGGGGCAACACTCCCCGCATTGAGGCCTCCAGCATGGACGGCTCTGCACGCCGCATCATTGCTGACACTCATCTCTTCTGGCCCAATGGCCTTACCATCGACTATGCTGGACGCCGTATGTACTGGGTGGATGCTAAACACCACGTCATCGAGAGGGCCAATCTAGATGGGAGTCACCGCAAGGCTGTCATTAGCCAGGGTGAGGTCTTTGATCTGCTCTCTTTCATCTCTCTACTCCTTCCCCAATCCTGCCCCCAGGAGCCTTGGCAGAGGGTGAGATTTGTGTAGCTGCCAGGTCTGGGCTCAAGGGCCATGGCAGGCCATGTCTGGACTAAGGTCTTTTTGGACTGTCTCCAGGCCTCCCACATCCCTTTGCCATCACAGTTTTTGAAGACAGCTTGTATTGGACAGACTGGCACACCAAGAGCATCAATAGTGCCAACAAGTTTACTGGGAAGAACCAGGAGATCATCCGTAACAAGCTGCACTTCCCCATGGATATTCATACCTTACACCCTCAGCGCCAACCTGCAGGTAAAAAAAAAAAAAAAAAAAAAAAAAAAAAAAAAAAAACTCATTAAGTGAGCTAAATTTGTCACCAGTGACGTGATTGCTGGTGCCTCTTGAGAATCTTCCTTTCACTTGTCATAGATACTATTAATTCTGGGCAATGAAGTCCAGAACTGGCATTAATTCTGGGCAGTGAAGTCCAGAACTGGCATTAACATGGACTAGTTGCTCCCTCTGCTGGACATTTCGGGCGGTACACCATCAGAGCTTTACTGTTTCCATATAATGCAAACATTTATAGGGCATCTCCTATGTGTCAGATACTAATTGTGCTTGCCTCCATAAGAGATGTCAAAATTAACCAGACAAGAGTTCTTCTTTGCAGAGAGCTCAGCCCTCCCTCCACCCCTTGGCCTGGGGTCTGCCTTTGTAAACCTTTAATCTCCCTGATCATCTTGCTCTGGGCTCTTTGAGCAGGGAAAAACCGTTGTGGGGACAACAATGGAGGCTGCACTCACCTGTGTCTACCCAGTGGCCAGAACTACACCTGTGCCTGCCCCACTGGCTTCCGCAAGATCAACAGCCACGCCTGTGCCCAGAGTAAGTGGGTTTGGGATGCCAGCCTCAGGGGAGGTGCCTTGTGGGGACAGTTAGGAGGAACCGTGACAGGAGCTGGAGCGATTACTTGTCCCAGGGGAGAGCCAGGCTCCTCCAGGAGCCCATGACAGCCTTTAGAGACTGAGGGCTTCTGTATCAAAGCTGAGGACCAAGAACCGGGCAGTAGTATGTGAAGGCTTAGCCTTCACTCAGTGTAGGAACACCTGCAACCGGGCTTGCCTTTCACGTCAGCAGGCAGGATGCCTTCTGTCTAGGTATAAAGAAGGTCCAGTTCTCCTAGGAAGTAGGACAATGATTTCCAACCTCTCCACCGTTAGCCTGACCCATAGAAGACTGTGTCGTTAGGACAGAGAAACAGGATTGGGATCCCAAATGATGTTCTGTGACCAACAAGTAAAAGATGATAGGATTCCCTGATTTCTCCCAGAATCTCTACTTTGGGTTCGTTTGAGCTCTGGCAAGGTTATTACCCTGCAAAGTCAACCCTAGAAACCTCAGCACACAGGTGACTTCTTCTAAGGCTAGTCCAGAGAGGAGTTGATCAGGCATACGGCACGACTAGCAAGGGACCAGAGACAATTCCTTTTGTATCATTACTGCTGTGTGATCCACTGGCTTTCTTAAATCTCTAAAATCAAATAGTTGGAGCTGAGGAGAAGAGCTCAGTTGGTGAAGTCCCTGCCATGTAAGCATGAGGTCCTGAGTTCAAATCCCAAGCACCCATGTAAAAGCCAGGTGTGGTGGTGTGTGTAACCCCAGAGCTGGGGGTCAGGGGGAGATAGGCAGATCCCTGAAGCTCACATGCCACCAAGTCTAGCCAATAGGTAAGGTTTGGGTTCAATGAGAGACCTTGTCTCAAAAATAAATAAATAGTAAGGTGAAGAGCTGTAAAAGGACATGCCCAACTTCCACATGTACGCATGTTCACACATGTCCATATACAATTTCACACACATACAGACATACACACAGGCAAAAATCAGATTCTCGGGGGACCCTTTCCAGAGAGTGATTAGGGAAAACATTCAGAGGTTTCATTCAGATACATACTGGAAACTAGTTCCATACATCGTATTTTCCCTGTACATTTGTTTTGTTTCTTCTTCTTCTTCTTCTTCTTCTTCTTCTTCTTCTTCTTCTTCTTCTTCTTCTTCTTCTTCTCCTCCTCCTCCTCCTCCTCCTCCTCCTCCTCCTCTCCTCCTCCTCCTCCTCCTCCTCCTCCTTCTTCTTGGTGGTTTTGTTTTGTTGTTTTTTTGAGACAGGGTTTCTCTGTGTAGTCCTGGCTGTCCTAGAACTCACTCTGTAGACCAGGCTGGCCTCAAATTCACAGAGATCCACCTGCCTCTGCTCTGGAGTACTGGGATTAAAGGTGTGCACCACCACCTGCTTTCCCATACATTCTTTTGTGCCCGGCTGCTCCTGTTATTTTAGTGAGATGCAAGATGCTTCCAGGCACTTCCTCCCGAAGATTTACCAAAGCTTGGAAGAGGGATTTGGTGAAGTTAGGCAAAAAGTGCCTTTCTGAGTAGGGAAATACATAGTTAGATTTCCATGTCTGTGGATTTAGCCAACTGTGGATGGAAATTCTAAAACTCTGTACTGAAGATGTACCACCATTTATTTATGTTTGTGTCCATGTTCTGGTGTGTGCATGAGGTCAGAGGACAACTTGTGAGTTAGGTCTCTTCTACTGTGTGGGGCGCAGGTGTGGCGGCAAGTGAGCCATCCTGTCGGCCCTGTATCAACTGGCTTGGTCATTATTCTCTAAAGAATACACTGTAGGAGCTAGAGAGACGGCCCAGCAGTTAAGAGCACTGGCTGCTCTTTTGGAGGACCCAGGTTCAGTTCCCAGCACCCATGGTAGCTCACAACTGCCTGTAACTATGGTTCCAGGGGATCTGATGACTTTCTCTGGCCTCCAAGGGTACTAGGCACATACATGGCACATATATAGGCATGCAGACAAAACACCCCTACATATAAAATAAAAATTAAATTTAATGAAAGGCCTACACACATTTCAAAAAAGGAAGGATACAGTATAACAACTGTGTAAATGGGAGTCACATTGCATATTGAACCCCCAGTATCAAACAAACAAATATATTGCATTAGATATATATAGATTACAAGTAATCCAGAGATTATCTAGATTATATAGGATGTGCACGGGATGTTATATGAAAATACTACCTTATTTTAGATAAGGGCCTGAAGTTTGTGTGAATTGAGTATCTGCAGGGGTCTTTCAACCAATTCCCTGCACATACCAAAGGCTAATTATACTGGGAAAGTACAAGCCAGAAGAGGCCCAGAGGATGGAAAAGCTGCTGTGTAGAGCAGTGGCCAAAGCTCCCTCTGTGGACCAGGCTGGTACAGAACTGAGTCCCAGTTCTGGTACATAGCCATTGGACACTGGGCATGTTCCCTGATCTCTAGTAGCCTCCGATGCTCATCTGAACACAGGAGCGAGAATAATGTGTGCCACAGAGCACTGGTGTGAGGCCCTGAGCTTGTCTTTTTCCTTCTCATTAGCATACAAAGAATTAGGTTTTATTATGGCATTTAGCAAACAAAATCGGTTTTGTTGTTTGTCCTTTCCTCTTCTCCCCCATGCTCCTGTACGTGTGATCAAAACTCAGTGCATCACACACACACACACACACACACACACACACACACGCTATACTTCTCATGGTCTCCTTTCTGCTCTGGGGTCATAGGCCCTTTTGTCCTCCTTCTTTTCTCAACAGCATTCCCCCCTTCTTGTGATCTATCTAATTTCATAGACTATACCCACTTTCACACCCACCTATACATACATACATAGAAACATTAACAGTTAGGATCCACGTATGGGAGAGAATCATCTGGAGTATGGGTCACTTCACTTAATAATGTAATACTATCCAAGTCCATCCATTTTACTGCAAGGTTCATAATTTTATTTTTCTTTATGGCCGAGTAAAATTGCACTGTGCCTCTCCGAGACATTCAGCTTTTCTAAGCATAAAGCTCAGTGCCTGGCAAGGAGGGACCTTGGTGAGCAGTCATCATTGGCTACAACTGTGAAGAGACAGCAAATGGAAGAATCATTCTAGACAATACAATAAAAGCGGAAACTCTGGCCAGCTAGCATGTCTATAATTCCAGCACGCAGGAGGCTGAGGCAGGAAGATTGAGACTTGGAGAAAGCCTAAGCTACAGAGTAAGACCCTGTCTCAAGGAAACAAAAAAGCAGAAGACCTGAAATAGGATGAAAGTCTCAGAAGTAGGCTGGGAGTTGGCAGTGGCCCAGCCATGCGCTGGAAATGGTCAAGAGAAGTCAGAGGAGAGAATGATTCCAGCGAAGCTGGTGGACACTTAAGCAGTGGGGACGATCTGTTCCCATTGGACTCTAAAGTCTGATTCCACCAGGATGAGCTGAACTGTGCTTCAGGGCAGCCTGCAGTGTGAAGAGTAGGGGGCAAAGGGCAGCAGGTCCCAGGAAGTGTGATTGAGCCAGGTGTCACACAGGTGAGCATCTGTGTCTGTCACTGTTGCTGGATTTAGAGCATTAAAAGGAGCCCCCTCTCGGCCTTTGATCAGGTCTTGACAAGTTCCTGCTTTTTGCCCGAAGGATGGACATCCGTCGGATCAGCTTCGACACAGAGGACCTGTCCGACGATGTCATCCCACTGGCTGACGTGCGCAGTGCTGTGGCCCTGGACTGGGACTCCCGGGATGACCACGTGTACTGGACCGATGTCAGCACTGATACCATCAGCAGAGCCAAGTGGGATGGAACAGGACAGGAGGTAGGACCCAGCATGGATCCAGTCCCTCCGGGAGGGGACGTGTTTCCCGTTCCTTGCAGTTGGTGGAGTTTGGGTTCCAGAGGTGGTGCAGGAGTGCAGTGGATGATACAGCTTTGCTTCCTGCCCAGGTGGTAGTGGATACCAGTTTGGAAAGCCCTGCTGGCCTGGCAATTGATTGGGTCACGAACAAGCTCTACTGGACAGATGCAGGTATGTACAGGGAGCTGTGGCCTGGCTGTCCGGCATCTTCTGAGTATACATATGAGTCTTTAGCACTTATTATCCAAATTGCAACTTCTTCTGTGCTGAGGCATTTTGGATGATGAGCTTATGACCTGTGGTTTTTCCATTAATGTCCGGACAAAACAGACATTTTTCTATGAATCTTGGTGGGGGTAGGGACTTGGAGACAAAATGAATACCTTTAAACCAGTGCTTCTCAAAATGCGGTTTCTGGAACAAAAGCATCAGCATGTTCTGGGAAGTTGTGAGAAATTCAGATCCTGGACCCCAGACTTACTTAGAATCTTGATGAATTAATTGCAAGAATTCTAAAGGTTTATTTCTTTATGTGTATGTGTGTGCCTGAGTGTATGCATATATATCATATGTGTACAGGTGCCCATGGAGGCCAGAAGAGGGTGTCAGATCCCCTGGAACTGGAGTGACAGGCAGTTGTGAGTCACCCAATGTGGGTGCTGGGAATTGAACCTGGGTCCTCTGCAAGAGCAGCAGGCACTCTTAACCCCCCGAGACATCACTCCAGCCTCAGGAATCTGTATTTTTAACAAGCTCTTCTCATTCTTAGGTGCACTGAGATTTGAGAATCTTTGCCTTGAGTCATGAGACAGACTGGGTTTCCTAGGTTTAGAAAGTTGTGCTGGTCCAAGGAGAGAAACTAATCACTTCCTTGAATTTCTTAGTTTCCGTCACTAAATATCCACTGCATATTCACCACAAAGTCTTTGCTGAGCACTTACTACATACAAAGCTCTATGCTAGGCAGGGGTCGGGGAGAAGGCGTGAACAAGGCTGGAAATCTTTCCTTCCCCCTTATTCCTTGGTAGGTACAGACCGCATTGAAGTGGCGAACACAGACGGCAGCATGAGAACAGTGCTCATCTGGGAGAACCTTGATCGTCCCCGGGACATCGTGGTAGAGCCCATGGGCGGGTACGGACTGTCTCTTCTAAGCCCTGACTCCCCCCAAGAACTGGGTATGAGAGGGGAGTCTGGAGCCAGGCGGTGGTGGCACACGCCTTTAATCCCAGCACTCGGGAAGCAGAGGCAGGCGGATCTCTGTGAGTTCGGGGCCAGCCTGGTCTACAGAACGAGGTCCAGGACAGCCAGGACTGTTTCACAGAGAAACTCTGTCTCAAAAAACCAAAATAATAATAATAATAATAATAATAATAATAATAGTAATAGAAAAGAGGGGAGTCTGTAGATTAGGGAAATCCACATCTGTGGATGTGCTAAGGGCAGAGGAGGAAGTGAGATCCCTGTCTCCTCTCTGGCAAGGAAGCCTTTTAAATTTCAAATTTTCTTTAAAAAGTTTTTTTTGTTGTTGTTTGCTTATAAAAGTAATTTCATTATTAAAGAGTATTAAATTTGTAGAGAGTGAAATTCTTACCTCCCAGCACAATCATTGTGAACAGTTTAGGGTATGTCTTTCCAAAATATGTTTTACTCTAAATGCCTACAAATATTGGTGGTGGTGGCAGATTTGATTTTATAAAATGACATACTGTTTTGGAGCCAGGTAAGCGCCTGTCATGCCAGCATTTGGGAGGTAGAAGCAAGAGGATCAGGAACACAAGGTCATCCTTGACCACTTAGCAACTTCAAGACCAGCCTGGGCTGTAGGAGATCTTGTCTCAAAACCAAGTGTAGCTAGAGTTTTCCTGCCTTGCCACAGACCCAACCAAGTAAACACAGAGACTTATATTGCTTACAAACTGTATGGCTGTGGCAGGCTTCTTGCTAACTGTTCTTATAGCTTAAATTAATCAATTTCCATAAATCTATACCTTGCCACGTGACTCGTGGCTTACCAGCATCTTCACATGCTGCTTGTCATGGCTGCGGCTGGCAGTGACTCCTTCAGCCTTCCTGTTCTCTCTTTTCTCCTTTCTGTTAGTCCCGCCTATACTTCCTGCCTAGCCACTGGCCAATCAGTGTTTTATTTATTGACCAACCAGAGCAATTTGACATACAGACCATCCCACAGCAACCAAGCCAAACAAAAGTAAATCTTTGGAATGGTTTCTTTCTTCGGTTTTGCTATATATCTTGTATATACTCCTCATTTGAGTGTATAGTCCTGCCTTGCTCTTCTTCATAGTTACATGGAATTTTATTAAACTTGGGTGCCATAATCATGTAATACATGCAGTCAAGAAAACTTTTTTGCTGGGTGTGGTGGCACATCCGGAGTTCAGTCTCGGTCCCCTCTTTTGTCACTCCCAAGGTGGCCTCCTCTGCTATATACTCTTTAAGCCTTGGTCTCCCCTCTATCAAGACTCTCAAGTACCTTTTGAAAGTGATTGGAGATCTAAGGCCTTCAGGGACATCTGAGTCCAGGCTTGGGCTGGACAATAAACAGGAAGCTGGGATAACTATTGGAGGCAGAACTCCTAAAACTCTTTGGGGACTCTGCATCCTCATTGGTATTTGTTTCCAAGCTGTGAACTGAAATGCTAAGAAGCAGTCTACCAGTAAAGCACAAAGAAGCCCGCCCTGGGTACCGACCGGAAGTCTAAGAACCCCCTTGCTTACATCCAGGTACATGTATTGGACTGACTGGGGTGCGAGCCCCAAGATTGAACGAGCTGGCATGGATGCCTCCAGACGTCAAGTCATCATCTCCTCTAACCTGACCTGGCCTAACGGATTAGCTATTGACTATGGGTCCCAGCGGCTGTACTGGGCTGATGCCGGCATGAAGACTATTGAATTTGCTGGGCTGGATGGCAGCCAGAGGAAGGTAAAGGTAGCACTAGAGCATCTTCTCACGCTCTGGACGCCTCCAGGACAGCGTTCTCTGGCTGCCAGGAGCTAGGGGGACCCAGAGGTGATGGGCCCAGCATGGGATAGATGCTCTTTCTCTAAGGCTGTAACTACAGGAGGCACAGGGCTGCTGGTTGATTATTCAAGCAAACTAGGAATTAGAGTGGATTGTGGCTGGGTGTGCACGCACATGCACACGCGCACACACACACACACACACACACACACACACACACACACTCCTAATATCCTTTGCAACAACAATAATCAACCACGCTGGACCGATGACTAAGCTGCCTCTCCTTTGCCATTGTTTATTTTGTTATAATTTCTAACTTTCAGAAAAAATGGCAAGAGTATAAGGAATAATATTTTGCCACATTTCCTGTACCATTCTCATTCTCCCCCTCCTTTCCTCCTTCCCTCCCCTCTTCCTCTCCACACACATACACACATACACAAATGTAAACACACACACAATTATTTTTCTGAATCATCTGAGATTAAATTGGGAGACATCTTGCCATAATTCCAGAATATTCCAGTGTGTACGTCTTAAGAACAAGAACCTCACGTGGTAAAACGGAGATTGGAGATGATGACACAGGGTAAAAGTATGGGCCATAGAAGTCTGAGGACCTGAGTTCAAATCCTGGTGGCCACATAAAAAACGTACAGAGTAACACGAGTATCTCTTCTCCTGGGGCTCCCACAGCGAGACGGGAGGCAGAGACGAGGACCCCAGAAGCTTGTAAACCAGCTCTCTTGGCGTCTACAGCAGAAGAGACCCTGGTGGGAGGCAAAGACACATACATGAGGTTGTCCTCTGATTTCACACTGGCACTGTGGAGTATACCCATAGATATCATACACACACATTTATTTATAATAGTAAATAATAAATAAATTTAATTAAAATAATTTGGCATATTGCTGTATAATCTACACTGTTTAATTTCATTACCACTTTCTTCCGTAATGTCTTATAATAATTTTAACTTTTCCTCTTTTACTCCAATATCTAATCCAGAATAACCCATTGCATTTAGTGACTCCCCTGCCTCCCTCTCTCTGAGGGTCTAGCTCTGTAGCCCAAGCTGGCCTCAAACTTGGGCGGTCCTCCTGCCTCATCCCTCTCAGTTCTGGGACTGCAGGCCTGTCTCAACATGCCCAGCTGGGTCTCTTCACCCTCTAATCTGGCTGCCTCCTCTGACTTTCTTAACCTTTCTGTTTAAAATGAAACCATTTCTTCAGTGTGTGTGTGCGTGTGCGTGTGCGTGTGGGTGTGCATGTGCATGCGTGCTTGCGTGTGCGTGCACGTGTGTATGTGCGTGCGCGTGTGCGCTCATGTGTGTGCGTTGTGTGCGTGCGCGCGCGCATGCATGCATGCATGCATGCATGTGCGTGTGTGCGTGCGTGTGTGTGTGTGTGTGTGTGTGTGTGTGTGTGTGTGTCGCATGTGTGGGGTCAGATGACAGTTTACAGGGTTCTCTCCTCCCACCATGTGAATCCCAGAGACTGAACTCAGGTCACCACGTTGGTGGCAAGCCCCTTTACCCACTGAGCCATCTTGCCAACCAGTCTTTCCATTTTCAAAATGGAAAAAAATCCCTTTCTTTTGGAAGATGTTGTGGTGTCTATTTTGCTTGCTCAGTCAAGATGGGGTCCACTGTAAAGTTGCTAATTTTCCTTTTGTGATTTGAGCCCAGACACATTGGCAATATGTATGTGATATTACAGTAATCACACAGAGCTCAGGTAGGCGCTCACACGCGCTGGTAGACAGGAGCGGAGAGAGACAAGCTCTAGGTCAAGGTCACACAGGAAGTTGCTATGGCAGAGCTTCCCAGCTCTTCCGAGCTCTTGCTGGCTCCCGGTACTGTTGTGTGATACCACTGTTGGGGCCTGCCAGGTGCTGATTGGAAGTCAGCTCCCCCACCCTTTTGGGCTGACTCTCTATGGACAGCGCATCTATTGGACCGACTGGCAGACCAAAAGTATACAAAGCGCTAACCGGCTGACCGGGTTAGACCGGGAGACTCTACAGGAGAACCTAGAAAATCTCATGGACATCCATGTCTTCCACCGCCAGAGGCCTCCAGGTGAGCAGCCGCCAGCCAGCAGCTGCTAGCTTCCCCCTCAGCCTTCTTACGCCCTAGCCTGCCCCATTGACAGTTCCCCTCCCTCTACAGTGATAACGCCGTGTGCTGTGGAGAATGGTGGCTGCAGCCATTTGTGTCTCCGGTCCCCAAATCCAAGCGGCTTCAGCTGTACCTGCCCCACGGGCATCAACCTGCTGATTGATGGCAAGACGTGTTCACCAGGTGAGTGGAGGCATCGCCTGTGTGGGTGGAGATAGGGCTGTCCGTCCTCTGCGAGAGTCCTCCAGCATGATCTGAGAATCTGTGAGTGTCGCTCCTCCCAGAAGCTTGGAAGAGAGAGTGGGAGCTTAGAGAAGGATGGAGACCAGGTTCCATTGTTCCTTACGGGCTTCTTGCTCGTGAGAAAGACTGTCCTGTCTCAACAGTTTGAGCTGTTGCAAAATTACAATATGATGATTCGTTTAGAAGAAGACTCTTCACTTTCTGCCCAGACTCGGTAAAAGATGTGCCACTTTTGTGAGCACAGGACCTGTGTGTCATTCTTATGGGAGTGTCCCAGGAGTAAGGCCTGGCTACTCAGACGTTAGGGGTCAAGGTTTTTCCTAGATACTGTACGGTAGACTGCATTTGAACCCTGACCTCCTAAAGAATCTGAGTGCCTCTTAGCTTGTGAATGACGCTTTCTGGGCCCCTATTCTACTATTCTTAAGCTTCGTGTGATAAAAGGGTCTTTCAAAGAGGGCTGCCGCTACACTCACGCTTAATGGTGTGTGTGTGTGTGTGTGTGTGTGTGTGTGTGTGTGTGTGTGTGTGTAAACTAGAGGATATCTTGAGATAGTCTCTTTTCTCCTTCCACCATATGGGTCCTAGGGACTGAACTCAGGTCACTGGGCCTGGTGGCAGGCACCTCCACCCACTAACTCATCTTGCCAGCCCTCCTTCCATAGTATAAACAAAGAGGTGATAAACACCTGTAATCCTGGGAGAATCAGAAGTTGAAGACCCTCCTCTTCTACACAATGAGGCCAAGGCCAACCTAGGCCATATGACACCCTTTTCAAGCTCTCCTACCCCTAAAAGGGAAGTACCATTTATGCATACGAATGAAGCCTAGTGCTCAG
Organism: Peromyscus leucopus; assembly: GCF_004664715.2. Classification (NCBI taxonomy): domain Eukaryota; kingdom Metazoa; phylum Chordata; class Mammalia; order Rodentia; family Cricetidae; genus Peromyscus; species Peromyscus leucopus. Next base: position 67,222,565 of record NC_051066.1, read on the forward strand.
TGCTTTGTGTATGTACATTATTTCTTTTAATTCTCATAGTCATCCTCTTATTATCCCCATTATATAGAACAGAAAACTGAGGCTTAAGTAATTTCAGTAATTTGCCTAGGATCACACAACCAGACCAATAGTGTCAGACTCTGGGGCTTCAGTTTGCCTGCCTCCAAATCCTCTCAGTGGCTCTCCTAGACTGACTGTGCTCCCTCTTCCTCTCTCCCCTGGGGCAGGCATGAACAGCTTCCTCATCTTCGCCAGGAGGATCGATGTGCGCATGGTCTCCTTGGATATCCCTTATTTTGCTGATGTGGTGGTCCCAATCAACATGACCATGAAGAACACCATTGCCATCGGAGTGGACCCCCTGGAAGGTCTGTGTGACTCTTCTTCCCACCTGTATTTCTGTTCCCGATCAAAAGCTGTCATTGTCCTTTCCTTCTCTCACCTTTGGCGTCTGCTCTTTCTGTCTTTGCCAAGAGCTGTCCCGCTATGACCTTCCCCCCTTCCATCCATTTCTCCCGTGCTATGTCCTCATGTCTCAGGCTCTGGGTCAGGTGTGGGTGCCACTGTGGGCAGGCAGGGCCTGGGTTGAGTCAAGCGTTCCCTCTCAGGAAAAGTGTACTGGTCTGACAGCACACTGCACAGGATCAGCCGTGCCAGCCTGGATGGCTCACAGCATGAGGACATCATCACCACAGGTGAGCTTTCCCCTCCGCCCAAGGGCCACCTGTCTGGCTAACGAGCAGCGGACTGTCCCACCTGCCTTAAGGCAGGGGTCAGTGTGTTCTTCTGACATCCTATAGGTCTGCAGACCACAGATGGACTTGCAGTGGATGCCATCGGCCGGAAAGTGTACTGGACGGACACGGGGACCAATCGGATTGAAGTTGGCAACCTGGATGGGTCTATGCGGAAAGTGTTGGTGTGGCAGAACCTTGACAGTCCCCGGGCCATTGTACTGTACCACGAAATGGGGTGAGAGCTGGCTTATCACCCTGGAGAGCTGAGTGGACCATGCTTAGCTGGGACCATGGATAGGTCAGGGTGCAGAGTGGAAAACGCGTCACAGGAGCACCGTGAACCCTGGAGGTCACTGTAGGCTGAGCCCTGACCCAGGATTGTTCCGCTCCCTTGCAGCTTCTTTATTGTGTCAGCGTAGTGTACAGCTTTAAAGCATGATCCTTGCCATCAGAAGACAGGAGTCAAGGGCTGGGGAGATGCGGCAGGTAGGAAAATGCTCGCCACGCGAGCGTGAAGACCTCAGTGTGGAATCCCAGTACCCACATAAAAAGCCAGGTACAGTGATATGTGCCTGTGATCCCAGTACTGGGGAGGCAGACAGGAGGACCCCTAGAGCTTGTTGGCTGGCCAGTCTTGCTGAACCAGTGAACTCCAGGTTCAGTGAAAGATCTTATCTCAAAAGAAAAAAGGTAGAAATTGACTGAGGATCGTCCACCTCCGGCCTCAAGCCTCACATGCACACACATGTGCATGCACCGGCATACACAGGTGCACATGTACAGAGATCAAGATTTAGATTCTTTCGTGTGTATTAGCTTCCTCACTGGGGATCTAATGTTTGAACTTTCTGATCCTTATCAGCTTTCTCCCTTGTCAAGCAAGGGTGACAATAAAAATGCATAACTTGTCACCCACCCTTGCAAAGTGAGCTAATGCATGGGAGGTGTCTGGCGTTTTGCAGGAACTCACCGTATGTTTGACGTGCCCCAGGTGTTCCCAGCATCCAGGAGCCGTTAGAATAACCAGCTGCTTTACTTCCGCAATCAGGTTCATGTACTGGACAGACTGGGGAGAGAATGCCAAGTTAGAGCGGTCTGGAATGGATGGTTCAGATCGGACTGTGCTCATCAACAACAACCTAGGGTGGCCCAATGGGCTGACTGTGGACAAGGCCAGCTCCCAACTGCTGTGGGCTGATGCCCACACTGAGGTGAGAGCCCTGCACTGCTTCCCGGGGGCCTGGGAAGATGGACGAGATCTGTCCGGGCTCTTCAGCGAAGGCTCCCGGTGGACTAAGAGCCACCTCTCCACAATCTCCTCCACAGAGAATTGAGGCGGCCGACCTGAATGGTGCCAATCGGCATACGTTGGTGTCACCAGTACAGCACCCATATGGTCTCACTCTACTTGACTCCTATATCTACTGGACCGACTGGCAGACCCGGAGCATCCACCGGGCCGACAAGAATACTGGCAGCAATGTCATCTTGGTGAGGTCCAACCTGCCCGGCCTCATGGACATCCAAGCTATTGACCGGGCCCAGCCGCTGGGTGAGGAGACCCCCGGGGCTCTGAGTCAGAGCCTCTGGATTTCTGGGGCATGGCAAAGCAGGATATAGCCAGGGCACAGAATTACTTCCAGTCAGAGGGACTTCCTGAGTCCCACTTCCAGGATAAGTCTTTTTTCCCTCTAGGGATGACTGGTACCACAGGTCTATGATGCTGCTACCTCCAGAATTCTCAGAGATACTTGCTCTATCTACCTCACACTTCTGTCTAACACTGAATCTTGTCACTAAAAGTGGCAAAGAGTCAGTCATAAGAAACTAGGTCCTTTATGATAGAGTCTGCCCACTTCCCAGGCTGGGCATGAAAGCACGATGCTCCTCTCTCACCAGGTTTTAATAAGTGCGGATCGAGAAACGGTGGCTGTTCCCACCTCTGTTTACCTCGGCCTTCTGGCTTCTCCTGTGCCTGCCCCACTGGCATCCAGCTGAAGGGGGACGGGAAGACCTGTGATCCCTCCCCAGAGACCTACCTGCTCTTCTCTAGCCGAGGCTCCATTCGGCGCATCTCACTGGACACCGATGACCACACAGATGTGCATGTCCCTGTTCCTGGGCTCAACAATGTCATCTCCCTAGACTATGACAGTGTGGATGGAAAGGTCTACTACACAGATGTGTTCCTGGATGTTATCAGGTATGAGCGTCACTGAAGCCAGCAGGGGACACAAACCTGCTTCTGCATAGTCAGGTGTGAGGTTATGTTCTCTGTTGACAGCTAACTAGACTGGATGCCTTGGCAGTTTAGACACAGAGTTTTATAGTCCTGACCACTTCACAGCATGTCACACTTCTTTTTTCTTTTTTCTTTTTCTTTCTTTCTTTTTTTTTTTGGTTTTTCAAGATAGGGTTTCTCTGTAGCTTTTGTAGACCAGGCTGGCCTCGAATTCACAGCCATTCGCCTGCCTCTGCCTCCCGAGTGCTGGGATTAAAGGCGTGCACCACCACTCAGCTTATGCCACACTTCTATTGCTTGTTTGCTGGTCTAACAATTGTAAAGCTACTCAGGAGGCTGAGATTGGAAGATCACTAGTTTGAGGCCAACATGGGCAAGGTCCAGTCTCCAAAAATAAAAACAGAGCTGATTATGGTGGTTCTCCACCTCTATCTCAGCCCTCTGGAGGCTGAGACAGGAGGACAGTGAGTTTAAGATCAGCCAGGACAACATGGCAATCTCCTGTCTCAAAAACACAATAAACAGGATGTAGCTCAGTTTATAGAGAGCTTGTCTAGCATGCACAAAGCTCTGGGTTTGGTTCTCAGCATTGCCTAAAGTAGGCACCAGAGAGATAGAGGCAGAAGGAGCAGACATCCAAGGCCATCTTTGGCCATATAATGAGCTAGTTTGAGGCCTGGGCTACATGAGCCCCCTCATTATATACATGTATATATATGTGTGTGTGTGTGTGTGTGTGTGTGTGTGTGTGTGTGTGTGTGTATGTATGTATGTATATATGTAATGGAAACCTTGTATATTAAATAAGTAATCGTAATGCCAAGTTGGGAACCTGGAGCATCCACACTTAGTACCAGGCCATGGGGAAACTCTAAGAATCCCCTAAGGCAGATGTAAAGTTGGAATCGATATTGCAGTATAGTATAGGAACCTTAGCCCAATGATAAGTTTTCTATTACTTTACACAGTTGTTTTGAGTGATTTTTTTGCTATTATTTTTATTATTTTTTACTTTTCTTATTTCAACACAACTCAAGAATATGATGTCATATCAATACAAGTGATTTACCATGGCAGAAATTCTTAGACCGGATGTAGAGATCTTGGTCTTTGTTCTCCTGAGGGTGTATTAGGATCTCATGTGGTGTGTAGAGTTTAGAGAAATCCCCCAGGTGACTGGGACATGATCCTTACCCACGGTGCATGGGTCTCTGTGTAAAAGCACAAGTTAGCTTTGGCAAACCTTTCCTTTGTAGCTTTTTTTTTTTTTCTCCAGACAGAGTTTCTCTGTGTAGTTTTGTGCCTGTCCTGGAACTCACTCTGTAGATCAGGCTGGCCTCGAACTCACAGAGATCCGCCTGCCTCTGCCTCCCGAGTGCTGGGATTAAAGGTACGTGCCACCACTGCTCGGCTCCTTTCTATCTTTACTCTGCTTTGTGCTAAAGACTGAACCCAAGACCAGTGCTCTGCCACTGAACTACACTCCCAGCCTCAATCTACCTGTCTCATAATCACCCCCAGGTAGCAATCCTTGTGTCCTCACAAAGATACATTCACAAGTGAATATATTATTTATTTGTCTTACGGTAAAACATGCGTTCAAACCCTTTACTACTTCCAGTCTGAAGGAAACACTCGAAGAATTCACTCTCTCATTCATTCTCCATGCTGGGTGCCGAGGAACATTAGTTTATCCCTGTCTATGGCACTTACAAGGAGTTCCAGGGTATTATTTCTGGTCAGTCTGGTTACCCACACGTGTAATCCTGTATTGTCCCCAAGGCGAGCGGACCTGAATGGCAGCAACATGGAGACTGTTATCGGACACGGGCTGAAGACCACTGATGGCCTGGCCGTGGACTGGGTTGCCAGAAACCTGTATTGGACAGATACAGGCCGAAATACCATCGAAGCGTCTCGTCTAGACGGTTCCTGTCGCAAAGTGCTGATCAACAACAGTCTAGACGAGCCCCGGGCCATTGCTGTTTTCCCCAGAAAGGGGTAAGTTCATGCCCAGCAGGAAAGAGATCCAGGCTGGAAGGGCCTGGTAGAAGAGAAACTCCTAGATGGTGCTTACCAATTAATGGATTGGTGTGTCCACTCTGTTCTGTCAACCTCTTGGCACCATCTCCCCATGCTCTGTGACAATGGCACTATTGTGTCTTAGGTACCTCTTCTGGACAGACTGGGGCCACATTGCCAAGATCGAACGGGCAAACCTGGATGGTTCTGAGCGGAAGGTCCTCATCAACACAGACCTAGGCTGGCCCAATGGCCTTACCTTGGACTATGATACCCGCAGGTGAGAACCCTGGCCCAAACAGCCACCTGGAAATGTCGTGGGTCAAGGAGAGGACAGAGATTGACATGGGGAAAAGAAAAGATGGAAAGCTCCTTGGTAGACGGGAAGAGGAAACTATGAGGAGGATGAGACAACACAGTCTTAGCTCAGGAGTTGTTGAATCCAGCCCTGGGCCCTCTGCGGGGTTTGATCTCCTCGATTTACAAGTGTTTGAGGACCTTGATTTATAAATGTTAGTAGACAGAGTGTGTCCTATTCTCCACATCCACTTAGGGGCTGCTTCTTAGGTTTGTTGCTTACCCGAGGAAGCAACAGGCTCTGGAACTGGCACCTCCTACTCTAGATTAACAACAACAACAACAACAAAAACAAATGTGAAAATGTGAAGGGCAGAGGGGGGTGTCTTCTCCTTCCTGCCCGCAGGGGAAAAGAACTAAGGTCACCTGGGGAGTTGGTAGGGCACCCTCTTCTTTTAACCTTGCTTAGGAGCACATGGCCGGAGTGCTCTTTCTGAAGACCATTTGTAAAAATTTGGGCTTAGCTGTCTGGATAGGATCCGAAGGGTGATCAGATTGCCAGAGAAAGGCTGAGGGTGGTTCCTCTAAGATGCCTGGAGTCTCCAGGTCTCTGCCGAGCAGCTCCGGCCTCCCCGCTTATGAGCTGCATCTCCTTCAGCTGCACCTGTCAGTCCAGCTCAGGAAGGACCAGAGAGTCCCTGATGACCCGTGCATGCATGTGCTACCCTTCTCTTTTTCTCTGCAGGATCTACTGGGTCGATGCCCATCTGGATCGGATCGAGAGCGCTGACCTGGGCGGGAAGCTGCGGCAGGTCTTGGTCAGCCACGTGTCCCACCCCTTTGCCCTCACACAGGTACTGGCTCAGGAGAGAGGTAACTAAGCCTCCCCGACCGAGGTGTTTCCTGGGGTACTCTGCTATCCTGGCCCAGCACTTCCAAGTTCCATCATTTGAACACGTGGCTCTCAGAGGTGCACAGAATCAGCGGTGGAGCTGTTAAATGCCAGTTCCAGGGCTCTGGCTCTAGAGAAGTCGCTTTGTGATGACTGGGCCCAGGAATGTGTCAGTTTGATACATCCCCCTGTTGATCCTACTGCTGTGCTCTTAGCTCACTTAGTTAAAGATGGTTAAAATGGCTAAAGGCCAGAGGTGATTTTAGACATTTATTTGGTAAATGTTTGAGTACCTTCACATTGACCCTGATGCCTACCTGAGTAAATAACTGGGATAACTTTGAACAAGACACAGAACCTCTGCAGGCTGCAGTCGCCTATAAAACAAAGTAGTTTAATCAGAACACTCTCCGAAAGTGTGCAGCAGATGTGCACAGGACCCGGAGCACAGTAAGCACTAAATGCCTTCTATTAGTCACTCCGTGATCGCTGCGACAAGTCACCTGGCTAGGGAAGGAAGGAAAGGTTCATTTCAGCTCACAGTCCACGGGGTCATCCAATCAGAGCAGCCCTGGTGGCCGGAGCGGAAGGCAGCTAGCTGGTCACTGTGTCTGCAGTCAGGAGACGGACGCTGACAGATGCTGCGCCCAGCTACCCGTCTCCTTTTTATTCGGGCTAAGACTCCAGACCACTCACGTGTAGACTGAGTCTTCCCACCTTAATTAACTTACCTAGAAACCTCAGGGACAGGCCCTGAAGTTTGTTTCCACGGCGATTCTAAATCCCCTCAACTTAACAATCAAGAATTAACCATCAAGTCAGGTGATGTGGCTTACAGGGGCATATGGATCTCTGTGAGTTCAAGGCCATGCTAGAAAGGGATACATAAGACCCCGCCTCAAAAAAAAAAAAAGAGATTAACCATTGCATTTATCAATTTCAATTATTCTTAGTCGTCATTTTGGGGAAGTTCAACACAGTAGGTTAACCTGAGGGAACTATGTGGTAGCATATGGTTGTAATTCCCCGGCTATTAGGAGGTGGAGGCAGGGGGGTTAGGAGTTCAAGGTCATCCTCAGCTACATAGCTAGTTCGAGGCTAGTCTGGGCTATATGAGACTCTGTCATCAAAAAAAAGGGAAAAAGATAATTTGGGATAGGATAAAGAAGACTGAGTCTGAACAGATTCTTAGACACTTACATTCTATCTACTTGACAAACATCATTCACTCTGTATTCTTTCTTCCTTCCTTCCTTCCTTCCCTTCTTTCTTTCTTTCCTTTTTTAAAGATTTCTTTGTTTATGTGTGCAGTGTTCTTCCTGCATGTGTCCTTGAAGGCCAGAAGAGGGCACCAGATCCACCATGAGCCAGCATGTGGTTGCTGGGAATTGAACTCAGGACCTCTGAAAGAGCAGCCTGTGCTCTTAACCTCTGAGCCATCTCTCCAGCCCCACATTGGCACTGTTTCTTTTTGATGCCAGGGACTGAACCTGTAACACTCTGCCACAGAGCTACATGCCTAGCCCTGGGTTGTGTATCATCAGGTTTACCTGAAGATAGGCTAATAATGAATATATTTCCTCAATCTACAAGTGTCCTCCAGAATCTCTACCATTCTACCACCAAGGAGAAAGAGAATAATACTTTCATTTCTCCTTTCACCCTTGGCTGAGAATCTTAGCACCAATGCATGGTCAGGAAACTGTCCACAGAAGTAAGCAGATTGGAGTCAGGGCTCTGAACAAAAAGACCAAAACAACTGAGACTGAAAAGAACCTGGGTTCCTGTTTGCTGGGTCGTGAGCTCTTCATTCGTTTGACTGAGGACTGAGCATAGGTGCTATAGACTCAGATGACCAAGCACATTCTTGTCCTTGAAGAAATGAATTGGACTGGGCCTGAGGTGTATGGCTCTAACTCTAGCACTTGGGAGGAAGAGGCAAGAGGTTCTTCGTTTGTTTGTTCATTTGTTTGCTTGCTTATTTTTTGAGACAGGATTTCTCTGCGTAGCTCTGGCTGTCCTGGAACTCACTCTGTAAACCAGGCTGGCCTCGAACTCACAGAGATCCACCTGGCTCTGCCTCCCGAGTGCTGGGATTAAATGCATGCGCTGCTGCCACCACCTGGCAGCAAGAGGTTCTGCAGTGTTAGGCCTGCCTGAGCCGCAAAATGAGTTCCAGGCTAACCTGGGCTCAGTCTCAAAAAAACAAAACATAGCTAGGCATGGTGGGGTGTGCCTATCATTCCAGCACTGGGGAGGTGGAGGCAGGGGATTAGGAGTTCAAAGCCATTCTCAGCTACATAGCAAGTTTGAGACCAATCTGGACTACATGAGCCCCTGCCTCAATAAACCAAAACAAAGCCGATAAACAGTCAATCAAACAAGCAAACTGAGTAGTGTGGAGCAGACAGAAACACAAACAATTTACTGCTGAGTGTCCAAACTCCATGTGGAAGCAGCTGCATGGTGCAGAGCAGAGGGGAGAATGTACTCATGAATTTGGAGAGACTTCCTGAATGTCTGGGAGTCCACAGAACGGATCTGGGGTCAGAGGCAGAAGGCATTTATTTCAGCGGAGGGAGCGCACACATTGACACACAGAAGTGGCGCTGGGGTCCGATTCCTGACTACTTCTTCTTTTGGGTTCTTTATTGAGTAGCAGGACAGGTGGATCTACTGGACAGACTGGCAGACCAAGTCCATCCAGCGAGTCGACAAGTACTCGGGCCGCAACAAGGAGACAGTGCTGGCCAATGTGGAGGGACTCATGGACATCATCGTGGTGTCCCCTCAGCGGCAGACAGGTGGGCCCCTGGGAACTGAGCTCCTTTCCTCACGATCAGCGGGACTGGCTCTGGTCATCCCAAGGACTGTTAGTGGCCAACATAATTAGAGCCACAAGAAAACCTTGTGATGATCCCCTTCCTGCTCTATTGTCCTGGGAGTGGGAGAGCCCTGGATCTCCTCCTCCCTTTTGAGAAGTGTGAGACTGGGAGACCCTATTCTGTCTCAGACCAGACACATATGTTTTGCCTCCAGGGACCAATGCCTGTGGTGTGAACAATGGTGGCTGTACCCACCTCTGCTTTGCCAGAGCCTCCGACTTGGTGTGTGCCTGTCCTGATGAGCCCGACAGTCATCCCTGCTCCCTTGGTGAGTCCCTGGAGTAGCTTCTTGGAACAGCAGGGCCCTTGGAAAGGGAGGGGGATGGCAGCCTCCACTCTCTCCTTTTAGGTAGCATCGTAGTGGTATAATGTAAATGAGCTGGATACTTAGGCTTTGTAATGCTCAGGCCTGGCTTTGTCTGGCCTCTGGCACTTTTTAGAACAGAACTCTGGACTCCTGATGTCTTGTTAGAGATCATCAGATCATCTCTACTCCTAATCTTTGTGAGCCAGTGATTTTATTTAGAATCGCTAATATTAATTCCAAGTCCTTTTTTTTTTTTTTTTAAATTTATAGCAATAAATGAGAGTGCCTAAGGTCAGGGAATCTGAAAGATTCTGTCAAGGCGTCTGGCTGCTACTCTTGAACCATATTTGGTTTCTAGCAGCCCATTCCAATCTTCTTTTCTCTCCAGTGCCTGGCCTAGCGCCTCCCGCTCCCAGAGCTACCAGCATGAGTGAAAAGAGCCCAGTGCTACCCAACACATTGCCCACCACCTTGCATTCTTCTACCACCAGGACCCGCACAGCTCTGGAGGGGGCAGGAGGAAGGTAAGTAGGGTCAGGTCAATACAAGACTGGGAGTCTGGATTCAGATCACCGTGCCCTGCTGGTAGAAGAGCATTGTCCCAGTTTTACACACACACACACACACACACACACACACACGCACGCACGCACGCACGCACCTTTATCAAATAAGCAAATAGAGCCATATACTGTGTTCAAATAAAGCATAAAATATATTTTATTAAATTTAACGTGCTAACAACTAGAGCTTAAAAATTAAATGACCTGACTTCAGTTTTCAAAGAAGAAACAATAACTCCAAAATAAGTACTCTAAACTCAGTGTCCACAAAGTCTAAGATTTGTATATAGTCAGGGGCTAAAGAGATGGCTCAGGGGTTAAGAGCACTGGCTGCTTTTCCAGAGGCCCTGAGTTCAATTCCCAGAAACCACATGGTGGCTCACAACCATCTATAATGAGATCTGGCGCCCTCTTCTGGCCCACAGGCATACATGCAGGCAGAACACTATACATAATAAACTTGGCACATGCTAGGCAGGTGCTCTACTGCTGAGCTACACTCCTAGTTCCTGGGTTTATTTGGGGAACATCTAGACCTTCCTCAGACTTTTCCTCCGCTGTGTGTGAACATACATGTTCCTATATGCATGTGGAGGCCAGAGGTCACTTCCTCAGTTGCTTCCCATCTTGTTTTTTGAGACATGGCCTCTCCCTTACCTTAGAACTCACCAGCTGTCTAGGCCAGCAAGCTCCAGGGCTCCTCCACCTGTCCAGCACAGGGGTTACCGGTGTTTGCTGCTACAACCAGCTTTTTATGTGGGTACTGGGACTCCAAACTTAGGCCTGGTGAGAAATTTATCCATGGAACCATCTCCTTGGGCCCTCTGTTTTTGTTTTGTTTTGTTTATTTTTTTAATGCGCATAGAATTCAGCCCCTTATTACTTTTTTTTTTTTCACTCGAGACAGGGTTTTTTGGCTGTCCTGGAACTCTCTTTGTAGACCAGGCTGGCCTTGAACTCACAGAGACCCACCGCCCAGCCTCCCTTGATATTTCTTTATAGCCTATGATAATAAATGTTTTGATTATTTAAGTGTGTTAGCTAGAATATAACTTTAAAGAAAACCCCTTCCCACATAACTAAGCAGAACAGAGGTGCTAAAAGAAAACAGTCTCCTCTATGTTTTTTCTAGTTAATAAGCCCTTTTTATGTGAGTGTGTCCCATAATTGAAGAAATAATAATAGCAACCATAACTAGTATTTCTTCCATTTTTTAACTTATTTTTTTAATAATTTCATAATATATGCCCTAATCCTATGCACCCCCCCTCCTTCCACCTGAACTTTTATTCCAGACAGGGACACTATGTAGCTTAGGTTATCCTCACACTTGGGATCCTCCAAGTGCTGGGATTACAGCTGCTCACCATGCCACTCCCTCAGGTCTTTCTCACTGGAGTTCCGGTTGAAGATTCATTGTATCTTGGCTTCAGGTGCTCTTGTGCTGTCTGTAGGGCTTTTTTTCAAGGCCGTTGGGAGGTGCCTCCAGTTGCTCGCTGTAATACACCAGAGTTACCGCCTGAGCGTTGCAGCGCACCAGCGAGACACTCCCTCTGGTTGTTTTGCTTATTCCCTTGTGAAAGAATGGAGGCAAGAAAAACAATGTTTTTAACCTTGTGATAACCAATCAGATTTGCTTGGTTAGCAGCTGTTTCCCATTCATTCTTGTAGTATAAGAAAGATTTGAATTGGTGTCCTTAGAATTCTGTCTAGCTCACTCTAGAACTGCTACTTTTAAAGGCATATAATTGAAAACATATTTAAACATGGCATAGCAGCTGGAAAACATCTGTCTCTGTCTCTTTGTCTCTCTTTCTGTGTGTGTGTGTGTGTGTGTGTGTGTGTGTGTGTGTGTTTTGAGACAGGGTCTCACTATGTAGCTCTGGCTGTCCTGGAACTCACTATGTAGTCCAGGCTGGCCTCAAACTCACAGAGATCCACCTACTGCTGCCTCCGAAGTGCTGGGATTAAAGGCGTGCGCCACCATGCCTGGCTTAATACATTGTGTTTTTATTTCATTTGGGGGGCGCATATCCCAACACGTGTGGAGGTCAGAGGACAAGTTGCAGGAGTCGGTTCTCTTCTTCTACCACGTGGATTCCAGGGATCACACTCAGGTCATCAGGCTTGGCAGCAGGTGTCTTTATCTGCTGAGCCGTCTCCCTGACTCCCTGGTAGATTCTGAGGCCTGGAAGCCCTGTTCATAGCCCTTCCCTCCTCTCCTGGAAGAGGGTGAGGATCTCTTTGAGTACAAGAAACCTTCATGTCTTTTTTTTTACACCCCACAGATGCTCTGAAAGGGATGCCCAGCTGGGCCTCTGTGTACATTCCAATGAAGCTGTACCTGCTGCTCCAGGTAGGTCCTGGAAAAGATTCTTCTGTTTATCTGTTTTTGAAACAGACTATTTATTAACATTTAGGCCATGCTGGCCTCAAACTCTGAATCTTCCTGCCTCTTGTCTCCCAAGTGCTGAGAGTATGGTGTGGGTATACCATCACACCTAGCTTTATAGACTAAGTCTCCACTCATTTCTTTCCTAGCTTTTGTGAGGAGTCTTATGGGGTTGATGAACTCTTTTCACTGACCCAATCCACAGAAATAATAATCCTGAGTCACCACTTAGAGTGTACCTGCCAGGCATTTGATAAGTATTATGTGCCATGTATATGTGTGTGAGTACTACGGTGTCCTGTCTTAGTTAGGGTTTCTATTGCTGTGACAGAGACCACGACCAAAAGCAATGTGGGGAGGAAAGGGTTTATTTCATCTTCTAACTCTCAGGTCACACTCCATCACTGAAGGAAGTCAGAGCAGGAGCTAAAGAAGAAGCCATGGAGGAGACACACTGCTTACCAGTGTCCTTCTCGTGGCTTGCTCAGCCTGCTTTCTATATAAATAAATCCTGTCTTAAGACTGCCTGCCCAGGGGTGGAGCGCCCTCCCTATGGAATAGGCTCACCCACATCAATCTCTAATCAAGAACATGCCCCCACAGGCTAACTGGGGGCTTTTTCTCAATTGAGGTTCCTTCTTCTCAAATGACTCTAGCCTGTGTCCAGTTGAAAAAAAAAAAAAGTAATCAACACATCCTCCCTATCCATGAAAGATCCATTCTAAACTCACCAATGAACCCTGAAACCTCAGAGAGTATTGAATCCTATTACACTATGTTTTTCATATATATACATACACACACACAATATTTATGGTTATGGTAAAGTTTACTTCTAAAATTAGGTCAAGTAAAATATTAGCAACAGTGATTAATAATGCAATAAAACAATTATAACAGTCTACTGTAATAAAGTTATATGACTGTCATTGCTCTTTTCTCTCCAAATATTTCAATTTCTCATTGTAATATAATACTATTTTCAGGCTGTCATTGATGATGGGTAACTGAGAGAAAGAGAAACCACAGATTGGAGGGGCTTCTGTATATGTATAGTGTGTGCTGTCATTTAATTTCCACTAGTTACGGTGAACTAATGAGAAATGTACACTTAGAAGTTAAGCATCTTGCCTCACGTCACATAGGAAGTAAGTGGTCAGACTGGGATTGGAGGTGCTTCCCACCCATCTCCTGCGCCTCGCTTCTGTGACCTTCACCCTCCTCAGACAATGTGCAACCCCACACAGATAAAAGGCACCCTCACACCAGCAACAGCTAGAGGGTGGTCAACTGTTCTTGCCTCCTCTCCCTGTTCTCCTAGGGGAAGGACTTCACATCGGCTACGCCATCGGTGGGCTCCTCAGTGTTCTGTTGATTTTGATGGTGATCGCAGCTTTGATGCTATACAGGTAACCTCAGCTTTGCTGTAGGGTGACATATTCTTTGGTGCCTGTTAGCCTCTCTAGGTTCTCTTGAAGCTCCGCAGTTTGCTGAATACCCCTCCACACAGCCTCGTTTCACTACTGGGCTCCAGATTAGAGTAGCAGAAGGAGAGAGTGTAAACCTAATTGCTCTTCTTCTGTCACAACCTCAGCAGTTTCCTCACTGGGTGGCTGACTTTCTGTACGCCTCTCACCGCAAACCATTGGAATTGCAAACTGTCTTCCCTTCACACAAGCGCAAACTTTCACCGAACACGGTTAGCATAGCATTGCTCGATAGAAATCGCTTTGAGAAGGCACGATGTGTCGTTTTCTTTTTTTTTTTCCTTTAAAGATTTATTTATTTATTATGTATACAGTATGTATGACTGCAGGCCAGAAGAGGGCACCAGATCTCATTACAGATGGTTGTGAGCCATCATGGGGTTGCTGGGAATTGAACTCAGGACCTCTGGAAGAACAGTCAGTGCTCTTAACCTCTGAGCCATCTCTCCAGCCCCCAGGATGTGTCGTTTTCAATTGAGGATCTTTTTGTGTGCCTTTTTCTTTATATTTTCTTCCCAGTGCTCTCAACGTGGCAAACAACAAAACTATCTGAATTTTGCAGCCATTGCTGAAAATAATAATCTAATAATGCAGCTGCCACTGAAAATAATAATCTGATAATAATAATAATAATACTTGCCTTTTAATGGAACAGTATCCATGTCCTAACCTGGTAATCTTAGCATTTCTGTTGCTGTAAGGAAACATTGTGACCAAAACCTTGGGTAGGAAAGGGTTTATTTTGATTCCACATCAATGTTCTCATCAAAGGAAGTCAGAGCAGGACCCAGGGGCAGGAGCTGATGCAAAGGTCATGGAGAGGTGCTACTGACTGGATTGTGCCTCCGGCTTGCTCAGTCTGCTTTCTTTTTGGTTTATTTTATTTTATTTTTATTTTTATTTTTTTGAGACAGGGTTTCTCTGTGTAGTCCTGCTGTCCTGGAACTGGCTCTGTAGACCAGGCTGGCCTCAAACTCAGGGATCCACTTGTCTCTGCCTCCAGAGTGCTGGGATTAAGGTGGTGTGCCACCACACCCAGCTTCCAGCATGCTTTCTTATAGAACCTAGACCACAAACCTGGGGGTGTCCCCACCCACAATGGGCTGGGCCCACCCACATCAATCAGTAATTAAGAAAATGCCCTACAGCTTGCCTGCTTGCATACCAATCCTACAGACCAGTGGTTCTCAACCTTCCTAATGCTGTGACCCTTTAATACAGTTCTTCATGTTGTGGTGACCCCCAACCATAAAATTATTTTTGTTCTACTTCATAACTCTAATTTTGCTGCTATTGTGAATCATAATGTAAATATTTTTGGAGCTAGAGGTTTGTTGAGGGGTCACAACCCACAGGTTGAGAACCACTGCTATAGACTCATTTTTCTCAGTTGAGGTTCCCTCCTCGCAGATGACTATAGCTTGTGCATGAGCCTAGCCAGCACACTTGGTAACAGAGGTGCTACTCCTCACTTTACAGACAAGGATCTGAGCTTCAGAACGATTAGATTGTGTCTACCCATATTCCAGCTGGTAGATCACAGAGGTGGGGTTAGAACAAAGATCCATCTCTGCGTAGCAAGTAACCCCAAAAGGCACTGAGTTAACACGATACCCATTCATGGCCTCACAGTTCGTGTGGATCAGAAATCTGGATGCAGCTTCACCGTGTGCTCGGCTTCTAGGTCCCTCACAGGTTGTAATCTGGGTAACAGCCAGAGTTATGACCTCATCTCAAGGCTTGACTGGAAAAAAATCCTTCCACATCTACTCAAATCATTGTTGGCAGGATGCAGTTCTTTACTGGCTGTTGGTTGGAGATCTCCCTTGCCTGCTGCTTGCTTGTGGACTTACCTATAAAACAACTCACAACATGGCAGTTTCTTTAAAGAATGAGAGGGAGGGAGAGAGGGAGGGAGGGTGCGCCGTTCAAGATGGAGGCTAATCTAGTATTTAGTGCTTTTGCATAATGGGTTCATTAGAAGTGAGTCGCCAGCTCCAGCCCACACTCGAGGGTGTGAGTGCCAGGAGGCAGGGTCGTCGGGACCTGCAGAGAGGCCGCTTCCCTCCCACACAGGTCACAGCTTCCCCCAGTATCATTCCTACAAAGAGCTCCACTAATTTCTGCGTAATTTTTCCTCTTGAAGACACAGAAAATCTAAACTCACGGACCCTGGGATGGGAAACCTGACCTACAGCAACCCCTCCTACCGAACTTCCACCCAGGAAGTGAAAATTGAAGCAGTTCCCAAACCAGCCATGTATAATCAACTGTGCTATAAGAAAGAGGTAACGGTGGAAACATTTGTTGAGTTTTTTCTGGGGCTTGGGGAGCAGGAGAGAGGAATTATGACTGAATTGCCTAAGTGGATGAGTAAGGACTGTGCGCTGTCTGGTCTACCACGTTGAAAATTATAGCGAACGGAAAACTGAGAGTTATTTGGGTTTCTGCAGAGATCTAGAATCTTTGGGTGACCTTAGTAAAAGCAAGGCTAGAAGACTTAGGTCTGAAAGCAGTGGCAGTGAGTATCTTATCTCCCTGAAGGAGATTTTCCAGGTTTGTGGTGCCTCCCTCACTGGGGTGGTCATTCCTCTATGCTGAAGGAGATTTTCCAGGTTTGTGGGTGCCTCCCTCACTGGGGTGGTCATTCCTCTATGCTGAAGGAGATTTTCCAGGTTTGTGGGTGCCTCCCTCACTGGGGTGGTCATTCCTCTATGCTGAAGGAGATTTTCCAGGTTTGTGGGTGCCTCCCTCACTGGGGTGGTCATTCCTCTATGCTGAGGGAGATTTTCCAGGTTTGTGGGTGCCTCCCTCCCTGGGGTGGTCATCCCTCTATGCTGAGGCTGTACCCTTGGAAAGCAAGGGGGCTTTTTCGGACAACGCTCCCCAGACCCGGAGCTCCTGGCCTCCTTCTTTGTCTGACCTCCTTCTTTTGTCGTCTGCTTCTTCCTCAGCAGCTCTTCCCCCCCTCTGACAGCCTTTCGCCCTTTCTCTTCTGATTTCCTCCTGGTTTCAGGTACCTGTTGCTCTCTGTGTGTAAAGGAAATGCCGTTCCCAGGACTACCACTGCTATGTACCCCGCCTCCCCGACTACTTACCCAGTGCATTTCTGTGATGAGGACTTTCAGTGGGCCTGCATGTTGTCTCACACTAAGTTCAGCTCAGAGGGTGCGCTGGGTGAAGGGGAGTTTCTATGCGTGCTTGCAAACTACCTCTGTCTCCCCGTGATCGAGAGGGGCTCCTATAGGCAGAGCCGATCCTCAAGCCCCTAGCATAGTCTCCGCCTTAGTAATCCCTGTGGAACTGAACTGTTACTAACAGAGAGCAATGGCTGGAGACTATGGATGCTACTCCGGGGACAGAACCCGAGCTACGATGGCCCTTTTGCTCCTGGGAGTGGTAGGATAATAATTAGGATGCCCACAAGTCAGGGTGGGGCTGCCCTTGAAGAGGACATAGAGAAGGAACCTGAGCAGAAGTCAAAGCTGTCCTTAGAGTGCTGCGGGTTGCTTGGGAACGCTCCCGTGGCTCGTAGAAGCAGATCCAGAGCATCCTCCCCAAAAGAGTTCTAGGTTTCCGGGTCTCAAGGATGGACATTACGAACACAAATACAAGGATTTTCTAAATCCCACTCCCCAAATCTTCCCTCCTAAACGTTCCTACCACGATGAAAAAGACCATTGGAAGCAAGCTAGTACATAAAAGTCCTTAATACATGCATGCTGGATTGCTCATGCCAATTGTTTTTGATGACTTATGTCAGCATGATGACCCAGGAATGACCCATGGTGGCTGTATTGCTAACGTGCTTTAGTGTACCCTGTGTCCAGCGCTCTAACTGTTGCATCCCATGAAATGCCTCATTTAACCCTCACCACAACCGGTGTGACTTGTAGCCGCTGCTATTCCCCTACGCTGCAGATGTGAAGACTGGCTTCTAGAAATGTTAAGTATTTGCTCAAGATAACATCGCTAATAAACGGCTGGTGCAGGGCCAGAAGCCATGGTTTTCCCCTCCCGACCAGTCTGTGGGGCTTGTGTCCTCCATAGCCACTTCAGTTCAGCTCTGCTTCCCTTTTCAGCTTACTGTGAAATCATTCATAGAATGCCAACTGACTATGTGTCTCCTCTCCACCCCAGGGTGGACCTGACCACAACTACACCAAGGAGAAGATCAAGATTGTAGAGGGAATCTGCCTCCTCTCTGGAGATGATGCTGGATGGGATGACCTCAAGCAACTGCGAAGCTCCCGGGGGGGCCTTCTACGGGATCACGTGTGCATGAAGACAGACACAGTGTCCATCCAGGCCAGCTCTGGCTCCCTAGATGACACTGAGACAGAGCAGCTGCTGCAGGAAGAGCAGTCTGAGTGTAGCAGTGTCCACACTGCGGCCACGCCCGAAAGACGGGGCTCTCTGCCAGACACGGGCTGGAAACATGAACGCACGCTCTCCTCAGAGAGCCAGGTCTAAGGGGCCACATTCTTCCCTGCCGGCCCGCTCCTTCTCCTCTGTGGACCTCTGATCCTTGTGCTCACATAACAGCAGGCCTCTTTCCCGTGTGCTCATCTCCCTCCTCCCACCCCAAACTGCTTCCAAGCCCCCCTAGAACCTGTTACTCACCTGAGTCCACAACTTACCTGGGGACAAGAAATGAGGGCACATCTCAAGAGTTTAGGCCTGTTTACCGTGAACCTCACCTCTTGTGCTCCATCCTGGGCCCCCTGAAACTGAGCTCAGCATGATTCCTGGTCAGCATAGAGCTTCATCTCTCTTTCCCCTGGCACCTTCTGTGCCCTGCCCCAGAGTACCGTTGCAATTGATGATGGAAGACTCTTCCCCAGCACAGCTGACATGATGGTTTCTCTGTGAACTGGCCTACTAGGGGCTGGGCCTGGAGGTCACAGGTAAAGGGTAATGGATAGAGGTTGAGAGAAGGGAAAATCATCCCAGCTGGTCTGGGTGTTTGGGAAACCTCCAGCCTCATATGTTGGTAACGATGAAAAGTTTGTGTGGGGTACTTGAGCCCTGGTGTCTTGTCCATTGCTGGCAGTGGACATTCTTCTCACCCAGGAGTCACAGCTTTGTCAGCTGTGATACAGGTGAAGTGTGAGTATGGCTTAAGCTGTTCTTCCTGCTGGAATGTCTGGGGCCATTTCTACCTTGGATAACTGGAGGCCCCTGTCATGGTAACTCACTATAGGAACTCCCTCCTGGTGCTGCTACTGGCCAGTACTCTTCCTAAGCCTTTAACTATGCTGTGAGCTTGAGTGAACAGCAGGTGGGCCTTGGAGACTAGACCTCTAAGACTTTTAAGAAGCTCTGCATAGATGAAGCACAGTATCCGATGGGCTTCACTGTTCATTCTCTCTCCCATTCTCTAGGGTTCTAAGAGAAGCAATTCTCTAACAGCCTCTCAAAGAATGACTAGACATTTTCCTAAATGGTCAGGAAGAACAACTAGAGAGAGACAAGATACCCAGGGGCCCAGGAGAAGTATTATGAGGTTCATTCTCAAGTGCTCAGGGACACAAGTTCATGGACACAACCTGGGACTTTAGGGTGGAAAAGCTCACTGCCAACTCTCCCCAGTCCACTGTCCACACTAAATTGCCACCACTTGCCCCATGCTCCTTTCGACCAAGGGCTTCTCTCAGCAGAGCTGAGACCTTTTCGTGTCGCCCTAAAATGTCTTCCCGGCTCTTCACTTCTGAGAGGGGCATCTAGGTTTGCTTTTTCTAATCCATCCTGAAGTCACCATCAGTCTCACAGGTCCAGTGATGAAGAGAGCCAAGGAAGATGCAAAGTGGCGAGCCAGGAGAAGAAAGGCAGTAAGAACCAGTCCAGAGCAAGCCCAGGCACTTCTCTCTAGAAACTGAGGCACAGGAGAGACTGACAGGAGCTGAGCGTGGAGGGGAGAGCTTTTAGGGGAATTTTCCTGATTTAAAACATCTCTCATGGTTATTGCTATTCAGAGATCAGCAGCAAAGCATATGCATGAAAAACAGGACAAGATCAAATCATCTCTGGTTAGTTACAGGAGTAGGAGACAGATGTCAAAGCATTAGTCTTGTTCTCAGGCCTTTTCCAGTGCACCAATTAAAAAAGTACAGTGCCACTCCTAAGAGGAAGTACGGACATTTCATGCTGAGTGAGGCAGCATTTGAGTCTTTAAATTCATAGTTGGAGAGGAGGAAAAAAAAAAAAAAAAACAAGAAGAGTAGCATTCTCCTGAGTGGAAAGGGGCAAGGTTCTTATTGCACTTGGGCTGTTCGGAATGTAGAAAGGACATATTTGAGGAAATATCTATTTGAGCACTGATTTACTCTGTACAAAGGGCAAAATCTCTCTGTCCTAAACTAATGGAATTGATTTTTCCCATGCTCATGTGTAATGATTTTAACATTACTTACTGGAGAGATTGGACTTTCTGGAGTTATTTAACCACTATGTTCAGTGTTTTAGGGCTTTATGATAATTTAATATAAATTTAGCTTTTCTTAATTACTTCGGCTGGCTTGGAGTCATGACTAATCTTGCACTTACACTATCTGGCAGACTCATGCTGTGGAAAACCTACTTGGGGACATCACCTCTTACATCTTCAGAGATGTGTGAACCATGAAGGGATAAAAAGGTGTAGGGTTTGTATTGGAGTTTCAGCTCATCTCGAGAACACAGGTCAAGATGAGAGAGTTCATTGACATGTCGCCCTGATTTCCTCTAGAGGAAGGATGGCAGAGAGGTTTCATCTTGAATGCAGCTCATTGGGTTGATAGAAGCTGCCTGAGATCCTGTCCAGACAGGATAACAATCATGATCATTAGTGACATCTCCAGGCTCCAGAAACTCTGTCATGGCATGTATACCATGAATCTTCTACTTCTGTTTTCATTCACTGAGGTCTCCCATGTCACAGAACTTGACTTTGCCTTGCAATGATGGTGACCGGCAAAACTGTCCAACACAGTGTGAAAAATCCCAGAACAGGACTGGCTATATTTCCAGCACCACACATGCACAGACTCCAGTTCTTAAAAAGCTACATTCTGCTGGGTGTGGTGATGCACACCTTTGGTCCCAGCACTCGGAGGCAGAGGCAGGTGGATCACTGTGAGTTCAATTCCAGCCTGGTCTACAGAGCTAGTGCCAGGACAGCCAGAGCTACACAGAGAAACCTCGTCTTGAAAAACAAAACAAAACCAACCAAAAACCTATTCTCCTAGTTTACCTGCTGTATGTCGAGGCTAGAATAAGACACTAAGGAGCCCATCAGGTTCTCTGGGTATGTTATTCCAGTTAAAGTAGGAAACTTTCTAGTCCTAGTGCTATGTACTTGCAGAGTTTGGTTTAAGGTTTCAATGGTTGATTTTCTAAAGCCTAAACTGTTGCTAGAATAATGTTCCCACTCAAGGTACCAACCATACCTAAACAATACAGTCTCAGTTTGGAGTCGAGCAGCAGCACCCTCGGCACCCCCTACTCCCCCAAAAGAACAAGTAGAAGAAAAATGAGAAAAGTAAGAAAGTTGTTTTTGATTGACAAGAGATCTGGGTCTAAACCACAATGTCTAGTTTGGCCCGTTTGGGCAGTGGGTAGGTGTACCAGAAACAAAACTCAATGAAATAGTTCAAGGACAACTAAACCCATTCTCCTCCAGGATTCTTGAAAAAGAAAACAAAACGGCATAACGAGAACAGAAGCTTAGATCCTTGAGGCTGAGAGGAGGGTTGAGAATCCTTGTCTGGATCTCCAGATACAAAGCCTGAACCCTATACCGGCAGAAGATGCGTCAGATTCTAACCAACTGGGACTAGGGAGATAGCTCAGTCATTAAGGGCCTTGCTTTTCTGTGGGGCATGGTGGGCATGGTGGCAGATGTGGTAGACCAGCCTGTTCTAGTGAGTTCAAGGCTAGTCAGGGCTACAAAATGAGACCCTGTCTAGAAAAAAAAAAAAAAAAAAAAAAAGGCAAGAATGATGACATGCACTTGAAATCCCAGCCTTGGAGAGGTGATCCCAAGGCTGACTGGCCAGCCAGCCTAGCCTAGTTGGTGAGCTGCAGGACAGTGAGAACCTCCATTTCAGTGTGTGTGAGGGAGTGTTGTCTGGATGGCTCATGAGGGGTGACACCCAAGGTTGTCTTTTGGCCTCCATGTAGTACACACACAAATACATATCCATCACATACCCACTAGTGGTGGCATGTGCCTGTAATCCCAGCATTCTGGAGGCTGAGACGGGAACATTCTGAGTTTGAGGCCAGCCTAGGCTAGTAAGACTTGTCTTCATAAATGAAGAAAACAAGCTGGAGATGTCTCTGCCATTAAGGGCACTTGCTGCTCTTGTAGAAGACCTGGGTTCAATTCCCAATACCCACATCGTGACTCACAACCACCTGTTAACTCCAGTTCCCAGGAGATCTGACGCCCTCTTCTGGATTGTGCCGGGCACAATCGTGGTATAGGCAGACAAAAACACTCATGCATATAAAATAAAAGTAAATATATTTTTTTAAAACATCAAAACGGGTTGGAGAAATAGCCTGGCAGTTAAGAGTGCTTTCTCTTACAGAAGACTCAGGTTTGATTCCCAGCACCCACATGGCAGCTCACAACCACCTGTAATTCCAGTTTCAAGGAATCTGACTTTGGCTGCTTTGGGCATTGAAAGCATAGAGTGCACATATAGGTACATACACATTTTTTTAAAAAAATCAACAAAACAAACCTTAACCATATTTTTACAAATTACATTTGAAATGAGGTCACTGCCTTCAGTATTATAAGAAAAAAGGGTGGAACCTAAGATGAAAAGGTCTGTGGCCCATAGGACACTCTAATTAAGATGGTCTAGTGAAGAGAATTTTTATATTGATCGTGTGTGCGTGTGTGCGCGTGCGTGCGCGCACGCACGCACACACACACACACACACACACACACACACACGACATTGCACACATGTATAAGGCAGTCAGAGGAGAAACTGGGAATCAGTTCTGTGACTTGGGAACCCAGGCCGTCAGTCCTGGCAGCAAGCAGCTTTACCCGATGAGCATCTCAGACCCTGGTAGGAAGTTCTTTGTGACATGAGTTGACACTTATCCAAACCTAGGCCTACAGGAAACCGAAAGGCAGTGATGATGAGCAGTTTAGCAGCGTTTGCAAGAGCTGAGGGTACTAACATTTGAAGAGTTCTCGGATTTCTATTTACGGGCATAATTACAAAGGAAATGCGGTCGAGGATCTGGGGATGTAGCTTACTGATAGACCTCTTGCCTAGCGTGGGCACAGAGGCCTGAGCTGTTCCCTCAGCACTGCCGCCACACAAAGGGGAAGAACAATTGAGTCTCTTTTGTGTTTTTTCAGACTCTATGGCTTTTCCTCATTCAGAAAGATGACCCAAGTGTTCAGCCGGTTTCTGTTTCCAAACATTCCCTTGCTTGCCTACTTATTTGTCTTCTAGATCATTCTCCTGCTCCACATAGGGGAACAGTTTTATTTCCAGTTAAGACTCCAGCTCCAAACTTTGAATTCCTTAACGTAGTGCTGAAACAGATGCAGATAGCCTAAGATTCTGAGTTTAAACCCAAGGTTAAGTTAGTTACTAAGCTACCTAACCTACTTGTTTCACTTTGTTGGACATGAAGAGCCAAGAACTCACATAGCCTCTCTTTCCCTGTGGTTTAAGAGCCATTGTTGATAGTTAATGAGGCTTCTGTCTTTCCCTCTGCCTCCTTCCTCTTTTATGAGGCTGATGTTTCTGTGGTCAAAGTTCCCTGGAATAGTCTGCAATTTGGGAGCTGGAAAAACGGGCTCTTAGAAAAGGAAAGACATTGTTTAAAAGGTTATTTTTTCCTTCATTTAACCGGCACCTATTAACTGTGACAGAGTGCATGCTAGGAAAGGCTTCATGATCTCGGAGCCCAGTTAAAGCACAAATCCTGTAGCCACTTGAGATGTGTATTAGTGTCACCATCATCTCCAGAGGATTATTCAGGAGCATGTCGACCAAAGGCAGAAGGACTTCAATCATTGAAGCTGTTCCTCATAGGCTGGAAATAAGGAGCTACATCCCAGGGTTGGGATGCGGTTTGTGATTATCAACCGAATGAGCACCTGCTCCAACCCTAATGGACTTTTTGGAAATGCCTAACAGTTACTCAGCAGCCACAGTACTTGACATGAATTTCCTGTGTCTGGTTCCAAGAATACAGTGTTCGCTCTGATCCCTGCTATGTACTGTGCTAGGCTACGCTTGTGTAGAACCATTGGGAGGCCCCTGGGATGAAGTCTCAAATAACTCTAATAAGTGCACAGATAAGTGCTGTTTAATGATGATCCTGGGCTGCCACAGGTGATTTGGGCCAAACACTTCCTGAGCACCTGCTACTGACAAGATACTATGTAGCCTTCTGCAAGACTCCAGCAGTCCCGCCACTCTCTCTCCTCCACTATCTATCAGATTCATCTCCCTCCACTTCCTATTCATCTGCTCCAGCTACACTGGCCTCCCTGTTTCCCAAACCTGTCAGGGATGCTTCAAACAAAGGCCTGACTCTTTTCCATACAATCATGACTAACTCCTTCATCTTCAAATCAGCTCTAATATCATCTCAACAAAACCCAAACTGACTACTCCTTTAAAAATTACTGTTCTAGGCAGGCTGTGGTGGTGTGCACCTTTAATCCCAGCACCCAGGAGGCAGTGGCAGGCAGATCTCTGTGAATTCAAGGCCAGCCTGGTCTACAGAGCAAGCTCCAGGCTAGCCATGGCTGCATGGTCTCGAAGGGGAACTGGGGAGACGCCTTGCCAGCAGAGTGCTTGTCGTGCAGCAGGAAGACCCTGAGTTCAACCATTAGTGCTAACACCTACGTAAAAAGCTGGCTATGGTAATATCTGCTTGCAATCCCAGTGCTGGAGACTTGGAGACAGAAGGAGTCCTGGAGCTTGCTAGCCATCAGGTCTAGCCAAATTGGTGGGCTCCAGGTTCAGTAAGAGAGCCTGTATTTAAAAAAAAAAAAAAAAAGGCGGGTGGTAGTGGAGAGCAACTGAAGAAGACACTAGATGTCTACTTCTGGCCTCTACAAGTACACACATATACGTGTGTATATAAAATTACAGTCTAAGAACATACTGCATAATTTATTCGTGTTGATTATGTCTCCTCACTATAACATGAGCTCCTTGAGTGAAGGGAATTTTTGTGTGTGCCTGTTTTGTTCACTGACTATTCCAAATGCCTACAACAATCCCTCTCCATACTAGGAATTCAATAAATATTTGTCAATGTATAAGCGAATGAATTCAGACATCTTAGATGCACACCTTTAACATAAGGTTGAAGACAAAAAGATTTTACCATTCTGTTCTAAAACTCTTCAGAACTCATACTACACACATCCTTTATTGAGCAAATTTGAGGTAACCATCAACATCCTTTATGTGTATTCTTCAGATTATGTCTGATAATATTTAAATAAACTATATATGTTTATGTATATAAACCAATGGCCAATGCCTGGAGAAGCCTGTTTCTGTCTAGTCCTGTCTAGTCTCCAAAGGTTACTGTTTGCTTTGACTAGTCCCTCTCCTTCTTTACATGTAGTTCTGTTCCTACCACCCATCTATTACTCATTCCACTCTCTTCCTCCTGTAGCCTCCCTCATCCACTCTAGAGAAAGCAACTCCCAAATCAATACCACTTAAGACTTGACCTAGCCTCCCAGCTTCCATTTGGTTATTGTTTCCTAAGCCTGCTTAGATGACTCCATTTGAATGTCTCATTGGTACCTGAGAGTAAACAATCAAGAACGAACCCCTCCTCCTTTCCCCTGAGGCAGGCCTCTCCTGACTTCCCACTTCCATTTGGGCAACCACCGCCCTCCCCAGCTCTGGGCTTTAATCCTAGCACTTTCTTTGGCTCATTTTTTTCTAGATAGGATCCACCCTTGCCTTTGCACCAAATCTAATTGGTTGCCAAACCTCTCACTCTTCTTGAATCTATGCTCATCCTTTTCACTGATGTTATATTAGACTCCAAACCAGGATTCCAACCCTTACTTAGAAACTAACTTTCTTAAAATACACTCCTGACTTCTGTCACTCCCTTATTCAGAAACTTTCAATAGTTCCCTAAAACTTACTTAATAACATACTTCTTAGCCTGGTTTACAAACCCTCCATGAATTGTACCTAATTTTCTTAGTCCATCTTGTGTTCATTACTTCCCAACATAAATCTTTTCTTGTAAATCAAATCCCCGGGCTGAAGAAATGCCTCAGAGCTTAAGAGCACTTGCCCCTCTCGCAGAGAACCTGGGTTCAATTCTTAGCACCCACATGGTGAGTCACAATCATCCATAACTCTAGTTCCAGGAGATCTAAAGCCCTCTTCTGACTTCCTTGGTCACTATATATATATATACACATGCAGGCAAAACACTCATACACATAAAAGAAATAAATCTACCAGGTAGTGGTGGTGGCAGCCCACGGCTTTAATTCCAGGCAGAAGCTGGTGAATCTCTGAGTTCAAGGCCAGCCTGGTCTACAAAGTGAGTTCCAGAACAGCCAGGACTACACAGAAAAACCCTGTCTTGAAACACACACACACACACACACACACACACACACACACACACACACACACACACAAAAAAAAAAAAAACCCAAAACGAAAGAAATCTAAAATTTTTAAAACAAACAAAAACCTCAAATTCCTAAGTTCAGTCCCATATATACAATGCACTTTCTTGTCTCTATGCCTGCTAATTTACATGCTCCTTGCCCCTTACCCCATCCATATCACTGGTAAAATACTAATTTCCCTCTTTCCATGTCCACTTATATAAAGCTTCTTATGATTCCAGGAATACTATAAGCATCTTCAGGCGTATACATACTCACACATATACACTGATAGCCATATGTAAAAACAAAAACAAACAAATGAAAAATTTCATACAACTTTCCTTAAATTTGCATTTTTAAATTAATAAAATTTCTTATTTTCTACTCCAACAAATATAATTTCTACGTTCTTTTCTGTGAGCATACATGCATGTCTACCTGTGTGTGAGTATAATTGTTCCTATGTGCCCATGTGGAGGTCAGAGATCAATGTCTGGTGTCTTCCTCCTTGCTCTTTGTCAGTGGCCATGTCAGAGGAGCAGCAGGTGTCAACTGAAGTTCAAGGCTGCCTCAAATTCCTCTAATCTTAATGCTGAAAGATGAAGTCACAAGTTTCGGTGTGTATCATTAACTGAAACAAAGCCTTATAATAACTTCAGGTTAGAGCAGATGTTTTGACAATAGCTTTAAGTTGAAAAACCCCAGAAAACAATCTGAAGTTCACTAGCACACATAGCTGAAGTAAAAAATACAAAGCAGCCCAACCGTTACTAGCTGACCTATTTTCTTGCTAGGATTGGTTGATGATCATGGGTGATGATTAATTCCTTGTGCCCATTTCTGCCCTCAGTCTCCTGGTATAAAGAACTATTGATGGATGGGTATGCACCCTCCTAAGATCTAAAGTACAGCTGCCTGATTGTTTTTTATGTATAAAAGTTTAGGTTTGTGATTCCTTATAAGATTAACTTTCAAGATAAATAGTAAAATGGCTGATCCTTTCTTTGTAAGCACAATATACAGCCTGCTAACAAAAGAGTTGGCTGTGAAAAAAATACATGTTTTTTACCCGTACTCTGTAGGAATTTAGCAGAATCGCTGTGTAGGATAAGTATTTGAACGAACAGCTGTTTTTCAGAAGTACTTTGACCTTGAAGAATCCTTACGGAAAACAGCGATTGTTTTGCTGAAGGGGCTCTGCAGCCATCCATAACTTTGGTCACAAGACACCTCAGGCACACCCGAGGCTCTTGTATTATTGTGTATTGCACATGATACAAAATAAAGGACTAGAGTCATGGAGGCATGTGATGCTCTTCTTCAGTAAGATGTGTAAATTCAGATTAGGGACCTTGGTATGAGAAGATACTTTGTGGAACAATCAATAAAAACGCCTTTGTATGGCTGTTCAGAGTCCAGCCCAGTCCGGTCCAATTCAGTTCATCAGAAGAGGCTGGATCTTCCTGCTGCCATATAAGCCTTAGAATTTTATCTTGGGGTGCCTTTTTTCTTCAACCAACAAAGGAAGAACACAGAAAGAACACAGAAGAATCGAGAAAGAAATCATCAAGAGAGAATGTGTCTTTTTCCGTAACCCCCTCAGATAAAAAAGTCTAGTATGTGGTGTCGTTGTGACCCTTTGAGCCCTGAGCTGCTGGAGGCTGGCCCTCCAGGCAGCGTTAGCTCTTCACCTTCTTCTTTTTGTTTAGATTTATTTTATTATTGGATGTATATAAGTGTTTCACCTGCATGTGTACCTGGTACTCAGAAGAGGATATTGGATCTCCTGGAACTAAAGTTACAGATGGTTTTGAACTGCCATATAGGTGCTAGGAATCCAAAGTAGCAAGTGCTTTTACACTGAGCCAACTCTCCAGGCCTCCGCCCTATTTTGAGGCAGGTTCTCTTGGTGCTCACTGTTTAGTCTGGAGTGGCTGGCCAGTGAGGAGCTCCCAGGGTCCACATGCCCCTGCCCCCAGGGCTGGGGTTACAGCCTCACACTAGCACACCTGGTTCTGATCCAGGTGATAGGATCCCAGCTCAGGGCCTCAGGCTCGTACTTCACTTACAGAGCTGGCCTCCCCAGCCCGATCCACCCCGTTCTTTTGGAACAACTGCACAGTGTTCTCCTGACATTCCATAATTGATGTAAAAGGTTTCATTTTGACAGCCATGTGATTTTCAGATTGTTTTTTCTAACTTCCCAGTGACTCAATAACATTCTTACACATTTTTCTCTGCATAAGTGCATAAAACTGTAAAATAAATGACCCCTAATAGCATTACTGGGTCAGAGAATCTGTCAATCTCAAAAGTGTTCTCCCAAAAATTTGCACCCAAAATTAACAGTGAAGTTGAACATTTACTTCTCCAAATATTCTTTGTTCTGAGACAGTCTCCTGCAGTCCTGGCTGGCTCCCAGCTCCCTACATAGCTGAGGCTTGCCTTGTCTCAATCCCTAGAGTGCCGAGAACCACCATATTCACATCTTTCTTCTCCAACTTTTTTTTTTTTTTTGAAACAAGGTTTCTCTGTGTAGCCCTGGTTGTCCTGGAACTCTCTTTGTAGACTAGGCTGGTCTTGAACTCAGAGATCTGCCTGCCTCTGTCTTGTTATAATAAATCCTTAAATTAAATTTGTAAGGAAAACATCATTATTTTATTATAACTTAATAGTCATAGAATGCTGGATATTGATTCAAGAAAGAATTTTAGCTGGGTATGGTGTTGCATGTGCCTGTAAATCCCAGTACTTAGAAGGTGGAGGTGGAGTGATGTCCCAAATTTGGGGCAGCCTGGTCTATAGTGCCAGTTCCAAGCTAGCCTGGACTACAGAGCGAGACCCTGTCTCAAAAAATAGAACAGAGCCGTCAAAACGGCAGAGGTGTTTGCCGCCAAGTCTGGCGGACTGAATTTGAGCTCCAGAAACCCTAGGTGGAAGGAAGAGAACCAACTCCCACCCAGTTGCCCTCTGACTTCCACGCACCACTACCCCTCTATAAGACAGATACATTGTAATAAAATCGAATTTTGACCATCGTACTTCATAGAATGAAAGCCTCGTTTCCATAAAAAGGATCTGCAGCAGGTATTGCAGTTCATAAAGGCCATTCCTAGACACTCAGCTTGCTGTATTAAATCCTTGCTGTATTAAATTTGTCAGGAAAACAATTACTGCGTCTCCTACAGGAGGAAACTGAGGTCCAGGTTAACTGAGAATACTATAATTTAGCATCCTGTCTCCGTTCGAGGGAGGCTCCTTCCACCACATCCCAGTGGCCTCTTGTTTCCCTCAGCATCATCAATATTGGCGAATGCAGGCTCTCAAAAAAAAAAAAAAAAAAAGGCAGACATGTGGGCCGTAGTTTAAACGTCCGTAGTTAGATAAAGGCAACACGATGGTGGCTGGGAATGCACAGACTTCCACACACCTTTCGCTCTCGGTTCTGAAGCTGCCGGTAGCCATTGGCCGCCCTCCTGCCGCACAGCCCACGGGCACGCAGCTGCGCGCTGCCCCTTTAAGGCCGCAGGCGGCGCGTGCCCGCAGCCCTTTCAAACGGGCCAATGAGAGGACGAGAGGCGGTCTCCCGCGGACCAATAAACGACGAGGACACTGCGGGGTGTGCGGCGGCCCAAGCGGTTTTTAAACGGCTTAGAGCAGGCCCTCGGTTCTGACCCGGCGGAGGTGAGTGGGCGCTGGGCCTCCCCTCGCAGCCCGGACCCCGAGGACCCGGCGTCGCGCGCGCCCGGGGGCCCACGTCCGCGGGCGGGCCCCCCCCACCTCGGCGGCTGCGCGCGGCCGCGGTCTCGCGAACCCCGGCAGGTCTGAGGCGGCGAAGCGGGGCGGAGGCCGGGGAGCCCGCGGCTGGCAGGGCGGGAGAGGGGTGGGGGCGTGGGCGCTCGCTTGCCTTGGAGACCCCGGCTTGGGATGCAGGTGAGCCGAGCGCGCGGCGGGGCGCTCCTGGCCGCGCCGGGGGTTGGCGGGCGGCGCCGGGCCGCGCCTGGAGGCTTGAGGTGTCCGAGACTGGGGCGGGGGCCCCCGCGAGCCAGGCCCTGGGGGGAGTGCGCCTCGCAGAATTGTCAAATGAATGAACGCGAGCCCGGGAGGGCTGTGGTGGGTGTGAAGGGCCTAGTCGCCTCAGAGCCGGACCAGAGAGCGTGGTGCCCGGGCCGGTCTCCGTCCCTGCGTCCCCTACCTGCGAGGATTTTATTTTTTTTTTCCCCTTAACGATTCTGACCATTCACCGCCCCGCCCCTTGGTTTTCTCCCTCAGAAAGTGTCAGCAGAGTTGAGGTATTTGGCAGCTGAGACGGTTTCGGGGACCAGTACAATAGCCAGCAGTGTAGGTTAGCCAGGCCTTGCCACTGTAAGGCTAGGTGAATGAGAGCCTTACTTTTGAGCTCTTAGCAAATCGTTGTTGTTGTTGCTGCTGCTGCTGCTGCGAGATCTGCCCGAAGTCGTGGTAATTGCCAGGCGAGGTTGAATGCATCCCATTTTGTTTCTTGCATAGGAGATGATGAGAGAGATGTTCCCAGAGTGGCTGCTGTGTGTTAGAGAATATATCCGTGTTGATGAATCTTAACAATGAGTTTCTGATTCAGCATCAATAGAGGTTTTTGCAGAACTTGCCCCAAATTTATGCACGACTCTTAATTCTCCTAGGATCCAAGGCATTAAATCTTGGCCCAGATAGGATGCTTGTCTTACATTATGCATAATTATAGAACTGAAAACTCATTTTTAGAAAGGTGAAATCCTTTTTTCTCCATTTTCATCACCCTGAAAAGTCCTTCTATGACCTAAAGAACAAGAATATAAATCAGTCATTTGAGACTTCTAAAGGGACTGGACAAACTGTAAGGTTTAGTATGAAGAAAATCAAATCAATTTAGTTGCCAACATCAATTAAATCAAGGTAGTAAACTTGTAATGAAAAAATTGTACACAACGTTTTTAATTTTTTTTTTTTAACATGGGGCTGGAGAGATGGCTCAGTACTTAGGGACACTGCTTTTCCAGAGGACCTGGGTCCAGTCCCAGCACCCACATGATGGCTCACAGCCATCTGTAAACTCCAGTTCCAGGGAGTCCGACACCCTCTTCTGGTGTCCACGGGCACTGCATACATGTACACAGACAAAACACCTATACACATAAATATTTTTAAAGAGCTTTTACATTTATTTTGTGTGTGGGAGGCTGGGTGTGTCCATAGCCAGATGTCAGACAGCTTTCTGGAGTTTGTTCTCTCCTTCCATCATGTAGGTTCTGGTGATCAAATGTCAGTTGTCCAGCTTAGCAGAAAACACCCTTTAAGCTGCCTCTCTGATCCCCAAATCTTACACAAGTAGTTTTTAATACTGTTCACTTAAGGAGGTGTCAAGCAAAGGTATTCCATAGCAATATGCCATATAATTTTCTGTATTATTTTTAAAGTTTGGAATCATCAACTTTGAGTTATGAAGAGTGGTGTGTGGTAATTCAGTTTTAGTGATGAATAGATGAATACCTTAATATTATGAACACTTGGATTTGGAGAAAGCAATTAAAAATAATTAACTTCTGGGCTGGGGAGATGGCTCAGTGGTTAAGAGCACTGACTGCTCTTCCAGGGAATCCAGGTTCAATTCCCAGCATGCACAATGGCAGCTCACAACTGTCTGTAGCTCCAGGATCCAACACCTTATGCAGAAATACATGCAGGCAAAAGACCAATGCACAGAAAATAAAATATATATATATATATATGGATAGTGTTAAAATCTTTTTAAAAAAGATTAATTTGTGTTTATGGGTGTTCTGTCTATATGTGTGTATGTGCCTGTCCCACAGACTTCAGAGGAAGGTATTGGATCCCCTGGAACTGGAGTTACAGATGCTCATAAGCAGACATGTGGGTGCTGGGAACCAGACTTGGGTCCTCTGCAAGAGCAGCAAGTGCACTTAACACTGAGCTGTTTCTCCAGCTCCTAGTGGTGAAAATCTTGACTGTGAAGACTTGCCGGGCATGGTGGTTCACGCCTTAACTCCAGTATGTGGAAGGCTAAAGCAGGATTGCTATGAGCATGAGAGCAGCCTGGGCTACATAGTGAACTTCAGGCCAAACTGGGTTACAGAGTGAGACTGTCTCAAAAAACAGTAGCAAAATCCCAAGAAGAACAAATGAAAACTTTATATTCTAGTAAAGCCAGGTTATCTTGTCTCTACTGAGATTGATGTCTGCTAGATATTAAACATTATTCTAGATTCAAGGAACACATTTGTGAGCCAGGAAAAAAAGCACTCAAGGGAGTTTAACAGATTTATCTTTCAAACAATTCACTATAGCAAATTATAGTTTCTATAATCCCTCTAGCTCAGCCCTGGGCCTTGAACAAAGTAAATTCTAAATACATTTACTAGCAGTAGCTAATATTTAATGGATGATTTCTGTGTGTCATGTTTTATCTTTTTTAACTGTCAGAATTTTACTCCTGAGGGAACTATGAAAGATTATGCAACTTGCTTGGGGTCATATGACTTAAAGAACCTGAATTTGAATCCAACTTAGTAGCTAGGGTCTATGTTCTTATGGTCATTCTATATAAAGTAATGACTTTTTAAAAAAATTCAAGAGCAGATGACAGGAATGGCAATATTTTAGGGAGCCAGTTGAAAATACAGTGTTTACCTTATGGGTAGCTGTGAGTGGTAGGACAAGGGTGAGGTAAAAATGGCAGTTGTGTATTGTTTTGAGATAGCATCTTGCTCTGTATCCCTGGGTGGCCTGAAACCCACTAAGTAGATTAGGATGACCTTGAATTTGTGGTAAACCTCCTGCCTTTGCCACCTCCATGCTGGTATTTACAGACCTGCATCACCATAGCAGCTTTAAAATTGAGATCTTGAGGTGCTAATCTAATTGTGATTGTTTCTTGGTGGTCAGTGTTGAAGAGGGTTGCCGTTTAGATGATTGTCATTCTTACATCTTGAGCTCAAAGGTGTTACTTAGGTTCTTTTTTTTTAATTTTTACATTTATTTATTTTATTTATGTGTGTTGCCTGCATGTATGTATGTGTACCACCTGCATGTCTGGTGCCCACAGAAATCAGAAGATGGTGTTGGGCCCCCTGGAACTGAACTTTCAGGTGATTGTGAACCACCATGTAGATGCTGGGAATAGAACTCGTGTCTTGTGCAAGAGCAGCAAATGCTCTTAAGTGAGCCATCTCTTTAACCCTACTTAGATTATTCTTATCAGTGCACTTGTCCTCCCTACCTAATAAACTCTCCTTTTGGCCTTCACTTTTTCTGTTCTCTGCCTAGAACCTCCCACCCCACTCTGCCTTTATTATCTCAAGCCTGTGTTAACAGGCTTAATCCACATCTCAACTCATATGTCAACTCCTTAAAGAAGCATTTTTCTAAGTTCTCAATTAGAATAGCTGTCTTGGTGCTTTTCACCTCATTTTTCTGTTTCGTTGATTGTTATTTGATATGTTGGTTTTTGTTTGTGCCAGAATTCCTCACAGAAGTGAAGTATATTAGTATTTCATACAGTGCCTGGAATAAAGTAGGTCAGTTTGGCATGGTGGAGTACACCTGCTAGTGCTTAGGTGGTAGAGGCAGGAGGAGAAGGAGCTCAAGTTTGACTGTTTGGCAAGTTTGAAGACAGTCTGGGCTAGATGCCCCTTGTCTAAGAATAACAAGCCCAGGGTGGTTAGATGGCTCAGTGGGTTAAGGTGCTTGCCACCAAGACTTAGGACCTGAGTTCTATATCCTCAGGACTCATATGGTAGGAAAACCAACTTTCACATCTGATCTCCACATGCATGCTGTACTGGTGCACTTGTATATATACACATACACTAAATAAATGGTTTTTGGTGTGTTCTGTGTGTGTTCTGTAGTTTTGGATGTGAACAGTATCTCAACAGATTAGCTCAGAAGTCTTCCACTAAGAAAACTAGAAAATTGTAGATTTATGTTTGTGTGACTTGTGTAGACGTGCCTAGGCCCTCATAATAAAGGCCTTTAGCACTGTGAGACAGAAGGACTGGTATGGCCCCGGACTGCTGTCTGCATGGGGCCTGTGTTCTCCTGTGCTGTTAGACACTTGTGTTACAAGTTAAAAAACAACAACAACAAAAATAGTAAAGAATAGTTTTACTCATCATTTCACTGATTTGTTCCTTTCTCATACTCTGGCAGCCATTTTACTGTCTTTGTGCTTTTCCTCTTCCAGAATGTCATGTATAATTAGAATCATTATACCTTATGTACTGTTCAGACTGATTTCTTTAACTTCGCTGTAGGATTTAGGCTCATATAGATTTTTTTGTTTATTTTTCGAGACTCTTGTAATCTAGACTGGCATTGAACTTACTGTGTAAATAAAACTCTTGATGCTCCTGCCTCTACCTCTGAAGTGCTAAGATTATAGGTGTTCAACATCACACTGGCACTTAGGAGCTTCTATATCTTTTCAAAGCTTGATAGCTAATTTATTTTCATTGATGAATGATACTTTATGAACGAACCACATTTACTCACCTTTGGAAGAATATTGTAGTCACTTCTGGCTTTTAGCAGTTATGAACAAAGCTGCTAATAAACATTTTCAGGACTATGTTTATTAGTAAAAACCTAGTTTTTATTTCATTTGGGTAAATTTGTTGCATTACATGATAAGACTTTGTTTAGGTTTTGTAAGAAACTGTCAAACTGTCTTTCAAAGTGGCTGTACTGCTTTGCAGTCTCATCAATAATGAATAGGGTTTCCTATTGCTCCACATTCTTGACTGTACTTAGTTTTAACAATTTCTTTCATTTATTTATTTATTAACCATTCTAGTAGTAATGTGCTCCTATCTTTAAAAATGTTGTTTTGCCAGGCTGTGGTGGCACCGGCCAGCACTCGAGAGGCAGAGACAGGTGGATCTCTGTGAGGCCAGCCTAGTCTACAGAGTGAGTTCCAGGAGAGCCAGGACTGTTACACAGAGAAACAATGTCTTGGGGGAAAAAAAAAAGTTTTGTTTTTCATGATATTGATGTTTTGAGAGTGATAGTTATATTAAAAGGAAACTTAAAAATTAATTTTTTATTTTAGATTTAAGCAAAAAATTTATTGCAAAACTGATGCATAGAATTAAGTTCCTCTTATCTACGTTCTTGTTAACATCTTACATGGTACAATTGTCAAGGTAAGAAACCAACGATATATTTTATTATTTATATTTGTTTTTGTTTTTTGAGACAGGGTCTCCACATAGCTCTGGCTATCATGGAACTTACTATGTAGACAGACTCACAGATCTGCTTGTCTTTGCCTTCCTAATGCTAAGTTTAAAGGCATGTGTCACTATGCCCTGCTATTTTTATTTTATTTCATGGGTATAGGTTTCTTTATGTCAGCACTTCTCAACCTATGGGTCATGACCCCTTTGGGGGTTGAATGACCCTTTCACAGGGGTCACATATCAGATATCCTGCATATCAGATTACATTATGATTCATAACAGTAGAAAAATTACAGAGTAGCAATGAAATAATTTTATGGTTGGGGTCACCACAACCAGGAATTTTAAAGGGTTGAAGCATTAGGAAGGTTGAGAACCACTGGACTATGTGTTTGGGTGTACATACCACAATGTCTGAGTGGAAGTCAGAGGACAACCTTCAGGGTTTGTTCTCTTTCTACCAGGATGATAACTGGGATTGAATTTGAGTCATCAGGTGTGCGGTCAGATGCCTTCACCTACTGAGCCATCTCTCTGAATTTCAGCCTGGTGGTGGTGGTGGTGGTGGTGGTGGTAGTGGTGGTGGTAGTAGTGGTGGTAGTAGTGGTGGTAGTAGTGGTGGTAGTGCACACCTTTAATCCCAGCACTTCGGAAGCAGAGGTCAGGTGAATGAATCTCTTGAGTTCCAGGCCAGCCTGGTTTACAGAGTTAGTTCCAGAGATACACAGTGAAACCCTGTCTTGAAAAACAAAAAACAAACCATCAAAAAAAACCCACTGAATTTCATTTGGATTTCAACAGATGTTCTATTCATACCCTAGTTGTGTTTCAAGGTCCAGTCCAGGGCAACACATTACATCTAGTGGTCTTCTGTCCTTGCCTCTTCTGCTCTTGGGCAGTTTCTCAGTCTTCCCTTGTCTTCAGGACCTTGATTTTAAGGAAACTTTTTAAAAGATCATTTGACAATGTCTTTTTTTTTTGTTGTTGTTGTTATAAATTTACTTATAGATTTATAAAAAAATATATAAATTTATGCATGTTTGTCTGCATGCCAGAAGAAGGCACCAGATCTTATTATAGATGGTTGTGAGCCACCATGTGGTTGCTGGGAATTGAACTCAGGACCTCTGGAAGAGCAGCCAATGCTCTTAACCTCCAGGCCATCTCTACAGCCCCAAGGGAACTTGTTAAAAGTTACTTTGTAGAATGCTACTTCCTTTGTGTTTGATGTTTTTCTCATGATTAGATTAGGGTTACGTGTATTTTTTTTTTTTTGAAAGAATACCATCATATCAGGGGTATGTGATATCCATGTGTTGTTACCAGTCAACTAACTGTGGAATTCTTTTGTCTACTTGAATATACAGCATGGTGAGTAAGGAGAAACTCTAAGCTCTGACAGTTTTTGTATCTCTAGGTGTTGACAGCAGCAGAAGAGAGCAGTAGACAAGAGTACAGTAGGTAGTATGGACTGGCCTTAATTATTAGGACCCTTACTATGGAGTTTACCAAGGCTTTAATACCAAAACAATCTGGTGGAAACTGTTTGAAATGTTCCTAGTTGGCATTGAATCTTCAGGGGTTAGAGAAACAGCTGTTGATTATCATGTTTCTTCAGAATGTGTTCATGCCTCCCAGAGGGCTAGGATTAAAGGTGTATAGCACCACCAGCAGCCTGGATTAATTTTTCTTATTTTTATTGTGTGGTGGAGTGGAGACACATGAATGAAGATGCTCAAAGAAGCCAGAAGAGTTAGATCCCCCTGGGGTTGGAGTTCCAGCAAGTTTTTTGGATTGTTACTTTTCTATAAAGCTAAAATAAAGCAAACCATCATTTCTTCATAATAATTTAAACAAGGGTAGAAAGTAGACTGTGATTTTTGCCAGTGCTACTGCAGTTTTGGTTTTTTGTTTGTTTTTACTGAGAAACTTGACATTGAAAACACCTTATTTATTGGATGTAAATAACTTGTCAAGTACCATTTCATAGTATTTTAGAGGTCAATACAAACGTGTACATAGTTTTATACATGAGAATACTAAAGTCTTGAAGATTAGTTGACTTCTCTGAAGTGTGACAGTTAATGATAGGGAAGAAGTTGTGGAATATTCTCAATCTCTTTTTCTCCCTCCCTCTCTTCCTCCCTTTCCTCCCTCCCATTATGCCTTTCAGGTTAAAAACAGTTTACTTTACACTTGTGCTTAAACACTGCAGAGTATGTTTTCATATTATAAGATCCTTTTAGTTGGAAGCAAAGTCTCTCCTATTTTAAATCTCCATGGTGTCTTATATATTAAAAATAATTATGCTATCATTTTAAAAAGAAACAAGCACCTGTTTCCTATCCTCAGCTAAAGAACTAAATCATTACCAATGGACAGGCAAATCTCCTTTCTTGTATTCCTGATTATATTCCCTGCCCTTCTTTGTAATTTTTATTTATGTATATGAGTGCCTGTGTGTATGTGTATGTACTACCACATGCATTCAATCTTTGAAGAGGCCAGAAGATTCTAGGAACTGGAGTTATAGGCAGTTGCTAGCCACCATTTAGGTGCTAGAAATCAAACCTGGGCCCTCTGGAAGAGCATCCAGTGCTCTTTAAAAAAAAAAAAAAAAAAAAAAAAAAAAAAAAAAGATGTTGGGTTTTTAGTTGTGGTGGTGGTGGTTTTGTTTGTTTGTTTTTTAAATGGGTATAGTTACATGGCTTTAATTCCAGAACTTGGGAGGCAGAGGCAGGCACATCTCTGTGAGTTTGAGGCTAACATGGTCTACCTGGTGAGTCTTAGGATAGCCAGGGCTATATAGAGACCGTTTGAAAACAAACAAAATTATTATTTATTTGTATGGGTGATTTGCCTGAATGTATGTGTCTGTACCATGTGAGTATATGCTGCCCATGGAGGACAGAATAGAGTGTCAGATCCCCTGGAACTGGAGCTACAGAAAGTGATGTGCTGACATGTGGATGCTGGGAACTGGACCTGGGTCCTGTGCAAGAACAAGTGCTTTTAACTGCTGAGCCATTTTTCAGTCTCTTCCTTGCCTCTTCTATGTTGAGCTTCCAGCATAGCCGCTCCTTAGTTTTTTATTTAACTACAGATGAATGTGCCTCTAGATACATTGTTTGGGCTTGTATTGCTGTACAATATATTAAGTAATTAATGCTCCCCATCGTGGACTGATAGATTCATCTGTGTAACTATTAATAGCTATTTTCTGGCTGTAGAGTACCTCTTTAGTGAGTATGCAATGGCTTTTTAAAAATTGTCTCTTGTTAATATATATATAAATTGTACACTCTTAAAGTATATAATTCCTGTACCATGAAACTTATTTTGTAGCTTCTAACATTCACAAAACATGTTAACTATCACTGTCTTAATTCCACAATGTTTCTGTCACTCCATCAGAAGAAAATTCTGTACCTTTTATCAGTCACTTCCCATTCCCCCTCATTCCCTAGCAACTACTTTATAATACCCCATAACAGTGGAATCATACAACACATGTCCTTTTGTATCTGACATCTTTCTCCTTGAATAATATTTGAGATTCATACATGTTGTAGCATGTATCATTACTCTATTCCTTTTAGTTTTGTTTTTTGAGAAAGGATTTCTCTGTATCCCTGACTGTCCTGGAACTAGCTCTGTAGACCAGACTGGCCTCAAACTTACAGAAATCTGCTTGCTTCTGCCTCCCAAGTGCTGGGATTAAAGGTGTGCGCCACCATCACTCTATTCCTTTTCATGACTGTATGATACTCCATTATATGGCTATACCACATTTGTTTGCCTCATTTATAAGTTGATGAGTATTTGTCAATTTTGAGACTATTATAAGTCCTGCTGTCAGCATTTATTTGTCAGTTTGTGTTCTCTTTTCAATTCTATTGGAAATGGTTGTTAATATTTAATGTTTTTCGTGTGTGTGTGTGTGTGTGTGTGTGTGTGTGTGTGAACAGTTTACATGATTACCAAGATGTACAAAAGTTCTAGACCTATTTTTTTTAAAGGTTTTTAATAATTTATTAGTGTGTATGCAGGTCAGAGTACAACTTGTAGGAACCAGATCTTTCCTTTCCTTCTACCTTGTGGGTACTGGAGATTGAACTCGGGTCATGATGCTTGGCAGCAAGCACTTTTACTCACTGAGCTGTCTCGCTGGCCTCCAGACCCTCTTTTTCTTAAAGCTTTTAGTATTTGTAACATGGGGCGTATTATTTATGTTTCTTAAATTTTATTAATAGTTTCTTCTTGTCTTCTAGAAAATTACACTTTTGAAAATAAAGATGTTTAATGTGACTTGCTATATGAAGACATTATTTTAAAATTGTATTTAATCCATAGGAAAGTCCATCTGAATATTGAAAAGCCAGTTTGGCAGCTGGAGGGTTGGTCCTGAGATTAAGAGCACTTTTTGCTCCTTGAGGACCTGAGTTCATGTTGTGTGACAAGACTTTTCCTGGGGAAATTCATACACATGCCTATTCACCCTACATAATGAGACCATGGCAACCACAGTATGGATGATACCAAAGTTCAGCTTGGTGAATCAGTGAGTTTTATTGGGGTTACTTACAGGAGCAGAAATGACTGAAAGACAGCTGCGTTATCAAAGCCCACTCCAGCACAGGTGGCAACTCTAAAACGTTGAGAACCTTGGGTACAGGATTGGAGAGTATCCTTTCCCCAGTGACACTTGGTTTAAACCTCTTCAAGGCAGCCTGGCTGGTCTTAAAGTCTTCTTTGCAGCTTGTCTTGTCTGAAAGTGGCTCTCAACAAACTTTTCTCATGTAGTCTTGGGGACAGGAGGACCTAATCAATCTGGTCAGTTTTAGGGACTTCCCTGAAGCTATTTTGAGTTGTTTACCTTTTGTGTTAAGGAAGTTCCCTGGGAAATAGAATGTTTTTGTCTTGAGGAAGTTGCTACTTCCAGTCATCTACATCAAGTGGCTCATGGTTGCCTGTACGTAACTCCAGCTTCAGGGGATCTGGCATCCTCTAATGGCCTCCCTGGGCACCTGCATGCGTGTTCACATACCCAACACAGACACACACAAATACTTAGACATAATTCAAAATAATAATTTGCTGGGCAGTGTTGGAGCATGCCTTCTAATCCCAGCACTCAGGAGGCAGAGCCAGGCGGATCTCCGTGAATTCAAGGCCAGCCTGGTCTACAGAGCAAGATCCAGGACAGGCACCAAAACTACACAGAGAAACCCTGTCTCAAAAAACCAAAAAATAAAAAGAATAATTCTTTTTAAAACATAGAAAACTCTGACAGTGTATCTAAGGGTACATTTTTGGGTTGTTCTAACAGTACTTTTGTTGATCCATATAGATTGTTGGTATAGAAAAAAAAACTTGATTTAGCCGGGCGGTGGTGGCACACGCCTTTAATCCCAGCACTTGGGAGGCAGAGGCAGGCAGATCTCTGTGAGTTCGAGGCCAGCCTGGCTACAAGTGATTCCAGAAAGACAAAGCTACACAGAGAAACCCTGTCTCGAAAAACCAAAAAAACAAACAAACAAACAAAAAAACTTGATTTGACTACTCACAGATGCAGTTTGAAAGAGTAGTTTTCATTGGCATTTACTTTTGAAACTGCTATAAAATGACATCTATGGCTAGGTGGTGGTGGCCCATGCCTTTATTCCCAGCACTTGGGAAGCAGAGGCAAGTGAATCTCTGAGTTAGAGGCCAACCTGGTCTACAGCCAGGGCTACCCAGAAACCCTGTCTCAAAGACAAAAAACAAAAAACTGTGATTTATACTAAATGATGAATGATGACTGATTTTTTTTTTAAAGAACGTGTTACGAATTGTTAACAATTGCATAGAGAATTGGCTCCATTTCTTAGGTATAAAACCAGATACAAAATAGGATGTATGTTTGACACCTAGTAACAGGGTCTCATTATGATCCTGACTGGCCTGGAACTCATCATGTAGACCAGGCTGGCCTGGAAATAAGAGAACTCTGCCAGCTTCTACCTCTGGAGTGCTGGGATTAAAGACATGTCATCATGGAGGTTTCATTATGCAGTCCAGGCTTGCCTGGGACTTCTGGGCTAAAGTGATCTTCCTACTTCAGCCTCATGAGGAGCTGGGGCTACAGTTCTTTATCATGTTTGCTGGACTTCAGTAGAGATAGCTTTTGAAGCATTGTGTTCTAATAAAATCACAATATTAGAAATATAAAAAAAAACAGTTAACAAATAGGAAGTTAGGACTAGTAATTCACTTACCCTTGAATTCTCAAAATGGTCCATACAGCTACTTTGGAAAACAATTATTTACTCGTAAGATTAAATATACACTTAACATACCACAAACCAATCCCTCTTGTGGGTATTTATCTGAGAGAAATAAAACTGAACATGTATACAAAAACGTGTATGAGAAGGCTGCTAGCATTTTCTTTTCAAAATGTTTTAACTCAATGGCTTAAATTGGTAAACAGGAACATAATGTTTATATCTTGCAGTCAAGTAATAAAGAGGAAGAAATGGCCATTATATGCATCTGCATGGATGATCTGTTATTTTTTGATGTTGTTCCTGGGTATAGAACCCAGGAAGTCAGACATGATGAGCAAGGGTCTGCCATTGAGCCACAATCTCAGCCCTTTATCTCAGTTGTATTCTACTAACTTAAACTAGACTCAAAAGACAACATATGGGGTTGAGAATTTAGCTCAGTGGTAGAGCGCTTGCCTAGCATGCACAAGGCCCTGGGTTCGGTCCTCAGCTCCGGGAAAATAAATAAAATAAAAAGACAACATACTATATGATGTTATTTATATAACACTGTTGGAAAAGCAAAAGTATAGGAACTGATTGGTGGTTGCCTAGGAATGAGGAAAGGCATTAACTATAAAGGTCACAAGGGAAGTTTTTGGACTGTTGGTGTTCTTGTTTGTGGAAATGGATATGTAGCTCTGTGTTTTTCAGAACTGTGTGCTATATGAAATAAATTTTACTGTATATGAATTATATTTCATTAAGCCTGACTTTAAATAAATAAAAGATCTTATCTCAGGGAGTAGTCTTCTCCTGGCATTTCTTCACAAGTCACAAATGTGGTGTATACAAACTCACACAGATATACACATAAATAGTAAAAATAAATCTTTTTAAGAATCTGATGAGGAAGG
Organism: Peromyscus leucopus; assembly: GCF_004664715.2. Classification (NCBI taxonomy): domain Eukaryota; kingdom Metazoa; phylum Chordata; class Mammalia; order Rodentia; family Cricetidae; genus Peromyscus; species Peromyscus leucopus. The sequence continues at coordinate 67,265,404 of NC_051066.1, forward strand.
CTAATCTACAAACCCTTAGACCAATGTTAACTTCATGGGTATATAATGAAAGAGGGTCTTGATTACTTAATTCAGGAATGTCAGTAAATGTACTGTAGAAACATCTTGACTCTTCAGTCAGTTTCTCTTCAATTCTCTAAGACTTTCAGATTAAGGGTAACCTGAGTCTATGCTCAGTGTTCATGCTTGTCCTCTGAACCTAAATTCCACTTGAATCCCTGTTCACATTCAAGATGTTAATTTATAAATAGATATTGATTCTCATACTAATTTGATGGCTTTAGTAGGGTGAGTTTTTTCATTTAAATTATATTGTGGAACTGAGCCTGGTGTGCAGTTCTGTAATCCAGCTATTGGGAGACTGAACCAGGAGGATCACAAGTTCAAGACCTGCCTAGACTATACAAAGAATTCATAGGACACCTGAGCGATTTAGTGAAACATTGTTTCAAAATATAAAGTAAGTTTTTAAGAAGGCAAAGGGCAGAGTTCTAAGGAGTGATCTTACCTAACATGTACAAGACCCTTTGTTCAAGCCCTAGTGCTGCAAAATTAAAATAATTCAATGGAGGAATGTCTTTTTCTCATTCAGTGTGAAGAAAATTGATATGCAATAATAATCTTTGAAGATCTCAAAGACTATGCTTTTACTCCCTGAGGTTTTTTATTTTAATTGTGTGCATTGAGAGGTGGGGTGCATGTGTCATGGTATTGTGTGGAAGTAGGAGGATTTTGTAGAGTTTTCTCCTTCCATCTCTATGTAGATTCTAGAGATTGAACTCAGTTTGCTATGCTTGTTTAGTAAATACGCTTACCTGCTGAGCCATCACTCCGGCTTAGACCCTGAGATATAATGCAGTTTCCCTACAAATTTATCAAGAGCTTCCTTTTAAATTAAATGACTGTATATCCCAATTGTATTTGTATGCAATATTCCTTTGCTTACATAGACTTGTAAATTCTTGGTGAATTTTTGAAAAGCTATCTTTTATTCACAAAAGAGAGAAAGTTGTTTTACTCTTTTGCCTCCTATTAACCTTCCTACCTAACTGATATCATTACCTGGGAGCCTTCCCTTTGCTGTTAAGGAAGTCTATGAAAGGGCAAGAGGAAGCATTGGAAAGCTTCTGGAATTTCTTTCTGTGTCTTTGTGCTGCAGTCTGAAGAATTGCTACTTCTAAGAGAGGTTAATGAAAAAAGCAGCTTCCATGATGGCATCTGGATATTTACTCTAATGGTTTGACTGTTGTCTGCAAAAAAAATTTTTAACACTCTTCAAAGACTTAGAATTGTGATATTGGAAACTAGTCATCTCCTTCATTTCTGTGACATTACCTGTATTACTACCAAACCAGAGATCCACTTCCAAGTTGTTACGTCATTTATATCCTGCTTTGGAAAACCTTTGAGCTGGAGGCAGCATCCTGGGACTGCCGACCTCTGGGTGATGATCGCTGCGGCCCCTTTAAGTGTTCTGTGGGCGTGCAGAGGGGCATTGAGGGTGGGGCGGGCACTCTGACAGCAGTGCTTCTGTCCCCGCCCCCCCGGAGGAGGCGGTTCCCAGCAGCTGACTTGCCAATGCGGCTGCCTCCCGCCTGCTACGCCTGCTACCGGGTATTCCTGCTGATCATGCACGGACATTAGGGCCCGACCTCTCCCTGCTAGGGTAGCAGCGTAAGTGTCAGACTACCGGAAGGGGTCAAGCATCCCGTGCGGTCCAGAAGCCCTGGTGGACAGTTCAGGGGTCTTAACAGGCCTTTCAGAGTCTAAGTCCGGGAAGGAGCGAAAACAATGCCTGCTGCAGTGTGTTAAAGCCAGGGCATCAGCTGTACCTCGGTGGTGCCAGCAGCCTTAGAGTGTTTGGATGTGTTGTGTTTAAGTCCTGTCCATGACCTGACTTTCCCCAGCCTAGTTCCTGCTTGGGATGAAGAGAGGATTGATTTTTACCAGAGATGAACCTGGTGGGGCAGAATGGGTGGAGCCGAGCCTAGTGCTCTGGGGCCTTGGGTTCTTAGCTTGGGATTTAGAGACCTGGCTAGCCTCCTGCATGAGTAAGCTTTAGGTTTTCAGTCACCTTGGTAGTGTTGAGCAGTAATTGTCAAAGTTGACCTAATTCTCAGCGGCTTTAGCTTTCTACCTCCCCAGAGGCCTGTGTTGGTATCCAGTACCCCTTTCGGAAACATTAACAGTGATCATCTATTAGGGAGAATCCAGCTAACCCTCTTTCCTGCTGATAAGGTAGCACAAGGTAAATGATACAGTTCTCTACCTGTCTCAGTTTCTGAGGGAATATGTGGGAGGTCATGATCCCAGAACAAAGAAAGCAACCATCGCTGAAGTTTGGTGAGAAAACTTGCTAGAGAAGCAGTTCAGATTTCTACCCCCGATAATGCAGAGTACACAAGTATGATTAATGCTTGTTCTTGTTAATGGAGACATCTGGAGGCAGTGAAGGTGTGTTTGTTTGTTAGAAGGAAAGTGTTATCATTTTTGTTACTTCCACATAGATGAGATTCTTTTGGGCCTTGGACAAGTAATAATAATCTCAAATATTCTGTGACAGTTACATAATTTTTACTCTTTTTTAGTCCATATGCCCTTTCTAAATGTGGTTTGAGTAAAGCTCTCTAAATATTCTCTAAAATATTACTTTGTCTTTTAAAAAAGGAGTATCATTGCATGTCAGTGATCATTTAAAAGGTTTAATTTTTTTAATTTTTAGAGCATTTATATATTTAGGGTTGTAAACATGTGCATGTTACAGTCTGTATGTGGATACCAGAGGACAGCTTGCAGGAGTTGGCTCTTTACTTACATCATGTGGATCCCAGGGATTGAACTCAGGTCATCATGCTTGACAACAAGTATTTTTGCATAGTGAGCCACCTTGCTGATCTGGTGTATTATTCATTTATTCATGTATTTATTTATGAGATTGGTGATATTGGTATGATACCGAGGCTGGCTCCCAAACCTTTGGAATCAAGGTATCCTCTTGCTTTAACCTCCAAATAGCTGAACTATAGGCATAAAGGTTAGGGGTTGTGTTTTGAGTGGGCAGAATCTTCACTCAAGCTTCTCAAACTCATATTATGATTCTGCAGTAGCATTTTCTTAGCCAGAGTAAGAGTCCAGGAATGGTAATCAAATTCAGAGCTCTTGTATTGTGATAGTGAAGAACTTTGTAGGTCAAGAGCTTGGAAATTTGCCATAGAAGAGTTGAACTGCCAACAATTCTTTCCAAGTAAAATGCAAAACCACAGTATTTACTAGCTCTCTGGTTATTATAGACTGTCAGAACACAGGAATTTAAAATAAAAAGATACCACATTTGAGTATTTGAGTATTTGGGGAAGAGTAATAGATGTACTGTAAAGTAGGAGACAAGTTCTAATCCCAGCTCTAACATTATTTATCACATAATCTCTCTGTGCCTTATTTTTGGTATTTGAAGAATAAGAATACTAGATTGCTGGGGTCTGTGTTTTATGATGGGATTTTATGCTTAGACATGTAAGTATATATAATAGAAAATTTGTTATTTAAACACTAAGCTGAAAATGGGACAGTTTGAAATTTATTCTAAGTTCTACCTTTATGTATAAAAATGGGACAGTTTGAAAAGTTATTCTAAGTTCTGCCTTTATGTATAAACATGTAGAAACTTAAACATTTCTTAACCTCTAAAAATAAGCAATTATGTGTAATCTTTTACTAGTAACAGTACAGACTATGTTGTATTTGAGATCTTTGGAGACATTAGATATATCAGTATTATGAGTAATTCTTTGGTAGAACAAAATTCTTTTCATTGACCTCTTTGTCTTTGCCTCAGTTATAGATAGTGGTAAAATCTCCTAGGAACATTGAACCACCTGAAATTCCTGAATATTTTTATAGGGACCAGACTGTAGGAGTCACAGCAAGTATTATGTATCTTTTTTTTTTTAAAAGATTTATTTATTATGTATATAGTGTCCTGCCTGCAGGCCAGAAGAGGGCACCAGATCCCATTATAGATGGCTGTGAGCCATTATGTGGTTGCTGGGAATTGAACTCAGGACCTCTGGAAGAGCAGCAGTCAGTGCTCTTAACCTCTGAGCCATCCCTCCAGCCCAAGTATCAAGTATCTTTCAGAAGAGTTTTGTTAGCATTTAAAACAAAACATCAAACTGTTACTTAATAAACATCTTTGTGGTTTTTGTATATAAAACCCAGAGCCCTCTGTTTATCCCAGTGTTACATTTTTAGCCACTTGAATGTGTTCCCCACATGCCCCCCTCGAAGGTCATTTCTCTAGTCTAAAACCAGACTCACACTTCTAGCTTCTCTTCCACTCCTCCAAAGACAGATAACTCAAAACTCTCATATTTTTCTCTCAGGGGCACCATTTTCCACCCTTACTCTTAGTCTGGAGCGTCCCCCTTCACATTAGACTTTCCGCTCAGCTCTCACTTTAGCTGCAACAACTTGCTGATTATTTCTCTTTACTATAACTCCTTTCAGTATCCCTGCCCACTCTTTCCATTTCTATTGATAAAACCTTCATTTCTGGCCCTGGAGGAGGAGTATTGTAATCATTTCTTATCAAAACTCTGCTTTCATCATGTATGGAGATACAGCTTGTAATCCCACCACTTTGGAGGTATAGAGAGAGACAAGAGAGTTGGGAATTGAAAACCAGACTGAGATACATGTCTCAAACAAAAAACTGAACCACCCTCCAAATAAAACCTTCTACTTTCTCTACTTTCTAAATTGTTCTATTAAGTGTCTTTTTTGTCTGTTTTGTTTTGTTTTTTGAGACAGGGTTTCTCTATGTAGTTTTGGTGCCTGTCCTGGATCTTACTCTGTAGACCAGGCTGACCTCGAACTCACAGAGATCGCCAGGCTGTGCCTCCCGAGTGCCACTGCTGCCCGTCTTAAGTGTCTTTTAAGTGATTTTTATTACTAATCATTACCTCCATGCTCTGACCTTAATCTCTCTGATTTTACACTTAGGAGTGTCTGTAAATATGATTAATACTTTCCTGTCTCCAAAGCTTTGCCTTTAATGTTTCCTAAATGTAAAATTATTTCTTTTCTACCTGTTCCTCCCCTTTTTTGAGACAGAATCTTACAGTGTAGCCCATGCTGGCCTCAAACTCATAATCCTCTTTTTGCCTCAGTTTCCCAAATGTTGAAATCACAGGTATTTACCACCATTCCCTGTTAATACACATTTTTAAAAATTTTATCTACCTTTCAGATGCCATGAGGTTGTCACTCACAGTCTCTCCCACTCTGAACTCCTGTAAGCCATATTTGCCCCTTGTTTATGACACATTCTACATATGGTGTATTTTATTTTATATTATAGCTATTTGTTTATGTATCTTACTTGTGCTATTCTAAACTTCTTAAAGATATCGTGGTTTATCTTCTCAGGACTTTGTTAGTAAACTTGGTTAGTTTTTGTGTAGCTATCACCACAATTTAAAAACATTTCCATTACTTCCAAAAGAGGCCAAGGGATTTAATTCAGTGGTAGAGTGCTTGCCTAATATGTTCAACCAACCCTCCTCTCTCCCCTGCACCAACCAAGAAAACCAAAAAATACCTTGAGAATTTCTATTCTCTCCAAAAGAAACTCATACACCCTTTCCCCCTAATACTTTCAAATATTCAAGTCCTAAGCATTTACTAATCTTACTTATTTTAAAAACCTGTTTTGGACATTTTATAAAAATGGAATCATACCATATGTGATTTAGCATGATGTTGTCAAGGTTCATCCATGCTATAAATTTTATCCATATTTTGTTTCTTTGTATTCCTAATATTTCACTGTATTAGGTCACCACATATTAGTCATCCATTTGTCAGTTGATTATATATTTACATTTTTTCTTTCTAGTTATTAATGTTTATTTGGTTTTAATTTGTGCTATATATTGTAAAGTATTTCATTTCTCTAAGGAGAGATTAGCAGGCCTTTAACCTGTGACCTTTTGTGAAACCAAAGTTTTGTTTTATAAGTATACCATATTATACAGATTGTGTTTCTTCATTACATCCTGAATAAATTCTGAACATCAGAGCATGGTCTTTCTTTATGATAATTGTTAGTTAATATTTTCACAGAAAGACAAAGTATGGCTTTCCAATAATCACTTTAATGGCAAATAAATAACAGCTAGATGTGGTGGCACATACCTATAATCCTAGTAAATGGGAAGCCGAGTCAGCAAAATTGTGAATTTGGAGGCTAGCTTGAGCTACCTAGTGAGACTGTCTAAAAAGGAGGCATGGGACTGGTTTAATTTTTATACTTGGCCAATGCACCAAAAAAGTAAAGAAGGTAGCTGGGTAGTGGTGACATACGCCTTTAAACGGGAGGAAGAGGCAGGGGAATCTCTTGAGTTAGAGATCAAGCCTGTCTATAGCTAGTTCCAGGACAGCCAGGGCCGAGATAGAGATAGAGATAGAGATAGAGATAGAGATAGAGATAGAGATAGAGATAGAGAGAGAAGAAGAGAGAGAGAGAGAGAGAGAGAGAGAGAGAGAGAGAAACGACTATAAAACTATTAAGGGGGTCTATGTATTATTTTGTTTAGTATATTTTATTTTTCAGATGTTCAGTTTGATTTATTGATTAAAGTATCAGAAGCAAAATTTTTTAAAACTAAATTCACTTTGAATGTTTGAATTCTATAAAATTGTAAATTAAAGTAAAGTAATTTTGGAGTGAATGAAATAAATGCTCTCAAGTTGGGAATGGCAGATGATAACAAACTGTGTTTTTGAGCCCTTGAGCCCTTGCTAGATGCTAAGTATCTGGTGTCCAGGAGTTTTATGTAAACTAACTCATACAATCCACACAATAATGGTAGAGTATTATTGTTCTTACTTTTCTACATATGTTTCTAACTCAGCATGTTACCTAAGAAACTTATCCCTGACCTCTTTTCAAGTCTATAATGGTTTTGAAAATAAACAGAATAGTTTAAAAAATTTAGATTCCAAGATAAAATAGAAGATCATAAAATTTTTCTCAAGAACAAAAACTGAAATTTGATGAATTACTGCTTTTGAAATGATTGTATATTTTTTCTTTTCCTTAGCTAGTGTTTGGTGCTTGTGTGTGGGTGCTAGGCAACACTGCACATGGTGAACTGCAGGGCTTGTTTTTTGCATTTTGTTGGTGTTGGAACTGGAATGTTGTTCTTTCTGTTGTTGTTGTTGCTGTTAAAATAGGGTCTTGTAGCCTCAAACTTAAATGTTCCTGCTTCCTGAGTCCTGAGAGTATAGGCATGCATACCACCAAGTCCAGCTTGTTCTGTTCAGTGCTAATTTAAACTATCCTTGTTTTCTCCACTGTGTCCTCTCTCTGTGTGTTGTCATTCACTGCCTTGGTTTTAGTTACATATGTCTTTCACACTCCTGCTTTTGAATCTCTGGGTCATATGTCTTTTTGGTGCTTCAGGCTTGAATCCCCAACTGCTGCCTACATCTTCACTTGTCTAATATACATCTTGTTTTGTTTTGTTTTTCAAGACTTGGTTCCTCTGTATAACAGCTCTGGCTGTCCTGGAACTCACTATGTAGACCAGGCTGTCCTCGAACTCACAGAGATCCACCTGCCTCGGCCTCCAAGTGCAGGGATTAAAGGCATGGGCCATCACTGCCTGACCCTAACATACATCTTAACTTGGCTTGTCTAAAATTCCTTTTCCATCCTGTAAAGGGAACTCAGTAAAGGAATGTTTAGGTACTTAGAACATGACTCTTACCTTATGTCCAGACTAACATCATCTTTCATTTAAACTCTTTGTGGCCTTCTGACTGCTTTTCTTCTCTTTTTATGGTTTTTCAGTTTATCTTTGCATTGATTTGCATTTACATTATATGGTCTTTGATTGTTTTTGTTTTTGAGAAGGGTTCATGTATCCTAAGACTTTGTGTGTACTCTGCAAGTTCTCTACCAACCAAGTCACATCTCCAGCCCCTCTTTGAAAAATACAAGTTTGACTGGGGCTGTAGCTTAGTGGAACATTGACCTAGAATGCATAAGGCTCCAAATTTAATCCCTAGCATTGCAATCAGTAATCAGTCAGTTAATTCATCAATAAATTAAAAAACAAGTCACTGCTGAGGAAAAGAAATATACAAATTTGATAGCAAATGTAGTATTACTAACAATCCTTCAAAGTCTTCCTTTCACTGTTCTACTGATGTCTAATTGTATAACATTTGCTTAGAAGGCCATTCAAGGTCTGACTTCGATTACTTCACAGCCTCACTCTACGTTCTTTTGCTTTCTTTGTTTAATTTATACTTGTCTTAGTTAGGGTTTCCTATTGCTATGAAGAGACACCATGACCACAACAGCTCTTACCAAGGAAACGTGTTTTTGTTTTTTTTTTTAATAATTTATTTAACTTTATTTTATGTGCATTGGTGTAAAGGTGTTAGATCCCCTGGAACTGGAGTTACAGACAGTTGTGAGCTGCCATGTGAGTGCTGAGAATTGAACCCAGGTCCTCTGGAAGAACAGCCAGTGCTCCTAAGCCCTGAGCCATCTCTCCAGCCCCCCAAGGAAACATGTTAATTGTGGTGGCTTGATTACAGTTCAGAAGTTCAGTCCATCATGGCGGGGAGCATGGCGGCATGCAGGCAGAGGTGGTACTGGAGCTAAGACTGCTACATCTTGCAGGCAACAGGAAATTAACTAACTTACTGGGAAGTAAGTATCCTAAGTATATGAAACCTCAAAGCCTGCTCGCACAATGACACACTTCCTCTAACAAGGCCGTACCCACTCTAACAAAGCCACACTTCCTAATAGTGCCACTCCCTATGAGATTGTAGGATTATGGGGGCCAATTACACTTAAACCTTGCTAAATAAACCCACTACAGTAAAAGAAATTAGAACTGATGCTACACAAGTTCCTAAATGTTTGTTTCCATGTCTGCTAATCTCTGAAAGTACAGTTTGTAGACAAGTACATGACTCTGAACTACACTTTGTTTTCAGGGCTGGGAAAGAACACAGGGCTTAAACATGCTAGACAAGCACTCCAGTACCTTTGAATCACAGTTTGACTAATTTACATAAATTTTACAGACAAAATGGTGAGTGAAATAGCAGCTCATAGAAAAGTATACTCGATGTGGTAACTTTTATTCAGATGAGCATAGTTGGAGTTTATTACATATGATTGAGCCAGGGCATAATCCCAGCACTTGGGAAACAGAGGCAAAAGGATCTCTTGTGAGTTTGAGGCCAGCCTGTTCTACATCCAAGTTTCAGGCCATCCAGAACTGCATGATTTATGAGACCCTGTCTCAAAGAAAGAAAAAGTGATTAAGATATAGATTTAAACTGGATGTGGTGGTGCATGCCTTTAATCTAAGCACTCTACATAGTGAGTTCCAGGACATCCTATGTAGAAAGATCCTGTCTCAAACAAACAACTAAAAGACAGATTGAACATTCTTTAAGGAAGTGCTTTTGTGCACAAAAGAAGAGGGTGGAAAAAACATACAGATGCAATAATGCCTGTAGTATTACAATTTGTTGATTGGAAGGTTAACATGTCAGTTTCTGTTTATTTGCTTGCTTTTTTGAGGATCTTGACAGAGCTGAGGTTATCCTGTAACTCACTACGTGCTATGTGGCCCAAGGTGACCTCAAACTGGCATGTCTTAGCTTCCCAAATGCTGGAGTTACAGAAGTATACCACCATGCATAGCTAACATACCAAGTTTTTTGTTGATGTTGTTTTTAGATTTATTTAACCTATGAGTGTTTGTGCATCGAAAGTATTGATCCCTCGGAACGGGTAGTTATAAACCACCATGTGGGTGCTAGAAGTAGAACTCAGATCCTTTGGAAGAGGCAACAAATGCTTTTAACTGCAGAGCCATCTCTGTAGCCTGCAACCTGCCAATTTAATTGTGAGGCTTCATAACTCATACACACAGCACATGTGGTTTTTGTTTCTATGTGTCAGAAATTCTAGAACTTGAGTTTTGTTATGCCTGTAATAATCACTCAGGAGGCTAAAGCAGAAGAAATCATGAGTTCAAACCATTCCTTGGCTATTAAGCACAGCAAGTTCCTGTTTCAGAAAAAGGAATGAAATAAACAAGGACTCACAGGATTGCCCAGTGGTTAAAGGCTCTTGGCACATAGCACATTCCCAATGACCTGGAGTTTGATTCTTAAGGTATCGGGAAAGAACTGACTCTGCAAACAACAAAAAACAGGGAAACTTAAAAAATTTTAAGTTAAAGGTATTGGAAAGAGAGGCTGGAGAGATGGCTCAGAGCTGCTCTTCCAGAGCTTTTTTTTCATGTTTCTTAAGAAAGAGTAGGACTAAAGGGAAGAAAAGAACAAGGAGTGAAATCACGGACTATGAAATTATTAGCATTCTCTTAGAGAATGTTTTCAAGTCTTTTTTGTTTGTTTGTTTTTTGAGACAGGTTTCTCTGTGCAGCTGTGGCTGTCCTGGAACTCACTCTGTAGACCAGGCTGGCCTCGAACTCACAGAGATCCACCTGCCCCCTCTGCCTCCCAAGTGCTGGTTTTAAAGGTGTGAGTCACCAACACCTGGCTGTGCTTACCATTTTTATGATCTACCAAAGTTAGACCAAGATCCATAGCAGTTAGACCATCTTGCACTCACGTAGAGAACTTGAATGTACAGCTCTAATATTTACAAGCATATTAGCATATAATTAATGAGGAGAGAGAGGGTCTTCCCTATAGAATTTGAAGAGTACTACATAGTTTATTCGTTTTCAATTGCTGTTCAGTATTTTATTTTCAATACACCACTATTCAGTGTCCTTTTGATAAACAACTTTGACTATGTTAAACTTTCCTGTGAACATTCTTATGTCGATCTTATTTAGTTAACGTCAATTTTAAGATATGTATGTGTATCATGGAATTGCTAGGTGGTAGAGTATATGCATCTTCAGCAAAGGTAAGCAATATGGTTTCCCAGACTATTAACCCTAGTTCACTGTTGCTGAATTTGAGTTTCTGCAAATTCTCTATTAAGATTTGACTTCTGAGCCGGGCGGTGGTGGCGCACGCCTTTAATCCCAGCACTCGGGAGGCAGAGGCAGGCGGATCTCTGTGAGTTCAAGGCCAGCCTGGGCTACCAAGTGAGCTCCAGGAAAAGTGCAAAGCTACGCAGAGAAACCCTGTCTCAAAAAACAAAAAACAAAAAAAAAAAAAAAAAAGAGAGAGAGATTTGACTTCTGCTCTAAAATACTGCTGTTATTTCCCAGGCATGGAGATTTGGGAGAGAAGTCTTAAGTAGAGCTCTGCTTACTCTAGTAAACTATTGCAATTTAGTCTTTGTTTTTAAGCATTTTTTTTCTGGGATGTTTCCTTCTGTTTCATGTGAAGGAATAAAATGTAAATAAAAAGACCTTGAGTGTAGTCTCACTGTGTACCAGTTTTGTTGTTTTGGCAAGTTACCTAATCTTTATGGATTTATATGTAAAAGGGGAAGAAGTTTTTTCCCTCACACAGTTAATGTAAACACAGATGGATTAATATGCTTTAAGGACTTTGAGAGGCAGCAGAGGTGGCTCAGTAGTTAAAAGCTCAGTAAGATTGCTGATTGTGGTACTTTCACAGAATGAAGTGCTGTGTGGGTATTGAGTTATATAATATTCTCAAAAACATGAAAATATTTGTAGTTGCAAAAAATGCCTTACCTAGGCATAGTTGCTTGTACCTAAAATGTCAGCATTTGAGAGGTGGAGACTGAAGGAAGGATCAGAATTTTAAGATTAACCTCAGCTACATAGTGAGTTTAAGGGCAACCTAGGCCAAAAACAGAGCACAAAGGATTAAAAGAGTAGTAGCCTTGTCTTTCTCTTTTTTCTTTTTCTTTCTTTCTTTCTTTTTTTTTCTTTTTGAGACAGGGTTTCTCTGTGTAGTTTTGGTGCCTGGATCTCACTCTGTAGACTGACTAGGCTGGCCTCGAACTCAAAGAGATCCACCTGGCTCTGTCTCCTGAGTGCTGGGATTAAAGGCGTGAGTCACCACCGCCTGTCTTTCATGTGATTTATATACTATGCTCATTTTAATTACTAACTGGTAGTAAATTTTCATTTAATACTTTTCTTTATGTATTTTGTATAGTAAATGGTAACGTTTCTTCAGTAACATATTTCACAATCAGAAGGGAAAGTGTTTCCTAATGGAAAGCATGAAGTTGTTAAAGGTATATTGACTATAAACCTTGCTAAACATTGCTTAAATATGAGGCCAGAGAGATGTTTAGGTGCTACTGCTTTTCCAGAGGATCTGAGTTCAGCTCCCAGCACCCATGTCAGGCAGTTCATAACTGACTGTAACTCTAGCTCTAGGGAATCTGACACCTTCTGATCTCCACAGGGATATCCCACCCCAGTACACACACATAAATAGAAATAAATATTTTGAAAATGGTTTAAGCTAGGCATGGTGGCTCACACTTTTAATCCCAGCAT